>NC_065557.1:3179929-3804929 GCF_022605725.1 Anthonomus grandis grandis | reverse complement strand
AAAAATGTTTGGCTCAACTGCCTGTAAGAAATCAATCATTTCTTCTAGGTGTTTGATGTCCTTTAAAAAGAAAAAGAAGGAGATTAAGAAGAAGAGAAAAAACGTTTGCGTCAAATGCCTGTAAGAAATCAATAATTTCTTCCAGGCGTTTGGCGTTCTTGAAGAAGAAGAAGACGAAGACGAAGAAGAAGAAGAAAAGCTACATTTGGTTCAGCTGCCTATAAGAAATCAATATTTTTTTCCAGGCATTTAAAGTTTAAAAAAAAAAGAAAGAGAAAATGGAGGAGAACAAGAAGAAAAGAAATGTTTGTAGGAATCTAAAAAGTGATTGCCCACTAATCTTTGGCACTATATAAGTATGTAAAAGATTAAAAGTTAAAGCCAGTTTTAATATAGCCATGAAAAATATATTTATATTTTAATGAGGAATGAGCTTTTCCAGATAGTTTGGAATACAGAATAGCCTGGAAAGGTCTATAAGTGACATCTTTTGAAGCTAATTTTAGCAGGAATCTAAAAACTGTTCAGTAACAAACGTTCTTTGCTACTGATCTGCATTATAATTTTCTATCTGTATTACTTCATGTGCATACTTAATTAAAAGAAGTATTTTACCCTGTAAAAAATCCCTTGAAAATGGTTTTTATATTTTTTTTTGAATAAGTGTAGACTAAGAAAGAAAATTGTTTAACTAATGCTTGTAGGGCCCAAAAAAAGCTACAGTCTACAAAATATTTTTACCTTTTATATGCCATAATTTTCTAAAAATCTTGAAAAAACAGATTTATATATTTTCCTAATATGGAGAAATTACATGTATATTTTCCTAAAAACTATGGAGAAAACTTAATGATGTTATTGATGTACTAATTTAAACAAAAATATACCAAAAAAAAAATTTGAAAATACATTTTTGCTTTAAATTGCGTAATATGAGAGCCACAGAGAATTTTTTAAAAACTGCCCATTTTTTGAGCCAAAAAATTAAAAAGTTCAATTTTTTTAAAGATACAACATTAAAATAACAACAAAAAATTGTCATGGTGCATTTTTCTAACTATCACAGTAACTGCACATTTCTTTTTTAAACTGTTGGAAAAATTGAGCATTTTGTGAGTCAAAAATAATTCCAAAAATTTAAACTTTCGATAATTAATTATTTTAAAAGATACAGCAGTTAAATAGCAACAAAAAACTCTTATAATTCATTTTTCTAAATGTGACAGTATTGCCACAATTTTTTTTTGAAAATGTCATGCCTTGAATTTGCTTTGTAAGAATTCTTTAAAAAATGGTTTTATAGCATTTTTGGGAAAACTGTAGGCTGAAGAAAAAAACTGTTTAAACAAAAGTTGTAGGGCCTAAATGGGGCTACAATATGCAAAATATTTTAGGCTTGTAGATGTGATAATTTTCCAGAAATCTTAAAAAAACTTAGTTTTATATTTTTGCAATTTGCCTGAAAACTGTGAAGAAAAGGAATATTTTTATCACTGCACTAGCTTCTATATTAATTTTCCTAAAAAAAAGCTAAAATAGCATTTTGCCCTAATAAGCATAATAAAAAAGCTACAAATTTTTTGCCCTCAAAAAATTCAATTAATTAACCCAAAAACAATCAAGATCCAGGACAAAACTTCACAATAAAACTTACATTTCGCAATTATCCGGCAGCTACAAAATTGTCACGTTAGACCCCGTGACACCTGCACTAAACTTGATAAGCACACCAGGAAAGTTAACGGTGTGTTCCAGGCAGGCAATTTCCAAATCCTGGAAAGTTTTTAAACGTTAAAAACGCCCCCCTGTCATGAGGATGGCTTCCCCACTCCAATTTTAACACACACAAATTTACCTAAAAGAAAAAAAAAACGGCACTCAATCACGATCGATCTTTGGGTAAACTTAACATTTCCAGGTTTCTGGCAAAGACAACGCCCTCCCGCTATGATGATGTATGTGAAAAGTAATTTAAAGTGGACATCGCGCGGCATGATGGAGTACCCTCTTGAGTTTCCCTCTGTTGTACGTCATCCTCTCGCGTTATGGATTCTTTCCCTGCTTAAACCATCGGGAGGATAAAAAGGTGATCGATATCCAGACTTTTCCAGAAACGTTCAACTCGCCATATTAAATGGTAAATCTTTCGAAAGTCTCCTAATTGCATTTTTAACTTTAAAACTTCCATGAGCTTAAAAAGGAGTTTTATTTCCTCCCTTATTACAACCCTTATTTCAGTCCGGTAGACACCTCATTAGAACGGCAGCTTAAAATTAATTGGTTTTTAATTTGCACGACACGACTTAAAATTCTAAAAGTTTTAAACTGTTCCGCATTTGTTTTTTCTTTCTGTCTTTCTTTCTCTCTCTTAATTTTTAAACCTAATGGAACGTCTTTGTTCCAGACCCGGACTAAAAAAATCTTTTTTATTAGTCAAATCAAATTAAAATATATTAAGTAAAGTTAAAGTTAAACCCATAATACATTATGTCAAAATTTCAACAAATAGCCTAGTATATTATATTTTATGTTATAACATAGCATAGTACACCAGTACTTACTTAAACTAAGTAAATCTATTGGCTACTATAGGTATAATACTTTAATAAAATTAAAAGGTTAAAAGTTAAAGCCACTTTTAGTGAAACTCTGAAAAAGATATTAAAATTTTAATGAGGATTGAGCTTATCCAGGGAATTTGAAATACAGAATAGCCTGGAAAGCTCTGTAAATAACATGTTTTATAGCGGATTTTAGTGGGGATCTAAAAAGTGTTTAGTTCTTAACGATCTTTGCTATTAATCTATAATTTATCTCGAATCCAAGAAAATCCAGTATCTGAAAGAGGGTATTAGTCATTAGTTTTAACAGATTTTTTGCTCATATTAACACAAAAATGTAAATACACTAAATTATATGAATACATATATGAACAAAGTTATATTTATTTTTTTCTACTATATGCTAAGTAAATATACTTAATAATTTTATACTCCAATATTAAAATTGGTGTCATGTTACTTGTAGAGGAGTGTTTTTTGTGAATATTTTCCAATTTATGTCACTTAAATAGGGCTAATAGTAATAGAGATAATGGAGTTATAGAGTGAGATCAATCTTTAAAATATTAAGGTTTTTTTAACAATTTAGATTCTTTAAATTTAATGGAGGATCTTAAAGGTTGTGTCTGTTTTGGTTTTGAAAATAAAATGTTTGCAACATTTTAGAAAATAAATAAGAAATTTGACAAAATGTCCATAACTCAAAAAATTGACCAGATTGAGTTTTGAAATTTTGTACACTTATTCTCTGTATAATTTGGTAAGACACCTATTTCAGCGTTTTTTAAAGTATGCACTAAATTTTAAGGAAAAAAATATTTTTGAGAAAAACCCAATTTTTTTCATATAAATTTGACAAAATGTCTATAACTCAAAAAATTAAACAGAATCGGTTTTGAAATTTTGCACACATATTCTCTAGATAATTTGGTAAGACACGTATTTCAGCGTTTTTTAAAGTATGCACTAAATTTTAAGGAAAAAAATATTTTTGAGAAAAACCCAATTTTTTTCATATAAATTTGACAAAATGTCTATAATTCAAAAAATTGAACAGACTCAGTTTTGAAATTTTGCACACATATTCTCTGGATAATTTGGTAAGATACCTATTTCAGCGTTTTTTAAAGTATGAACTAAATTTTAAGGAAAAAAATATTTTTGGAAAATACCCAATTTTTTTCATATAAATTTGACAAAATGTCTATAACTCAAAAAATTGAATAGACTCAGTTTTGAAATTTTGTACACATATTCTCTGGATAATTTGATAAGACACGTATTTCAGCGTTTTTTAAAGTATGCACTAAATTTTAAGGAAAAAAATATTTTTGAGAAAAACCCAATTTTTTTCATATAAATTTGACAAAATGTCTATAATTCAGAAAATTGAACAGACTCAGTTTTGAAATTTTGCACACATATTCTCTGGATAATTTGGTAAGATACCTATTTCAGCGTTTTTTAAAGTATGCACTAAATTTTAAGGAAAAAATTTTTTTTGAAAAAAACACAATTTTTTTCATATAAATTTGACAAAATGTCAATAGCTCAAAAAATTAAACAGACTCAGTTTTGAAATTTTGCACACATATTCTCTGGATAATTTGGTAAGACGTTTCAGCGTTTTTTAAAGTATGCACTAAATTTTAACGAAAAAAATATTTTTGAAAAAAACCCAATTTTTTTCATATATATTTGACAAAATGTCTATAACTCAAAAAATTAAACAGACTTAGTTTTAAAATTTTGCACACATATTCTCTGGATAATTTGGTAAGATACCTATTTCAGCGTTTTTTAAAGTATGCACTAAATTTTAAGGAAAAAAATATTTTTGAAAAAAACCCAATTTTTTTCATATAAATTTGACAAAATGTGTATAACTGAAAAAAATGAACAGACTAAGTTTTGAAATTTTGCACACATATTCTCTGGATAATTTGGTATGATACCTATTTCAGCGTTTTTTAAAGTATGCACTAAATTTTAAGGAAAAAAATATTTTTGAAAAAAAAACCCAATTTTTTTCATATAAATTTGACAAAATGTGTATAACTGAAAAAATTGAACAGACTAAGTTTTGAAATTTTGCACACATATTCTCTGGATAATTTGGTAAGATACCTATTTCAGCGTTTTTTAAAGTATGCACTAAATTTTAAGGAAAAAAATATTTTTGAAAAAAAAACCCAATTTTTTTCATATAAATTTGACAAAATGTGTATAACTGAAAAAATTGAACAGAATCAGTTTTGAAATTTTGCACACATATTCGCTGGATAATTTGGTAAGACACCTATTTCAGCGTTTTTTAAAGTATGCACTAAATTTTAAGGAAAAAAATATTTTTGAAAAAAAACCAATTTTTTTCATATAAATTTGACAAAATGTCTATAACTCAAAAAATTAAACAGACTCAGTTTTGAAATTTTGCACACATATTCTCTGGATAATTTGGTAAGACACCTGTTTCAGCGTTTTTTAAAGTATGCACTAAATTTTAAGGAAAAAAATATTTTTGAAAAAAAAACCCAATTTTTTTCATATAAATTTGACAAAATGTGTATAACTGAAAAAATTGAACAGAATCAGTTTTGAAATTTTGCACACATATTCTCTGGATAATTTGGTAAGACACCTATTTCAGCGTTTTTTAAAGTATGCACTAAATTTTAAGGAAAAAATTTTTTTTGAAAAAAACACAATTTTTTTCATATAAATTTGACAAAATGTCAATAGCTCAAAAAATTAAACAGACTCAGTTTTGAAATTTTGCACACATATTCTCTGGATAATTTGGTAAGACACCTATTTCAGCGTTTTTTAAAGTATGCACTAAATTTTAACGAAAAAAATATTTTTGAAAAAAACCCAATTTTTTTCATATATATTTGACAAAATGTCTATAACTCAAAAAATTAAACAGACTTAGTTTTAAAATTTTGCACACATATTCTCTGGATAATTTGGTAAGATACCTATTTCAGCGTTTTTTAAAGTATGCACTAAATTTTAAGGAAAAAATTTTTTTTGAAAAAAACACAATTTTTTTCATATAAATTTGACAAAATGTCAATAGCTCAAAAAATTAAACAGACTCAGTTTTGAAATTTTGCACACATATTCTCTGGATAATTTGGTAAGATACCTATTTCAGCGTTTTTTAAAGTATGAACTAAATTTTAAGGAAAAAAATATTTTTGGAAAATACCCAATTTTTTTCATATATATTTGACAAAATGTCTATAACTCAAAAAATTAAACAGACTTAGTTTTAAAATTTTGCACACATATTCTCTGGATAATTTGGTAAGATACCTATTTCAGCGTTTTTTAAAGTATGCACTAAATTTTAAGGAAAAAATTTTTTTTGAAAAAAACACAATTTTTTTCATATAAATTTGACAAAATGTCAATAGCTCAAAAAATTAAACAGACTCAGTTTTGAAATTTTGCACACATATTCTCTGGATAATTTGGTAAGATACCTATTTCAGCGTTTTTTAAAGTATGCACTAAATTTTAAGGAAAAAATTTTTTTTGAAAAAAACACAATTTTTTTCATATAAATTTGACAAAATGTCAATAGCTCAAAAAATTAAACAGACTCAGTTTTGAAATTTTGCACACATATTCTCTGGATAATTTGGTAAGACACCTATTTCAGCGTTTTTTAAAGTATGCACTAAATTTTAACGAAAAAAATATTTTTGAAAAAAACCCAATTTTTTTCATATATATTTGACAAAATGTCTATAACTCAAAAAATTAAACAGACTTAGTTTTAAAATTTTGCACACATATTCTCTGGATAATTTGGTAAGATACCTATTTCAGCGTTTTTTAAAGTATGCACTAAATTTTAAGGAAAAAAATATTTTTGAAAAAAACCCAATTTTTTTCATATAAATTTGACAAAATGTGTATAACTGAAAAAATTGAACAGACTAAGTTTTGAAATTTTGCACACATATTCTCTGGATAATTTGGTATGATACCTATTTCAGCGTTTTTTAAAGTATGCACTAAATTTTAAGGAAAAAAATTTTTTTGAAAAAAAAACCCAATTTTTTTCATATAAATTTGACAAAATGTGTATAACTGAAAAAATTGAACAGAATCAGTTTTGAAATTTTGCACACATATTCGCTGGATAATTTGGTAAGACACCTATTTCAGCGTTTTTTAAAGTATGCACTAAATTTTAAGGAAAAAAATATTTTTGAAAAAACTTAATTTTTTTCATATAAATTTGACAAAATGTCTATAACTCAAAAAATTGAACAGACTCAGTTTTGAAATTTTGCTCACATATTTTCTGGATAATTTGGTATGATACCTATTTCAGCGTTTTTTAAAGTATGCACTAAATTTTAAGGAAAAAAATATTTTTGAAAAAAAAACCAATTTTTTTCATATAAATTTGACAAAATGTTTATAACTCAAAAAATTAAACAGACTCAGTTTTGAAATTTTGCACACATATTCTCTGGATAATTTGGTAAGACACCTGTTTCAGCGTTTTTTAAAGTATGCACTAAATTTTAAGGAAAAAAATATTTTTGAAAAAAAAACCCAATTTTTTTCATATAAATTTGACAAAATGTGTATAACTGAAAAAATTGAACAGAATCAGTTTTGAAATTTTGCACACATATTCTCTGGATAATTTGGTAAGACACCTATTTCAGCGTTTTTTAAAGTATGCACTAAATTTTAAGGAAAAAATTTTTTTTGAAAAAAACACAATTTTTTTCATATAAATTTGACAAAATGTCAATAGCTCAAAAAATTAAACAGACTCAGTTTTGAAATTTTGCACACATATTCTCTGGATAATTTGGTAAGACACCTATTTCAGCGTTTTTTAAAGTATGCACTAAATTTTAACGAAAAAAATATTTTTGAAAAAAACCCAATTTTTTTCATATATATTTGACAAAATGTCTATAACTCAAAAAATTAAACAGACTTAGTTTTAAAATTTTGCACACATATTCTCTGGATAATTTGGTAAGATACCTATTTCAGCGTTTTTTAAAGTATGCACTAAATTTTAAGGAAAAAAATATTTTTGAAAAAAAAACCCAATTTTTTTCATATAAATTTGACAAAATGTCTATAACTCAAAAAATTGAACAGACTTAGTTTTGAAATTTTGCTCACATATTCTCTGGATAATTTGGTATGATACTTATTTCAGCGTTTTTTAAAGTATGCACTAAATTTTAAGGAAAAAAATATTTTTGAAAAAAAAACCCAATTTTTTTCATATAAATTTGACAAAATGTGTATAACTGAAAAAATTGAACAGACTAAGTTTTGAAATTTTGCACACATATTCTCTGGATAATTTGGTATGATACCTATTTCAGCGTTTTTTAAAGTATGCACTAAATTTTAAGGAAAAAAATATTTTTGAAAAAAAAACCCAATTTTTTTCATATAAATTTGACAAAATGTCTATAACTCAAAAAATTGAACAGACTTAGTTTTGAAATTTTGCTCACATATTCTCTGGATAATTTGGTATGATACTTATTTCAGCGTTTTTTAAAGTATGCACTAAATTTTAAGGAAAAAAATATTTTTGAAAAAAAAACCCAATTTTTTTCATATAAATTTGACAAAATGTGTATAACTGAAAAAATTGAACAGAATCAGTTTTGAAATTTTGCACACATATTCGCTGGATAATTTGGTAAGACACCTATTTCAGCGTTTTTTAAAGTATGCACTAAATTTTAAGGAAAAAAATATTTTTGAAAAAACTTAATTTTTTTCATATAAATTTGACAAAATGTCTATAACTCAAAAAATTGAACAGACTTAGTTTTGAAATTTTGCTCACATATTTTCTGGATAATTTGGTATGATACCTATTTCAGCGTTTTTTAAAGTATGCACTAAATTTTAAGGAAAAAAATATTTTTGAAAAAAAACCAATTTTTTTCATATAAATTTGACAAAATGTCTATAACTCAAAAAATTGAACAGACTTAGTTTTGAAATTTTGCTCACATATTCTCTGGATAATTTGGTATGATACTTATTTCAGCGTTTTTTAAAGTATGCACTAAATTTTAAGGAAAAAAATATTTTTGAAAAAAAAACCCAATTTTTTTCATATAAATTTGACAAAATGTCTATAACTCAAAAAATTGAACAGACTTAGTTTTGAAATTTTGCTCACATATTCTCTGGATAATTTGGTATGATACCTATTTCAGCGTTTTTTAAAGTATGCACTAAATTTTAAGGAAAAAAATATTTTTAAAAAAAAACCCAATTTTTTTCATATAAATTTGACAAAATGTCTATAACTCAAAAAATTGAACAGACTTAGTTTTGAAATTTTGCTCACATATTCTCTGGATAATTTGGTATGATACCTATTTCAGCGTTTTTTAAAGTATGCACTAAATTTTAAGGAGAAAAATATTTTTGAAAAAAAAACCCAATTTTTTTCATATAAATTTGACAAAATGTCTATAATTGAAAAAATTGAACAGACTTAGTTTTGAAATTTTGCACACATATTCTCTGGATAAGTTAGTAAGACACCTATTTCAGCGTTTTTTAAAGTATGCACTAAATTTTAAGGAAAAAAATATTTTTGAAAAAAACCCAATTTTTTTCATATAAATTTGACAAAATGTCTATAATTGAAAAAATTGAACAGACTTAGTTTTGAAATTTTGCTCACATATTCTCTGGATAATTTGGTAAAATACCTATTTCAGCGTTTTTTAAAGTATGCACTAAATTTTAAGGAAAAAAATATTTTGAAATTCGCCCTTTAACCTTTTTAATTGGTTTCGCCCTTTAACCGCTCAGAAAATTTTCTGGCACGGGATATCGTTGTCCCATTTTACTTCTGTCAACCCGGAGATTTACGTATTAGGGTGTGTTTTTCTTTTTCAAACAATTTGTTTTTTTTCAAGTAAGGTTCTTTTTCTTATTTTTAAAACCAGGGAAACTTTATTAGTGAGAAAATTCAAATAAAAACCTCCCTCCGAGAGTCTCGCGTCTCAGCGGGCGTTTCATATTCTCCCGGAGAAGATCTAATAAAGCATCTCCCTTGTTCACCCTCCGTCCCTCTGGAAGGGCGTCCCTTCTAGAAATTTAATAACTGTAACAACTTTAATTTATCTTGTCTCCTTTTGGCCCCCGTATAGAAAAAGGAGCGATTTCTATGACCTGGCGCGGAGCGAAAGATTTGCGGGAAAAGATTAGTTTTTTTTATTTAGCGAGAAAATTGACCTAAATTTACTTTCTGTGCTTTTTTTTTGGATTAAATAATTTTTTTGTAATAAAACACTGCTTCCCTGTATAGTGAAAATAAATTAAAAATGTTTTATTAAACACGTCGTATTCGGGGAAAACTGGGGTAAAGGAGTAGCCATTTTTTATTATTGTAATCGTAGAAAAACCAAAAAGAAAAAGTTTCCTGGAAAATTGAAAATAAATTATCGTTTACTCCCTGCCCTCTCTCTTTATTCCCATCCGGGGTCGGCTTATTGATTTCCAAGTTAATCGGAGTTTAAGATTAGAGACCATTCAGCTAGAATTTTTAGTAAGGATTGAGTAAGCTATAAAATAATTATTTTAATTTTTCTTGTTTTCAGATATAAATAGTATAAATCCGGGATTCTGTCTCATAATAAGCAAAGAATCGAAATAAAATTATTGTTTTCGTACGTGATTGGATAAACTTCAATAGAAAAATACAATTTTAGATTGATACCGAAGATATTAAAGAACTGAGACAGGGATATGTCCGGAAAAGTCGAGATTCTGGCTCTACTAAGATATATATCATGGACGCACTTTAATAATAGGCAAAGAATTATTATAAAATGAGTGTTTTCGTACGTGATTGGATAAACTGCAATAGAAAAATACAATTTTAGAATGATAGCGAAGATATTAAAGAACTGAGACAGGGATATGTCTGAAAAAGTCGAGATTCTGGCTCTCCTAAGACATATATCATGGACGCTGTCTAACTATAAGCGAAAATTTATTATAAACTGTCTGGAATAAATTATTAAATTACGTTTTGGTCATTTTTTATTTCTTCCAGGCCATTGAGAAAGAGACAAAATCTTGCTTGAACTACCTGAAATAAACTGAGAAGGAAACAAAAATGACAACTACTTTAATCTCTAGAAAATGCATGGATGACGTAAGAAATGACGTCAAAGATTTTAACAGAAATACGTTTTTAAACGAGGGAATAAGCTGGATCAAAACATTCCTCAACAGCCATAAATAAATCAACAAATTACGTTGTTGTCATGTTCTATTTCTTTCAGGCAGTTAAGAAAGAGAGAAAACCTCACCTGAACTTGGTCAATTTAAAAAAAATTTAAACAACTTTTTGAAATATATTCAATAATTTCACCTAAATCAACCCCATCCTAATCCCTAATCATCACCAGAAAACAGCAGCTCCATCTGCGTCGCATCCAAATACTGAAAGGTCCCATCGTTGACGTTCTTAATTTGATCTTGAATAGCCCTCAGTTTCTTCATTTCCTCCTTAATTTTCCCGGTTTGTTCGTTATACCACATCTTCAGCACATTAATCGCCTTATCTTTGGATACAGAATCCAGTTTTTCTATGGATTCCACCCCGGCAGCCTTCTTAATATTCTCCAATTCTTCTTGGGCTTCTTGTGAGGTTATGGATGGTTGATCGTGGACCGCCACCTCGCCCAACTTGTGCACCAGGTCCATGTAATTGAAAGAAAACGGAAACTTTTGGGTTACCACTGTGGTGGACCCGAAGGCGCCGTCGGCATAATGCGAGGTATCATTGATTTTCTTCATTTTCTCAAGTTCCTCGTTCATTTTTGCGTACTCTTCGATCAACAGTTCTTCCAAGTTATCAATGCAAATGTCCACATCTTTAGGTCTCTCGCCGGTACGTAGATAGATGGTTTTCAGAAATGCCAAGGCCCACTGGAGCTGTACGATCCCTAAAGGTGAATCAAACTCTTCTGGAGAGAACAGCATCCAGATTACCGCAATAGTGTGATCCAGTAGTAAGTGGAAGGGTGGACTCTTTGCCACCACATTTTTGATGTGGGTAGGCTTCGGTGCTGGCGGTAACCTGAAGGTGTAAGGCATCGGTTTGTACTTTCCGGGCTTCTCTGGTATGGTGGGTAAAGTGGTGAGACAGTTGGACCACAATGGATCAGTAGGAGCTTCCATTCTGAACGGTTTTCCAGGACGCACGTGCACTTTTGTTATGGTAAAAGTGGTTTCTTTATCGGCGGTTTGATTGGGTTCAGTTTCTACAGCAGCATCTTCTTCGGCCATTTTCTAGTTATTTGCACAAAGGATTTTTGGTTTATTTAATTTTTTTTTGACGGGTCCAGGTATAAATGACACCACCTGTCATGTTATAGAAATGTAAAGAAATGGTTTTCAGGTGTTCGGGAATTAATTCGTTTTTAATTCTCGAATATCTTGTTCGAGTTGATTCCTTAACTATACCCATGATACTGAGATGCGTAGAAAAATTTGAATTTATGATTATCGGCAGTATTGTTAGTGAATAGCTAGGAGCGTATATTATTCTAAAATTATACTAAAATTGTAATTGTATTTACATCCAGCAAAGAGAAAACAGAAATACTTTCGTATAATTCTATAGCAAATTTTTTTTATATTTTTTTTCTCAAAATTTTGTACATATTTTCAAAAACGCTGAAATAGGTGTCTTATCAAATTATCCAGAGAATATGTGTACAAAATTTCAAAGTTCAATTTTTTGAGTTATGGACATTTTGTCAAATTTATATGAAAAAAAATTGGGTTTTTTTCAAAAATATTTTTTTTCTTAAAATTTAGTGCATACTTTAAAAAACGCTGAAATAGGTATCTTACCAAATTATCCAGAGAATATGTGTGCAAGATGTCAAAACTGACTCTGTGCAATTTTTTGAGTTATAGACATTTTATCAAATTTATATGAGAAAAATTGGGTTTTTTTCAAAAATATTTTTTCCTTAAAATTTAGTGCATACTTTAAAAAACGCTGAAATAGATGTCTTACCAAATTATCCAGAGAATATGTGTGCAAAATGTCAAAACTGAGTCTGTTAAATTTTTTGAGTTATAGACATTTTGTCAAATTTATATGAAAAAAATTGAGTTTTTTTGAGAAAAAACAACTTGTTTGAAAAAGAAAAACACACCCTAATACGTAAATCTCCGGGGTGACAGAAGTAAAATGGGACAACGATATCCCGTGCCAGAAAATTTTATCGGGTTTCGCCCTTTAACCGCTCAGAAAATTTATATAGATGCCACGTTGTTGGCCCGAACCGATATTCGGGATAACAAAACGGCAAAAGGGTCCAGAACGATTTATTTTCTATTATTACCGCCCTGGATAGTAGTAGTAGTACAACAAACTATTTTACACTCGTAAATCTAAAATATGGATTCTCCTACTGCGCTATAGGATACTATTCACATCAAAAATCGTCTCGGTGATGTTAAAAAAAAATAGCAGTGTTTTTCATTAAAATTCAGCGAGCGAAAAGTGGCCCATTATAACACAATAACGGTGTCGCAACGTATATAACGGGCGTGCAACATTTTCATTTTAACATTCGCGTTTACGCGACTCTATTGAAAAACGTATAATGGGCCTCCGCTCAATTCCAATTATGTAGATTGAATATTTAGCCGAAAGGCCGACGAAAGTGCTTTCATTAGTATTGCGAGTGATAGAGAGAAAAAATGGGGTGCGAGTTAGGTAAAACGAGAGGAAACTTTGTATGTCATATTTGTTACATTAGAGCTTGATAAATGGTGGGGGTTTTCATGTTGATTGGTAAAATACTAAGTAGTGATACCTTGGAGTGATACAGGTCCGAAAATGGAAAGAATATTGATTTTTTAAAATATACTCGTATTTATATGCCGGGTGGTGCGTCGCCGAGCGGAACATGAGAAAATCCATGTAAATTTTAAGGGGGTCAATTATTGGCTTCCCTGTACATTTTATAGAAAAAATGTAAGATAACTTTTTGAAGAGACCAATCTGGCAAACCCTTGTGCAAAGTTTCAAAAAATTTTAATAAGCGAATCTTGAATTATTCAATTAAATGTAATTGCAAAATTAGCAAATTTTCGGTTCAAGTAAAACCAAATCCTTAGAATAGAATATTCTGTGCCAATTTTTTTTCCGATTTTTTTTTCGATCATTAGTCGGTTGTAAAAAGAATGTTCTTACGATAATATTGCCAAAAGAAAATCTAACTAGTTTTTAGTAGAAATTAAAAGTAAATTTACTAAACCTCATTAAATTATTCATGTTATTTTAATATTTTGGGTTCCCTGGTAATTGATTTTTTTTATTTGCCTTTAGGATAATTTTCATAAAACTCAAAACAATTTTTGAAAATTAAAAAATATTCCTGAAGTTATTGTATGTTCATTGTTTTATTTACTGTTCTGTTATAGCAGAAATATTCTTAATATTCAAATTACTCCTTAATTTATCTTTAAATTCCAATGAAAAAAATTATTAAATTCCCATGAAGAAATTAGTTTTCTTTAGAAAAAAACTAAGAACGTCTTAAGTAGAATATTCGGTGAAGATTCTTTTATTTATTTTACTTACTACTCATTTGTCTTATTACAATTTTATTTTAATAACTCAAGATTCTTCGTAATTGATTTGTTATTTTAATTTGCCTTAAAGTAATAAAAAATACTTTTGTTTTTTGTCAACTTTTAAAAAAATTCAATAATTTTTAAATATATTCCAGAAATCCTTTAAATAGAATATTCTGTATTTCGCTTCGTTTCTAGAAGAACGTCATAACCCAAAAATTATTATTTGCCAAAATAGCGGTTTAAAGATTAATGATTTTTTACTCCTTTGTAACAATTTAACCTTGCAGACAAATTAAATACTGGTCTAAATGATTTTAGACCTCAAAGTATAGTGGTTAACAAGTGACATGAGATTTACACTTGAATTAAGAAATTTATGATATATGAACAATTGTGTCTTTCTTCTCTAAGAAAAAAATGCATTGTTTAATTTTTTTTTAACTTTATCGTCATATGTCATATTGTGAATTTGTTTAAGAAAAATATTTAAACTTTTTTAATATTGTGACCCTGAAATAAATTTGAAATAAAAAACAATCTTTGTATTTTTTGTATTAAGGAAGTACAAAACTTGTAATGAGGATACAAACAGTAAATAGTACTTATTATAGGTTATTGTAAAAATGTACATAACATGATGCATCATTTACTAAATCTTGAAAATCTGACCGATTACGTTCACTATTTATTTACGTACTCATTTCCGAAAATTCTTCCTAAGAATACGACGTTTTATAAAAAACTGTAAGTGGATAATTTTTTTCAATTTTAACAATTCTTATGTCGCTTAAATTATTCTGTCCAACGAAATTTACAATTCTTCCATTTAAATGTTTTAAATCGAAAAAATCCTTGAAACTTAGCTCCTTTACTTGAAAAGGCTTGCCAATTCTTTTTGCAGTTCGAACGAAAGTTATGTTCTCGTTAGGTATATCTATTGGGCTTGATTTTACAAGGAATTTATGGCATATGGATCTAATATTAGGATACTTTCTTAGAGCATACATATACATAGAAATTATGTGCTTGTTTTTTTGCTGGCCAGCGCAATTATCCGAATAAAAAACCAATTCAAGATCGTCACATTCGGATCTACCCTTTGATGTATGTTCTATATAGCTCAGCAAGCAAGATCCTATTTCATTTGCTCCTCGATTGCCATTCGTTTCATCCCAGACATAGCAGAAACATTTATCTAAATTTGCTATTCCTTTCATTTTATAGATGGTAAAATGGACATTTAATTTAGACCTATACTGGAAAAGAGACACTTTACCCCTGGGGCAAAAACAGCTAATACATACTTGTCGCTAATTCTTGTTTTGTCGTTATCTTTTTCTAATCGCGATAAATCCTTTTCTATGATATGGTTTTCGTAAAAATTAGGACCAAACGAATAGTCTCTCTTGCGAATTAAGTAAGAACTGTCTTTCTTCGTCATAACCGATCAGTTAATCTGATGAAGTGTAAAACGACACTTGTGGCATGTGTTGGTAATGTTGTATTTGTTGAGTTTTTTGAGTTATGACGTTCTTCCCTAAAAGGAGCGATTTATTATTCGCTAATAGCCGGATTATTTTTATTTCTACATGATTTTTTTATTTTAGGTTCCCTGGTTATTTATTTTCTTCTTCAATTAAAAGTTGTTAATTAAAAAAATCTTCGAAAAATCTAAATAATATTTTATTGAACTTAAAAGAATAGTGTTACGATAATGCCGCCAAATAGAGTTAGACAGTTATTATAAAAAAATGGCATAATTCTTAGAAATTAATGATATATTCCAGGAATCTTTAGAATAGAATATTCTATACTATTTTTTATAATCATAAGTCGGTAGTAAAAAGAATGTTCTTACGATAATAATGGCAAAAGAAAATCTAGTTAGTTTTTAATAGAAATTAAAAGTAAATTTACTAAACCTCATTAAATTATTCATGTTATTTTAATATTTTGGGTTCCCTGGTAATTGATTTTTTTTATTTGCCTTTAAGATAATTTTCATAAAACTCAAAACAATTTTTGAAAATTAAAAAATATTCCTGGAGTTATTGTATGTTCATTGTTTTATTTACTGTTCTGTTATAGCAGGAATATTCTTAATATTCAAATTACTCCTTAATTTATCTTTAAATTCCAATGAAAAAAATAATTAAATTCCCATGAAGAAATTAGTTTTTTTCTATTTTTAGAAAAAAAACCAAGAACGCCTTAAGTAGAATATTCGGTGCAGATTCTTTTATTTATTTTACTTACTACTCGTCTTACTTATTACAACGTTATTTTAATAACTCAAGATTCTTAGTAATTGATTATTTATTTTAATTTGCCTTATAGTAATAAAAAATACTTTTGTTTCTTGTCAACTTTTAGAAAAATTTTTTAAAATATTCCAGAAATCCTTTGAATAGAATATTCTGTATTTATTATTCGCTAATAGCAGAATTATTTTTATTACTGACTTATTATGACTATTTTAGGTTCCCTGGTAATTGATTTTCTCCTTCAATTAAAAGTTGTTTCTAATTTAATAAAAAAATCCTGGAATTTTTTAAATAAAATATTTTATGCTCATTGTTAAAATATCCTGTACTTATTGTTTTATTTACTTTTCGCTCATGTAGGAAATAATGAATAAATTATTATATAAAGTTCCGCGATAAATTGAATATTGAAGAAAATATTCTAGTTAAGGGATATCTTTTTAATGTTTTAAAATTTAGGAATGTATTTTTTAGTCAAAAAAATTAATAGTTTTCCCTATAAATTGATCAATTTTTCTTTTTGGCAACATTGTAGTATTAATATTTTTACTACCAGTAAGTAATGATTTACTTATTTTGTTGGGTATTACGTCTTTTATAGTAAAAATCAATTTTGAAAATACTATCTGAAACGCTAAATTATAAAATTTGTTCACTGAAATATATTTTAAGAAAAATATATTAATTAAATTATTAAGAAGGATATTGAAAAAACGAGCTTAGAGATCGATTGATTAAATCTCAACTCCTAGGTATATATTTAAAAAAAAACTGTTATACTTTAAGTAAATTATTGTATTTCAGACTTATTGAACTTACATTAAATTAAATATAACGAAAACCATCATTAAAGGTTTAAGTTCCTATTTCTAAATTTATATTTTCGTTTTTTTTCTAAGTTGATTTATACTATATAAGAGACGTACTCCTTATAGTTAAAATCAATTCAGAAAATATGAAAATACCCAACAAAATAAGTATAAGATTTCAGGATTATTTTAACAAAAATTCAACCAGAAACCTTAAAATATTAAAATTGCAATATAATAAGAATATTCTTGCTCTCAATGATAGACACATTTGATAAAAACGAGCTTAAGGAGATAAGGAAAATTCTTGGTGCTATCATTGGTTTTACCATAAGAACGCTGCTAGAGTGGAATTAGTTAAAGAACTTGATTGAGTATTTAAAGATACGGATAATTATCTTCTCTATTTATGAGCTTCTGTTACGAAACCCTTAAAAGATAATATGCTGCTAATTCCCCAATAAAATGCTCGTTTCAACACTTTCCCCCTGGGGGGAGTAAGAAATCCTCTCCTCCAGATTTCATACACCATCTGGATACAATAAAAATAAAACTTTTTTTTTTGTGAAACACCGAATTATGCGTAATTTTTTCGTTTAGGACGAACGTTTTTTTTTCCTCGGTTCCTCCACTCATTAATCAGAGGGCAAAAGGTCGTCGTAAGGCACCTAAAATCTCATTAAAATCCGCTGGCGATCATTAAATTTTCGCTCACGTACTCAGTTTAACCGACTTTATCCGATGGCGTTTTAACAATAATGAAACCTTTATATTCGGGATGCAGCATTATCAGTCGGATTTTCTGGTCATGCCGGGAGAATCTCTTTGCCACTATTATTTCCATTCGGTTCTCCCTATGTTAAACTCGTTCCGTTTTATGATTTAGTTATGAGCGAACGTGCATTAAACAAAGGCCTGCCCCTCCCTTCGCGTTCTATAACTCAATTTTATCTGCCTTTATGTGAAATATTAAATTAATGGGTAAAAAAAATGGCATAATTTTAATGGATATGATTATATATTTAATACAAGATTTTATTAGCGGTTTTTGTTGGATGGATTTTTAAAAAAGCTTTGTAGCGAAGTGGAATAAATAAATCTTTTTGATTCTTCCAGGCAGTTGAGATCTTACTTAAACTGAGAAAGTAATAAAGATGATCAATACCTAAATCTCTGGAAAATGCCTAGAGATTTTTTACCTTTTCGGACCTATATCCAGGACGCAGTCTCAGAATAGTCCAAGCAATAATGATAAAATAAGATTTTGATAAATTTTGTGAAAAATGTATAAAAAATTGTTTACGATTACATCAATCATTATGAACAAGATAGTTTTTTTTTGTAAAAATATGCATAACTTTAATGGATTTGTTAAGCATTTTTCTCTTATAATATACGACCACAGGAACGGTATAACATTCTAATAAATAATAATTTTTTTTCAAGAATAATTTAACGCTAAATATTTTAAAATAGCCTAAAACTTGATAAATTTTGTTTAAAATATGCATAACCTAAATGGGTATGGCACACTTTTCACGTTATATTATACAAGTCGTGATAAATCAAATAAGCTTTATATTTGGAGATTCAAGATTTTGAATTTTTATAGAAAATTATTTCTCCTAAAAGGCTTAAAATAAAATATGTTTCGAATTATCTGGGAAAAACATAGAATGACCTTAAAAGCCTGGAATATCGTAATTATTTATTTAAAATGCTCCAAACAGCTTAAAATGTGTCCCAAACAGATGATAATGTTTCACTTTTACCACTTTAAAGTCGAGTTAGGAAAAAGAAGGAAGATTGAAAACGCAATATTGAAAAAATGAAAGCGGGAGGACAAAAGTGGAATAGAAGATACGCTAAGAAAGAGGAAAGAGAAACTGGAAAGACCTGAGCTCTTTCTCATTTTATTTTATATGTATTTATGATCTACTATATAGTAATTAAAAAAATCATCTATACTATACCCTTTAATACATATGTAGAATGAAAGGATTGGGGGAACTGTTGAGGGTAACTAATGGAAAAATCATAATTTTTTTTTCAGATATACCTTGAGTTATCTGGAAATTTTAAATTTGTTGTTAAACGTTCACAGACTTAATACAATTGATAATTTCGTTTTGCAGGTTCGAAATCGAGTTACAAAAAGACCCAAGAAAAAGAGAGAGAAATAGAAAAAAAAAACCTTCAACTCCGGCCAAATTAAATTAACAACTCATTTGTCAGAACGAACTTTCACAAGTCGAGTGCTGAAAATTAAATGAATTTTCAGCAGTTTTCTTTGCTCTTGCTGCAACGGTTTTTAATTTAAAGAAGAAAAAACAGTAATTTCACTTAAAAAATACTGGAAGCGAAGGGGATGGGTTGACTATTGATATTAACCAATAACCGTAACATAATTTTGCCACCCCTTTTAGGTGATAAAGCCATTTAACTTTTACAGCTGAATTTAAACCCCTTTTCTGGGGTGGAAACTTTCGGTGGGGCAGGTATTAAGCAAAATCAACCGTAAGAGAAACAAAGGGCCACAATACGACGAAGAGAAGGAGGAGGAGGAGGAAATTAAATTTATTTTAAGACCTCGGTTAATATCAGTAGGAAATTCCGCGTTCGAGGGCTTCCTACGTAACTTTATAATAAAATTGTTTGAATGTTTCGGTCTATTATTAAATACTTTATAAAGTCCGCCTCGGTTTCAGATGGAAGTTTTACGTAGAGTGTATTTATACAGGCTTTATTAAGTAATTTTTGGGAGAATATTAGGTTGAAGTAGGTCGGATCCATTTAAGTTATGCTATTTTTTTCATCAGTATTTCCTCTCTTTTAAGCTCTTTATAACCCCTTTAAACATTAAAATTACTAATTAATTAATTGCTTTTAATATAACCCTTAATAAACCCGAAATTCTTATAATTTTTTAAGACCCTTTTCGACCCTTTTTAAGAGGCCGCCAATCGTATTAGTGGGAGACGCTTTAATAAGTATTAAATCCCCAAAGGGTAAACGAGGGCGACCCTAATTAATTACGAACTCTTTTTTTTTACGTTGTGTCAAAATAAAAATCTAATTTTTCAGTTCCCTCCTTTTCGCTTGTCTCCGAGGGTCTTTTCAATAGTTTTCTATAGGAAATGGAGGTCACGTCGCTTTGCCAGAAAACCCCATAAATCCGAGATTATTTCTAAAGGCGCACCAAATAGACTTCTTTATTTCTCTAAATATGTTTCGAATTTATTTTAAGAACGTGCGGATTCAATCAAAAACGTATTATTCTTTCGCCCCGTGGCTCGAAGGACCGCCGCAATTGATTTTTCGAGTCAATTCCGCACCGTTGTTATTGTTATTGTTTTTGGGGATTTCAATCGGGAATTGGATTTATATTTTTAAGATATTTCCATGATTTTGGAGTTGAAGGTATTGGGAAAATAGTTAGACCGTTGTTTTAATAATAATTATTATTTTTACTTTATATTAACGATATCGTAAATGTTGTGAATGCTTGCAGTGTGGAATTGTTTGCTGATGAGACAATGGTATATTTGGCTGGAAAGGATATCAATATAATGCAGAGAATTATGAATAATGACTTAGGGAATATATCGTCCATGTTTTTACAAAGTGGCGTATATCAAATAATAAAATTTTACAGAACAGCCAATTTAAAAATTCCAAAATATTCAACCAGCTGTATTTTATTTTTCAATAAACTAGAAGAACTTTTCGATTAAATATATTATAGCATTATGCTTAAATTATAATATTAAGCAAATTTTTTAGCTTTAAAAAGAGAAAAAAAAATTATACGCCCTTTTGTGAAACATTTCTGTGAATCTATAAGTAAATACGTCCTTACTTCAGTTATAATAAAAAAAGAAGTAGTTTTAGTGGTTAAAATATGTTTTATTTAAACGTTAACATTTATCTTAACGGAGTACAGAAAAAAACATTAATAAGGTAGGTTAGTAAAAAAATCTTTATAATTTTTTTGGCGAACAACAGCATTTTTTCCTTCACAAAGGGATAATAAAGATTCGTATTTCTTGAGTGCAATTTTCTGTTCACTGGTGTTCAAAGGTTTTAGTTTAATTTTATTCTATATATTTCAAGGAAGAGTGAGTTGTCTATAATAAGTAAGTGTGAGAAAAATTTCTGCAAATTTGCCTTTTCAACCTTTACTTCCATCATCATCTTTTCTGATTGATAGTATTCGCAAATCTTGAGAGAGAGATTTGAAGTTGAAAAAATCTGCGTGTGTCATTTCTTTTACGATGTATGGGTGTCTTTTTCTAGCCAACCCAAATATCGGTATTAATTGACTTGGCATAAAGATGTCTCTTGCCGCTGACACAGCTGAAGAAATTACGCTATGCGCCTAATCTCCCTCAGATTGTCCATGACATTTTTCAAAAAAGTAATGGTGGATGGCTTCAATGCTTTTACTTTTATTATTTAAAAAGTAAAGCAACGTGGAAGGTGTAACATAATTTTTATTTTGACCATAACATCCGTCAGAAAATAGATTAACAATTTTTATTCCTTCTTGGTCGTATGTTTCCAGAAACATAAATAGACACGTAAATATTTCTGAAGATCCCCTCTTACTTTGACCTTCTTGAATCTATTGTGGCTATGTTGTACACTGTAAAATTGTAGGCACTAAGTCGCTGTTTATAAAATAAGGCACTCTAAAAGTAACGTGTTACCTTTAAGATGATCACTCATTTCAAAATGACATATTTTAAAAACTAATAGAGCTATTACCATTTAATGAAAACCATGATATTCACAAGGGTGCGCACTATAAACAATGTTTATGGTTTAAATCAATCTGAGTGAAAATTGAGGAAATATTAGCGTTCTTCAGCAGCGGTATGCAAGAGTGACGTGAGTTATGTGATGCAACCAGGCCAAGAACCTCAGTTGACCCCATACATAATTATTATTATTATAAATATTCCTGAATTAACAAAATAAGCATTTTAATATTATTAGGCTCCATAAAAATTGCATTATATAAAATCACTCATCTATTAATTTTCGACGAATAAAGTTGTAGTTAATCGATGGTCAAATTTGTGTAGAATTGATTTTGAATTAAATTTATTCCTTTTTTAAAAAGTAGATGTTCAATAATAATTCCATCACTGGCGCAATTGGTAGGATCATCACGAGACCAAAACTTCCCACCGAGGTATTCAAGAAAATATTATATCACTTAAGAAAAACTTCTACTGGCCAAATGACGTCAAAATGTATGTTAACCTCTGCGAAATTGGCCAAAAAACTAAATACGAAAGACATCCTAACAAAATCATTTTTAAACCCACCCCTATTGCTCACGAACCTTTCGATCACATCTATATAGATATCTATAAAACACATAATACGTCCTTTCTAACCGTAATTGACAGCTTTTCTAAATTAGGACAAGCATACCCTCTTTTAACACCCACAGGAATCGAAGTAGCTAACAAACTTATTACCTATTTTAATCATCCTTCCCCGAAAAATTACTATATATGATAATGGCACATCCTTTAAAAACGAAATAATTCAAAACCTCTGTTCTTTACATAAAATTGAAATTCATTATTGTACCCCTCACAACCCCAACTCAAATAGTCCAATTGAACGTCTTCACTCCACTTTAAATGAAATTATTCTTACCCTTAAGCACCAAAAGCCAAAAGAAAATATAATAATTCTAATGAATTATGCCATTCTTTCCTATAATAACTCTACACATAGTGCATCCCAATATACCCCTTTTCAAATTGTCAGAGGCAAATTAGACTATAAAAACCCTCTAGAGCTCTCAAACGAACAAAATCTTTCCCAATACATGCAAGAGCATGCAGAGAATATTAAAATAATTAATCATGAACTTTATGAAAAATTAACAGACCAGCGACAATCTTCTTTAGATAAAGTAAATAAAGACCGAAATGTAGTAGACATCGACCCTAACAAACCACTTTTTGCGAAAACGTTTCCACAGAAATCAAAAGTTAAAGAATCAGATAAATATAAAAAAGTAACCAAACCTGTTACACAAAAAACTAACGCCGTAGCCACCCAAAATAGACGAATACATAAAAACTTATTAAAACCACAACGTAACCTTGTTTCAGATGAGACAAATCATCCCATTCCTGCTCCTCCTACCCATAGCTACGAACTTAGAAGTAAAAAGAATTAGAAATCGCATATTACCAATGGCCATAGGAAAAACCTATATATCAGCTACGAAATATACATCCACTTTTCACATAAACCTATATTTCACATAAAAAACATACTAACTCAGGCAAACAAAACTGTTTTCAATACAAATCAAAATGAAAGCTTCTCAATTCTTACATCCTATAAATTTAATCAAACCTATGAATATTTTCAGACAATTTTAAGAAATACTAAGATTTTTCACAAACCTAATCGATCAAAAAGAGGATTACTTAACGTAGTAGGTAACGCTGAAAATGGCTCTTCGGTACCCTTGACTCAGACGATGAAACCCGCTATAATAACTATTTCGATATGCTAACAAAAAATCAAGAAATTCTAAATAACAACTTTAATAAAGAACAATCAATTCTATCCTCTATCATACAAGAATTTACTAAAAATGTAGAAAAAATAAATACCAATCAAGCAATTATATTGGAAAAACTAAATTTACTTGAGAAAAATCAGTTAGATTTATCTAATGCCCTATATATGTCTTTAATATTAGACAATATAATGTTGCAATTAAACACTTTAAATTCCGTAATAAATAACATCGAAAACGCAATCTCATTCGCTCATGTAAATAAAATGCACAACTCTATACTCAATCCTAACCAACTTTTAAATTTAATAGAAAATATAAAAACAATATATGGTCCAAACCGAATACCTGAATTTAAAGAATTAGTAAACTTTTATAACTATTTATCTGTTCAAGTAATTATCAAAAATAGCTCAATTTTATTTTCAATACACACCCCGATTGTCTTTCCCAACCACTATATACTTTACAAACTCTACCCAATACCCATTGAAAACAAAACCATTCCCTCTTCCAATCCTTATATCCTACTTACAAACGATAACTACTGGACCACAGAAGAAGAATGCCCGCAGCTAGAAGACGTTTTCATCTGCAAGCAAACCACCCTCTCAAAAGACGAATATTGCCTCTTCCAACTGCTAACAACGTCAACCAATATATGCCCGTTAACCAATGTTAATTACCAAAAAAGTACCATTCAACGCCTAAATGGTAACGAAATTTTGGTCATTCCTGTGCAGATGACAATCGCCCGAGACAAATGTCAACAAGGACTCTACAAGATCTCTGAACCAAGTATTGTTACCCTATCTATGTGCCCCGTTGAGATAGATAACAAAACATACGAAAGCGAAAGAAAAGCAGCAACAACAATTCCAAATTAACCCTCGAGGAAATAAACTTGGATGAACTGAAGACAGCGCAGAAAATATTGTCGACAATCCAGTTACACCCTCTAGAGGCGCCCGAAAATTCCACGTACCCGTGGATCGCTCCAATCTCATCCATTGCCGCCCTCATATGCGGAATCCTGCTGTATATTGGATGGAAGAAATGGAAAAAGCCTGTTTCATCCCATAGAAGCCACCACTACGAGAACGACCCCTTCGACGGCCCGTCACAAGAAAGTCGAAAAAACGAGCAGCCATTGCAGCCCTTATTTTCCGATCTTAAGGAGGGAGGAGTTATGTGATGCAACCAGGCCAAGAACCTCAGTTGACCCCACACATAATTATTATTATTATAAATATTCCTGAATTAACAAAATAAGCATTTTAATATTATTAGGCTCCATAAAAATTGCATTATATAAAATCACTCATCTATTAATTTTCGACGAATAAAGTTGTAGTTAATCGATGGTCAAATTTGTGTAGAATTTATTTTGAATTAAATTTATTCCTTTTTTAAAAAGTAGATGTTCAATAATAATTCCATCACTCGTGTGACCTTTAAAATGGTTACTCAAAAATACAAAAAAAAAATAATTAATTTCACTTGTCTGGAAAATAAGCATTTTACGAAAACTTGATACTTTTTTGTGTATCTTTACACAATAAACTTATTTTTGAACTTCTTCCAGGCAGTTGAAATAATTTATTAATTTTTTTTCAGACAGTCAAAACTTTTTTCCATCCAATTGTTTGGAAAATAAATATTTTGATAAAACTTGATAGTTTTTAATAACTAGAAAGAATAGACCATGGCATACTTTCAATTGCTTTGAAAAAACATTTCAATTTTTTTAAATAAGCTTTAGACATTACCGAATGGTCTGGAAAAACCTTGTATATGGACGAAGTAAAAAATTCCACCAAAAACCAGGAAAAAAATGCCTGGAATAAAATGTAAAACAAACTTCAAATGCCTGGAATATATAACAAATTATCTTAAATATCTCAAAGGCATTAACTATGACTTCAATTACCTGGAAGCTATTAGAAGAAGCGATAAATCATGAAGGAATGTAAAATGGCTTCAAATTCCCAGATGATATATATATACACTCTTTAAATTGTCTGGATCAGTAAAATTTTACAACCCCCAATTAAACTTTATTTATTTGTTTATTTATCTCACGTTTCAGTGTATGCCGGGTCAACTTCGTGAGTTTCCCCGCTGTACATAAAGTTTCGCTTCTAATTAACACCGCGGTCACACGGTCCTTCCCTCCCCCCAAGAAGTTTCCAAATAAAAGTTTTCCTGGGGGCATAAAGAAAGAAACTCTCCGGTTAAACTGTTCCAGTTTAACTGCTGTTATTAGGGTTTTACGTGTATACTAGAGAGAGGGTTGCAATAAACTTTATTTGTCAAATATTTTTTAACTATCAGTTTCACGTGACAGTAAAATGAATAATAAAAGACTTTTTCTTCTCTTTACGGCTAAATCGATCCAAGTCCGGGATTTATTCGTATGGAAACTTTTATACCTTCAGGTGAAATAATAAAAACTTTTCTAGTTTTCCCCTCTACCCGGTTCGTAATCTCTTAATAAAATTTTCAATTTGTTTCCAATTTAAAGTTACGAAATGAAAAAATATTCGTTGGACAGACGAGAGGGTTCGATAGAAAAAAGTTTTAAAGATAGAGTGCAACTCGCCCCAGAGGGATTTCGATTTGATTATATTTTCATAGAAACTCGCCTGATGCTAGAGTTAGAGACTTTAAATAAATAACTTTTTTTGTTCGTAATTAATTCAATGTTATGCATTCTTTTAGGTTTTACCATCTTAGTCTGTAAGAAATGATTGTCACATCTCATTAAATTATGCATCGCAAGTTCTTTAAAAAGCATTAAAGTGCATGGCAAATTGGTGTTTCCGATTAAACGCAGCAAAGTTCTTTTGACTCGCGAACAAATAATTAACATTATAAGTTTAAATTGGAAACGAGTTGTAAATAGCATTAAATTAGATCGGTTATAGATAATGAGAAAAGTTATATTAGTCAAATCGTTATTATAATAAAAATGAAATAGGAGAATAAATCAACTCAACACCTGCTTTTCAGTTTCTGGAACGCGATGCAGTAAATCCTTTAGAAAGTTCGCTTTATAACCGCTGCTGCAACTTCTTCCCTTGCTTGTGCTTTTATATGGCGAAAAAGTTATATAATTACTTCGGGTGCATATTGCTTTCTTTATGACAGACCGTGCATTATGAATTTCAGATTGGATTTCTCATATTGCATGTTACCCTCGTTCGTTATTAAATTTCAAAGATATCTTTCCAAATTTATTAAAATTATTTTTGAATTAATATAAGTGGTTTTTCAAAGATCACCATATATCTGATTTTTTTTTAATGCAACCAGTATTAGATTGGACGTGACTAGTAAAGAATGCTGATACTTCCTTAATGATTGTTGGAACTAATTGAACCAAACGCAACATTTTAGTAAACACTCTTCTGAGTTTTGTGCTTTTTATTTATTGAAAATATCTTGTTCGATTAATTTGAACCATAAACGTTATTTGTAATGGCTTTTTTGAATATGATGCTTTTTACCTAATTGAAATATCCCTACTAGTTTTTAAGATATGGCATTTTGAATTGAGTGACTACACGTCTCTCTTGCTGAAAAATGGTAATATTTCGTCAAAAGATTGACTTAAATACTATTTGTAATGAACACTCTTTCTATTATCAGGCTTTTTGTTAAATGGAAAAATAATTGCGCATAATTTAATGATGATGATTGATCCAAAACAGGGAGCTCCAGATAATATTATAGAGCATTTTTTAAGGAATATTTTTGAAAAAATTGCGCGTTTTTCTAAATTGACCCCTTTAGAGGCTTAAACCCAAAAGTCCTGCATTATGACACTCTTCTCACCAATAATTTCCAAAGCATTTTAAAAATGTGCATAATTTAATTGGAGATGATGGTCATCTTAATAAAACAGCTTTAACTCACGTATTTGAGTTTCAATAAAAAATAGTTATTAAGTTTTTTATAGAGGCCTAAAGGTCCACTCCTAATATGAAATTTCAAAATAATTTTGCTGTGATGGTAATAATTTCTCTAGGATTGCTCTATCTTGTTTAATAGTGCTTTAATAAAAAAATTTTATAAAGCATTATAAAGTGAGCCAATATAATTTAATAGTAACTTTCATATGACCTTAATTTCCGAGTAGTTTTAGAAAAGTGAATAATTTTAACATTTTAATTTATTTTTATTTAATTAATTTTTTATTTATTTTTTTTATCTTGGGTCTTTGGTTGGTGAACAAAAAAGCTCGTTTAAAATAAAACGCCAATTTAGCATGGACTTAAATGCGAAAAAATATAGACATAATCGAATTTAATTTACATATTTTTAATTCAGTAGGACAGGTCCCTCTCAAAAAAAAAATACAAAAAAGCTCCTTTCTATAAATGTTTGTTTTACGCTTAAATAGACCCTCGTTGCAATTGGTAAACATTTGCCTGTTGGTATAATGTTGCGAAATATTCTGTTTATGTTGCGACATTTATTGGGGCTAACATGAGCGTTTATGCTATTAAAATTTACAAAAATCGATAAAAAATAAGTGGGAGTTCGTAGTAGAATTAATTAGTTGCTATTTGTTCGACCAGTCTTTAAAAGTTGCCAAAATTGATGGAGGTTCGTAGTAAAATCGAAGTGTTGTTGCTTATTCAACCGCTATTATCCCAGAATTTAAAAAATTCAATAAAAATAAGTAGGAGTTCGTAGTAGAACCCATTTGTTGCTGTTTATTTGACCGCTATTCTCCGAAAATTAAAAAATAAGTTAAATTACTTATTAGATAGTTAAAGGCAGGCGTCTATTTTGGATGTTTATGCCTGGAGGCTTTGAGTTTATATGAAGGAATCAATCGTATTAAGAACCCTTTAATAAAAATATGTTAAATTAATTGTAAATGCCTTTAAGACACAACTCTACTTCAAATCTCTTTATATAAAGTTCATCTCTTTCCAGGGACTTAATTTACTTTAAAGTGCTTTAAGTTATGCTTTATTAGGATACATATTTACTTAATTCCAGGAAGTTGAGTTACCAAAAGCTTATCCATATCATAATTACTTATAGAGAATTTCCTACAGGTGGCTTTAATTGAAGTATATATATTTTTGCCTTGTTCCAGGCAGTTGGATCCTAAAGTTCCCCATAGTACACTGAATTATTTCCTGACATATTTCTATTCTATCAAATTACGTCAACAACCTGGAAAATATAATAAAATACATAAAGTGCCTGGAAAATAATTAAAATTACGTCTTGGACTAAAATACAAAATTAAAACCGTCTTTAGATCCCTAAAAAACCTCAAAAAATTACCTTTGAAAATTAATGAGTTAGTAATTGAATTAATTTGTTTCTGCTTATTCGACCGTTGTACATTGAAAATTATATTTACTTTTTTTAGATCATGAGTATGCTGATAAACCACTAATAATTTTTCTAGAGACCCCTAGTTTCATTTTACATTTACACCTTTTTATAATCTAGTAGTATTGGAGACTTATGAGCCCCTACATGTTTTATTAGGTACTTCTACTTATACATTTTCCACTCATTCCATGCGACAAAGTACAACGAAACCCTATAATATTTTATTACAAACCTCTACATTGCCTGGTACGTACTCCTAAATACATTTCCTTGACGGCCCGATCTAATAGACAGTAAAAAATCGTACGTTCTAACGGTCTGAAACTCATTTTGTACATTTGTAGTACAGGGTTCAGTTACGTTTGATGGTCGGTTGAATATTTGGGGTAATTTAAAGGCTGGCCTTTTCCATGAATTTGACAACAAGAACCGTATCTATCTTAAAATATATGCCATGTTTTTCTATTTGAGTCGAATCATTGATCGAAGCTTAAATTCAGAATATTATCGGAAAAGAATAGGAATCAATAAAAAAATGCATAGGAGTTCGTAGTAGAACTAATTTGTTGCTGCTTATTCGACCAGTCTTTAAAAGTTGCAAAAATTTATGAAAGTTCGTAGTAAAATCCAGGTGTTGCTGCTTGTGGGATAGACGTCCATTGAAAAATACAAGTATTAAAAAAAAAAGATAAAGGTTTGGTGGTAAAACCAATTTGTTGCTGCTTGTTCGACCATCCTGTCTAATAAATTAAAAAAAATTATAAAAAATAAGTAGTGCTTCATAATATAGTCGAATTATTGCTTATTCGACCGTTGTATATTGAAAATTATATTTACATTTTTTAGATCTTAAGTATGCCGATAATCCACTAGTAATTTTTCTACAAACCCCTAGTTTCGTTTTACATTTATACCTTTTTATAATCAAATAGGTTTCAAGCATTCAAGACTTACGAGCCCCTACATATTTTACTAGGTACTCCTACTTTTTCCTTCGGAGCGTTTTATTTTTAAAGTTACAATTATGGACCTATAGTTATTTTGATAGATAATCCTATTTATACATTTTCCACAAAAATTCAACAAAACCCTATTGTACCTCTACATTCCACATTCTACGATTCTACGATGAAGTGAAAAATCCTACGTTCAAACTGTATGAAATTCATTTTGTACATTTGTAATTCAGGGTTCAGTTACGGTTGAGAATTTGTTGTAATTTAAATATCTATTACTTTACAATTTTGCTATTTCTACAAAAATAATTATAGGATGCTATGCTTTTCTATTTAGGTCCAGTAATTAATAAAAGCTTAAACTCAGAATATTATAGGAAAAGAATAAAAATCAATAAAAATGCATAGGGGTTCGTAGTAGAATCAATTTGTTGCTGCTTATTTGACCGCCCTTTCCAGAAATTGGAAAACCCATAAAAAATAACTAGGAGTTCATAGTGGAATCAATTTATATCTCCTTTTTCGACCGCAATTCTTTGAATAATTTTAAATCGCTGAATGAATTTAAAAAAAATACGTCAAATGCCTGGAAAGAGAAAAATATGACTGCTAAACATGGAAAATTATTTCATATATTTCGAATGCGTGAAAAATCATTTTATATTCCTGATAAAACATGTTTAATAGTTTTAAATGCCTAAATAACGCTCGACAATTACGTCGCAAGCCTGAAAAACATGAAAAATTATATGAAACTTAAAAAAAATTACACTGTTAGTCGGCAAATTTCCTTTGAAAATTTAAAAAAAAGGGAATTAACGGAAACATTAAAAAATCCATAAAAAATAAGTAGGATTTCATAAAATGTGAGAATTGTTGCTGCTTATTCGACCGCTGTTCATTGAAAATTATAAGATTCAACAAAAATGCATAGGGCTTCGTAGTAGAAACAATTTGTTGTTGCTTATTCGACCGCTGGTCTCCCAAAACTAAAAAATTTAAAAAAAATGAGTAGGGGTTCGTAGCACAATCAATTTGTTGCTGCATACTCGACCGCCGTTCTACAAAAAATGAAAAAATTAATAGGAGTTTGTAATATAGCGGAATTGTTGCTCCTTATTCGACCGCTGTTCATAGAAAATTACAAGAATCAACAAAAATGCATAGGGCTTCGTAGTAGAAAAAATTTGTTGTTGCTTATTCGACCGCTGGTCTCTCAAAACTAAAAAATTTTAAAAAAATTAGTAGGGGTTCGTACAAGAATCAATTTGTTGCTGCATATTCGACCGTCGTTCTACAAAAAATAAAGAAATCAATAGGAGGTTGTGATAGAGCGGAATTGTTGCTACTTATTCGACCGCTGTTCATAGAAAATCACAAGAATCACTAAAAATGCATAGGGCTTCGTAGTAGAATCAGTTTGTCGTTGCTTATTCAACCGCTGGTCTCCCAGAACTAAAAATTTTAAAAAAAATGAGTAGGGGTACGTAGCACAATCAATTTGTTGCTGCATACTCGACCGCCGTTCTAGAAAAAATGAAAAAATTAATAGGAGTTTGTAATATAGCGGAATTGTTGCTCCTTATTCGACCGCTGTTCATAGAAAATTACAAGAATCACTAAAAATGCATAGGGCTTCGTAGTAGAATCAGTTTCAGTTGCTTACTTGACCGCTGGTCTTCCAAAACTAATTTTTTTTAAAAAAATTAGTAGGGGTTCGTAAAAGAATCAATTTGTTGCTGCATATTCGACCGCCGTTCTACAAAAAAATAATAAAACTAATAGGAGTTTGTGATATAGCGCAATTGTTGCTGCTTATTCGACCACCGCTCTTTGACAACAAAAAATAACTAGGTTTATCCTGCGACAGCAACTTATAACTTCACCGGAAAACAATTTACAAGAAAAAAAACCGTAAAAACTAAATCGCGACTATACAAACTCCATCCAGACAACAATGAAGACTCGAACAACGGGCCCGTAGCCATAAATTCTCCCGAACTCCATTCCTGCTTACTCCAAAACTTACATTATAAAAGTAAAACGGGGTGGGGCAATAAATAACCGACAACAAGAACCATCTCCTCCTAATGTTATCCTAACACGCGTACCTGATGTTATTTACTTACCTCCGTCTTCCCTTCGCTGGGTAAGTCGAGATGCATTTTCCGAAATTTCCCCTGCAGCGAAACTTTTTATTTCCGTTTTCATTACCGGAAGTTTTAAATGTATAAATGGGAAATTTGACTATTGTTGTCTCGTTATATTTTGAGAAAGGGGGATGAATACGGGAGCCCCAGGGTAATTTAATTATCAGGATCAAATATGCTTGTTGAAAAGGCTTGAATGACATGGAGGGTTCTTGTCTTCACTTTTTTCTGATTTATTTATAAATTACTGTCTGAAAATAACTTTTTTTTTTAATTCCAGGTACAGACACTGTAACCGCTTCTTTCGACTTCTTCGACTCGTCCAGTGCCCACGATCTCACCCTATCACCCCAAACTCTTTCCAATACTACTGAGGCCTTAATTAATGACAATTCTAACAGTTTAGGACTACCCGCCGATAACGATACCGGTAAGTAACGTTTAAAAAACCCCATTTATCCGAAACTACTCGGGCATATTCGAAATATCTCCTTTCATATTATTTAAAAAACGTTCACGTCGATCCGGAAAGACGTTTCTCCATTTATTTAATGTCAATATTAAACTGAACCGTTTTTCAATCTTTGACGGAACGGAAATGCTTTTTGGATATTTTAATGGAGGAATATTTTAATGTTTTACTCTATTTAACCGGTAAATGGGATTTTATTTTAAATCCAGATTTCCCATAGGAATGTTCGTTTTTTACGTAGAAAAATCCGACTGGATACATTGAGACAGTCAGAAATGGGGCGAGACGTGTCTGGGGACATTCGCGCCCCTTCTTTCGTAAACTTTGGCCCTTTTTGCTGATACGGCGGAGAAGTTTTGTCAGGTTGACAGTAAAAAACAACAAAGTTCAATAAGAGGTTTTTTTTTGTTTTTATTTTATGCCCTCATTAGGGGAACAATATTTAAGTAAGAGTGATTGCTATTAAAAAAAAGTCAAAATTTCGACAATCAATAGAATTGTAACTAAGGAGGGAATTTAATGGAAGTAAGATATATAGGGGTTCGTAATAGGATCAATTTGTTGCTGTTTATTCAACCGGCCTTCGTTTTTTTTCTCTTAAAAATCCGTAAAGTAGAAGTGCTGAGCATAATCAAGTTGTTACTTATACTACAGCTTTTCTTTAAAAATTCAAAAATATTTAATTAATTTATTTTATTTAATTTTGATATAGTAGCGGCCTGAAATTCAACATTAAATTCTAATTTTATTTCTGGTTTTTCATTTAAGACTTAATGATTTATTTCAATTTAATTGCATATTGGAAATTTTGAAGTTTCTTTTATAATTTCAAGGATTTTTATTAAGATAAGAAAGATTTTTTTATAAATAATTATTAGTAGCCTTAGATTTAACCTCAAATAACCTTAAAATAAATTATGAATTAATCCTTGGATTTTTTTTTTCAAATAAAGATTCTTTTCCATTAAACTTGAAAACTGTTTTTTCAAATCAAAAAATTTTTCTTTTCGTTTTATAGGCGCTTTTAATTTTAAATATAAAAATTACCACTAAATCATTTTTCTATCCTTGGATTTTTTCTTAAAATATTTAAGATTTATTCTCAAATAATTGGATAATGACCTTAGATTGATATGCCTTAAATACCATAATTTTTATATCGCCTTTTTATCCTTGGATTCTTTACTTGAAATTATAATTTTTTTTAATATTAAATAACTCATTTTTTAATATAATACTTAACGGATTTTGTTTGATTGGATGATGGCCTTGAATTTAATATTAAAAAACATTTTAATTAAAAGATGTTTTGATTTTTTTGATTTTCTTTTTAAGTTCAATGATTTATTCGGGTATTTAAAAATTTGTTTAATATTGAGTTTCTTTCATAATATCAAGGATTTTTAATAAAATTAGACCGCTAATAGCTTCCGATTTAACCTTAAAATAAATTATGCCTTAATCCTTAGATTTTCCTTGGAAATAAATTCATTAAATAATGGCGATTATGACCTTAAAATTGAATCTTAAATAGCATAATAATTAGATCCTTGTGCTTGGTTTTTCAATGTCAATTTAAGGATTTTATAATTTTTCTTAAATAAAGGCCTTTAATTTTAAATTAATTAAAATCAGCAATAAAAGATTTTTTTTATTTTTGGATTTTTACTTAAAATATTTAAGGATTTATTTTCAGTTTATTGGATAATGGTCTTAAATTGAACCTTAAATAGCATTATTATTATACCGACTTTTTATCCTTGGATAATTCAAATTTAGATATTTTTTGTTTGAGTAAAATCATTAATTCAGTCATATTTTAATTCTTGGATTGTTTTTTTTATTAATTTTTTTCATTAAGTTCTGACTTGGAATTTAACGCAAAATGTTATATTTTTCTTAAATTTCTTCTAAAATTTTATACTGGATACTGGTAATTTAGAATTTTGTGGTTCATGAGAGTTTCATTTATAACATTAGGGATTTTTAATAAAATTAGATCGTTAATAGCAATGGATTTAACCTTAATATAAAGTATGCTTTAATCCTTGGAATTTCATTTAAAATTAATGAATTTATTCCAATTTATTGGATAATGGTTTAAAATTTAATATTAAATACCATAATTATTAGATCCTTGTCCTTGTCCTTGGTCTTTCAATTTCAATTTAAATATTTTATTTTTTTTCTTAAACAAAGGCCTTTAATTTTAAATTAATTAAAATCAGTATTAACTAATCTTTTTTATTCTTGGATTTTCACTTAAAATATTTAATGATTTATTTCCAATTTATTGGATAATGGTCTTAAATTGAACCTTAAATAGTATTTTTATTATGCCGGACTTTATCCTTGGATAATTCAAATTTAGATCATTTTTTCTTTGAGTAAAATCATTAATTCAGTCATATTTTAATTCTTGGGTAGTCTTTTTATTTATTTTTTTCATTAAGTTATGGCTTGGATTTTAACGCAGAATACTCTATTTTTCTTGGATTTTTTTGCCTTAAATTAATCCTTAGTCCTTGGATATCCTTGAAAAAAATTAAAATGCAATCCCATTAAATTGCAGATTTGCCTTGAATTTATTGGAGTTTCATTTATATTATCAAGTATTTTTTAATAAAATTAGAGCGTTAATAGCGTTCGATTTAACCTTAAAATAAATTTTGCTGTAATCCTTGGATTTTCATTTAAAATCAATTAATTTATCCTAATTCATTGGATAATGGCCTTAAAATTGAATTATAAATATCATAATAATTAGATCCTTGTCCTTGGTTTTTCAATTTCAATTTAAGGATTTCATTCTTTTTCTTAACCAAAGGCCTTCAATTTTAAATTAATTAAAATCAGTATTAAATCATCTTTTATATTCTTGGATTTTCACTTAAAATATTTAAGGATTTATGTCCAGTTTATTGGATAATGGTCTTAGATTAAACATTAAATAGCATTATTATTATACCGAATTTTATCCTTGGATAATTCAAATTTAGATATTTTTTCTTTGAGTAAAATCATTAATTCAGTCCTATATTAATTCTTGGATTGTCTTGTTAATTATTTTTCTCATTAAGTTGTGACTTGGATTTTAACCCAAAATACTGTATTTTTCTTGGATTTTTTTCCGTAAATTAATCCTTAGTCCTTGAATATCTCTGAAAAATAATTTAAATGCAATCCCATTAAATTGAAGATTTGCCTTGGATTTAGTCTTAAATTAAATTAAATAAACTTATTAATTAAATAACTATCTTAAATTAAATTATCAACATGTAATTTTTTAACCTTTTAAATAATTCAAGGATTTTTTGCCAATTTAACCACATAATAACCTTGAATTTAATATTGAAAAATATGGCCATTGGCATCAATTTATTATAAATTTTTTTCTATAAATCTAAGGATTCTTTCATAATATATAAGACGTCCTTTTATATTTTGGATTTTGTCTTTAAATTTAACGTTTTTTTTTTCATTTTATTAATTAAAATCAATATTAAACATCTCTGTACCTTTCCAATTTATGTAAAAATATTTAGAATTTTAAGGCCTATTTATCCTTGAATTTTCCCTCAAATCAAAGGACTTTTTCCCTTTTTTATGGACGTCAATTAAATTAAATTGAATCGTCTTTTCATCTTTATAAAGGCAATTTTTTCCCACATAAATTCGTCTAAATAATGGAAAAATTCTAAGTGCAAAAAAACAATTTTTAATAAGGGAAACCGTGGAAAATTTTATTTGCGAGTTTTCAGGGCTCAAATTCACATAAAAACCGGTTCGGATCATAATAAATTAACGAATTAACCGCTACGTGGACATATGTGTATCACTGGGGGTATAGATAAATCATATCTTATCTGAGCAGGTCCATTAGGTAAATGAATATGATTAATTAAATAAATGCATGTAATGAGTGTCGAGAATAACCAAAATGGGTACGCTCAACGTATTGATATAGTTAATTTAACTTTAATAAAGGATTTATTTAATTTTTTGATCTATACATCTATACATTTTTATTATGGCATGGAGCTGTTGCTGCTTGAAAGAAAGAAAACCACTTGCTCTTAATCGATATTTAATCCATTTATCAATCCCGATCTTTCGAATTTATGCACCAACAAAAAAAAAAATCTCTCAATTCGTCAAATAATCCAACGACGAAAATAGAAATCGAACAAAACCGAGGTACGTCTTCAGAATAAAAATAAGTCCGCGAGAGAACGTGGAAAAACTCCCAACAAAGATGCAACCGAGAGATTACAAACTTTTATTTGACCTGTCGAAAATGTCTTCCTCCTATGTTCGGCAGGAACGGAGATTTCTGCAGTTTTTCCTCCCTGCATTTTGCCCCCCCCCCTTGTACCCGTTTTAACGAAAAGCTTTTAAAATGTTTTTGTTTAGTTGCAGCAGACTCGTCCAGGTCGTATTGTATTTCCCGACTTCTGTCAGTAAGTTTTTTCCTCTTTAACGGATGCGATACAATATGCGAAGGGACGGAGGATTTTTGCTCGGGCAATCGTTGATATTGAGGGTTTTTTATCCGACATGGCTTCTATTATTTTTGTAATGGTTCTAAGGAAAATAAGAATTTTGTTACGTCTTGACCTTGTTCGTTTGTATCAGGGGATGGCGGTCAAATAAGCATCAACAGATTAATTCTGTTACGAGCTCCTATTTATTTTTTTTATTTTTTAAGGAAAATGGTTGACTAAGCAACGGCGTTTCGGTTATATTAGGTTCTACTTGTTTTGTATGGATTTTTTAGTTTTTGAAGTAAAGCGGTCGAATAAGCAGCAATAAGTTAATTTTATTATGAACTTCTATTAATTTTTTCAATTTTAAAGGAAAATGGTCTACTAAGCAACGGCGTTTCGGTTATATTAGGTTCTACCTATTTTGTATGGATTTTTCAGTTTTTGAAGTAAAGCGGTCGAATAAGCAGCAATAAATTAATTCTATACAAACTTCTATTTATTTTTTTTTAAGGAAAATGGTCGACTAAGCAACAGCATTACGGTTATATTAGGTTCTACTTATTTTCTATAGATTTTTTAGTTTTTGAAGCAAGGCGGTCGAATAAGCAGCAATAAATTAATGTTATTACGAACTCCTAGTTATTTTTTATAGATGCTTTAATTTTTCGATAAGGGCGGTTGAATAGGCAGCAACAAATTGATTATATAAGTCCTATTTATTTTTACGTATATTTCTTACGTCAGTGAGTATATTTGCAATTTGTATTTTTTTAATATTGCAAATTTTATTTCCCAACATAATTTCCGAAATGTTCACTTAATCATCCTGGTGATCATGTATGATGATCAGTGGCATCAAAAGTGTCAGATTCAACGTTTTCATATTTGCTTATGGACCACTTCGGAATCGTTCGAATTTATGGTCCTCGATAAAGTGATGGTTTCTGGAATAGATTTCCTGGACAAAAATTGATTTTTTCCCAAACAAGCTTAAACTCACCCAAACGCGTTTGAGGTGCTAATAACGACATATGGAATTTTGTATTTAATAGTTTGATATAGTCCAGAGTGTTTTTCGCTGTTTCTTCCTTACAAGTTTACTTGCTAATACTGGATAAATATGTCTTGGAGTTATTGACAAGTTTCTTCATGGATCGACAAACATTCAGATACTATTACAGGGTTCAGAAAAATCTGAATATTTTGAAAACCCATGCACCGATTTTTATGATTTTACTTTCGTATGAAAGCCAATGAGTTTCTTTATTAGAAATGTCTTCACGAGTTTTTTTGTAAATAAAACCGTTTAGGAGTTATTGAGGAGTTTTTCCAAGCATTGCCGAAAATCCAAGGATAATGAGACAATATAAGAATTATGCGGTTTGAGTTTCAATCGAAGACCATCATCCAGTGAATTGGAAGTAAATCCTTATATATTTTAAGAATTAATTTGAAATTAAAAATCCTTATCCAACAAAAAGAAATTTCGTAAATCATTAATTTAATGATAAAAAAGTGATATATTGATCATTTCTTGAGATCAATATGTAAAAATCCTTAAATGTTCCATAATTTTTCTTGGAATAATCGATCAATAATAATATTGGAGGCTAAATCCAAGGCCTGTATATAATTAAATAGAAACACATTTGATTTTTTTAAAGAATATCCAAGGATTAGTTTAAGAAAAAAGATATTTAGAAAATATCATAAAACAAGCAGAAAAAAAATTATTGCAATAAAAAAAATATTTTATTTTAATGTTAAATTGATGAAATGGAATTAATGGAAAAAGATTCTTTAATTTGTTTACATAATTTATTTATAAGATATATATACTATTAAGATTTTTAGGTTTAATCCTAGGCTACTAACGATCTAATTTTATTAAAAATCCTAGGAGTTTTAAAAGGAACCTAATTAAAGTATTATTTAATGATAAATTAAAGGCCGTTAAGAAATAAAAAATTAACTAATCACATGGAAAAAGAATTAAAAAGAAAATATAAGAATTAAAAACTTACTAATGTTATTTAAGATTTAATCCAAGGATGTCATTTAATTTTAAAAAATATTTATTTCTACGTAAAAAATCCAAGATTAGTTTTTAAAGATAAAGCTAAGTCCAATATCTAATAATTTTTAAAACACAATCCAAGGATAAAGGGATAGTTTGTGAATAACATTATTTAAAAATCCTCTGTATTTAAAGAAAGAATCCAAGAATAAAAAGACCGAAAATTAATTTTACTAATTAAAGTTGAATCTACGGCTATTATCCAATTAATTAGATGTAAGTCCTTACATATATTGAAAGGTAATCCAAGAATAGCAAAATTATTTAATGGTTATAGTAATTAATGTAATATAATAATGGTATTTATCCAAGAAATAGAAAAAAATCCGTAATTTGAAATTAAGAATCCAAGGACAAAAAGATTATTAATTAATGATGCTATTTAAGATTTAATTTAATCCAATAAATAAATCCTTACATATTTGAAACGAAATCCAAGAATAGAAACGATTTATTGGTGATATTAATTTATTTGAAATTAAAGGCTCTCATCCAATAAGATCATCGGGAAAAAAGGAGAAATTATTAGTTTAAAAAAAGTGGTTTTAAAAAGATTTGACAGTTTAATTAAACTTTAAATTTAATGGAAAATTTGATATTTAAACTTATTTTTTTTAAACTGCAAGGATTAAAATATAATTTGTTTGTGCGCTTGTTAGCGATCTGTGATGAAAAATAATTAAATTTTAAATTAAAAAATACAATTTAATGTTAAATTCCAGTTACTATAAGAAGATTAAAACATGACTGAATTATTAAAGTTATTTAGCAACAAATTTAATTTAAAAAAATATTTTTTCAGCAAAAAACTATAGAAGGCCTTTATTTTAAGTTAAATTCAAGCCTAATATCCAATAAATTTTAAGAAAATCCAAGGATTAAAAGATAACTTATGAAGATGTTATTATGATGATATACACGTTTAAAGAGGGGATCCACGAATAAAGAGATGATTTAATATTTATCTTAATATAAAAAAATGATACTTAGGGCTAAATCTAAGGATAATGTATAATAAAATAAGAACCCATTTGAGTTTTTAAGGAAATCCAAGGATAAAGGACGAATTTATGGAAAACGAAATGGAACTCAGAAATATCATAGAATGATCAAAAAAAAATTCTTGGATTAAAAAAAATATTTTATTTTAATGTTAAATTGATGAAATTTAATGAAAAAAAAATCTTTAATTTGTTTACATAATTTATTTATAAGATATATATATTATTAAGATTTTTAGGTTTAATCCTAGGCTACTAACGATCTAAGAACCTAATTAAAGTATTATTTAATATTAAATTAAAGGCCGTTAAAAAATAAAAAATTAACTAATTACATGGAATAAGAATTAAAAAGAAAATATAAGAATTAAAAACTTACTAATGTTATTTAAGATTTAATCCAAGGCTGTCATTTAATTTTAAAAAATATTTATTTCTATATAAAAAATCCAAGATTAGTTTTTAAAAATAACGCTAAGTCCAATATCCAATAATTTTTAAAACAAAATCCAAGGATAAAGGGATAGTTTGTGAATAACATTATTTAAAAATCCTCTGTATTTAAAGAAAGAATCCAAGAATAAAAAGACGGCAAATTAATTTTGCTAATTAAAGTTAAATCTACGGCTATTATCTAATTAATTGGATGTAAATCCTTACATGTGTTGAAAGGTAATCCAAGAATAACAAAATTATTTAATGGTAATATTAATTAATGTAATATAATAATGGTATTTATCCAAGAAATAGAAAAAAATCCGTAATTTGAAATTAAGAATCCAAGGACAAAAAGATTATTAATTAATGATGCTATTTAAGATTTAATTTAATCCAATAAATTGCTTACATATTTGAAACGAAATCCAAGAATAGAAACGATTTATTGGAGATATTAATTTATTTGAAGTTTAAGGCTCTTATCCATAAAGATCATCGGAAAAAAAAAGATATCAATAATTTAAAAAAAGTGATTTTAAAAAGATTCGACATCTATTTGACAATTTAATTAAACTTTAAATTTATGAAATTTAATAGAAAATTTGACTTTTTTTGAAAACTTTTTTTTTTAAATATAATTTATTTCTGAGTTTATTAGCGATCTCTGATAAAAAATCATTAAATTTTAAATTAAAAAATACAATTTAATGTTAAATTCCAGTTACTATAAGAAAATTAAAACATGACTGAATTATTAAAGTTATTAAGCAACAAATGTAATTAAAAAAAAATATATTTTCAGCAAAAACCTATAGAAGGCTTATATTTTATGTTAAATCCAAGCCTAATATTTAATAAATTTTAAGAAAATCCAAGGATTAAAAGATTACTTATGAAGATGTTATTATGATGGTATGCATGTTTCAAGAGGATAATGTACAATAAAATTGGAACTCATTTGAGTTTTTAATAAAATTCAAGGATAAAGGATAAATTTATGGAAAACGGAAAGGAATTTAGTAAGTCCTAAAATTATCAAAAAAAATAGAAAAATTCTTGGATTTAAAGAAAATTACCATAAAAATACCAAAAAATATAATTGAAAAATTTTTAATTTCAAAAGCGGTTTCAAAGATAAGCATAATTTATTCCTAGGGTTATTTAATGTTAAATCTAAGGTTATTAACAAGCATTTTAAAAGGAACTTCAAGACTTAAAAACGTTTAATTAATCAGTATCGTAATCCTAAAATTTCTTGAATTAAAAAAATTAGATATTGGTATAAAAAGACGACCTAGTTAGAAAATTAATTTAATGTTAAATTTATGAAATTTAACGGAAAGATTTTTTTTAATTACAAAAAAAATCCAAGGATTGATTTATTTATAAGGTTAAATCCAACGTTATTAATGATCAAATTTTATTTAAAACTCTTGGGATTTTAAAAGGAACTCTTTTAAAAAACGTTTAAATTTCCAGCATGCAATTAAATTAAAGAAAATCATTAAATTAAAAAAATATCCAAGAATTAAACACTGTTTAATTAAAATGTGATTTAATGTTACATTCAAGGCCCTTACTAAATAACAAATTAATTATATATATAACTAAAAGAAAATCCAAGAATTTAAAGTTTACTGATGGTATTTAAGAATAAATCCAAGGATGTTATTCAATTTAAAAATATTGAGTTTTTGGCAGAATATCGAAGAATGTTTATTTCTGAAGTTAAGTCAATACAATTAAAAGAAAATCCAAGACCAATTAAATTAAATATATCTTTAAAAATCGTAAAAATAATTGCCTAAATTTCCAGTTTTCCTTCTAATTTACTGGAAAAAAATCCTTTGATTTAATCTTGGTAGGTCATGTTATAATTCCGGAATTTTAAAATCTCGCATTTATCCTTGGATTTTTCCCCATCGACATCCCCGGGTTATTTTCCAATTTATCCTCGGAAAAACCTTCCAACAATTGAAAACGAAAAACTTTACATCGGTTTAGTTTACGACCGCACTAATTTTGTAATTACCGCAATCGATATGGTACGAAATTGGTTTCGAATCTGCCCACGGATCACTGTTTAAACTTTCCGTTTTGCGTTTCGCGACGGATTACTGACCGGATTAAATTGGGGAGGGAACGTTGCAGGAAATTCTACATTTAGGTTTAATCTTTTTTTTTCTGTCTCTTTTTGACTCATTACAGTATCGACAACAACAAAAGACGACGAGAAACCGTCGGGCAGCTACACGCCGGAACCGAAAGGAAAACGGGCCAAAACCAAACCGACTTCCCCTAATAGACAAGGACCTCAGCAATGTACGGTAAGTTGACTTAAATTAAGTTTAAATAATCTTTTTTTTGTATTTTAATATTATTTTTTGTTTCTTCCTTTTTTTTTCCTTCTGTAATTTATTACACTTATCTCTTCGCTTTTCTTCTGCTGTCTCACGTTTTAGGCATTTTTCTTTTATATTTTCATGATAACCTCTTTTCTTTAGACTTTTTCGTAAAATGTAAGGACTACTTCGATAACAGTCTTGGATTTACCCTTAAATAAGTCCATTAAAAAATCGTTTTCTACTTTTTAATTTAACCTTAAATAAATGTAATTTTTGGATTTTTTCTAATTTTTTTCCCTAATAACTTTTTTTTTATTTGGCTTTTTTAAATTAAACTTTCTTTTAAATATATTCTTAGATAATAACTTTGGGTTTAATCTTGAATACCAGCATCCATGGATAATAACCATCCTTGGATTTTTTTAATTCCAAGAATCCACGTTAAATTTTTATTAAATTTAAATTTTTTAATTTTTTGTATATACATATACATTGGATTCCCTTGTAAAATTTATTCAAAAGTCACGTTTTTATTCTTGGATTTTTAAATTGGATTGCACTTAAAGAATATGAATAACTTAAAAAGAATGATTTACCTTTAAAGATCTTTTCCCACTTATTTGAATATAAATCTTGAATTTAATTAATAAATAATATCATCAATATTTTTTTTTAATTTAATTAAATAATAATGTCCTTGGATTTTAAATAAAATAAACTCGCTTAAATAAGAGAAAATTCATGGGTTTTGTTTTTTAATTCAAGGATTTCTTACTTTATTTAATGATAACCTTGGATTTAATATTCAATCATGCCACATTAACGTTATCTTTGCATTAATTCGTTTTGAAACTTTCAAAGGAATTTTTTTGATTAATTAATTTTCTGGAAACTTTATATTGCATTTAATATTATTTAACTTTGGATTTGGATTAAAATTTTCGATATATTGTTAAATTTGTTAGATTACGATCTTTGGCTTAATTGCAAATGCCGATACCTACCATTAAATATTTTTTTAAATCCTTGGATTTTCTTTTAAAATTCTAGAGTTCTCATCAATTTATTGGATAATGACCTTGGATTTAACGTTAAATCGTCAATACATTTTTTGTCTTCATTTTTCACCTTTAAGATCAAGGTTTATTTAATTTTATCCATGATAACCTTGGATTTTATATAAAATAATAACAAATTTGGATCGTCTTTCTATAATTTTCTTTTATAAGATTTGCTTCTCCAAGGATTATTTCTATACACTTTAATAAAAAGCCTTGGATGCCTAATCTTAAATAATTATATCAATAGATCATTAGCTATCCTTGAATTTGTTTAAACTCCAAGAATTAAAATAAAACGAACATTAAAAATTAAATATTTATTAATTAATAATTTTCTGCTTGCTCTTAAAATCCAAGGATTATTTAAAGGTTATGTGGCTTTAATTTTTTTTTTAATTCAGACAGTTTTTTCCATTATTAGATCACGTTTTTATTCTTGGATCTTCTTTAGAAAACCAAGGATGGCTCATTAGATCACCTGTTGGATTTTCAGCATTCTGTTAAAATTTAAAGTTTTTTTTTCAAAAAGAATTTATTGGATTAACATTAAATTGCTTAAATAATAGAAAACTCTTTTTTAGGTTTTGTTTTCTAATTCAAGGATTTTTTACTTTGTTTAATGATAACATTGGATTTAATATTAAATCATGCCACATTAACGTTATATTTGCATTAATTCGTTTTGAAACTTTGAAAGGGATTTTTTCATTATTTAATTTCCTGGAAACTTTATATTGTACGAAATATTATTTAACCTTGGATTTGGATTAAAATTTTCGATATATTGGTAAATTTGTTGAATTATGATCTTTGGCTTAATTGATAATGCCCATACCTATCATTAAATATCTTTGCAATCCTTGGATTTTCTTTTAAAATTCTAGATTTCTCATCAATTTATTGGATAATTGGATTTAACAATAAATCATCAATATTTTTTTTTCTTCATTTTTCACCATTAAGATTAAGGTTTATTTCATTTTATCCATAATAACCTTGGATTTTATATGAAATAATAACAAATTTGGATCGTCTTTCTATAAATTCCTTTTATAAGATTTGCTTCTCCAAGGATTATTTCTATATACTTTAATAAAAAGCCTTGGATGCTTAATCTAAAATAACTATATCAATAGATCATTAGCCACCCTTGATTTTTTTTAAATTCCAAGAATTAAAATAAAACGAACATTAATAATTAAATATTTATTAATTAATAATTTTTTGCTTGCTCTTAAAATCCAAGGATTATTTAAAGGTTCTGTGGCTTTAATTTTTTTTTATTCAGGCAGTTTTTTCCATTATTAGGTCACGTTTTTATTCTTGGATCTTCTTTAGAAAACCAAGGATGGCTTGATGGCATTGGATTAAATTTAAAAAAAAATTTCACCTAATTTTTTAAATTTTTTTCCTAATAAATCTAGATTTAACACTCAATATTTTTTTTTTTAAATTTGGCCTTTTTTTATTGAACTTTCTTTTAAATATATACTTGGATAATATAATAACGTTGGACTTAATCTTGAGTACCATCATCAACGAATAATTATCCATCTTTGGAATGTTTTTTAAATTGCAACAATCGTTAAATAAATTTTTATTAAATTTTTTATCTTTTTTAGTTTTACGTTTTTCATTTAATTAAATAATAATGTCCTTGGATTCTAAATTAAATAAATTCTTTATAAAGTTCTTTTAAATATTTAATTTTTCGTGAAAATCCAAGGATTTTTTCTACTTGTTGCGATAGTAACTTGGATAACCCCAAATAACATCCTCATTGGATCGCCTGTTGGATTTTCAGCATTCTGTTAAAATTTAAGTTTTTAATATTGGATTAACATTAAATCGCTTAAATAAGAAAAAGTCTTGGGCTTTGTATTATTCACACTCAGTTTGACGATAACCTTGGATTTAAATTTAAATAATATTACATTCACGTTATCTTTGCATAATTTTTTTTTAATTTTTAAAAGGATTTTTTCAAACTGTTCAACTATCACTAAATATTGCCTAACCTTGGATTTTCATTAAAACTTCCGATATTTTTTGTTAAATTTGTTGAATTATAATGCTTTCAATCCCTGGATTTTCTTTTAAAATTATAGAGTTCTCACCAATTTATTGGATAACGGCCTTGGATTAAACATTAAATTATCGATCTTTTTTTTGCTGTTTTCACCGTTAAAATCAGGGATTATTAACTTTGATCCATGATAACCTTAGATTTAATAATAAATAATAACAAATTCAGATCGACTTTTTATAAATTTCTTCTAAAACTTTAAGGATTTTTTTAAATTTTTCTTTTCAATAGATTAGATTTTTTAGTTTAAAGGTTTTTTTATCATGACTTGATTTATCTTTAAATATTTTTTTTTATTAGGTTTCTTTTTTCATTTAAAATCCAAGAATTTTTTTTATGTATTTTAATAATAGTCTTGGATATGTAATTTTAAATACCATCATCTAACCTTGCAGTTTTGTAAATCAATCCAAGAATCACCATTAAATAAAAGTATAATTTTTTTCCTTATAGTTTCGTTTACGTTTTTATTCTTGGATCTTCTTTAAAAAACCAAGGATCCTTGACGACACTGGAGTGAACTTAATAATATATTTTAACTGTTTTTATCATTGTAGGTTCTTTAAAATTTCAAAAGTTTGTACCAACTTATTGGGTAAGGGCCTTGGATTGAACTTTGAATTATTAATATATTTCCTTTTTTTCATTAAATTTTAACTTTAAGATTAAGGATTTTTTTAAATAAATTGGCCTTGGATACGATCATCATTAAATATATTTTAATCCTTAATTAATTTAATTTAAAAGTTTTTGTTAATCTTCTTTAATATTGACTCTGAACATTACATTAAATTATTTTTTTATTGTATTTGTCCGTTTGTTTAAAAGATTTGCTTCTGAACTCCAAGGATTATTTCTATATCCTTTAATAATAACCTTGGATGCTTAATCTTAAATACCATCGTCAACAAATTATTAGCCATCCTTGATTTTTTTTTAATTCCATAAATTAATATTAACAATAAAAGATTTATTATTTTATAATTTTCTACTTGCAAAATTCATGCAGTTTTTACCGTTATTAGGTCACGATTTTATTCTTGGATCTCCTTTAGAAAACCAAGGATGCTTGATGGCATTGGATTAAACTTGAAAAAAAATTGTTGTTACTTATTTATTATTTAGGTAACAACCTTGAATTTAATTAATAAATAAAATCGTCAACAGAATTTATTAAACCTAATTAAATAATTTTGTTGAATTTTAAGTTAAATATTTTTTTATGAGGTCGTTTTGTTGCTATTGGATTTTTTTAAATCCAAGGTTTCATCCACCCCATGAAACTGTTTAATAATAAAGATTAGATCGTCTTTTGGATTTTAAGCATTACCTTGAAATTTAAAGTTTTCTTTATTATCCAATAAATTGGAAACCCTGGATTATTATTTAATCTTTTATATAAGAAAAAAAATCTTGGATTTTAAATTCAAGGATTTTTCACTCTGTTCGATGGTAATCTTGGATTAAATATTAAATTTAGGTTTTCTTTTTATAAATCTCTCTTAGGATCTTAAGGTTTTTTTCTGGAAAAAGGTTTGGGATTAAACCAGCATTAAATATTTTTTAACCATTAACCATCAATTCTTGGATAATTGCTCTTAATTTAATCATTAATAAAATAAAAGTACTAATTGTCTCTTGGATCTTCATCAAACTTTCCGATTTATTATTGTTAAATTTATTGGATTACAGCCTTTGATTTAATTGTAAATACCAATATTATTAAATAAATTTTTCAGTCCTTGGAAGCTCTTTTAAAATTCAAGAATTTTTTCCAATTTACTGGAAAATTGCCTTGGATTTAACTTTGAATTACTAATTAATTTTTTTTTGGATTTCTCCTTTAAAATCAAGGATTTTTTTACTTTGATCGTTGCTAACCATGGATTTAATATTGAATAATAGCAAATCAAGATTTAATCAATAATTTTTAAATTGATTATGAAATTTCGAATTAAATGTTGGGAATGTTTTTCTATTTTTTTTTGAGGTTAACCTTAGATTCAAGGGCATCAATTATATCATAATTTTTTTTTAAACTACTCGGATTTTTATTTAATCTAAATTACTGATTTTTCGTTAAATTTATTGAATTACAGTCTTTGATTTAATTTTTTATTCATTAAGTCTACTCTTCCATTTTTTTTAAATTCTTGCATTATTTATCGATTTATTATGTGGGTAATAACCATGAATTAAATTTTGCTTCTTTTTCTTCTTCTTCTCCTGCTCTTCCTTTTTCTCATTTTTCTCCATCTGTTCCTTCTTCTTCTCCTTCTTCATCTTCTTTATCTTCTCTATCTTCTCTATCTTTTCTATCTTCCTCATCTTCTTCATCTTCTTCATCTTCTTCATCTTCTTTATCTTCTTCATCTTCTTCATCCTCTTCATCTTCTTCATCTTCTTCGACTTTTTTACCTTCTTCACCTTCTTCTTTAATGCCATCCAAATCACCATTTCCCACGCAATTTCTTAAATTTAAAGTAAAAATTCATTAAAAACCAACTCACCAGTAGTGCCCTCGAACGATATCTTTTAAAGAATTATGCTCTTAACTTGTTGCAGGTGTGCTCCAAGGTATTCGGAAACGCATCAGCTCTGGCCAAACATAAGCTGACCCATAGCGACGAGCGCAAGTACATCTGCACCGTCTGCAACAAAGCGTTCAAACGTCAAGATCACTTGTAAGTCTCAAGTACTAATTCCGCTAATTCAAAATCCTCCATTTTACTCCGAAAAAATCTCTTAAGGAACGGCCACATGTTGACGCACCGCAATAAGAAACCGTACGAGTGTAAAGCGGACGGATGCGGCAAGAGTTACTGTGACGCGAGATCATTGAGGAGACACAACGAGAACCACCACGTGACGTCACACTCTTCCGGTGGTAGTACGACGACCATGTCGCCAGCACAGGGTGCGGCGAGTGGAGATGCCGCATCGCCGCACGGGAGCAGTTGCATCCAGTACGCTCCACCCCCGTCTGGATCTCCGAAGGAGGTTAAGGAGGGAAAGACGCAGTTGCAACAGTTGTTGTCTACGGAGTCGAAGGTGAGTGAGTAGAAGTGAGGAATGAGTTGGAAGAAGTGAGAGGAAATGTTTTTGAAATAAGTAGACGTGTAGATCAACCGGAAGTCTTTAAATAAACTGCGAGTGAGAGTGACTCTCATGACACTGACAGCATTGACAGTATTGAAAAATGTTGTAAAAACAGCCTTAGGTTGACGTTTACTGTAAACCGTTAAATTTGAACAGGCACAAGTGAACAAGAGCCTCGAAATTATTGCAAAAATAAATAAAATCACTGTTGAGATAAATTTTTTATGAGAGTCATTCAGGGATATCAAATTTTAACATCACTGTGATTTTTTTTTGAGTATTATTGACTCATCTCTCTCTGTTTCATGGGGCTTAAGAAATGACTCAATAACTCCGAAATGGTTGTATTTACGTAGAAACTTGTAGATACCTTTATTATGTAGTAACTCATTGGCTTTTATATGAAACTTAAATCAATAAAATCGTTGCAATAGTTTTCAATCTATTTGGATTTTTGACAAGCCTTTGATGGTGTCAAGGTTTTCTTAATCTGTTGAAAAACTACTCAATAACTCCGAAACAGTTGAACTTACGAATAAATTTGTAAATACATTTTTTGTATAGGAACTCATTGGCTTTCATGTAAAACTAAAATCAATAAAATCATTCAACGAGTTTTTAATATATTTGAATTTTTCTAAAGCCTGTGACTGTATCAAGGTTTTTTCAGTCCGTTGAAAAACTACTTAATAACTCCGAAATAGTTGAATATACGAAGAAACTTGTAAATACATTTTTTGTCTAGAAACTCATTGGCTTTCATTAAAACTAAAATCAATAAAATTGTTCAACGAGTTTTTAATATATTTGGATTTTTGCAAAGCCTTTGACAGTATCAAGATTATTTCAGTCCCTTGAAAAACTACTCAATAACTCTGAAACGGTTATATTTACGAATAAACTTGTAAATTCATTTTTTGTATAGGAACTCATTGGCTTTCATGTACAACTAAAATCAATAAAATCGTTCAACGAGTTTTTAATATATTTGAATTCTTCTAAAGCCTGTGACCGTATCAAGGTTTTTTCAGTCCGTTGAAAAACTACTAAATAACTCCGAAACAGTTGAATATACGATGAAACTTGTAAATACCTTTTTTGTGTAGAAACTCATTGGCTTTCATTAAAAATTAAATCAATAAAATTGTTCAACGAGTTTTTAATATATTTGGATTTTTGCAAAGCCTTTGACAGTATCAAGATTATTTCAGTCCCTTGAAAAACTACTCAATAACTCCGAAACAGTTGAATATACGATGAAACTTGTAAATACCTTTTTTGTGTAGAAACTCATTGGCTTTCATCAAAAACTAAAATCAATAAAATCGTTTCACAAGTTTCCAATATATTTGGATTTTTGCAAAGCCTTTGACAGTATCAAGGTTGTTTTAGTCCCTTGAAAAACTACTCAATAACTACTAAAAACTATAAACTATAAAAAAATACTACTATAAACTACTCAATAATTTTTGAGGGTATGTTTTTAACGGAAAACGGTAATTTCCAAATTAAAAATGTTCGTGGTTATTTTGACACGGTCAAAAGATCCCAAAGTTGTCATTTATTGACAGTTGAAAATTGTTTAAAAATTAGCATAAAAGTTCTTCAATGAATGTTTAAATACACAGTGTCGAGAAAAAAACATAAATTATTCAAATTTCCGGGCAGTAATCACGTTCAAACTAAGGCCGTTTTTACACGATTTTTCAGGCTTACCAACAACATAAAAAATGTAAATGATAATGGTGTCATTTCCGTATTGGTGCCAAATCTGGGAATTTGTTTTGTTGGTAAGCCTGAAAAAACGTCTAAAAACGGTCTTAGTTTGACGTTTTATGAAAACCGTTATATTTGAAAAGGCACAAGTGCGGGAAATTTAAGAAATTTCTATAAATATAATTTTTTTCAAGGCTTTATTTTTAACGGAAAAACGGTAATTTCCAAATTAAAAATGTTCGTGGTTATTGTTAAATACATAGTGCCGAGAAAGAAACATTAATTATTCAAATTTCCCGCCACTGGTCAGACGTTCAAACTAAGGGCGTTTTTACACGACTTTTCAGGCTAACCAACATTATTAAGAAAATTAAAATGTAAATATTTGGGATCTTTTGACTATGGTCATTATGCCATACTGACAGTTATTTAAAGTTCAAAAAAGTGATTTTTCTGAATCACTCCTTTTTTCTTAGAGACGTTTCTTCCTTAAATTTACAGAGGGTCGAGAGCAAAAATTATTTGTATGAACTTTTCAAATTTCCCGCCATTGTTTACCTTCGAATTAGGGCCGTTTTTGCACGAATTTACAGGCTTACCAACAAAAATATAAGCAAACAAACAAAAATATATACAACAAAATAATGCCATAAAAGTTATTATATATACAATATATACAAATAATAATAATATTATATTGATATTTGAATTGAATGTTTCATAAATTAGAAAAAAAAATGTTTGACATGCGCTGGTTTGCCCGTCAACGATTAACGTGTGTTCAGTTTAATACGAGCTAAAGAAAGATGGAAAATGGCGAATTCTAGTGAACATCAAAAGTTTATTGGAGTTGTTGAATTTTGGAAAGAAGTTGTTTTCTTTTCTTCATAAGATTTTTTTTCAAAATTTAATACATTTTTTTTAATGCAGTTAAATTATTCAAAGAATGTGTGTACAAATTTTGAAAATTTTTTAAACATTTTTTTTCTCTCAAAATTTTGTATATTTTAACTAAGGAAGCTGTGTAGCAATTTTCGAACCTCTCTCTAGTCTGGTTTTTGATTTATCAGCTTTGTTTGGCACACGAGTTTAATCAGTTGGTCCCTGTCGCACTTGTTGTGTGCCTTATGTTGTTTCTTCTTCTTTTTTTTTGTTTATTGAAGACGTCAAAGTTTGTTCTTTGGGATTGCCTGAAACATACTTACCATCGTTTTTTTTTTTTTTATTTTTTAGAGAGGTTAAAAAAATCTGCTAACAGACACCCCGGGCCAGCCCGGGGTAGTGTGGGGTTGGGGTTATTTGCAACCCCGACCCACTAAAAACCATTCCTCTAAGTCAAAAATTCAGGGTAAAAGCACACTGGTTACATGCTTTGTCAATTTTTCAAGGAAAATAGCACACTGATACATGCTTGGTCAATTTTTCAAGGGAAAAATAGCACACTGATACATGCTTGGTCAATTTTTCAAGGAAAATAAGCACACTGATACATGCTTGGTCAATTTTTCAAGGGAAAAATAGCACACTGATACATGATTTGTCAATTTTATTCAGGGAAGCACACTGATACATGCTTGGTCAATTTTTCAAGGAAAATAGCACACTGATACATGCTTGGTCAATTTTTCAAGGGAAAAAGTAGCACACTGATACATGCTTGGTCAATTTTATTCAAGGAAGCACACTGATACATGCTTGGTCAATTTTTCAAGGAAAATAAGCACACTGATACATGCTTGGTCAATTTTTCAAGGGAAAAATAGCACACTGATACATGATTTGTCAATTTTATTCAGGGAAGCACACTGATACATGCTTGGTCAATTTTTCAAGGAAAATAAGCACACTGATACATGCTTGGTCAATTTTTTAAGGGAAAAAATAGCACACTGATACATGCTTGGTCAATTTTTCAAGGGAAAAATAGCACACTGATACATGCTTGGTCAATTTTTCAAGGGAAAAATAGCACACTGATACATGCTTGGTCAATTTTTAAGGGAAAAAATAGCACACTGATACATGCTTGGTCAATTTTTCAAGGGAAAAATAGCACACTGATAAATGCTTGGTCACTTTTTTAAGGGAAAAATAGCACACTGATACATGCTTGGTCAATTTTTCAAGGGAAAAAATAGCACACTGATACATGATTTGTCAATTTTTTCAGGGAAGCACACTGATACATGCTTGGTCAATTTTATTCAAGGAAGCACACTGATACATGCTTGGTCAATTTTTCAAGGGAAAAAATAGCACACTGATACATGATTTGTCAATTTTTTTAAGGAAGCACACTGATACATGATTTGTCAATTTTTTCAGGGAAGCACACTGATACATGCTTGGTCAATTTTTCAAGGAAAATAGCACACTGATACATGCTTTGTCAATTTTTTAAGGGAAAAAGTAGCACACTGATACATGATTTGTCAATTTTTTCAGGGAAGCACACTGATACATGCTTGGTCAATTTTTCAAGGGAAAAAATAGCACACTGATACATGATTTGTCAATTTTTTTAAGGAAGCACACTGATACATGATTTGTCAATTTTTTCAGGGAAGCACACTGATACATGCTTGGTCAATTTTTCAAGGGAAAAAATAGCACACTGATACATGATTTGTCAATTTTTTTAAGGAAGCACACTGATACATGATTTGTCAATTTTTTCAGGGAAGCACACTGATACATGCTTGGTCAATTTTTCAAGGAAAATAGCACACTGATACATGCTTTGTCAATTTTTTAAGGGAAAAAGTAGCACACTGATACATGATTTGTCAATTTTTTCAGGGAAGCACACTGATACATGCTTGGTCAATTTTTCAAGGGAAAAAATAGCACACTGATACATGATTTGTCAATTTTATTCAAGGAAGTACACTGATACATGCTTGGTCAATTTTTCAAGGGAAAAATAGCACACTGATACATGCTTTGTCAATTTTTCAAGGGAAAAAGTAGCACACTGATACATGATTTGTCAATTTTATTCAAGGAAGCACACTGATACATGCTTTGTCAATTTTTCAAGGGAAAAAGTAGCACACTGATACATGATTTGTCAATTTTATTCAAGGAAAATAGTACACTGATACATGCTTGGTCAATTTTTCAAGGGAAAAATAGCACACTGATACATGATTTGTCAATTTTTTTAAGGAAGCACACTGATACATGATTTGTCAATTTTTTCAGGGAAGCACACTGATACATGCTTGGTCAATTTTTCAAGGGAAAAAATAGCACACTGATACATGATTTGTCAATTTTTTTAAGGAAGCACACTGATACATGATTTGTCAATTTTTTCAGGGAAGCACACTGATACATGCTTGGTCAATTTTTCAAGGAAAATAGCACACTGATACATGCTTTGTCAATTTTTTAAGGGAAAAAGTAGCACACTGATACATGATTTGTCAATTTTTTCAGGGAAGCACACTGATACATGCTTGGTCAATTTTTCAAGGGAAAAAATAGCACACTGATACATGATTTGTCAATTTTATTCAAGGAAGCACATTGATACATGCTTGGTCAATTTTTCAAGGAAAATAGCACACTGATACATGCTTTGTCAATTTTTCAAGGGAAAAAGTAGCACACTGATACATGCTTGGTCAATTTTATTCAAGGAAGCACACTGATACATGCTTGGTCAATTTTTCAAGGGAAAAAATAGCACACTGATACATGATTTGTCAATTTTATTCAAGGAAGTACACTGATACATGCTTGGTCAATTTTTCAAGGGAAAAATAGCACACTGATACATGCTTTGTCAATTTTTCAAGGGAAAAAGTAGCACACTGATACATGATTTGTCAATTTTATTCAAGGAAGCACACTGATACATGCTTTGTCAATTTTTCAAGGGAAAAAGTAGCACACTGATACATGATTTGTCAATTTTATTCAAGGAAAATAGTACACTGATACATGCTTGGTCAATTTTTCAAGGGAAAAATAGCACACTGATACATGATTTGTCAATTTTATTCAGGGAAGCACACTGATACATGCTTTGTCAATTTTTCAAGGGAAAAATAGCACACTGATACATGATTTGTCAATTTTTTCAGGGAAGCACACTGATACATGCTTGGTCAATTTTTTAAGGGAAAAATAGCACACTGATACATGATTTGTCAATTTTATTCAGGGAAGCACACTGATACATGCTTTGTCAATTTTTTCAGGGAAGCACACTGATACATGCTTGGTCAATTTTTCAAGGGAAAAAATAGCACACTGTTTACATGCTTGGTCAATATTTCAAGAGTTTATATGCATTGTCAACACATTAGTTAGTTAAGTCGAGTGAAGTCACGTCAAGTTGTAATTCTTTTTAATAAGATAAATACATTGCAAAATAATTTCTTAAACTCTAAAAGCCTTCGTTACTTATCTACGATTGGATATTACTTTATTTAAATCAAATTAATCTTAAGTCATAAAAACCCATATTTCAATTATAATATGAAGAGAGAAAGCAGCTTCAATGAGGAAATTTAACGCATAAATTTCCTATAGACACCATTAAGATTTTAATAAATTCTAAAAGCTTTTTTTTATAAAATTATTATTTTGTTCGTTTATTATTAGAGCACCCTATGAAAATGTGATCTTGTTTAAAGTGCAGATTTAGCGAATAAATCTGCTAGCTAATCACCGAGAAAAATTTCAATAAAGAGGAAATTTAGCGAATAAATTTCCTATAGAAAACTTTTAAGATTTGAATAATTTCTAAATATTTCTTTATGAATTAAGTTTGAAGTGCAGGTTTAGCGAATAAATCTGCCAATAAATATTTTGTTCGTTCATTATTAGAACAGCCCATAATAATGTGATCTTTTTACCCCATAGTTATTTCATGTGAATGTGAATTTAACGAATAAATTCACAGAAAACTTTTGAGAAAGAATATTAAGGTTTTTCAAAGAAAATGTTTGACTGTTTAAAAAGGTGGAAATTTAGCGAATAAATTTCCTTAAAGAACATTTAATTTTTGAAAAAATATTAGAATTTATTAAAATCTGTATTTGTCTTATTATCCCTTAATGATTTCATGTGAATGTGAATTTAACGAATAAATCCACAGGAAACTTTTGAGAAAAATATTTTAAAGTTTTTCAAAGAAAATGTTTGACTGTTTTAAAAGGTGGAAATTTAGCGAATAAATTTCCTTAAAGAACATTTAGTTTTTAAAAAAATATTAAAATTTATTAAAGTCTGTATTTGTCTTATTATCCCTTAATGATTTCATGTGAATGTGAATTTAACGAATAAATCCACAGGAAACTTTTGAGAAAAATATTTTAAAGTTTTTCAAAGAAAATGTTTGACTGTTTTAAAAGTTGGAAATTTAGCGAATAAATTTCCTTAAAGAACATTTAGTTTTTAAAAAAATATTAAAATTTATTAAAGTCTGTATTTGTCTTATTATCCCTTAATGATTTCGTTTGAGTGTAAATTTAGCGAATAAATCCACAGGAAACTTTTGAGAAAAAAATATTAAAATTTTTTAAAGAAAATGTTTGACTGTTTTAAAAGGTGGAAATTTAGCGAATAATTTTCTTATAGAAAACTTTTAAGATTTGAATAATTTCTTAATATTTTTTATGAATTAAGTTTGAAGTGCAGGTTTAGCGAATAAATCTGCCAATAAATATTTTATTCGTTTATTATTAGATGACCCCATAATAATGTTATCTGGTTTAAAGTACAGATTTAGCTAATCGGAGAGAGAGATTTAAATAAAGAGGAAATTTAACGAATAAATTTCCCTAAAAGAAAAAAATTACTTTCCAGAAAATTTTGAAGAAATATAAGAATTTATTAAAATCTGTATTTGTCTTTTTACCCCTTAATAATTTCATGTGAATGTAAATTTAACGAATAAATCCACAGAAAACCTTTGAGAAAAAATATTAAAGTTTTTCAAAGAAAATGTTGGACTGTTTTAAAAGGTGGAAATTTAGCGAATAAATTTCCCTAAAAAAAATAATTTTTCAAAAAATTTTGAAGAAATATTAGAATTTATTCAAATCTGTCTTTATCTTATTACTCCTTAATGATTTCATGTGAATGTGAATTTAACGAATAAATCCATAGGAAACTTTTGAGAACAAATATTAAAATTTTTCAAAGAAAATGGTTGACTGTTTTAAAAATTGGAAGTTTAGCGAATAAATTTCCTTAAAGAACATTTAGTTTTTAAAAAAATATTTGAATTTATTAAAATCTGTATTTGTCTTTTTACCCCTTAGTGATTTCATGTGAATGTGAATTTAACGAATAAATTCACAAAAAACTTTTGAAAAAAAATATTAAAGTTTTTCAAAAAAATGTTTGACTGTTTTAAAAGGTGGAAATTTAGCGAATAAATTTCCTTAAAGAACATTTAATTTTTGAAAAAATATTAGAATTTATTAAAATCTGTATTTGTTTTATTACCCCTTAGTGATTTCATGTGAGTGTGAATTTAGCGAATAAATCCACAGAAAACTTTTGAGAAAAATATTTTAAAGTTATTCAAAGAAAATGTTTGACTGTTTTAGAAGGTGGAAATTTAGCGAATAAATTTCCTTAAAGAACATTTAATTTTTGAAAAAATATTAGAATTTATTAAAATCTGTATTTGTCTTATTATCCCTTAATGATTTCATGTGAGTGTGAATTTAGCGAATAAATTCACAGAAAGCTTTTGAGAAAAATATTTTAAAGTTATTCAAAGAAAATGTTTGACTGTTTTAAAAGTTGGAAATTTAGCGAATAAATTTCCTTAAAGAACATTTAGTTTTTAAAAAAATATTAAAATTTATTAAAGTCTGTCTTTGTCTTATTATCCCTTAATGATTTCGTGTGAGTGTGAATTTAGCGAATAAATCCACAGGAAACTTTTGAGAAAAAATATTAAAGTTTTTCAAAGAAAATGTTTGACTGTTTAAAAAGGTGGAAATTTAGCGAATAAATTTCCTTAAAGAACATTTAGTTTTTAAAAAAATATTAGATTTATTAAAATCTGTATTTGTCTTATTACCCCTTAGTGATTTTATGTAAGTGTGAATTTAACGAATAAATCCACAAGAAACTTTTGAAAAAAATATTTAGGTTATTCAAAGAAAATGTTTGACTGTTTTAAAAGGTGGAAATTTAGCGAATAAATTTCTTATAGAAAACTTTTAAGATTTGAATAATTTCTAAATATTTTTTTATGAATTAAGTTTGAAGTGCAGGTTTAGCGAATAAACCTGCCAATAAATATTTTGTTCGTTTATTATTAGAATAGCCCATAATAATGTGATTTGGTTTAAAGTACAGATTTAGCAAATCAGAGAGAGAACTTTTAATAAAGAGGAAATTTAGCGAATAAATTTCCCTAAAAAAAAATTACTTTTTAGAAAATTTTGAAGAAATATTAGAGCTTATTCAAATCTGTATTTGTCTTATTATCCCTTAGTAATTTCATGTAAATGTGAATTTAGCGAATAAATCCACAAGAAACTTTTGAAAAAAAAATTGTAAAGTTTTTCAAAGAAAATGTTTGACTGTTTTAAAAGGTGGAAATTTAGCGAATAAATTTCCTTAAAGAACATTTAATTTTTGAAAAAATATTAGAATTTATTAAAATCTGTATTTGTCTTATTACTCCTTAGTGATTTCATGTGAATGTGAATTTAACGAATAAATCCACAGGAAACTTTTGAGAAAAATATTTTAAAGTTTTTCAAAGAAAATGTTTGACTGTTTTAAAAGTTGGAAATTTAGCGAATAAATTTCCTTAAAGAACATTTAGTTTTTAAAAAAATATTAAAATTTATTAAAGTCTGTATTTGTCTTATTATCCCTTAATGATTTCGTGTGAGTGTGAATTTAGCGAATAAATCCACAGGAAACTTTTGAGAAAAAAATATTAAATTTTTTTAAAGAAAATGTTTGACTGTTTTAAAAGGTGGAAATTTAGCGAATAATTTTCTTATAGAAAACTTTTAAGATTTGAATAATTTCTAAATATTTTTTATGAATTAAGTTTGAAGTGCAGGTTTAGCGAATAAATCTGCCAATAAATATTTTATTCGTTTATTATTAGATCACCCCATAATAATGTTATCTGGTTTAAAGTATAGATTTAGCTAATCAGAGAGAGAGATTTAAATAAAGAGGAAATTTAACGAATAAATTTCCCTAAAAGAAAAAAATTACTTTCCAGAAAATTTTGAAGAAATATTAGAATTTATTAAAAACTGTATTTGTCTTATTATCCCTTAATGATTTCATGTGAATGTGAATTTAACGAATAAATTCACAGAAAACTTTTGAGAAATAATATTAAGGTTTTTCAAAGAAAATGTTTGACTGTTTAAAAAGGTGGAAATTTAGCGAATAAATTTCCTTAAAAAAAATATTTTTCAGAAAATTTTAAAGAAATATTAGAATTTATTAAAATCTGTTTTTGTCTTATTACCCCTTAGTGATTTCATGAGAATGTGAATTTAGCAAATAAATCCACAGCAAACTTTTGAGAAAAAATATTAAAGTTTTTCAAAGAAAAAGTTTGACTGTTTTAAAAAGGTGGAAATTTAGCGAATAAATTTCCCTAAAGAACATTTAGTTTTCAGAAAATTTTCAAGAAATATTAGAATTTATTAAAATCTGTATTTGTCTTTTTACCCCATGGTTATTTCATGTGAATGTGAATTTAACGAATAAATTCACAGGTAACTTTTGAGAAAAAATATTAAAGTTTTTCAAAGAAAATATTTGACTTTTTTAAAAGGTGGAAATTTAGCGAATAAATTTCCTTAAAGAACATTTAGTTTTTAAAAAAATATTAAAATTTATTAAAGTCTGTATTTGTCTTATTATCCCTTAATGATTTCGTGTGATTGTGAATTTAGCGAATAAATCCACAGGAAACTTTTGAGAAAAAATATTAAAGTTTTCAAAGAAAATGTTTGACTATTTCAAAAGGTGGAAATTTAGCGAATAAATTTCCCAAAAAAAAATATTTTTCAGAATATTTTGAAGAAATATTAGAATTTATTCAAATCTGTACTTGCCATTTTACCCCTTAGTGATTTTATGTGAATGTGAATTTAACGAATAAATTCACAGAAAACTTTTGAGAAAGAATATTAAGGTTTTTCAAAGAAAATGTTTGACTGTTTAAAAAGGTGGAAATTTAGCAAATAAATTTTCTTAAAGAACATTGAATTTTTGAAAAAATATTAGAATTTATTAAAATCTGTATTTGTCTTTTTATCCCTTAGTGATTTCATGTGAATGTGAATTTAACGAATAAATTCACAGAAAACTTTTGAGAAAGAATATTAAGGTTTTTCAAAGAAAATGTTTGACTGTTTTAAAAGGTGGAAATTTAGCGAATAAATTTCCTTAAAGAACATTGAATTTTTGAAAAAATATTAGAATTTATTAAAATCTGTATTTGTCTTTTTATCCCTTATTGATTTCATGTGAATGTGAATTTAACGAATAAATCCACAGGAAACTTTTAAGAAAAAATATTAAAGTTTTTCATAGAAAATGTTTGACTGTTTTAATAGGTGGAAATTTAGCGAATAAATTTCCTAAAAAAAAAATATTTTTCAGAAAATTTGAAAGAAATATTAGAATTTATTCAAATCTGTATTTGTCTTTTCACCCCTTAGTGATGTCATGTGAATGTGAATTTAGCGAATAAATCCACAGAAAACTTTTGAGAAATATTATTAAAGTTTTTTAAAGAAAATGTTTGACTGTTTTTAAAGGTGGAAATTTAGCGAATAAATTTCCCTAAAAAAAATAATTTTTCAGAAAATTTTGAAGAAATATTAGAGTTTATTTAAATCTGTATTTGTCTTTTTACCCCTTAGTAATTTCATGTAAGTGTGAATTTAACGAATAAATCCACAAGAAACTTTTGAAAAAAAATATTAAAGTTATTCAAAGAAAATGTTTGACTGTTTTAAAAGATGGAAATTTAGCGAATAAATTTCCTTAAAGAACATTTAGTTTTTAAAAAAATATTAAAATTTATTAAAGTCTGTATTTGTCTTATTATCCCTTAATGATTTCGTGTGAGTGTGAATTTAGCGGATAAATCCACAGGAAACTTTTGAGAAAGAATATTAAGGTTTTTCAAAGAAAATGTTTGACTGTTTTAAAAGGTGGAAATTTAGCGAATAAATTTCCCTAAAAAAATATTTTTCAGAAAATTTTGAAGAAATATTAGACTTTATTCAAATCTGTATTGGTCTTTTTATCCCTTAGTAATTTCATGTGAATGTGAATTTAACGAATAAATCCACAGAAAACTTTTGAGAAAAAATATTAAAGTTTTTCAAAGAAAATATTTGACTGTTTTAAAAGGTGGAAATTTAGCGAATAAATTTCCTTAAAGAACATTTAATTTTTGAAAAAATATTAGAATTTATTAAAATCTGTATTTGTCTTATTATCCCTTAATGATTTCATGTGAATGTGAATTTAACGAATAAATCCACAGGAAACTTTTGAGAAAAATATTTTAAAGTTTTTCAAAGAAAATGTTTGACTGTTTTAAAAGTTGGAAATTTAGCGAATAAATTTCCTTAAAGAACATATAGTTTTTAAAAAAATATTAAAATTTATTAAAGTCTGTATTTGTCTTATTATCCCTTAATGATTTCGTGTGAGTGTGAATTTAGCGAATAAATCCACAGGAAACTTTTGAGAAAAAAATATTAAAATTTTTTAAAGAAAATGTTTGACTGTTTTAAAAGGTGGAACTTTAACGAATAATTTTCTTATAGAAAACTTTTAAGATTTGAATAATTTCTAAATATTTTTTATGAATTAAGTTTGAAGTGCAGGTTTAGCGAATAAATCTGCCAATAAATATTTTATTCGTTTATTATTAGATCACCCCATAATAATGTTATCTGGTTTAAAGTATAGATTTAGCTAATCAGAGAGATAGATTTAAATAAAGAGGAAATTTAACGAATACATTTCCCTAAAAGAAAAAAATTACTTTCCAGAAAATTTTGAAGAAATATTAGAATTTATTAAAAACTGTATTTGTCTTATTATCCCTTAATGATTTCATGTGAATGTGAATTTAACGAATAAATTCACAGAAAACTTTTGAGAAATAATATTAAGGTTTTTCAAAGAAAATGTTTGACTGTTTTAAAAGGTGGAAATTTAGCGAATAAATTTCCCAAAAAAAAAATTATTTTTCAGAAATTTTTAAAGAAATATTAGAATTTATTAAAATCTGTTTTTGTCTTATTACCCCTTAGTGATTTCATGTGAATGTGAATTTAGCGAATAAATCCACAGCAAACTTTTGAGAAAAAATATTAAAGTTATTTAAAGAAAATATTTGACTGTTTTAAAAGGTGGAAATTTAGCGAATAAATTTCCTTAAAGAACATTTAGTTTTTAAAAAAATATTAAAATTTATTAAAGTCTGTATTTGTCTTATTATCCCTTAATGATTTCATGTGAATGTGAATTTAACGAATAAATCCACAGGAAACTTTTGAGAAAAATATTTTAAAGTTTTTCAAAGAAAATGTTTGACTGTTTTAAAAGTTGGAAATTTAGCGAATAAATTTCCTTAAAGAACATTTAGTTTTTAAAAAAATATTAAAATTTATTAAAGTCTGTATTTGTCTTATTATCCCTTAATGATTTCGTGTGAGTGTGAATTTAGCGAATAAATCCACAGGAAACTTTTGAGAAAAAATAATAAAGTTTTTCAAAGAAAAAGTTTGACTGTTTTAAAAGGTGGAAATTTAGCGAATAAATTTCCTTAAAAAACATTGAATTTTTGAAAAAATATTAGAATTTATTAAAATCTGTATTTGTCTTTTTATCCCTTAGTGATTTCATGTGAATGTGAATTTAACGAATAAATTCACAGGTAACTTTTGAGAAACAATTTTAAAGTTTTTCAAAGTAACTGTTTGACTGTTTTAAAAGGTGGAAATTTAGCGAATAAATTTCCCAAAAAAAAAATTATTTTTCAGAAAAATGTTGAAGATATTAGAATTTATTCAAATCTGTATTTGTCTTTTTATCCCTTAGCAATTTTATGTGAGCGTGAATTTAGCGAATAAATCCACAGGAAACTTTTGAGAAAAAATATTAAAGTTTTTCAAAGAAAATGTTTGACTGTTTTAAAAGTTGGAAATTTAGCGAATAAATTTCCTTAAAGAACATTTAGTTTTTAAAAAAATATTAAAATTTATTAAAGTCTGTATTTGTCTTATTATGCCTTAATGATTTCGTGTGAGTGTGAATTTAGCGAATAATTTTCTTATAGAAAACTTTTAAGATTTGAATAATTTCTTAATATTTTTTATGAATTAAGTTTGAGGTGCAGGTTTAGCGAATAAATCTGCCAATAAATATTTTATTCGTTTATTATTAGATCACCCCATAATAATGTTATCTGGTTTAAAGTACAGATTTAGCTAATCAGAGAGAGAGATTTAAATAAAGAGGAAATTTAAAGAATAAATTTCCCTAAAAGAAATAATTACTGTTCAGAAAATTTTGAAGAAATATTAGAATTTATTAAAATCTGTATTTGTCTTATTACCCCTTAGTGATTTCATGTGAATGTGAATTTAACGAATAAATTCACAGAAAACTTTTGAGAAAGAATATTAAGTTTTTTCAAAGAAAATGTTTGACTGTTTAAAAAGGTGGAAATTTAGCGAATAAATTTCCTTAAAAAAAATATTTTTCAGAAAATTTTAAAGGAATATTAGAATTTATTAAAATCTGTAGTTGTCTTTTTACCCCATAGCTATTTCATGTGATTGTGAATTTAACGAATAAATCCACAGGAAACTTTTGAGAAAAAATATTAAAGTTATTCAAAGAAAATATTTGACTGTTTTAAAAGGTGGAAATTTAGCGAATAAATTTCCTTAAAGAACATTTAGTTTTTAAAAAAATATTAAAATTTATTAAAGTCTGTATTTGTCTTATTATCCCTTAATAATTTCATGTGAATGTGAATTTAACGAATAAATCCACAGGAAACTTTTGAGAAAAATATTTTAAAGTTTTTCAAAGAAAATGTTTGACTGTTTTAAAAGTTGGAAATTTAGCGAATAAATCTCCTTAAAGAACATTTAGTTTTTAAAAAAATATTAAAATTTATTAAAGTCTGTCTTTGTCTTATTATCCCTTAATGATTTCGTGTGAGTGTGAATTTAGCGAATAAATCCACAGGAAACTTTTGAGAAAATATATTAAAGTTTTCAAAGAAAATGTTTGACTGTTTTAAAAGGTGGAAATTTAGCGAATAAATTTCTTATAGAAAACTTTTAAGATTTGAATAATTTCTAAATATTTTTTTATGAATTAAGTTTGAAGTGCAGGTTTAGCGAATAAACCTGCCAATAAATATTTTGTTCGTTTATTATTAGAACAGCCCATAATAATGTGATTTGGTTTAAAGTACAGATTTAGCAAATCAGAGAGAGAGATTTAAATAAAAAGGAAATTTAACGAATAAATTTCCCTACAAAAAAATTACTTTTCAGAAAATTTTGAAGAAATATGAGAATTTATTCAAATCTGTATTTGTCTTTTTACCCCATAGTTATTTCATGTGAATGTGAATTTAACGAATAAATTCACTTCTAACTCTTGAGAAAAAATATTTTAAAGTTTTTCAAAGAAAATGTTTGACTGTCTTAAAAGGTGGAAATTTAGCGAATAAATTTCCCTAAAAAAAATTATTTCTTCGAAAATTTTGAAAAAATATTAGAATTTATTAAAATCTATATTTGTCTTTTTACCCCTTATCGAATAAATCCACAGAAAAATTTTTTTAAACGTGAATTTAACGAATAAATTTATTTAATTTACTGTATTTCTTCTTGCAAACTAAGCCGAATGCAATATCCAATCGTAAATAATTCTGCAAAAAGTAATCAACACTAGCAAAAATTTCTGCAGTCGTAATTTTCTTATTGAATATACATTAGTTAAAATAGTAATTCAAATTTAAAACATTTTAGAATTTTAATTGCTTTTATTGTTCCTAGAATTTTATTGTTGTTTAAATGTAAATTTAGCGAATAAATTTACCCAAGAACTGCCACGAATAAAATATGAATTTTTCGTAATTTTTACTTTCATGTTAAACATCTACAATACCCAATAAATTGCATGCAGTAGTAAAAAAAATACAGTACTTACCCTTTATTCTCCAATGGTACAGGAACCACAATAAACACACCACAAACACAAACACTTTTTTTTACAAAAAATTATTGACTGTGTTAAAGGTGGAAATTTAGCGAATAAATTTCCCCAATAAAATTTTGAAAAAATTTAAGAATTTATTTAAATCCGTATTTGTCTTACAAATTACAACCCCCTTTAACGATTCAATGTGAATTTAGCGAATAAATTCACAAAAACTTTGACTCATAATTATATTCTTATTGTCATGTAAATTTAGCGAATAAATTTACTCAAGAATTGCCACTAATAAAATATGAATTTGACTACTTTAAAAGGTGGAAATTTAGCGAATAAATTTCCCTAAAGAACATTTAGATTTTAGAAATTTTTGAAGAAATATTAGAATTTAATAAAATCTGTATTTGTTTTATTACTCCTTAATGATTTCATGTGAATGTGAATTTAACGAATAAATCCACAGGATACTTTTGAGAAAAAATATTAAAATTTTTTTAAACAAATATTTGACTGTTTTAAAAGGTGGAAATTTAGCGAATAAATTTCCCTAAAAAAAAATTACTTTTAAGAAAATTTTGAAAAAATTTAAGAATTTATTAACGATTTTTTCAAAAATCTTTGACTTATGCTAATATTCTTATTGTCATGTAAATTTAGCGAATAAATTTACTCAAGAATTGCCACTAATAAATTATGAATTTTTCGTAATTTTTGCTTCCATGTTAAACATTTATAATACCCAATAAATTGCATGCAGTTGTAAAAAAAATTCAGTACTTACCTTTTACTCCTCCAATAGTACAGGAACCACCAAAAAAAAAAAACACATTAAAAACACTAACACTGTACCACCACAGGAACACAAGGGAAACATTTTCTTCCGACCGCTGCTCGAACAAGACTGAGGAGGTACTGACTGTAACTCTCAAGCGAAATGTTTCATCCCCTCCACTCACCCGATGCCACCCGAACGTCTCCGAAAGACTCCGCGCCGTCCGTAGAGGATGCGTGCGTCTTTACTTTCACTTTTCGTGCGCATTATAAGTTAATTTACTTCTTAGTCCAGTAAAATTAGAAATTGAATTCGGACTTTACTTTTCGGAATTTACTTTCACTAATATTGTGAATAACTTTTAAAAGGGTGATTTTATGTAGAAACGTTAAAAGACCTTTTTTTGTAGAGCCTTAAGTTGCCGTTAAGAATCTGTAATATTCTTTTTTATGTATTTATTTAAGAAACTGATAATGAAATTTAAAAGGAAACATTATGCTCAGTTTGGCAACATGGCTTAGCCAAGACTGTGAATCGAGTCGTGCTCAATCGTGGATGATCGTGCTAGCGTTGTTGCCATATAAAGCAAAAAGTATCAAATAGATACGGTACTGCCAGGAAAATAATACGTGTTTCTACTTATAGTCCTCTTCAAAGAATTAATTAATGTCTAATAATTTGAGGACGACGTTCGTTGAAAGCACGTGTTTTTTAACAATTTTTTTTTATAAAACACGCATACAATATTACAAGAAAAAAATTAAATTTTCGACGCAGGACGACGATTTGCACCGTAAATAATTTAAATTATTAATAATAATAGCGATAATAATCATAATAATAATAATATCGGGGTAGCGGAACGAAACACGTTCGAAAACTCTAATTTGCATTTCGCAAATATATAACATAACAATTATCGAATTGTTTCGCGAAAAGCGCCATTATTATTGCGGGTATTGTTGCAAAATTGACTTTAATAATATTCCGGGGTGGTTTTTAGGCCGTTCGCGAATAAAAAATTTGATTTTCCTATATTGATACTTGAAAATGTAAATTTATAATATTTATAATATAACTCGGGAACTATAAGAGGTACGACCTTCTCGATCATCTCATTAGATTTAGGAGGTCAAGAGTAAGGAGGAACCGTTGGAGTATTGAAGATTGAGGCAATAGTTTGGTCACAATCAGCTTCCAAATTTGAGGACGTTTTATTTTAACTCCTAGCATTGTAATATTTTTCTAAAAAACTCTTGGTCCATAATATAATTTCTCATGATCATATTATAATGTTAAGTTAGTAAAAGCGAGAGATAAATTAAAATTGCCATTCTTTCCCACTTCAAACAATTCCAACTGCATGAAAAAACCCATTAGTACGTATAATACAAAGCGATTAGGGTAACGAGTTTTCAAACAAATATTCCCTAATAAAATCGTAATTTTCTCGTTTCTTGTGAAAGGAACTTTAAAACTCCAATACGCTCATTAAAAACCCTTAAAAAATCCCTTAAGATCACCCCCGTACATATAGTAAGTTAGATCATTATTATCGGGATTACCCGGGGCTGGAACACTGACACCCTTTACTTAAGCGTAACAAATTGGGATTTCTCCGGGAAGATTTAGGGGATGCTGCATTTTTCCTCGTGGAAATGTTAAGTTTTTCCCCGAGATAAATGTACGGACTTTTTCTAGACGAACGAAGGAATGTGGGTTGAAGGGGGTTAGTTTAAAACTTCAAGATACACCCTTTTTCTCCAAAATACAGTTGTCTTGTTTAATAGTAATAGATTTAATTATTTTCTTTCTATTTAATTAATTCATTTCTTCCAGGCCTAAGTGAATGGAATTATTAAATTATTTTCTTCTTGGATTTTATGGTCTTGAGTTAACATGGGCTGTTTTAAGGAATTAAATTGAAAATTCAGAGAGTATTAGTTTAACTGTCTGAAAAATGATTTAATTAATTAATTAATACAACTGCCTGGGATAAATTAATTATTATTTTCTTGACTTTTGTGCTCCAAAATTAACATGGGCATAACTTATTTTAAGCAAATTAAATTGAAAATTCTTGGATATCAGTTAATTGCCTGTAAGAAAAATTAAATTAAGAAATTTATTCCAGGCAGTTGAGTTAGGTTCAAAAACTGACTTGCCTGGAACAAATTAACTGTTTTCTTCCTGGATTTATATGCTTCTGGATTAACAAGGGTCTGAACTGTTTCATATAATTAAATTTAAAATTCAGAGAGTATTAATTTAACTGTCTGAAAAATAATTTAATTAATTAATTAATACAACTGCCTGGAATAAATTGATTATTATTTTCTCGACTTTTGTGCTCCAAAATTAACATAGGCATAAGTTATTTTAAGCAAATTAAATTGAAAATTCTTGGATATCAGTTAATTGTCTGAAAGAAAAATTAAATTAATAAATTTTTTCCAGGCAGTTCAGTTAAGTTCAAAAATCGACCTGCCTGGAATAAATTAACTATTTTCTTCCTGGACTTATACGCTTCTGGAATAACAAGGGCCTGATCTGTTTTATGCAATTAAATTTAAAATTCAGAAAGTATTAGTTTAACTGTCTGAAAAATAATTTAATCAATTAATACAACTGCCTGAAATAAATTAATTATTATTTTCTTGGGTTTTGTGCTCCAAAATTAACATGGGCATAAGTTATTTTAAGCAAATTAAATTGAAAATTTTTGGATATCAGTTAATTGCCTGGAAGAAAAATTAAATTAATAAATTTACTCCAGGCAATCAAAAATCGAACTGCCTGGAACAAATTAACTGTTTTCTTCCTGGATTTATATGCTTCTGAGTTAACAAGAGCCTGATCTGTTTTATACAATTAAATTTAAAATTCAGAAAGTATTAATTTAATTGTCTGAAAAATAATTTAATTAATTAATACAACTGCCTGGAATAAATTAATTATTATTTTCTTGACTTTTGTGCTTCAAAAGTAACATGGCCATAAGTTATTTTAAGCAAATTAAATTAAAAATTCTTGGATATCAGTTAATTGCCTGGAAGAAAAATTAAATTAATAAATTTATTCCAGGCAGTTGAGTTAGGTTCAAAAACTGACCTGCCTGGAACAAATTAACTGTTTTCTTCCTGGATTTATATGCTTCTGGATTAACAAGAGCCTGATCTGTTTTATACAATAAAATTTAAAATTCAAAAAGTATTAATTTAATTGTCTGAAAAATAATTTAAATAATTAATACAACTGCCTGGAATAAATTAATTATTATTTTGTTCAATTTTGTGCTTCAAAATTAACATGGCCATAAGTTATTTTAAGCAAATTAAATTTAAAATTCTTGGATATCAGTTAATTGCCTGGAATAAAAATTAAATTAATAAATTTATTCCAGGCAGTTGAGTTAAGTTCAAAAATCGACCTGTCTGGAACAAATTAACCGTTTTCCTCCTGGATTTATATGCTTCTGAATTAACAACGGTCTGATATGTTTTATACAATTAAATTTAAAATTCAGAGAGTATTAGTTTAACTGTCTGAAAAATAATTTAATTAATTAATACAACTGCCTGGAATAAATTAATTATTATTTTCTTCAATTTTGTGCTTCAAAATTAACATGGGCATAATTTATTTTAAGCAAATTAAATTGAAAATTCTTGGATAACATTTAATTGCCTGGAAGAAAAATTAAATTAATGAATTTATTCCAGGCAGTTGGTTAACTTCAAAAATTGACCTGCCTGGAACAAAGAAAACTATTTTCCTCCTGGATTTATATGCTTCTGGGTTAACAAGGGCCTGATCTGTTTTATACATTTAAATTTAAAATTCAGAAAGTATTAATTTAATTATCTGAAAAATAATTTAATTAATTAATACAACTGCCTAGAATAAATTAATTATTATTTTCTTGACTTTTGTGCTCCAAAATTAACATGGGCATAAGTTATTTTAAGCAAATTAAATTGAAAATTCTTGGATAACATTTAATTACCTGAAAAAAAATTAAATTATTAAATTTATTCCAGGCAGTTGAGTTAAGTTCAAAAATCGACCTGCCTGGAACAAATTAACTGTTTTCCTCCTGGATTTATATGCTTCTGAGTTAACAAAGGCCTGATCTGTTTTATACAATTAAATTTAAAATTCAGAAAGTATTAATTTAATTGTCTGAAAAATAATTTAATTAATTAATACAACTGCCTGGCATAAATTAATTATTATTTTCTTCAATTTTGTGCTCCAAAACTAAGTTGGGCATAAGTTATTTTAAGCAAATTAAATTGAAAATTCTTGGATATGGATGTAACTACCTAAAAGAAAAATTAAATTAATAAAAATTTAATATTAAATTTGCTTGTTTTATTAAAACCCTATTTTTTTGTTTTATATTAAAATTATTCGATACTACCATTAAATTTGAACGTTTTAAAATTAATATTAAACGTGCCCGGGGCAAATACGATACGTTAATTAAAAATATGCTGCGTTTCATGACGGAATGGAATATTTCGTCTATTTGTATGATATTGATTATGAAATATTAAACTTTTTTTTTGTTGTTCATTTGCTTAATTGGAAAAAAGGAACGAGTATGATTTAATTAAATTAAGCAGTAGTAAAAGGTACTTTATTTAATATACCTTACTTAATAAATAATTATAAATAGTTACTTAACATAAAATAAATAAATAAAACCGCAATATTCTTTATCACATTAAAAACCCCATACAAAAAATCGATAAAATCCACGCGTATATTTTTATTATTTGGCCGGTTTCTGTATAAAAGATCAATCAACGACAAATTGCGCCCGTTCGACGTATGTACATACAAAAATATAATTAACAAAAAAAAAACGGGACTTCCGAAATTTTATTGCACAATTGCAATTTCGCGTTTTTTCCACCATGCACACGACATTAATAAATCATTTATAAGGGAACAATGAAACAAAAATATATATATTTTCCAATAAATTTAATAGGGACGTTTGTGCTAGAAATATAACCATCGAAGGAATAAAATTTTTAATTTATCCTCGATAGGTGCAGTGCATACAAATACGTAAAAAAAATTATTTTCGCTTGTCTTTTAGAGCATGGGAAGTAACAACGACGGTTTAACTAAGCAACAGTTGGACCTGATCCATCAGATTATGGAACAGACCCAGAGGCAGAGCCAGAACGTTCCCTCGCCCTCATCCAGTAAACCGTCACCTAAGAAGTCCAAATCCAGGAGTAAGGATAAAACTGTGGCGGCGGCCAGTTCTACATCTTGGTCACCAAATTCGGTAAGAAAAGTCCGTTTAGTCGTTTTCTGAAGGTAATTAATAACGATATTTTTATACCTATATATAAATTAAATAAAAAAGGCACTAGAGGTTGAAGAAATATTGTTGCTATCAAAGGCTTTAAAAAAATCTAAATATTCAGAAGGGAGTTCTAGGTGCTTCAATATCTATTCTAACAGGTCGAAAGATACACTTAATAATTCTTTAAACTTACAAAACATTGCTTAAATTAGTTCATATATCGATTATGTAATTTTACATTTGGTCAATAGTTGCATGAAGCATAATACCTTTCCAGATTTATGGAAAATGCCAACAGATTAAACATTGAACTATTGAACTTCTTCGAAGCATTTGATGATTACTATGGTTCTGATAAAGATTCTGTTGATTTCTTTTAAATATTTTCTTAATACAATTACACCTGGACTACATTATTTACAAATTTAGTTTAAGTTTATAGGTTGAAAAATTAAATTATCTTATTTAGGACCATGGATGTGTGATAAATTACCAATAGTTAAATTCATGGATCCTAAGGTATACTCGGTGTGTAATTCTAACTTAATGGATGGATTTAATTAATGGCCCACCTGGACTATTATCATCATTAATAGTCCAAGAGCGTAGGTTCAATTATTAAACTTATAGAATTTTTTTTTTAGTACAGGCACGCCTGAACTTTGAAATTGTACACAGTGTACGTAAGTATATGTTTGTCTTTAAATGGAATTTTTTTTGCGGAGACGCCTGGACTATAACTTAAAAAAAAATAGTCCAAGAACATAAATATATATATATTTTTTTTTATATTTGGCACACCTGAACTAATATCATGAATAGTAGTCCAAGAGCGTAAGTTGAATTATTAAACTTATAGAATAGATTCAATTTTTTAATACAGGCACATCTGAACTTTGAGATTGTAAACAGTGTACATAAATTTCATTTTATCCTATATATTGGTTTTTGGTACTGATACGCCTAGACTATAACTAAAAAAAAATTTAGTCCAAGGGCATAAATATAATTTTTTTACATTTGGCACACCTGGACTGATATCATAAATAATAGTCAGAGAGCGTAAGTTCAATTATTAAACTTATAGAAAATTTAATTTTTTTTAGTACAGGCACGCCTGAACTTTGATATTGTACACAGTGAGTCTAATTTTATCCTATATATGGACTTTTAGTACTGACACGCCTGGACTATAACTAAAAAAAAAAATAGTTCAAGGACATAAATATAATTTTCCAAATTTGGCATACCTGGACTAATATCATGAACAATAGTCCAAGAGCGTAAGTTCAATTGTTAAACTTATAGAACAGATTCAATTTTTTAATACAGGCACACCTGAACTTTGAGATTGTAGACAGTGTACGTAAGTCTAATTTTATTCTATAAATGGATTTTTAGTGCTGGTACGCCTGGACTATTACTAAAAAAATATAATCCAAGGGCATAAATATAATTTTCTTACATTTGGCACACCTGGACTGATATCATGAATAGTAGTCCAAGAGCGTAAGTTGAATTATTGAACTTATAGAATAAATTCAATTTTTTAGTACAGGCACACCTGGACTTGGACAGTGTACATAAGTTTAATTTTGTCTATAAATGAGGTTTGTTGTATTCTGCCCTCTGTCCTTTTTCTCCTTTATTATTTACCCTATTGACATAATATTATCTATAGAAATATGCAAAATCAGACCCTAGGCAATCGTCAAAGAAGTCTACCACTTATTTCATCTATTAGAAATACAATGAATATTTTTTTTTAATACTGATACGCCTGGACTATAACTAAAAAAAATATAGTCCAAGGGTATACATATATTTTTTTATATTTAGCACAACTGGACTAATATGATGAATAATAGTCCCAGAGCATAAGCTCAATTATTACACTTATAAAAAATATTAAATTTTTTATTACAGGCACACCTGGACTTTGAGATTGTAGACAGTGTACATAAGTCTAATTTTGTCTATAAATGGGCTTTTTTAGTACTAAAACGCTTGGACTATAACTAAGAAAAATGTAGTCCAAGGGCATAAGTATCATATTTTTGTTAATTATTGGAAGGTTAGTTTATAGACAGTATTAGATTTTTAATAGGAGAAGTATGGACAATTGGACTATATAGAATTATATTGTGAGGATGAAAGTCCTAATTTCAAATTACATAACAATAAAAAATTGTCAATTGTCCGGAACTCCTCAAGGTTAAATTCTGTCCACTTTCCTCTTTATTATTTACCCTATTGATCTTATAATATATACAGAAATATGCAAAATTAGAGCTTAAGGAGTCGTCAAATAAGTCTACCACTCATTGCATCCATCAGAAATACAATATATTTTTTTTTTCAGTACTGACACGCCTGGACTATAATTAAGAAAAAATATAGTCCAGGGGCATAAATATAATTTTTTTTATATTTGACACAACTGGACTAATATGATGAATAATAGTCCCAGAGCATAAGCTCTATTATTACACTTATAAAAAATATTAAATTTTTTATTACAGGCACACCTGGACTTTGAGATTGTAGACACTGTACATAAGTCTGATTTTGTCTATAAATGGGTTTTTTTAGTACTAAAACGCCTGGACTATAACTGAAAAAAATGTAGTCCAAGGGCATAAGTATAATATTTTTAGTGATTATTGGAAGGTTAGTTTATAGACAGTATTAGATTTTTAATAGGAGAAGTATGTACACTTAGACTATATTGTGGGGATGAAAGTCCTATTTTCAAATTATATAACAATAAAAAATCATCAACTGTCTAGAAGTCTTTAACGTTGTATCCGTCCCACTCTCATCTTTATCATTTACCTTATTCACATAATAACAAAAATATAAATTTTTTTAGTACAGGCACACCTGGACTATGAGATTGTAGACATTGTACATATGTCTGACTTTGTCTATAAATGGGTTTTTTTAGTACTGACACGCCTGGACTATAATTAAGAAAAAAGATAGTCCAAGGGCATAAATATATTTTTTTTTACATTTGACACAACTGGACTAATATGATGAATAATAGTCCCAGAGCATAAGCTTAATTATTACACTTATAAAAAATATTAAATTGTTTATTACAGGTACACCTTGACTTTGAGATTGTAGACACTGTACATAAGTCTGATTTTGTCTATAAATGGTTTTTTTTAGTACTAAAATGCCTGGACTATAACTGAAAAAAATGTAGTCCAATGGCATAAGTATAATATTTTTGTTAATTATTGGAAGGTTAGTTTATAGACAGTATTATATTTTTAATAGGAGAAGTATGGACACTTGGACTATATTGTGGGGATGAAAGTCCTAATTTCAAATTATGTAACAATAAAAAATTATCAATTGTCTGGAAGTCTTCAATGTTGTATTCTGTCCCACTCTCTTCTTTATCATTTACCCTATTGACATACTAACATAAATATAAAATTTTTTAGTACAGGCACACCTGGACTATGAGATTGTAGACATTGTACGTATGTCTAATTTTGTCTATAAATGGGTTTTTTTAGTACTGACACGCCTGGACTATAATTAAGAAAAAAGATAGTCCAAGGGCATAAATATATTTTTTTTTATATTTGACACAACTGGACTAATATGATGAATAATAGTCCCAGAGCATAAGCTTAATTATTACACTTATAAAAAATATTAAATTTTTTATTACAGGCACACCTGGACTTTGAGATTGTAGACACTGTACATAAGTCTGATTTTGTCTATAAATGGGTTTTTTTAGTACTGACACGCCTGGACTATAATTAAGATAAGAAAAAATATAGTCCAAGGGCATAAATATATTTTTTTTATATTTGGCATAACTGGACTAATATCATGAATAATAGTCCCAGAGCATAAGATCAATTATTACACTTATAAAAAATATTAAATTTTGTATTACAGGCACACCTGGACTTTGAGATTTTAGACACTGTACATAAGTCTGATTTTGTCTATAAATGGGTTTTTTTAGTACTAAAATGCCTGGACTATAACTGAAAAAAATGTAGTCCAAGGGTATAAGTATAATGTTTTTGGTGATTATTGGAAGGTTAGTTTATAGACAGTATTAGATTTTTAATAGGAGAAATATGTACACTTGGACTATATTGTGGGGATGAAAGTCCTAATTTCAAATTATATAACAATAAAAAATTATTAATTGCCCGGGACTCCTCAAGGTTGTATTCTGTCTGTTTTCCTCTTTATTATTTACCCCATTGACACTATTGACAAATTTGCAAAATTATAACATAGGCAGTCGTCAAATAAGTCTACCACTCATTTTATCTGATACGCCTGGACTATAACTAAGAAAAAATATAGTCCATGGGCATAAATATAATTTTTTTCATTTGGCACAACTGGACTAATATCATGAATAATAGTCCCAGAGCATAAGCTCAATTATTAAGCTTATAGAAAATATATATTTTTTTTGTATAGGCACACCTGGACTATGAGATTGTAGACATTATACGTAAGTCTAATTTTGTCCGATATATGGGATTTTTTTTTGTACTGATACGCCTAGATCATAACTAAAGAAAGATGTAGTCCAAGCGCATAAGTATAGTTTTTCGTGAATTATTGGAAGGTTAGATTATAGATTGTTTATTAGATTATAAAAGGTACAAGTACTCCTGGACTATATTGTGAGGATGAAAGTCTTAATTTCAAATTATATAATAATAAAACACGATGAACTATCTGAAACTCCTCATGTTTGTATTCTGTCCTTTTTCCTCTTATTATTTACCCTATTGACATAATATTATCTACAGAAATATGCAAAATTAGAGAATAGGCAGTCGTCAAATAGGTCTACCACTCATTTCATCCATTAGAAATACAATAAATGTTTTTTTAGTACTGATACGCCTGGACTATAACTAATAAAACATATAATCCAAGGGCATAAATATATTTTTTTTTATACTTGACACAACTGGTCTAATATCATGAATAATAGTCCCAGAGCAGAAGCTCAATTATTACACTTATAAAAAATATTAAATTGTTTATTACAGGTATACCTGGTCTTTGAAATTGTAGACACTGTACATAAGTCTGATTTTGTCTATAAATGGGCTTTTTTTGTACTAAAACGCTTGGACTATAACTAAGAAAAATGTAGTCCAAGGGCATAAGTATCATATTTTTGTTAATTATTGGAAGGTTAGTTTATAGACAGTATTAGATTTTTAATAGGAGAAGTATATACACTTGGACTATATTATGGGGATGAAAGTCCTAATTTCAAATTATATAACAATAAAAAATCATCAACTATCTAGAAGTCTTCAACGTTGTATTCCGTCCCACTCTCATCTTTATTATTTACCTTATTCACATAATAACGAAAATATAATTTTTTTTAGTACAGGCACACCTGGACTATGAGATTATAGACATTGTACATATGTCTAATTTTGTCTATAAATGGGTTTTTTTAGTACTGACACGCCTGGACTATAATTAAGAAAAAATATAGTCCAAGGGCATAAATATATTTTTTTTAATATTTGGCATAACTGGACTAATATGATGAATAATAGTCCCAGAGCATAAGCTCTATTATTACACTTATAAAAAATATTAAATTTTTTATTACAGGCACACCTGGACTTTGAGATTGTAGATAATGTACATAAGTCTGATTTTGTCTATAAATGGGTTTTTTTAGTACTAAAATGCCTGGACTATAACTGAAAAAAATGTAGTCCAAGGGTATAAGTATAATGTTTTTGTTGATTATTGGAAGGTTAGTTTATAGACAGTATTAGATTTTTAATAGGAGAAATATGTACACTTGGACTATATTGTGGGGATGAAAGTCCTAATTTCAAATTATATAACAATAAAAAATTATCAATTGTCCGGGACTCCTCAAGGTTGTATTCTGTCTGTTTTTCTCTTTATTATTTATCCCATTGACACTATTGACAAATTTGCAAAATTAGAACATAGGCAGTCGTCAAATAAGTCTACCACTCATTTCATCTGATACGCCTGGACTATAACTAAGAAAAAATATAGTCCATGGGAATAAATGTAATTTTTTTCATTTGGTACAACTGACTAATATCATGAATAATAGTCCCAGAGCATAAGCTCAATTATTAAACTAAAATTATTAATTTTTTAGTACAGGCACCCCTGGACTATGAAATTGTAGACATTTTACGTAAGTGTAATTTTGTCCGATATATGGGATTTTTTTAGTACTGATACGCCTAGATCATAACTACAGAAAGATGTAATCCAAGCGCATAAGTATAGTTTTTCGTGAATTATTGGAAGGTTAGATTGTAGGTTGTTTATTAGAATATTATTAGTACAAGTACTCCTGGACTATATAGGATTATAAGATAAAAGTCTTTAATTTCAAATTTTATAACAATAAGCAATCGTCAACTGTCTGGAAGTCTTGCTTGTACTTATTACTATTAAAAGTCAACTTGTATCTCAGAAACAAAAGAAGCTGACTCATTTAGTAAATGAGATGACCTGTAATTAATATAAAAATTGTATAAATCTTTTTGTTAACTGACCCAATAGTCCGGTTCAGCATATTTATTATTTAAATTCCCCAGTATGGGAATTCGTGGACCTTTAACCCTCATCCTAGATTTCACCGCGGTTCGCCCCATTCCATTAGGGCCGATCGAATAAGGTGTCGAAGGGACCCTACTACCCTACTATGTCACACGATTTACATTACGGGTTTTGTTCTGTTTGTTGTGTTTAGTCACGTATGTCGGGATTTATTTTGTATAATGAGTTCTTCTGATATACTTGAAATAGTTTTATATCATTACAATTTAGTTAAGGTAAATAAAAGTATGACAATGTAAATGTTTACTATCAGTGGTAAAATGCGTTCAAGAGTTTTAGAATTTCATATTTATAAATATCAAAAATCTTATCTCGAAGGTCGCCGTTATTGGGTCCAAGTAATTACGAATTTGAATCAAGAATACTCGAATTTCTTGCCATTAACGACAACTATTCTACAGGTTTCTATGTTGAGATCATAAGTTTTTTATACTTATGTGACTCTTATAAAGAATTGCTATAATATTCTAAGTTGAAACAACATTGATCATGTATCTATCATTTGATATGCCACTCAATGCCAAATAATGGTTTTTTGACCCCCTTTTTGGCATGAAAACCCATCTGAGACACAGGAATCATTAATGATCGCATTAAATTAATGGTTTACGTCTGTGATTGGTTTAATTACATACAAAAAGTAACATTTCAAAATGATTCGAAGCATATTAGAGAGGTGAGATGCGGTAGAATGCTAAATAATGGACTTTTGACCCGTTTTTTGGCATGAAAACCCATCTGAGACATAGGAATCGTTGACGATCGTAATGAATTGATGGTTCACGTCTGTGATTGGTTTAATTACATACAAAAAGTAACATTTCAAAATGATTCGAGGCATATTAGAGAGGTGAGATGCGGTAGAATGTCAAATAATGAACTTTTGACCCCCTTTTTGGCATGAAAACCCATCTGAGACATAGGAATCATTGACGATCGCAATTAATTGATGGTTGACGTCTGTGATTAGGTTAATTACATACAAAAAGTAACATTTCAAAATGATTCGAGGCATATTAGAGAGGTGAGATGCGGTAGAATGCCAAATAATGGACTTTTGACTCACTTTTTGGCATGAAAACCCATCTGAGACACAGGAATCATTGACGATCGCAATGAATTGATGGTTCACGTCTGTAATTAGCCTAATTACATACAAAAAGTAATATTTCAAAATGATTTGAGGCATATTAGAGAGGTGAGATGCGGTAGAATGCCAAATAATGAACTTTTGACCCCCTTTTTGGCATGAAAACCCATCTGAGACATAGGAATCATTGACGATCGCAATGAATTGATGGTTCACGTCTGTAATTGGTTGAATTACTTATAAATATTTCAATATTTTCCAAGTATGCAGTTCTAAATATTAGGTTTTAACCAAATAAAGGTCACTTGAAGCCATTTTTATTATTGTTTTCTCCAATAAGGTTAATTAATAAATGTATTTATTCCTGTACTTTAAGTTACAAAAACTTTCAGAAATTGGCATTAACTACCTAAAAAAATTAAAAATACTATAATTATTGAAGAAACAACTTCAATTGTGTAAGTAATTAATTCAACTGCCTGGAATTAATTATAAAATTACTTTGACCCCCCAAAAACCAACTAATTAACCATTCAACGTCATTTTTGGCTTATTCAAGATAATCGACTTTTAAATAGTAGAAATTTGTATTAGTATTTTGTACATTTTCTCACTTATATTAAAATTGTACTGAAAAAATGGAAAAAAAAGATTCGTACATTTTATTTTATAGCGCTACTTAATTTTTTTAATGGCTTTAATTATTATTTCAATCCCTAATACCTTATATCGTTATAATCAGATAAAATAGACGGTTTTACTCTAACCAAAAAATACAAAGTGTTCCATTAAAAAAAAAAAACAATGTTGATCATATGATGAGAGAAAACAGGTACTCTGTCTCTATGAGACTTTTATGAGAATCCACCCAAATATTCATTAGCCCCAAAAAAATTAAAACTTTATTAATTTGTCCATCAAAATAACGTCTAACGTTCGCTTTGACTGTGGAAAATTAAAAACCCGGATGGGTCTGTCTTCCCCCCCGATGTTAAATAAACGACGGTCTCCCCTTATTAGCCCCGACTCCTCCTCCCTCAGGATAAGCAAAAATAAAATTTAAGACTTCCGAGGAGCGTCTAATTTAAAAAAATAAGCGGCCCCAGAAACTTTGAATATGGCTTTCAATTTATCTTCGTTTGAAGTTTAACTTTACGGGGCTCGAAAAGTTTCTCTTTGCCCCCCCCCCCCCACCCCGTTCAGACCTCTCTAACCCCGTGCCCCGGTGGTAACTTTTCGGGAAATCTCGTATATTTTTCGTCGAAAAGTATGAACGTATATAACGAATTCTATTCAATAACCCGAACGACGACGACGGCGACTTTCGAAAGCAGCGGGGGAGAAGGAGGAGGAGGAAGTTCTGTTTTTAATGAAGAAATTTTATTACTTTTTCTTCTGAAAAAGGTTTCGCCTCCCTCACCCACAGGGGGGGCGTAAGGGACGTATAATTCATTTTTCGGGTTCGAAGTGCTCTTTGAACTGTTAAATTGAATAAATGGAAATGGTATTAGAGGAGGTTTTTTTTGTTAGATTGCTTCTTTGGTTCAATATGAAGCTGTCATGAATGTTTGCTATACATAGATTATCCAAATATAATCAATTTTTTGGACCCAAATTCGCCTCATATCTAGGGAACTATTGATAGTATAATTTTCTGGATAGTCCCATTCAGAAGGTCAAAAATATAAAAACTATTAGAACTTTATGGATTTAGTCACAAGTCAAAATTAAATTAAATCCTAATGTTTAAAAAACATTCTTACACCCTGCTCTACTAACGAATATATTTTCAATAGACCATATACACAATCGAATCGATCGTCCCGAAACGGTCTTCCAATCCAACGACTCCCCATTTATCATCCCTAAAATCGGAGACTATAAAGGGAGACACACCGGGATACATTCCGATTTAAGGGCTATAAAACATCTTTATCTAATCCGGTTATTGCTGGACCGCTCTTGCCCGTTCCACCCTTTAATAATTCAAACAACCCCTTTTTTTTCTCGGATTTTTAATTTAATTTTATTAAGAACAAACGTTAAAGGAATTGCCCTCGGAGTATTTTTAGTTAGATCGTGTTGTGTGTGATTGTTTGTAGTGTCCATAAGGAGAATTGTTATGAGTTATTATTGGAATCAATATTGCTTTTATGGAGTTAACTGCCAGGTAAATTATGTGATTTGAAATTTACGTGTTTTCGTTCGATTTTATGGTCTAATGTGTTTTTAATTTTACGGACGGTTATCGGCTCTTAGTGTCATTAATATTTATTAAAATAATATTGAGTTTTTAAGCAGTTGTATGGAAAAATGCTCGTTTTAAGTCAGCAAGTCACTTGAGTCATTTACGTAATTTTTCTGTCTGTCTTCCTGTTTTTTATTAATCTCTTAGTCCTGTCCCTTTCTGACGCACTTTAAATTACTCCCATCTGCAGGTTATCTTAGTTATGCCAAAATGTTGACCCAAGTAGCTTAAATATGAATAAATGCCTCGAATAAAGTATTAATTAATCAGCTGCCTGAAATTAAAAAAAAACACGAATTTATGGCTCTGAAAACTGATTATATATATTATTTTAAAATGTCAACGTTTACAGAACGAAAAAAAAAAGACAAGATTTTGTAAAAAAAAAAAATATTAAAAGAAAAATTGTGTAAACAAAATCTTTCTGACTACGGTCCTGTGTTCTCACTCGCGTTATATAAAGTTGCGTGCGCCGTTGCCATGGCTACACGTGACGTAACAAGGCGACCTAAGGCTTGACTTCACATGTCGGTGACAGGGACGCACTAAGTTTTGTTGTTATTTAATAAAAAAAAGTTTAAAATTTATTTCCGTAATTTCTGTTTTTTTTTTGAAGTATTTAAAAAACATGGAAAAATTGATGAAAAAACAGGAAAAAAAAACAAAAAAAAACCTTTAAAATTTATTTAATTTTTTCCGTAATTTCTGTTTTTCTATTTTTTTTTAGTGTTTAAAACACATGGAAAAATTACTCTGAAAAAAAATGAAAAACTTGAATAGTTACTTCAAATACCTGGAAAATATGAAAAAGTGCCTGGAATAAAATAAAAATGACCCTAAGTGCTTGCAAAAAAAACGTTTAAAATTTAATTTTTTTTCTGTAATTTCCTTTTTTTTTTAAGGAAATGTCAACGTTTACAGAACGAAAAAAAAACAAGAGATTTTGTAAAAAAAAATATTAAAAGAAAAATTGTGAAAAAAAATCTTCCTTACTACGGTCCTGTCTTCCGACTCGCTTTATATAATGTTGCGTGCGCCGTTGCCATGGCTATGCGTGACGTAACAAGGCGACCGAAGGCTTTACTTCACATGTCGGCAACAGGGACGCACTAAGTTTTGTTTGGTTTTTGTTATTTAATTAAAAAAAAAAAAAACATTTAAAATTTATTTAATTTTTTGCATAATTTCTATTTTTCTATTTTTTTAAATGTTTAAAAAACGTGGAAAAATTACTCTGAAAGAAAATTGGAAAACTTGAATAGTTACTTCAAGTACCCGGAAAATATGAATAAATGGCTCGAATAAAGTATTAATTAATCAGCGGCCTGAAATTAAAAAAAAAATACGACTTTATGGCTCTGAAAACTGATTATATATATTTTTTTTTAAATGTCAACATTTACAGAAAGAAAAAAAAAGAAAAGATTTTGTAAAAAAAATATTAAACGAAAAATTGTGAAAACAAAATCTTCCTGACTACGGCCCTGTCTTCCGACTCGCTTTATATAAAGTTGCATGCGCCGTTGCCATGGCTACGCGTGACGTAACAAGGCGACCCAAGGCTTTACTTCACATGTCGGCGACAGGGACGCACTTAGTTTTGTTTGGTTTTTTGTTATTTAATAAAAAAAAAGTTTAAAATTTATTTCCGTAATTTCTGTTTTTTTTTTTTTAAGTATTTAGAAAACATGGAAAAATTGATGAAAAAACAGGAAAAAAAGAACAAAAAAAAACCTTTAAAATTGATTTAATTTTTTCCGTAATTTCTATTTTTCTATTTTTTTTTAGTGTTTAAAATACATGGAAAAATTACTCTGAAAAGACAATGAAAAACTTGAATAGTTACTTCAAATACCTGGAAAATATGAAAAATGCCTGGAATAAAATAAAAATGACCTTAAGTGCTTGCAAAAAAAACGTTTAAAATTTATTTAGTTTTTTTCTGTACATTCCTTTTTTTTTAAGAAAATGTCAACGTTTACGGAACGAAAAAAAAACAAGAGATTTTGTAAAAAAAAAAATATTAAAAGAAAAATTGTGAAAAAAATCTTCCTCACTACGGTACTGCCTTTCGACTCGCTTTATATAAAGTTGCGTGCGCCGTTGCCATGGCTACGCGTGACGTAACTAGGCGACCCAAGGCTTGACTTCACATGTCGGCGACAGGGACGCACTAAGTTTTGTTTGGTTTTTTGTTATTTAATAAAAAAAAGTTTAAAATTTATTTCCGTAATTTCTGTTTTTTTTTTTGAAGTATTTAGAAAACATGGAAAAATTGATGAAAAAACAGGAAAAAAAAACAAAAAAAAACCTTTAAAATTGATTTAATTTTTTTCCGTAATTTCTGTTTTTCTATTTTTTTTTAGTGTTTAAAATACATGGAAAAATTACTCTGAAAAAAAAATGAAAAACTTGAATAGTTACTACAAATACCTGGAAAGTATGAAAAATGCCTGGAATAAAATAAAAATGATCTTAAGTGCTTGCAAAAAAGACGTTTAAAATTTATTTAGTTTTTTTCTGTAATTTACTTTTTTTTTAAGGAAATGTCAACGTTTACAGAACGAAAAAAAAAACAAGAAATTTTGGAAAAAAAAATATTAAAAGAAAAATTGTGAAAACAAAATCTTCCTGACTGGGGTCCTGTGATCTCACTCGCTTTATATAAAGTTGCGTGCGCCGTTGCCATGGCTACACGTGACGTAACAAGGCGACCCAAGGCTTGACTTCACATGTCGGCGACAGGGACGCACTAAGTTTTGTTTGGTTTTTTGTTATTTAATAAAAAAAAAAACGTTTAAAATTTATTTAATTTTTTGCGTAATTTCTATTTTTCTATTTTTTTAAGTATTTAAAAAAGTGGAAAAATTACTCTGAAAAAAAATTGGAAAACTTGGATAGTTGCTTCGAATACCTGGAAAATATGAATAAATGCCTGGAATAAAGTAAAAATGACCTTAAGTGCTTGCAAAAAATACATTTTAAATTTATTTAATTTTTTTTCTGTAATTTCCTTTTTTTTTAAGGAAATGTCAACGTTTACAGAACGAAAAAAAAACAAGAGATTTTATAAAAAAAAAATATTAAAAGAAAAATTGTGAAAACAAAATCTTCCTGACTGGGGTCCTGTGTTCTCACTCGCTTTATATAAAGTTGCGTGCGCCGTTGCCATGGCTACGCGTGACGTAACAAGGCGACCGAAGGCTTTACTTCACATGTCGGCGACAAGGACGCACTAAGTTTTGTTTGGTTTTTTATTATTTAATAAAAAAAAACGTTTAAAATTTATTTTATTTTTTGCGTAATTTCTATTTTTCTATTTTTTTAAGTGTTTAAAAAACGTGGAAAAAGTACTCTGAAAAAAATTGGAAAACTTGTATAGTTGCCTTAAATACCTGGAAAATATGAATAAATGCCTCGAATAAAGTATTTCATAATCAGCTGCCTGAAATTAAAAAAAAACACGAATTTATGGCTCTGAAAACTGATTATATATATTTTTTTTAAAATGTCAACGTTTACAGAACGAAAAAAAAAGAAAAGATTTTGTAAAAAAAAATATTAAAAGAAAAATTGTGAAAACAAAATCTTTCTGACTACCGTCCTGTGTTCTCACTCGCGTTATATAAAGTTGCGTGCGCCGTTGCCATGGCTACACGTGACGTAACAAGGCGACCTAAGGCTTGACTTCACATGTCGGCGACAGGGACGCACTAAGTTTTGTTTGGTTTTTTGTTATTTATTAAAAAAAACGTTTCAAATTTATTTCCGTAATTTTTATTTTTTTTTTTGAAGTGTTTAGAAAACATGGAAAAATTGATAAATGATTGAAAAAAAGAATAGAAAAAAAATGTTTAAAATTGATTTAATTTTTCCGTAATTTCTGTTTTTCTATTTTTTTTAAGTGTTTAAAATACATGAAAAAATTACTCTGAAAAAAAATGAAAAACTTGAATAGTTACTTCAAATACCTGGAAAATATGAAAAATGCCTGGAATAAAATAAAAATGACCTTAAGTGCTTGCAAAAAAGACGTTTAAAATTTATTTAGTTTTTTTCTGTAATTTCCTTTTTTTTTAAGGAAATGTCAACGTTTACAGAACGAAAAAGAAACAAGAGATTTTGTAAAAAAAAAATATTTAAAGAAAAATTGTGAAAAAAAATCTTCCTCACTACGGTCCTGTCTTCCGACTCGCTTTATATAATGTTGCGTGCGCCGTTGCCATGGCTACGCGTGACGTAACAAGGCGACGGAAGGGTTTACTTCACATGTCGGCAACAGGGACGCACTAAGTTTTGTTTGGTTTTTTGTTATTTAATAAAAAAAAGTTTAAAATTTATTTCCGTAATTTCTGTTTTTTTTTTGAAGTATTTAGAAAACATGGAAAAATTGATGAAAAAAAATCAAAAAAAACCTTTAAAATTTATTTAATTTTTTCCGTAATTTTTGTTTTTCTATTTTTTTTTAGTGTTTAAGATACATGGAAAAATTACTCTGAAAAAAAAATGAAAAACTTGAATAGTTACTTCAAATACCTGGAAAATATGAAAAATGCCTGGAATAAAATAAAAATAACCTTAAGTGCTTGCAAAAAAAACGTTTAAAATTTATTTAATTTTTTTCTGTAATTTCCTTTTTTTTTAAGGAAATGTCAACGTTTACAGAACGAAAAAAAAAAAGAAAAGATTTTGTAAAAAAAAATATTAAAAGAAAAATTGTGAAAACAAAATCTTCCTGACTGCGGTCCTGTTTTCTCACTCGCTTTATATAAAGTTGCGTGCGCCGTTGCCATGGCTACGCGTGACGTAACAAGGCGACCCAAGGCTTTACTGCACATGTCGGCGACAGGGACGCACTTAGTTTTGTTTGGTTTTTTGTAATTTAATAAAAAAAAGTTTAAAATTTATTTCTGTAATTTCTGTTTTTTTTTTGAAGTATTTAGAAAACATGGAAAAATTGATGAAAAAACAGGAAAAAAAAACAAAAAAAAAACTTTAAAATTTATTTAATTTTTTCCGTAATTTCTGTTTTTCTATTTTTTTTTAGTGTTTAAAATACATGGAAAAATTACTCTGAAAAAAAAATGAAAAACTTGAATAGTTACTTTAAATACCTGGAAAATATCAAAAATGCCTGGAATAAAATAAAAATGACCTTAAGTGTTTGCAAAAAAAACTTTTAAAATTTATTTAATTTTTTCTGTACATTCCTTTTTTTTTAAGAAAATGTCAACGTTTACAGAACGAAAAAAAAACAAGAGATTTTGTAAAAAAAAAAAATATTAAAAGAAAAATTGTGAAAAAAAATCTTCCTCACTACGGTCCTGTCTTCCGACTCGCTTTATATAATGTTGCGTGCGCCGTTGCCATGGCTACGCGTGACGTAACAAGGCGATTCAAGGCTTGACTTCACATGTCGGCGACAGGGACGCACTAAGTTTTGTTTGGTTTTTTGTTATTTAATAAAAAAAAAACGTTTAAAATGTATTTAATTTTTTGCGTAATTTCTATTTTTCTACTTTTTTAAGTGTTTAAAAAACGTGGAAAAAGTACTCTGAAAAAAAATTGGAAAACTTGGATAGTTGCTTCGAATACCTGGAAAATATGAATAAATGCCTGGAATAAAGTAAAAATGACCTTTAGTGCTTGAAAATAGTGAGAAATTACTGTAAAAAATTAAAAATCCTGAAAAGTAGATAGACTAAAGAACTAAAAATTAATAGGAGAAAAATCCTAAAATCCAGTCAATTGGCATAAGATCGCTTAATGGGAAAAGCTGCGGCATTTGTTTGAAAACTGTAAAAAAATTTTGAATTTGATTTTTCTCAAAAACCGTTCCGAAAAAAAAATGTGTGAGTTCAAAATTATCTACAAAATCTCTTATTAAGCCCCTATACTACGAGCAACAGTGCAGAAGGTACGGGTGCGCCAAACATACTAAAAATTAGTTTTTTTGTAATTTTTCAAAATGAAATAATAATTCTGCTTTTCAAGTTATTTACTCACGTTGATATGCATTTGTAATTACATATTTGAATCAAAAATTAAAGATATTGCATGTAGTAAACCAACATCAAAATTTTAATAAAAAAATTGTCGTAAAACATGTGAACGTCCCAGTGTTTAAATATTCGAAAACCACGCCTTACACAAGGTCTGTGGTACATTCATATTAAAAAATGATATTGCAGAAACCGGGTTTTTCTTAATCTCAATTGACTGTACTATTAAAATACTGAACAAAAAAATTAATCAATGTTAAAAAACAAAATTAAAAAACTCTCAAACTACCTGAAATATGCAAGAATTAATTAATTATTTATGTCTTAAACATTTTCAATTGTTTATTTTCAGCAACAACAATCATGCACCCCAGTAAAGACAATCTCCACGGGGGCACCGAGCCCCCAGGGCAAAGTGACCACCACGACCCCATCGACCCCATCCCCCACCGACCAGGATAAGACCCCCATTCTAAAACCGGTGGAATGTAACCTTTGCAAAAGGCGTTTTAAGAACATCCCAGCCCTGAATGGACACATGAGACTCCACGGGGGATATTTTAAAAAGGTACCGTTTTTTGTTTAAAAATTGTTGATTAGGGTGGTGATCCTGATATATGTATGTATGTACAAAAATCTCCCCCTTATCTAGGTTGCTAAATTACAGGGAAAATCGCATATTCCGGTCGAACAGGTAAATTGTTTAGTTTCATAACAAAATGCATTTGGCATGATTTTTTTTTTCGTTGACGATCAGTTTCTAAAATTTCAAATCGATTTTCCAGGTTGTATCGTTAACCGAAAGGTATTCGATCGAATCTGACGAGGTAATTAAAAAACGAAACAAGGAAAACATCAGATATATAGAATATTAGTTTGAGACATGCGTAGATGGCCTAAAAAGGGCGATAGAGAACGTCAAAATGTGGCAATAAGGCTCACACTGAGAAAAAATTAACTAAATATTTAGTAGCTATTATTAAACAATTTTTTTAATAAAATAGGCCCCAGTCTAGACGTCTTGATATATCAATTTAAAAAAATCTTCTTAAATGTATTTAGTTAAAGGAATTAAATAATTTATTAAAAGGAAGAGACCCTATTTGTTTGATATTAGATTAATCGAAGAACTTAATATTTAACCAATTAAATTATTATGTTGCTAGATAGTTTAGTTACGCTACACTATTATTTAGTTAAAGTAACAGGCCACTTTAGTTATTTTAGCTAAATATTATTGCTATGGTTACAGTGCAAGTCAGGTTGGTCTTATTAAAAAATTTACTCAATTATCCTAAGTTTTTTTTTACCTTTACTAAATGTATATATTTCACAGTCTTCCTTTAAAGTCTTTCTAGAATTTGAAGCAAATTTTTTGAAGTAGATTCCAGGATTGTGCTTCACTAATCTTATATCTTTCAAACTTTCGATTAATTTATGCCTGCCTGGAATTTGAAATTAATGTTTGTATATTTCTAGTAATTTTTCAGAAAACATTTTATATTTCCTAAACCTTCGGAGAAATTTCGGAGGTCTTCCTGAAATTTGACGCAATTATTCATTTTTTATTCCGGCCATTTTTGAAGTAATTTGGTCTATTTTTTGGATATATCGCAATATTTTTGGGTTTTTTTTCTCTATGTATCATTAATTAGGAAACACCCTATATATATCTATAGACACATTTATACTAACTATACGAAATTATGCTTTATATTTTACTCGTATAAGTGATCAATGTATTTTATATTAAGAAGAATTATTTTAGTACTGCAATTGGTTTGGAAATTGAGATTTTTTATTGTATTACACATAGTTAACGTCATCCTTTTCTATTTTCCAGACTTTTGAATTGAATCTTTTGTTTCTTCCAGGCATTTTATGCCTCTTTCAGATCTCCTGACTAATTTTCTATTTCTTCCAGGGATTTGACGTAATCTTTCATATCATCCAGGATGTTGGTGTATTAAGATAATTTTTCAGTTCTTCCAGGAATTTGAAGTCGTTCTTTGTCTTCCAGTAATTTAATATAATTTTCTCTCTCAGGTGGTTGACGTCCTCCTTTTTGTTTTCCAGACCTTTGTAGTAATCTTTTATTTCTTCCAGGCATTTCATGTAATTTTTCATTGTATTCCAAACATTTGACGTCATCTCTTACGGTTTCAGGCCCTTACATTTTCCAAAATCTCTTTTTCTGATCTACTGAATGTATTTCAGAATTTTTCAGATAAATCATAATTTTTTTAATGGCACACCTCTAAATAAAATAATTAAAATATACTCATAAAGCCAAATATAATATAATCCGATAGGAATGTCACTATTCTCAGTTTCTAAAAATTTAATAAATTGACACAGTAATAAAAAGTGTGTTTTGTTGGTAATTTATATAATATAATAAATACACATATAGGCCAAAATTGTAGCACACATTAGTATAATTGCAAATAGACCCTAATTTTTAGTAATATTTACTAAATTTCTTAGTGCAGTATTGTTTTTGACGTCTTCTATTGCCAATTATACATCTGGAACTCCGTGTATATGTTATTCCTGCTTTGGCCTAGTTGAGCTGTAGTTTAGTGTAAAAGTATGCAGCTTAAATACAATATTTGTACCAATTTGAATACAGGATATATGCATTTAGTGAGTGATTGTTATGCACTAGTACAAAACAAAAAGCTTTCATAGATGATATTAATAATGGCCAAGAAATGGATTTTTGCCTTTAGATGTGCATATTGTAACGGAGATATGAAGGATCGCTTTTTTAGAAGAGAATCCCTATTTTGGTGCATAACTTAAATAGACACGAATGACTTTTTTTTATTTTTTTTTTAACTTGAAACGAACATTTAAATAATGTTATTTATGCATAATTCAAATGGATCTAATAAATTTTCTTACAAAAAATGACTTTTTAAGCCCTTTTCTTAAATTTAAGTTAATTGTATTAATTTGGATTTATGTATTAATATTGTGCATCACTTGGATACAAACAACTCTTGTTTATCATTGTATATGGATTTATTTATTTTTTGTATTTTGTTTTGTATATAATGAACGATATTTTTATTATTATTTACTGATTTGTGCTTAAAAAAGATCTAAGTAATTGGATCATAATTTCCTGTTCATTAACTAAAATTCATGTTAAATTTATTATTTTTTATTATGCATAATTTAAATGGATCTGAACAACGTTTTTATTATTTGTTAATATTTCTTTAATTCAAGTTAATATTTATTAATTGAATTACTTTTAATTTTTTTTTAATTGAAAACATAATTTTGAGCTAAATTATTTACGCATAACTTAAATGGATATGAACGATTTTTCTCTAATTTTTCAAAAATCTTTCATAACTTTCTTATTTCAAGATTTACGGCTGAAAGTTATTCTACATGATTTGTTTTATTTTTAAATAGGAATAAAATGCTAGAAGAATTTTTTTTATGTTCCCAACAGTTTTCGAGAAAATAAGGAAAAACTGTGTAGAGATCTTACTTAATGTTCTAGAAAACTATTGGACTTAAAGAATATTTTTTTATTGCGTCTGATGCGCATTGAAATTCCAAACAACTTTTATTTTAACAATTTTTTTCTCCTTTCAAAAGTTAGTCAGAAAAAAAATAAAAACTAAAATTATGAACTATTTTTCATGGGTACCATTTTATATTTTTTAAGGAAAAAAATTGTTGGAAAAATCGGGTATAACTTTTTTTTGGTACGTTTTTGAAAAAAGTTTTCTTAGACTTTTTTCAATATTTTAAGGCAATTTATAAAGTTACAAAAAAAAATTCAAATTTTTCACCCAAAAATTTTCCAATTTTCCAAAAATCTTTTATAATTTCTTTATTTCAACATTTACGGCTAAATGTTGTTCTACATGATTTATTCTATTTTTAATTTGCAATAAAATGCTGAAAGAGAATTTTTCATATTCCCAATAGTTTTTGAGAAAATGAGAGAAAGATTAAAACGTTATTAATTTGTGTTTGCAAAATTCAAAACTCTTAGAAAACTCAATAATTTACAAAAAAATCGGCGACAAACCTGAAACCGCATCAACTGATATAAAACAACCAACACTATGTACATACTACCACCTTTTTAAGCCATAAATAAGCAAACAAACAGTGACAATTCATTAAAACCACGTCAAACAATTTCTTATAGGATCCAGATCCGAAAAAGACCGATAAAAAAGAGCACACCGGCCCCCCACTCCAAACCGCAAGCAGCAGCGTCCGCGCCCTCATCGAGGAAAAGATCATCAGCAAAAGAAACTCCTCACCGAGCACCAGCAGCTCCACCGAAACAGTGACGCACACCTCCTCATCAACGCAAGTAGACATGGACCCGAAACTCCCGTCGTTCGTGGTCCCCGCCCCTCCTCAACACTCTACAGTAGTCGACAAAACTCGTAGACATTCCGACGCGGAGGCCCTGAAGACCTCCCACTCCTCACACAACTACCAAGACGCCCAAGCGATCGCCGACTTGATAGTCAAGAGGGAAAAATTATCGGTGAAACGCACCACCTCTGATCCTGGCCAGAATAATACGTCTGCACAGCAGCTCCTACAGTACCGTTCCGAGTCGTTTTCCTTGGACGGAGTCGAGATGTACCAGGAGGAACCCCAGTTCGTCACCCCCAGTCTGGAGGACGAGGTGTTCAGCAACAATAGTATGATGCTCCAAGGGGTCGACCCCAATCAGCTCCAGTTCCAAGCAGATTCTCTGGACGACAATTTGCTTTCAATCAGAGATGAGAACTTGCTAGGAATCAAGCCCCAAGGGGATGAGGACCTGCAGGAGCTGAGCCTGGATGACATAGCCAGTTTGCACGAGGAACCTATGACCATTTACCCTGGAGAGCATACGCCTGATCAGCAACCTATACAGATCAGCGCGAACCAAGTGAACCAGAGCTTGCAAGCTGTGCTGAACTCACCATTACCAGAGAGCTTGGCGGAGTTCAGCACCTACCACATCCAGTCTCCTAGCTACCAAACTCAATCCCCTAGCAACTACGCTCGATCTCCACACATATTCACCGCACAATCACCTTTGCAAAGTCCCATGATCAGGCATGACTCTCCGGGTTTCACTTATCCAACCCCGCCGGCAAGCCACGAGGGGCAAAGCCCGTGCTTCGGACAAAACATCCCTCTGGTATCCCCCAGCGAGGAGTTCGGCCACGTTATGGAGCGAGGCATCGACGAGCCTCCGCAAGCCTCCTCACCACTCTCCGCAGCTTTTTTCACCAGCACCATGTCCAGCTCGGCGGAAGTCGAGGAGGCGATCCAGGAAGTACTGCCCGGCGAAAGCCTCAATGAAGACAACCTCTACCCTCTTTCAAACACACCCCCCTCGCAATCTGAGAACGACTCTTTAGGTCTCACTCCGGTACCATCCCCGCAAGTTTCTACCTCAATCCCCTCGCCGCATCCCTCCTCGAGTCAATCAATCCTCAAACCGTCTTCGGGTCAATCTGGATGGGGCACACCTCTAATGCTTTCCAACTCTGAGGATCCGTTACTGTCCAGTCAGCCCAAGGATTGCGCTCCCAAGAAACGGATTCAATTGAACGGGGTGCCGGTGAGATTGGTGAGTAATCACGGACTGATCGAGTTGAACAGCACCAACTTCACCGGGTTACTGGTGGATGCCAATGGGGAGTTGAAGCTGATCCAGGCGAGCGGAGGCAGTTTTCCGGTGAAGAATTTCGTGCTGTCCAATGCTCAGCTGGTCACCACCAGCGGACAGGACCTGGGGATGAAGGACAGCAGGGTGAAGGTGCAGAAGCTGACTATTACCAAAGCTGTGCCCGCGAGTCCGGTGGCTACGAAGCTGATCGCTAACAGGGCGAAGCTGGAGGTGAAACGGGAGGATTGTAACGATGTGTTTCTCAGTCCCACCACGTAAGTGTTCTATGTTTTTCAATGGTGATTGGTGACGGTGATGGTTTTATTGTTAGGATTCCGACCAATAGTCCATCAAGGCAATCGAGGAAGAGGTTGAGGAATGAGCCGTTACCGTCGTCCCACCATCAGTCGAAGCTGAGGACTACTAGGATAAAGGGGCAGGGGACCGTAAGGTACACCGCCCAACCGATTTTGAATCCACAAAGGGGCGGCAGTGGACTTTATTCCAGTATAAAGTTTAAGTTGGGTGAGTTTTTTCCAGATTCGATAGTGTAATCAATACTTTTTATTTATGGACCTCAAAATTGGCAAGTATCTCGGGAACTATAGGAGATACGATCTTCTAAATAGTCTCGTTGGAATCAGACAGTTGAAAGCATAAAGAAACCGTTGGAATCATGAAAATTGATGTTGTGGGTTCTTCACAATCTCCTTCCAAAGTTGAGGATTTTTCATTAATTGAGTAGCTTCAGGCATGAACGAAAAGACTTTTTTCCGAATTCAACCAACTACACTCTCAGCATGTTCTTATCGCATAGATTATAATGAAATTACCGCTTTTAGTGGGTTTTAAGCAAAACTTTAGGGTCTATAGCACTTTGAAAGATTCGAAATTACCCATTTTTGACGATTTTTTTGGAACCTCAAATTCGTCTCAAAATTGTCAATATCTAAGGAACCATAAATAATATGACCCTCTGGATGGTCTTGAGAATATCGAGGACATAAAGAAACCGTTGTTTTCTCACAATCGTCCTCCAAAGTTACGAACTCGAATTATTCGGGCACCTCTGGACATACAATTTTTTCACCTATACTCGTTTATTATTAAATAATGAGAAGAAATTTCAAATTTCAAATGGCTCCTCTTAGGTGACGACCCCAACTGGAACGATCCGCCTCCGGAAACAGACGCCACTCCTCACATCAACATCGGCCCTCAGAGCCAATGCACCATTCCCGCCTATAGGGGAGTGCCAAAACGTACTACGCCACAACCCGTCTACGAAGATCTCCTATGGGATCCTGGCATTGGAGACTGTACGGATTCCGAAGGTAAATTTGACTAAAAAAATTCACTAGCGTGCGGTAAGTACCCACTTGTCGCACTCCGCAGAGCGTAAACTATAATAGAATTAGCTTGTCAATATCTTGAGATCACTCAATGTTTTTTTTTTAGTGGATATGTATCTGGAGTTCGCCTGTTGTGCCGCCATCCCAGGCGGCGGTAGAAACAAAGAATATGCCATGCATCTCCTTCACATGTGTTCCGGGAACATTCATGTATGACCTCAAGCATTAAAAAATGAAGTTAATAAAAATGCGCTTTTTATAGGAGGCGATGCTTCGTTTGATGCAACCCACCCCACATTTGCCCGCCGATCATCCCCTGTTGGCTTATTCGTACTGTGAGAGCGAGAAGTGGACTTCGCTGGAGACGGATTTGTTCCATAGATGTTTGTTGAAGTTCGACAAGGATTTTAATAGGATAGCAGAAGAGGTAAGGCAGTAAAAGTCAAGCGAATATGGGGATGCGTCAATGAAGTTTTATAGATAAAATCGAAATCGCTGAAGCAGTGTGTCCAGTTTTACTACGTGTGGAAGAAAGTGTGTGCGGACGAGTACAGCAGACTGAAGGCGCTCAGACAGATGAAGAGGAATCACAGGAATCTGTCCGATGCGGACGATAAGGGTTTCCCGGATGTTAAACTGTTGGGGGTGAGTCATAAAAGGGGTTTTTTTTAGGTTTCAAATTTAAAAAAAAATTCTCCGTTTTTTTAGATGGCCGAGGGTGATTCGCCCATGAGACATTTTTCGTGCGAATATCCCGAGTGTTCAGCCGTAAGTTTCTTTAAAATTATTTTTTCTTAATCCTCTCTCCCTCTCTCACTATCAACCCACTTAATTTTTGGTCATAATTGTAGCAAGTTTTATCGTTACAGTGTTGCCATTTCCAAGGATAAAATATACTTCACTTTTATTCCAAGCAATGTTGCCAGTATAAAAATCTGAACTGTGCTAAAAGACATTTACTCTCGTTATTTTAGCCCAGGAATTTTCTCTGGCATTGTTGCTATAGCAGACTTTAAAATATAATAAATGTTCACTATTCCCAGGCAGGGTTGCCATTTAATAAGTTAAATGTCAATTGTCATTTTTCTCAACAAAGAGTCTTTAGGCACTGTTGCCGTAGCAGATTCTAAAATATCACAAGGGTTTATTTTGTCATATTTCCCAGGCAGTATTGCCAACTTATAGGCTAAAAGTCAATTTTATTTTTTCTCAAAGAAGAGTCCTTTTTCCGTTTTTAATGAAAATGAAAAATAAATGAATTTGTCCAGGCAATGTTGCCATTTTAGACGCTTTCCCAGGGAATAACTCTAATACAATTTATTCAGCTATTGTTGTCATTAAAAACATTTTACTTTTTCATAAGCAGCGCTGCCATTTTTTTCCAATACTAATAAGCACTTGTACATACAAAAACTTGTATAAGGAAATAATTTTCCCATATCTTTGTCCAAATTTTACAGTGTTGCCTTTTGAAAAGTACTACATTCTCAGATATTTCAGATCCTAAAGTGTGAATGAAATACTACTTTATTCTAGGCAGTGTTGCCATTTTAAGAGAGTTTTAATTGTTGCCAACAAAAAGCCGTTCATTTGTTTTCTGAAAGAAACAAAAAACTTGTGTTTCTTCTCAGACAGTGTTGCCACTACAAGAGGTGTAAGTCAATTGTTACTTTTCTCAAAAGTTTGAAAATTTAATTTTTTATTGCATACAGTGTTGCCAATCTGTAGAATCTAAAGGTGAAAGCAATGACTTTACCGTTTTTCGATTTATTCAGCCATTGTTGCCAGAAATAAATAAAAAAGTGTAGTTTTCATGCATTACAAAAAATGAAAGGAATGAACCCATGAATTTTTTTAAAAAATTATCTTTAATTTTTTTTTATAGGAAAACTGTTAATCTTAGAGGAAAATTGTTTATATAAAAGTTATTTAAAAAAATTAGATATATTCCTAGAAAAAGGAATTTTAATTTTATTTCCCATACAGTGGGCGAAAATCTCGAAAAACCTCCAACATAAAAAGGGTATTTTTCTCGAAAAGTATGAAAAATTTAATTATTTTTATTATTGCAATCGATGCCTCTTTTAAGTGCAAAATTAAAAGTATTTTATATGATTTGCCCAAAAAGTAACCAAAAATAGGTTATTGGCATTTTTTGATTTTTGGCCAAAACTGGAAGGAAAAATCTTAAAATTTTCAAAAGTTGGCTGATTCAAAAAATTCTTTTTGCTAAACGTTTATTATAGAAAGACTATCAAAAAAGTCTAATGATAAAATTTTGTATTTCCTATATTAAAGGCAGAAAAAAATAAAAAAGCATAATTCCCATAAGAACACGTGCATAAAATTACAGAAATTGAAACGGGAAGACCCATGAATTTTTTTAAAAAATCTCTTTTAATTTTTTTATAGAAAAACTGTCAATGTGAGAGGAAAATAGTTTAAACAAAAGTTATTCAGAAAAGTTGGATCTGTCCCTGGAACCAGGAATCTTAATTTTATTTTCCATACAGTGGGAGAAAATCTCGAAAAACCTCCAACTTAAAAAGGGTCGTTTTTTCGAAAAGTTTGAAAAATTTAATTATTTTTATTATTGCAATCGATGCCTCTTTTAAGTGCAAAATTAAAAGTATTTTATATGATTTGCCCAAAAAGTAACCAAAAATAGGTTATTGGCATTTTTTGATTTTTGGCCAAAACTGGAAGGAAAAATCTTAAAATTTTCAAAAGTTGGCTGATTCAAAAAATTCTTTTTGCTAAACGTTTATTATAGAAAAACTATCAAGAAAGTCTTATAATAAAATTCTGTATTTCGTATAATAGAGCCAGAAAAAAATAAAAAAGCGTAATTCCCATAAGAACACGTGCATTACAGAAATGGAAAGGGGTAGGACCAATGAAATTAAAAAAAAAATCACTTTTAATTTTTTTATAGGAAAACTGTCAATGTGAGAGGAAAATAGTTTAGACAAAAGTTATTCACAAAAGTTGGATTTATCCCTGGAAATAGGAATCTTAATTTTATTTCCCATACAGTGGGCGAAAATCTCGAAAAACCTCCAAGTTAAAAAAGGGTCGTTTTCTCGAAAACTATGAAAAATTTAATTATTTTTATTATTGCAATCGATGCCTCTTTTAAGTGCAAAATTAAAAGTATTTTACATAATTTACCCAAAAAGTAACCAAAAAGAAGTTATTGGCATTTTTTGACTTTTGGCCAAAACTGAAAGGAAAAATCTAAAAATTTTGAAAAGTTGGCCGATTCAAAAAATTCTTTTTGCAAAGCGTTTATTATAGAAAAACTATCAAGAAAGTCTTATAATAAAATTTTGTATTTCCTATAGTAAAGCCAGAAAAAAATAAAAAAGCGTAATTCCCATAACAACACGTGCATTACAGAAATCGAAAGAGGTAGACCCAGGATTTTTTTTTGAAAATCACTTTTAATTTTTTTATAGGAAAACTGGCAATGTGAGATGAAAATAGTTTAAATAAAAATTATTAAAAAAAAATTGATCTATCCCTAGAAAAAAGAATTTTAGTGTTATTTCCCATACAGTGGGAGAAAATCTCGAAAAACCTCTAATTCAAAAAGGGGTAGTTTTCTCGAAAAATATGAAAAATTTAATTAAGTTTATTATCGCAATCGAAGGTCTTTCGACAGATACATAGTTTGACAGCAGGTTCCCGTGCTACCAGACGCCACGCCCCTATATTTTAGACTGCAAGGAGTATAAAGGAAAACGTCGTATTTTGCATAATTTCCTACCCATATGATGTGAAATTGCACTACTATTATTATTATTATAAAAATTATGACTATATCTAATAGGGCAAAAATGACAATTTTGACAGTCAAAACCATCATTTTATGAACTGTCAATGTGACAGCTCGTCGCCATGTTGAATTTACCGGAATTTCAATTAACGAGAACGATATTAAAAAATAATCAATTCTCAGTATGAAATCATGCATATTGTGGCAACGTTGGTTTACTCTCATACATTTTCTTCAAATCTGAATAAGGAGGGCGTGGTTTTAATTTAAAATAATAATTTGCTTGCTCAAAAGCTAAGGAAAAGGCAACACCGCATATATTTAATGATGATAAATGTGAATGGTCAACTTTGAATTTTTTTTCTGGACAAACTAATAATTTTCAAAGGCCGTCTCTACCGGATTTTAAATATTTGGACCTTTCTGGATCGTTTGGTACCACTGGAACAGTCGTGCGACCTACAGCTTCCAAGATATGAGTTTTCAAAATTTTTTTAATAAATTATGCATATTAGTCTTACAGTCCGAAAAGAGTCAAATTTATTATTAAAACAGTCCATATCCCTAACCAGCGTTCCCACTCGAATACGCCCGAAATTATCTTTTACTTATTTTACCATCCAGTGTTGCCACATAGTAAACAAAAAAAATCACACTATTCCTCTCTCTCTTTTTTCCAGAGCTTCAATTCGAGGGCGGCATTGAACGGCCACATCCGGATCCACGGCGGCACGTCGCGCAACTCGCCGACGCCCTCGTCGACTGCGGGCGGCAACGGGGGCGGCAACCCGCCGTCCGATCGCCGCCCATCTGCCGCCGCAGCCGCCGCCGCGGCGCACGCGCACTCGTTCACCGTCTCGTCGACGATCTGCCATCCGGATTCGACCGATCAAGAGTATCCGTGCAAGATATGCGGGAAGTAAGTTTACCGTACCGTATCCGTCATAATCCGCCTATCTAAATCAATCAATTACAGGTAAATCGCTCGGTGTGTTGTTGCGTCCTCTGCTTACGTGCTAATACTATTTTTATTATTACTATTATTATTATTATTATACGTTTCTTTCATCGTTTTTTTGTCAGACATCACAACCATCCAGTGAGCGGACGTGAAGGTATTTTTATTTTTTAGTTGTTTTTTTTTTATGTGGAACTGATTGACGATGAGTAAAATATATGCGGTTGGCTGCACTGCCGCTCCGGTTGCTGTGCGCAAGCACCGTCCGCGTCTGCGCTCTAGGAGTTTACCCACGCGGTCACAGTGCAGCCAATAGCAACACACTAAAAATCCATTTTTATCATAATTAATTGGAAATTATACCGCGATTCTTATGAAGATTTGTAGAGGAATATTCCTCTAATTCACTGCAGTTTGTTTTACTAAAAAAATGTCCATAGGTGAAGTTTGACCCTCAAGGGGACCACCCACTTCAAAGTCCAAAATCTGAAAAACTAATTGAACGATTCTAATGAAATAAAAAGCGTGACCCTAAGAAAAGTATTCATTATCAAGGTTATTTGAGTACAAAGAATTTAAAAAAATAGTATTGGAATTATTGGACCTTTTTGGGAGCGATATCTATGGGACAAGTTTGACCCTCAAGGTGACCACCCAATTCAAAGTCCAAAATCTGAAAAACTAGTTGAACGATTCTAATTAAATGAAAAGCGTGACACTAAGAAAAGTATTCACTATCAATATAATTTAGGTACAAAGAATTTTAAAAAATCGTATTGGAATTATTGGACCTTTTTGGGGACGATATCTATGCGACAAGTTTGACCCTCAAGGTGACCATCCACTTTAAAGTCCAAAATCTGAAAAACTAGTTGAACGATTCTAATGAAATAAAAGGCGTGGCACTAAGAAAAGTATTCACTATCAATGTTATTTAAGTACAAAGAATTTAAAAAAATAGTATTGGAATTATTGGACCTTTTTGGGGGCGATATCTATAGGACAAGTTTGACCCTCAAGATGACCACCCACTTCAAAGTCCAAAATCTGAAAAACTAGTTGAACGATTCTGATTAAATAAACAGTATGACACTAAGAAAAGTATTCACTATCAATGTTATTTAAGTACAAAGAATTAAAAAAAATAGTATTGGAATTATTGGACCTTTTTGGAAGCGATATCTATAGGACAAGTTTGACCCTCAAGGTGACCACCCCCTTCAAAGTCCAAAATCTGAAAAACTAGTTAAGTGATTCTAATGAAATAAAAAGTGTGACACTAAGAAAAGTATTCACTATCAATGTTAATTAAGTACAAAGAATTTAAAAAAACAGTATTGGAATTATTGGACCTTTTTGGGAGCGAAATCTATGGGACAAGTTTGACTCTCAAGGTAACCACCCACTTCAAAGTCCAAAATCTGAAAAATTAGTTGAACGATTCTGATGAAATAAAAAGTGTGACACTAAGAAAAGTATTCACTATCAATGTTATTTAAGTAAAAAGAATTTAAAAAAATAGTATTGGAAATATTGGATCTTTTTGGGAGCGATATCTATGGGACAAGTTTGACCCTCAAGATGACCACCCACTTTAAAGTCCAAAATCTGAAAAACTAGTTAAACGATTCTAATGAAATAAAAAGTATGACACTAAGAAAACTATTTACTATCAATGTTCTTTATATATTATTTTACTGTATTGGTTTCTAAGATAATTAGGTTTTGATAGGGGTAAGTCATTGACCAACACGAGCTTGGATAACTCGGAAATTTTTGGATCATATACAAAATTTAGAAAATAATGTTGTCTGCATACAAGACAATTTGTTTTACTCAAAAATCTATCTTCGTTTTAAAGATAATTGAACTTTTGTAGAAGTAAGTCTATTGCAGCCAAGAGCTCTCAAAACCTGGATATCTCGGCAAGTTTTGAATATTTTACTTTGTACCTAAAGTAACATTTGTAGCATAATGTTTTCTTATTATGCTGCACTTGGTTTTTCCAGGAAATCCTTACTCTTTATTTTTGTAGGATAAAAGCCAGGTCAGACAAAAAACCTGGATAACTAAGACAGTTTTGAATTTAACATTTTACACCTGAAATAAGATTTGTAGAAAAACCTTTTGAGAATATACTGCAATTTACTTCATGAAAAAATCTTTCTTAGTTTCTAAGATAATTACGTGTTTGTGGGGGTAAGTCCCTCAAAGATATTGACGACTCCAACCCAACAAAAGCCTGAATAACTTGGAACGTATTAAATATTTTACTTTGAACCTTTAACAAGATTTCTAAAGAAATGTTTTTTAAAAAGACTGCAGCTTATTTCGTTAAAAAACCTTTATTAGTTTTTAAGATATTTGGGATTTTGTGATGGTAAGTCAATGAAAGGCACTGGGCATTCCAAGCAACAAAAACCTGGATAACTTGGAAAGTACTGGATATTTTACTTTGAACCTTAGACAAGATTTGTAAATAAATATTTTTTGAATAGATTGTATTATTTTTTATTGGCAAATCTTTAATAGTTTTAAAGATCATAAAATTTCTTGTAAAATAAGTCGGTCAATTGCAAAAACCTGAATAACTCGGAAAGTTTTGGTTATAGTACTCTAAACCCTTATAATTGTTTATAGCGAAATATTTTTTGAGTAGACCTAAGTTTACTTCATCAAAAAATCTTTATTAGTTTTAAAGATAATTAAGATTTTATGGGAGTAAGTCCCTTAAAGACATTGGACACTCATACCCAATAAAAACCTGGATAACTTGGAAAGTATTGAATATTTTATTTTTCGTGTTAAACAATATTTGTCAAGAAATGTTTTTTGAATAAATTGCAGTTTATTTTATCAAAAAATCTTCAACAGTTTTAAAGATAATTAAGATTTTGTGGGAGTAAGTCCCTTACCCAATAAAAACATGGATAGCTTAGAAAGTATTGAGTATTTTACTTTAAGCCTTAAACAAGATTTGTACAGAAATATTTTCTAAGTAGATTGCAATTTGTTTTATCAAAAAACCTTGAATATTTATAAAGATAATAAAGATTTTATGCAAGTAAGCCCCTTGAAGATATTGGGTACTTCCTCCAACAAAAACCTGAATAACTTGGAAACTATTGTATATTTTACTTTGAATCTTAAATAAAAATTACAAAGAAATGTTTTTTGAATATATTCCATGTTATTTTATCAAGAAATCTTTATTAGTTTTAAAGATAATTAGAGTTTATTGGGAGTAAGTCCCTTAAAAACATTGGACACTCATACCCAACAAAAACCTGGATAACTTGGAAATTATTTGATATTTTACTTTGGACTCAAAGTGAGACCTTTAAAAGAATATTGTCTTTAAAAATCCTTAGTCGTTTTTAGGATAATAAAATTTTAATTTAATAAAATTTTAAGGTATGTTAGTCAAATATATTAGCAAAAACCTGGATATCTCTAGAAATTTTTGGATATATTACTCTGGAACTTAAAGAAGGTTTGGAGAAAAATATTTTCTGAGGAGATTTCAATTTATTTTATCAAAAAATTTTCAATAGTTTTAAAGATAATTGAGATTTTATGGGAGTAAGTCCCTTAAAGATATTGGACACTCATACCCAATAAAAACCTGGATAACTTGGAAAGTATTGAATATTTTATTTTTCGTGTTAAACAATATTTGTCAAGAAATGTTTTTTGAATAAATTGCAGTTTATTTTATCAAAAAATCTTTAATAGTTTTAAAGATAATTAAGATTTTGTGGGAGTAAGTCCCTTACCTGGATAGCTTGGAAAGTATTGAGTATTTTACTTTAAACCTCAAACAAGATTTGTACAGAAATATTTTCTAAATAGATTGCAGTTTGTTTTATTAAAAAACCTTGAATATTTTTAAAGATAATAAAGATTTTATGCAAGTAAGCCCTTTGAAGATATTGGGTACTTCCTCCAACAAAAACCTGAATAACTTGGAAAGTATTGTATATTTTACTTTGAACCTTTAATAAGAATTGCAAATAAATGTTTTTTGAATATATTCCATGTTATTTTATCAAGGAATCTTTATTAGTTTTAAAGATAATTAAAGTTTAATGGAAGTAAGTCCCTAAAAGATTTTGGCACTCTTACTTAACAAAAACCTGGATAACTCGGACGGTTTTGGATATATTATTCTGGAACCTATACAAAATTTGTAAAAACATATTTTTTGAGTAGATTGCAGTTTATTTCATTAAAAACCCTTTATTAGTTTTTAAGATATTTGGGATTTTCTGATGGTAAGTCGATGAAAGGCATTGGCCACTCCAAGCAACAAAACCCTGGATAACTTATACATTATTAAATATTTTACTTTGAACCTAAAACAATATAATATATAAAAAAAGTGTTTCTGATATCCTGCAGTTTATTTCATCAAAAAAGCTTCATTAGTTTTTAAGATAATTGAGATATTGGAGGTATCAGTAGGTCATAAACATTTACCAACTAACAAAGAGTTAAATAACTTGGAAACCTTTGGATTTATTACTCTAGACCCTTAATAAAATTTACGTAAAAATATTGTCTTAATATACTGCAACTCATTTTACCAAATAATCTAATTTGTTTTAAAGATAATTGGGTTTTTTGGGAGTAAATCCATATAAAATTACCCCGGGTCAGTCAACAAAACCCTGGATAACTTGGAAAGCTGTGGATCTATTGCTTTGAACCCCAATCAAAATTTATAGAGAATATTCCTCTACACTTTATTCCACTAAAAAATCCTTGGCAGCTTCTAGATAATTGAACTTTAATGCCAATCGGTTCCATAAAAAAAAAATTCTCTGTATTTTCCCGACCCCAAAAGAGAACCTAAACGGGGGGCTCCCACCTAAACTCGATGTCTTTAGTTCTTACCAACATACAAGTTTCAACATACTTATGTGCCTCCTTTTTTAACGATCTTATGATTTTCAGCATGCCAGTGTTTTATAATTTTTTTTTTATATTTATTTTATGCCCACTCTTGCTCTCTAAGGCTACTGGAGTTTTAACCAACGGAAGGCACGTACAGCACGTCACAACAAAATACTGAAAGACTTATTTGCCACCCAATAATTAAAAAAAAAAGGAAAAAATATCGCGGCCTTAATTTGCATGAGAGAGACGTAATATACCGTACGTATGTCGATTAATTGAAACAAAATGGCCTTCTAAAGTCATTTTCGCACTCGGTATATTACGTGTGTTTTGGCTTTTTAAAATGTTTGTGACAAATTGTTTTTTTTTAAAGGAAAAAAAACTCCAATACTAACACGTCACCAGCTGCTTTTCTTCTCTTTCAAATTAGAGCTAGTTTGTCTTTCTCTTTGATTTTTTTTAGACTAAACCTTAGAATTTAGGATTAGTGTCTTAGGCAGTGTTCGGTAATTCACCTTAACCCGAGTGAACTCACTAATTTTAAAGATATTTTTAAATTTTGAAGATAATAAACTTCTCATTTTAAAGACACATCAAGTTCTGACTTACTATTAGATTATTTTGACCTCAATAGTATATAGAAGCTGACTTTTACAGTCTAGTGTCTTTAATATTAATGAAGCAACCCTAAAAAGTGCATTTATAACGAAAACAATATAGTTACATTTTAAACAAAAATTATGGCAGTGTTTAATCCCTTTAAAAAATTATATGGTGTTTATATGTAAGACAGCAGATTTTAAGAGTAAAGATAATTTTTGTTATTTTAAAGATAAGTTGATTAACTTATCTTTAAAATAACAAAAGTCAAAGTGTCAGGCTCTTTTTGCCTCAAGAAGCTGTATGTTACCTTTTATCTTTAATATCTTGAAAAAATTTTAATTAAGCAAGATTTTATACTCGTTTTAAAGATAATCATTTAACTTAGGAACCCTTTTTATTATATTTGGAAAAATTATATTGTACTCTTGTGATAAAGCAGATTTTAATATTAAAGATAATTTTTTGAATTTTAAAGATACATCTATAATGTGACGCGCCATGTCAGGCTTCTATGACGATAGAAGAGCAATATTTTGTTGTTTATCTTTAATTATTGTAAATATACTTTAAAAATTTTGAAATCATTTTAAAGAGTTTATTTCGTCATTTTTAAGATTAGTGCCAAAAACCCTTAAAATTTTTTTTATTTGTACAACGGGTATTTAAGCATTTATCTTTAAAATCTTAAAGGTAACATGGAAATTTTGAATTCGTTTTAAAGATAACTAATTTTCTTTCGTAAAAATATTGACAAAAATCATCTTTAATGTTATTTTGAAAATGTTTATCAAACCAGTTGATTTTTTAACTTAAAGATAATTTTTGTAATTTTAAAGATAAATTTATGGTGTCATACCACTTTGACGTAACAAAAACAATTTTTTACCGTTTATCAATAATTGTCGAAAATACGAGATTTTAAAGATAATTTTCTGAAATTTCTAAGATAAGTTCTCTAAGTGTCACATTAAATTTGACTGTTTTCACCTAATAAACTAAGAAATTAAAAAAATATCATTTTACAATTATTTACAAATGACAAAGAAATTTTATTATATTTTGGGTGTTTTTAAAGATAATTTTTTAAAATTTTAAAGATAAAACTATGACGAAAAAATGTTTACAAAAAATCGTTAAAACTTCATATAAATGCTCTAAAACTATCATTTTTTTTTAAAGATCAAGTCAAAAAGTAATAAATGGTTTTGTGATAATTTGAAAGATGATGAAGCGACAAATGGTGTAAAGATTTACAGCAAAAAATTTTTTTTAATGTAGCAACAAATTAAAGATAAGTTTTAAAGATAAGCAATGACAGTATAAATTAATTATAATCTGTTTAACCAATTGCTTTATTTAACAAAATAGTAATTTTTAAATAATTTCATTTTAAAGATAAAAATTTTAATTTTTTTTATTAAAAAAAAATATTTTTTTTTAATTAACTAACAAAATATTAATAATAAAAATGCTAATTTTAAAGATAAATTAAAATTCATTTGAATAATTTTTAAAATAAAGATAAAGAGTTTGGCTTTTCATGTAATAGTATAAAACATTTAATTTCAGAGATTACCTTTAAGTATTTCCAGAAAATCTATTTGCAAATTTTAAAGATAAATAGATTTTTAAGTGTTATAAAAGCTTGTCAGGAGCAATTATATTAATATAAATTAATAATTTTGATTAATAAAAGTCGATTTCGCCTTTTTATCTGGTTTCTCGCATTTTTAGTTTTAAAGATAATTTTTGTTATTTTAAAGATAAGTTCTTCAGACTCTTTTTGCCTCAAGAAGCTGTATGTTACCTTTTATCTTTAATATCTTAAAAAAATAGCAAGATTTTATACTCGTTTTAAAGATAATCATTTAACTTAGGAACCCTTTTTATTATATTTAAAAAAATTATATTGTACTCTTATGTGATAAAGCAGATTTTAATATTAAAGATAATTTTTTGAATTTTAAAGATACACCTGTAATGGGACGCGCCATGTCATCGGGCTTTTATAACGATAGAAAAGCAATATTTTATCGTTTATCTTTAATTATTCTAAACATACTTTAAAAATGTGAACTCATTTTAAAGATTTTATTTCGTAATTTTTAAGATTAGTACCTCTGAATTTTTTTTTATTTGTACAACGGGTATTTAAGCATTTATCTTTAAAATCTTAAAGGTAACATGGAAATTTTGAACTCGTTTTAAAGATAACTAATTTTGTTTCGTAAAAATATTGACAAAAATCATCTTTAATGTTATTTTAAAAATGTTTATCAAACCAGTTGATTTTTGAACCTAAATAAAATTTATGTAATTTTAAAGCTAAATTTTTGAAACTTATAAGATAATTCCATTAGGTGACACAAAGTCTTTAAAAAAAATATATTTCACCGTTTATCTTTAATTTTTGTTGATATAATCTAAAAATGTTAAAGATAATTTCCTGAAATTTCTAAGATAAGTGTTACATTAAATCTGACTGTTTTCACCTAATAAACTAAGAAACTTAAATAAAAAATAAAAATCTTGATAATTAATTGCTTAAATTAACGAAATAGTAATTTTAAAATAATTTCATTTTAAAGATAACTAATTTTTTTGGCACTTTTAAAGATAAACGTGGCAAAATTATTAACAGTAATTGAATATAAATAATTATAATTATCTTTTTTTTCTTCAATTTTATAAATTAAGAAGCCTACATCAAATTATATCTTTAAATTTTGACTTTTTTTAATAAATAATTTAAAAGATAAAAATTTTAATTTTTTTATGCTATCATTAAAAAAAAATATTTTTTTTTAATTAACTAATTAAATATTCATAATAAAAATGTTCATTTTAAAGATAAATTTAAATTCATTTGAATAATTTTTAAAATAAAGATAAGAATTTGGCTTTTCATGTAATAGTATAAAACATTTAATTTCAGAGATTAGCTATAATAATTAAGACCACAAATCTATTTGCAAATTTTAAAGATAAATAGATCTTAAGTGTTATTAAGGCTTGTCAGGAGCAATTATATTAACATAAATTAGTAATTTTGATTAATAAAAGTCGATTTCTCATTTTTATCTGGTTTCTCGCATTTTTAGTTTTAAAGATAATTTTTGTTATTTTAAAGATAAGTTCTTCATGTCAGGCTCTTTTTGCCTCAAGAAGCTGTATTTTATCGTTTATCTTTAATATCTTGAAAAAATTTTAATTAAGCAAGATTTTATACTCGTTTTAAAGATTATCATTTAACTTAGGAACCCTTTTTATTATATTTGGAAAAATTATATTGTACTCTTATGTAATAAAGCAGATTTTAATATTAAAGATGATTTTTTGAATTTTAAAGATACATCTGTAATGTGACGCGCCATGTCAGGCTTTTATGACTATAGAAAAGCAATATTTCGTGGTTTATCTTTAATTATTATAAATATGCCTTAAAAATGTTGAACAAATTTTAAAGATTTTATTTCGTAATTTTTAAGATGAGTCTATTAATGCCAAATACCTTGATTTTTTTTTTATAAATACAACGGGTATTTGAGCATTTATCTTTAAAATCCTAAAGGTAACATGGAAATTTTAAATCCGTTTTAAAGATAACTCATTTTGTTCCGTGAAAATTATAACAAAAATTATCTTTAATGTTATTTTAAAAATGTTTATCAAACCAGTTGATTTTTTAACTTAAAGATAATTTTTGTAATTTTAAAGATAAATTTATGGTGTCATACCACTTTGACGTAACAAAAACAATTTTTTACCGTTTATCAATAATTGTCGAAAATACGAGATTTTAAAGATAAATTTTTGAAACTCATAAGATAATTCCATTAAGTGACACAAAGTCTTTAAAACCCTAAGAAATAATATTTCACCGTTTATGTTTAATTTTTGTTAATTTAATGTAAAAATGTTAAAGATAATTTTTTGAAATTTCTAAGATAAGTTCTAGAAAACAATATAAACTATGAAACTTAAAAAATATCATTTGACAATCATTGTGACAAAAAACTAGTAATAAATTTTAGGTCTTTTTTAAGATAATTTTTCGGGATTTTAAAGATAAAACCATGACACAAAAAATCGTTAAAACTTTACATAAATGCTCTAAAACTGTAATTTTTTTTAAAGATCAAGTCAAAAACTAATAAATGGTTTTGTGATAACTTTAAAGATAATAAAGCGGCAAATAGTGTAAAGATTTACAGCAAGAAAATATGTTTTACAGGCAAATGTAGCAACAAATTAAAGATAAGTTTTAAAGATAAGCAATGACAGTATAAATTAATTATCTTTATCTTTTTACCTTTAATAATTTGCAGAAAATCTATTTGCAAATTTTAAAGATAAACAGATTTTTAAGTGTTATTAAAGCCAGTCAAGAGCAATTATAATAATTTTGATTAATAAAACTCGATTTCACATTTTTATTTGGTTTCTTGCATTTTTGGTTTTAAAGATAATTTTTCTTAATTTTTAAGATAAGTCGATTAAATGACGTAACATATCAGGCTACTTTCTTCTCAAAAACTCATAGACTATATTTTATTATTTACCTTTAAAATCTTAAAAATAATGTGAAAATTACGAATTTGTTTTAAAGATAAATTTTTTGGTGCGAAGGTAATTTAACTTTAGAAGCCTGCTTATCTTTAATTTTTTGAAGATTCTGAAACGAAATTTATTAATTGATCATTATATCCGACTATTTTAACCTAAAAGCATAAAATTTGTAATTTCACGTATATTTTTAAACCACAAGGAAATACTAGCAAATTTTAAGGTAATTTTAATGATAATTGCTCACTTTTAAAAAATAAATAATTTTGTTATTCGTTTATATTTCCATAAGAAAGAATAGTACCTAGTATTTTTGCCTTAAAATATTAAAGATAATTTTCCGAAATTTTAAAGATTACATCTTAAAAAACTTATTTTTGAGATAATTTTAAAGATAATGAAGCAACACATCGTGCTAAGATTTGTTCATCTTTAATGTTATTTTAAAAATATTAATCAAACCAGTTGATTTTTTAACTTAAAGATAATTTATGTAGTTTTAAAGATAAATTTATGGTGTCATACCACTTTGACGTAACAAAAACAATTTTTCACCGTTTGTTAATGATTATCGAAAATGTAACCAAAAAATTTTAACCGGATTTTAAAGATAAATTTTTGAAATTTATAAGATAATTCCATTAAGTGACACGAAGTCTTTAAAACCCAAAGAAATAATATTTCACCGTTTATCTTTAATTTTTGTTAATTTAATATAAAAATGTTAAAGATAATTTTTTGAACGAACTAGTTTAAAGTCTAATTTTCTGAAAGAACTAGTAATAAATTTTAGGTCTTTTTTAAGATAATTTTTCGGGATTTTAAAGATAAAACCATGACACAAAAAATCGTTAAAACTTTACATAAATGCTCTAAAACTATCATTTTTTTTTAAAGATCAAGTCAAAAAGTAATAAATGGTTTTGTGATAATTTTAAAGATAATGAAGCGACAAATGGTGTAAAGATTTACGGCAAGAAAATATTTTTACAGACAAATGTAGCAACAAATTAAAGATAAGTTTTAAAGATAAGCAATGACAGTATAAATTAATTATAATTTTTTTAACCAATTGCTTTAATTAACAAAATAGTAATTTTTAAATAATTTCATTTTAAAGATAACTAAATCTTTTGGCACTTTTAAAGTTAAACGTGGCAAAATTAATAACAGTAACTGAATATAAATAATTAAAATTATCTTTTTTTCTTTAATTTTATAAATTAAGAAGCCATCATCAAATTATATCTTTAAGTTTTGACTTTTTTTAATATATAATTTTAAAGATAAAAATTTTAATTTTTTTTTGATTAACTAATAAAATATTAATAATAAAAATGCTCATTTTAAAGATAAATTTAAATTCATTTGAATAATTTTTAAAATAAAGATAAGAGTTTGGCATTTCATGTAATAGTATAAAACATTTAATTTTAGAGATTACCTTTAATAATTTCCAGAAAATCTATTTGCAAATTTTAAAGATAAACAGATTTTAAGTGTTATTAAAGCTTGTCAGGAGCAATTATATTAATATAAATTAATAATTTTGATTAATAAAAGTCGATTTCACATTTTTATTTGGTTTCTCGCTTTTTTAGTTTTAAAGATAATTTTTGTTATTTTAAAGATAAGTTCTTTGTGTTAGGCACTTTTTGCCTCAAGAAGCTGTATTTTACCGTTTATCTTTAATATCTTGAAAAAATTTTAATTAAGCAAGATTTTATACTCGTTTTAAAGATAATCATTTAACTTAGGAACCCTTTTTATTATATTTAAAAAAATTATATTGTACTCTTATGTGATAAAGCAGATATTAATATTAATGATAATTTTTTTAATTTTAAAGATACATCTGTAATGTGACGCGCCATGTCAGGCTTTTATGACTATAGAAAAACAATATTTTGTTGTTTATCTTTAATTATTGTAAACATACTTTGTGAACTCATTTTAAAGATTTTATTTCGTAATTTTTAAGATTAGTGCCAAAAACCCTTGAAATTTTTTTTATTTGTATTTAAGGGTATTTAAGCATTTATCTTTAAAATCTTAAAGATAACATGGAAATTTTGAATTCGTTTTAAAGATAACTAATTTTGTTTCGTAAAAATATTGACAAAAATCATCTTTAATGTTATTTTGAAAATGTTTATCAAACCAGTTGATTTTTTAACTTAAAGATAATTTATGTAATTTTAAAGATACAATTTTAAAATTTATAAGATAATTCCATTAAGTGATACAAAGTCCTTAAAACCCATAAAAAGTTATATTTAACTGCTAATTTTTATTAATGTAATGTAAAAATGTTAAAGATAATTTTCCGTAATTTCTAAGATAAGTTCTATAATTGTCACATGAAATCTGACTGTTTTCACCTAAGAAACTTAAAAAATATCATTTTACAATTATTTACAAATAAGGTGTTTTTTAATTATAATAAAAAAGATAAGTTTTAAAGATAAGCAATGACAGTATAAATTAATTATAATCTTTTTAACCAATTGCTTTAATTAACAAAATAGCAATTTTAAAATAATTTTATTTTAAAGACAACTAAATTTTTTGGCACTTTTAAAGATAAACGTGGCAAAATTATTAACAGTAATTGAATATAAATAATTAAAATTATCTTTTTTTTTTCATTTTATTAATTAAGAAGCCATCATCAAATTATATCTTTAAATTTTGACTTTTTTTAATATATAATTTTAAAGATACATTAAAATTCATTTGAATAATTTTTAAAATAAAGATAAGAATTTGGCGTGTCATGTAATAGTATAAAACATTTAATTTCAGAGATTACGTTTAATAATTTCCAGAAAATCTATTTGCAAATTTTAAAGATAAACAGATTTTTAAGTGTTATTAAAGCCAGTCAAGAGCAATTATAATAATTTTGATTAATAAAACTCGATTTCACATTTTTATTTGGTTTCTCGCATTTTTGGTTTTAAAGATAATTTTTCTTAATTTTTAAGATAAGTCGATTAAATGACGTAACATATCAGGCTACTTTCTTCTCAAAAACTCATAGACTATATTTTATTATTTACCTTTAAAATCTTAAAAATAATGTGAAAATTGCGAATCTGTTTTAAAGATAAATTTTAAAGATAATTTTTTTGGTGCAAGGGTAATTTAACCTTAGAAGCCTGCTTATCTTTAATTTTTTTAAAATTCTGAAGCGAAATTTATTAATTGATCATAAGAACTTAAAATTTGTAATTTCACATATATTTTTAAACCACAAGGAAATACTAGCAAATATTAAGGTAATTTTAAAGATAATTGCTCACTTGTTAAAAAAATAAATAATTTTTTTATTAACGTAAGAAAGAAAAGTACCTAGTATTTTTGCCTTAAAATATTAAAGATAATTTTTCGGAATTTTAAAGATAAAATCTTAAAAAATCTTATTTTTATGAGAATTTTTAAGATAATGAAGAAACACGTTGTTCTAATATTTATTAAAAACAAATTTTTTACTTACAAATTAAAAACAAGCTTTAAAAATTTTAAAGATAAAAAATTATAAAACCCATATCAGTATACATTTTTTATAATTTTATTAATTAGTTGCTTCAATTAATGAAATAATAAATTTTAAAGATAAACTTGACTAAAATTAACCAGTAATTGAAATCGTTTTTTTTTTATCTTATAAATTTTAGATTCCTCTTTGAAATTATCATTAAAATTTATTGCTTTTTAATATAAAATTTTAAAAGAACATAAATTTTTCTATAAATTTTATCTTTGAAAATATCTTTAATACGCTAATAAAATGTCAATTAAAATGCCAATTTTAAAAAGATTACAAACTTAAAGAATCTTTAAAATAAAGATAAAAAAATGTCCTTTGTCGACTGGTAAATATTAAAGATAAACAGATTTTAAATTTTCTTGTCATAAATAGGTACATCAATAGAAACATATAAATTAATAACGCCTTAAAATATTAAAGACAATTTTTAGAGATTTTAAAGATAATAACGTGACAAACAGAATTCTTGCGAAAATCTTTAAAATTTGATAGAAATGCTTTAAAACTATCATTTTCTTTTCGTACGGAACGTCAAAAGTAATAAACGTTTTAATGATAATTTTAAAGATAATGAAGCGAGATAAGAATAATTAATTTATTTATTACAAAAAAAATATTTTTTACATGTCTTTTATCTTAAAAATAAAAATTCTCGTAATTAAATATCAATAATAAAAATGCTTGTTTTAAAGATAAAAGATTCGAAATGAGTAAGCGTTGATTTTTATAATATTGCTAGCATACTTAATTTCAAAGATTCCCTTTAATAATTTTTAAAACTGAAAGTCTATTGGCACATTTTAAAGATAAACAGACTCTAAGTGTTATTTTATCAATATAAATTAATAAATCTCGATTTTACTTTTAGATCTGCTTTCTCACATTTTTACCTTCAAAGATAATCCCTCCTAACTCTGTTAATTTTAAAGATAAACCCACGTTGCGGCACATCATTTCAGGCTATCTTCATCCGACAAACACGATTCCGCTATCAGTTTTCAAATATCTCCAACCATCTAGTTTAAATCGAGTGTTTCCCAACGTTCATAAGGGTTAAGGTGTAACAGACTTCAAATATTAATATCAATTAATAAATTCTACAGAGTGTTTTCAAAAATCAAGAGTCGCAGCGCGCACATGAAATCGCATCGACCGCCGGACGCGGAGCCGTCGCGACGCCGCACCAACGACCACAAAGAACCCAAAGAAGTGGCCAAAGTGAAGGAGGAACTCCCTTCGAGCTACGAACCTTCCGTGCCAAGCCCTTTTAGTTTGTAGTACCTTAGTTAATACATTATCCCTAGATTAATTAATTTGAACGAGTGCGCGCGTCGCTACGTCGTTGTATAAACGTCGCGACGCACGTCCCCCTCCCCCTCCACCCCCCCAAAAAAAAAAAAAAAGAAATCAAAACATGGTCACGGGCAATCAAATTTATAAACGAAAAAAATAATAAGAGTCAGATCAAATTATAGCCGTAAATTTTAAAGATAAACGCTAAGATACTGCACGATTTTATAAAAAGACATTAATTTAGCAACAAAAAAAAAAATGTTTAGGGTATTAATTTAATGCAAAAAAATAACAAAAAATATAAATTAGTATAGAAAATGTATAAACTCAATCCATAGAGTACCTACAGAGATTTATATTTAATATTTATTGGGGTTGTGTTACGTTACGTTAACGTTGACGTAACGTTAGTGCCTTCCGACTCTCGAGTGAGACACAACGTAATTTTATTTGCGCGGGAAATTTTTGAATTTTAGAAGATTTTAACCCACCCCCACCCCCCGCGTTCGTTCTCCCGCACACGTTTTAGAGCGGGACACGCAATTTGTGAACTGTGAGACATTTGTTGTGCTCCCTTGTTCTGGTTCGTTATGGCAGTAAAGGAAGAAAGAGACAGCGCGTTTTAAAGATAATTATCTTTAAAATTTACTTATAAAAGTCTCATTAGTCTCGCATCTAGGACGGTTTTTTCATATTTAAAATTAAAGTTGGAGTATTATATTGACACATTTTAAAGATAAATTGCTTGGAAGCCACGATTTTTGCCTAAATTTTAAAGATACAACTAAAATTATTTTAATTTTTAAGATAGTGCGCTCCATACCAAAACATATCTTAAATACGCTCCCAGTTGACGCATTCTCTTCTTTGTTGTCAATAAATAAACGTGGAATAATTTTAAAGATAATCTACCTCTTATATTTTTCTAATTTAATATAAAAACTATTCAAGCAAAAAACTTGAATAACAAATTTATTTTGAAGATAACTCCCTTAGTTTTAAAGATAAGTGCAAGATATTCAATATTATATTAGACTAGTTTGACCTTAGAAACACATTAAAATTACTAATTAAGTTAAATTATATAATTAACCTATTTGCAAATTTTAAAGATAAAGCGATTCTTAATGGTATCAAAGCCTTCCATGCTTAATACATTTATCTTGAAAATCTTAAAGATAACGTGAATATTTTAGATTCGTTTTAAAGATAACCAACCACCTATTTTTCATTAAAATATTAACGAAAATCATTTTAATATTTGCCTTATTGGAAAAAAAATTAAATTTTAATTTTTATTAAAACCAGAAGATTTTATTAACTGAAGACAATTTATGCATTTTTAAAGATAAGTCTTGAATTTTAGAAACCCAAAAAATTATTTTTCTCTATTTATCTTTAATTCTTTAAAAATATGCTATGAAAATCTTAAAGATTTTTTTTTATTTTTAAGATAATTAGATGACATATCTATCAGGCTACTTTTGTCAAAGGAAAGCAAAAAAGCAAATTTTTGGGCATTTATCTTTAAAATCTTAAGGATAACGCGAAAATGTTGAATTTGTTTTAAAGATAACCACTTGTATTTCTAAACACTGACAAATATCTCTTTTTCTTAAATGCTTCTTAAGATAATTTAAAAGATAACTACTATCTTTGATATTTAATCTAGACTTTTTTACTTTAAATTTTAAAGATAAACCTATAAAACTAAGATAAAAATAACTGAAGATTTATTGTCTGATTTTCTTTATTTTAAGATATTTACTTGATTCTATTGAAATTAATTTTAAAGATAAGGTTCAATGCTTTGTCAATTGCCACATTAGGTTTCCAAATTTTTGGTTAAAGATAAGAGTTACAATGATTTTTAAGATAACTTACTTAGTTTTAAAGATAAATGCAGGGTGTGGCTTAATATATTAAATAACTTTTATCTATTAAAAGTAGTAATAGCTCGATATCTTTTTTTTTAATTTTTAAGATAATAGTATTCATTTTAAAAATAAAACAAAAATTGATATTGTTTGGATTTAAATTATATTATTTATAAATTATTGCTGAAAATGGAGAAATTTTCAAGATAATTTTCTTAATTTTAAAGATAATATCATGATGTGGTGGTGAATCATTGGAGGCTACTTGGACCTAAGAAATTGAATACACCTATTAAAAAATTATTATCTGTAACATCAAAATAAATTATTTTTTTTGAAGATAGTTTGAAGATTTTAAAGATTTTTTTTTTTAATTTTAAAGATAAGCCGTCGCATCAAACTTTCTTGTTATAGTAGTTTAATTCCATGGCAAAGTAATAAAAGAAATTTAATTAGACTGCACAAAAATATATTCATTTTAAAGATAACTTTGTTGGAAACCACCATTTTTGCCTAAATTTTAAAGATACAACTAAAATTCTAAAAATAATTTTTTGTTATTTTTAAGATAGTGCGCTTTATACCAAAACATATCTTAAATACGCTCCCAGTTGACGCATTCCCTTCTTTGTTGTCAATAAATAAACGTGGAATAATTTTAAAGATAATCTACCTTTTATATTATTCTTATTTAATATAAAAACTATTCAAGGAAAAAACATAAATAACAAATTTATTTTGAAGATAACCCTTTTAGTTTTAAAGATAAGCGCAAGGTATGCAATATAATATTAGGCTACTTTGACCTTAGAAACAGATTAAAATTACTAATTAAGATAGAAAACCTATTTGCAAATTTTAAAGATAAACTGATTCTTAATGGTATTAAGGCCTTCCATGCTTAATACATTTATCTTGAAAATCGTAAAGATAACGTGAATATTTTGAATTTGTTTTAAAGATAACCACCTATTTTTCATAAAAATATTAACGAAAATCATTTTAATATTTGCCTTATTGGAAAAAAAATTAAATTTTAATTTTTATTAAAACCAGAAGAATTTCTTAACTGAACACAATTTATGCATTTTTAAAGATAACTCTTGAATTTTAGAAACCCAAAAAATTATTTTTCTCCATTTATCTTTAATTCTTAAAGATATACTATGAAAATTTTAAAGATATTTTTTTTAATTTTTAAGATAATTAGATGACATATCTATCAGGCTACTTTTGTCAAAGGAAAGCAAAAAAGCAAATTTTTGGGCATTTATCTTTAAAATCTTAAGGATAACTCGAAAATGTTGAATTTGTTTTAAAGATAACCACTTGTATTTCTAAACACTGACAAATATCTCTTTTTCTTAAATGCTTCTTAAGATAATTTAAAAGATAACTACTATCTTTGGTATTTAATCTAGATTTTTTTACTTTAAATTTTAAAGATAAACTTATAGTGCTATAAAGCTTTTAAAACTAAGATAAAAATAACTGAAGATCTGTTGTCTGATTTTCTTTATTTTAAAATATTTACTTGATTCTATTGGGATTAATTTTAAAGATAAGGTTAAATGCTTTGTTAATTGCCACTTTTGGGTTTCCAAATTTTTGGTTAAAGATCAGTTACAATGATTTTTAAGATAACTTTCTTAGTTTTAAAGATAAATGCAGGGTGTGGCTTAATATATTAAATTACTTTTATCCATTAAAAGAAGTAACAGCTCGATATCTTTTTTTTTTACATTTTAAAGATAATATTATTCATTTCAAAAATAAAACAAATATTGATATTGTTTGTCATTTAAATTATAATATTTATAAATTATTGTTAAAAATAGAGAAATTTTCAAGATAATTTTCTTAATTTTAAAGATAATACCATGATGTGGTGGTGAATCATTGGAGGCTACTTGGACCTAAGAAATTGAATACACATATTAAAAAATCATTATCTATAACATCAAAATAAATAATTTTTTTTTAAAGATAGTTTGAAGATTTTAAAGATTTTTTTTAGAATTTTAAAGATAAGCCGTCGCATCAAACTTTCTTGTTATAGTAGTTTAACCCCATGGCAAAGTAATAAAAGAAATTTAATTAAATTGCACAAAAATATACTCATTTTAAAGATAAAATTATAGATTGTTATACATTTTTATGATTTTCTTTGAAAAAATAAATAAAACTACTAAATTAATTTAAAAAAAACTTAAAATTTTTAAGATAATTTTCATAATTTTAAAGATAAAATCATAGTATGGTGTTTTTAATTAGCTCAGTTTCTTTGTAAAAAAATTACGAAAAATTTAAATTTCAAAGATATCTGCCTTCATTTTAAAGACACACATCATTTTATTCTACTTTAACCTAAAAAATTAAATAAAACCATAAGTAACTTTAAAGAAAAAATTAGGTTCTTATTATCTTAAAAATAAGCATGGTAAAACTGCAATATAAATTTACAAACATGTTAAAAAAAAATAATATTTTAAAGATAACTCGCTTAATTTTAAAGATAAATTTATGATGCGGCACTTCATTTCGAACTACTTCTAAATAGAAAATTAATTAGGATTATTAATAATCCATTATCTTTAACTTACGTCAAAATATAATTTTTTTTTGAAGATAATGAAGATCTTAAAGTTTTTTATTTTAAGATAAATCCAGGGTGTGGCTTAATGTATTAAAATACTTTTATCTTAAAAATCCATTAAAAGTAGTAATAGCTCATTTTAAAGATAATATTATTCATTTTAAAAATAAAACAAATATTGATAACCAAGCACAGGTTGACATTTAAATTATATTATTTTAAAAAATAATTGTTAAAAATGGAGACATTTTCAAGATAACTTTATTAATTTTAAAGATAATACCATGATGTGGTGGTGAATCATTGGAGGCTACTTGGACCTAAGAAATTGAATACACATTTTAAAAAATCATTATCTGTAACATCAAAATAAATTTTTTTTTTTAAAGATTTTAAAGATTTTTTTTTAGAATTTTAAAGATAAGCCGTCGCATCAAACTTTCTTGTTATAGTAGTTTAACCCCATGGCAAAGTAATAAAAGAAATTTAATTAAATTGCACAGAATATATTCATTTTAAAGATAAAATTTTAGTTTGTTATACATTTTTATTATTTTCTTTGAAAAAATAAATAAAACTACTAAATTAATTAAAAAAACTTGAAATTTTTAAGATAATTTTCATAATTTTAAAGATAAAATCATAGTTTGGTATTTATAATTAGCTTAGTTTCTTTTTAAAAAAATTACGAAAAATTTAAATTTCAAAGATATCTGCCTTCATTTTAAAGACACACATCATTTTAATCTACTTTAACCTAAAAAATTAAAAAAAACCATAAGTAACTTTAAAGAAAAAATGAGGCCCTTATTATCTTAAAAATAAGCATGGTAAAACTGCAATATAAATTAACAAACATGTTAAAAAAAATAATATTTTAAAGATAACTCGCTTAATTTTAAAGATAAATTTATGATGCGGCACCTCATTTTGAACTACTTCTAAATAGAAAATTAATTAGGATTATTAATAATTCATTATCTTTAACTTACGTCAAAATATAATTTTTTTTTTCAACATAACGAAGATCTTAAAGATTTTTATTTTAAGATAAATCCAGGGTGTGGCTTAATGTATTAAAATACTTTTATCTTAAAAATCCATTAAAAGTAGTAATAGCTCATTTTAAAGATAATATTATTCATTTTAAAAATAAAACAAATAATGATAACCAAGCACAGTTTTACATTTAAATTATATTATTTTAAAAAAATTATTGTTAAAAATGGAGAAATTTTCAAGATAATTTTCTTAATTTAAAAGATAATTCTATGATGTGGTGGTGAATCATTGGAGGCTACTTGGACCTAAGAAATTGAATACACATTTTAAAAAATCATTATCTGTAACATCAAAATAAATTTTTTTTTTAAAGATTTTAAAGATTTTTTTTTAGAATTTTAAAGATAAGCCGTCACATCAAACTTTCTTGTTATAGTAGTTTAACCGCATGGAAAAGTAATAAAAGAACTTTAATTAAATTGCACAAAAATATATTTGTTTTAAAGATAAAATTATAGTTTGTTATACATTTTTATTATTTTCTTTGAAAAAAATAATAAAACTACTAAATTAATTTATAAAACTTGAAATTTTAAAGATAATTTCCATAATTTTAAAGAAAAAATTAGGCTCTTATTATCTTAAAAATAAGCGTGGTAAAACTGCAATATAAATTAACAAACATGTTAAAAAAAATATATATTTTAAAGACAACTCGCTTAATTTTAAAGATAAATTTATGATGCGGTACCTCATTTCGAACTACTTCTAAATAGAAAATTATTAGGATTATTAATTACCCGTTATCTTTAACTTACGTCAAAGTATAATTTTTTTTCAAGATAACGAAGATTTTAAAGATTTTTATTTTAAACGTTGAAAAATGATAATTTTAAAGATAAAATCGTAGTTCTGTAGTATTGCCGTTCATAATTTGCTTATTATTTCTAAAAAAATGCTATAATAATGAAAAAAGATCATTTTCTTTATTATGCTTAAAAAATATATTTTTTAACCAATAGAACATTTAAAGATAACTTTGTTAATTTTAAAGATAAACCCATAAGTCGTCACATCATTTCAGGCTTCTTTAACCTGAAACCAATTATCTTTAACATATATTGAAAAGTTTTTTTTGTTTTAATTTTAAAGACAATTTTCCTCTTCACAATTCGTTCATTTAAAAAAAAACAGAATGACAAAACTAATATAATAATTTAAAAAATATATAATTTTGTTAATATTTTTAAAAACTCATTAAAAATGAATAGAAATTTTAAAGATAAAGCAATGATACTAGTCTAAAAAACCCAAAAATAATTTCAAATATTCATTATCTTAAGACTAGTAAGTAATAAACGGTTTTATCGAAATTTTAAAGATAATTATTTAATTTTTTAGGCTACTTTAAACAACCTAATCTTTATTCCTTTATTGCCATATACGGACCATAGAACAGCTCAATAATACTGAGCAATAAGATCTGAACTCAAGTTATATTAATTCAAATATCAAAAAAAACTAAATAAAATGGCCATAGATACTTAAAATACGTATTTTTAGCGGATCCTAATAGCCCGGATTGTTCGGTTAAGTGTACTCCTCTCATATTGAGAATCTGCTATACATACACTATAAGCAGATTGAATCAAGAAAATTTGCTCAAAAAAAAAATTTTAGTATTTTACCTCTAAAAAGTATTAACAATGAACTTAGTGTATTTATTATTAAAGATATTATATTTTAGTGAAGAACGGTACTAAGGACATAACCTATCAGATATTCCTATATAGCAATTTGTAAATAATTTTAAAGATAATCTCTTTAAAACCCGATCCGGGCTCTTAGAAGTGAAGAAGAATTTTTTACTCAAGAAAGGTGCCACCCCCCTCCAAAGGCTTGGTACCACTTTACTCTGTGTTGTGATCTTTTTAAAGTCTATTACTATGAATCTATATCTATATTAATACTTACAAGATATTTGTATATGTTATTATTATTATTATTATATTATTATTAATTGTACGTATGATATTAGAGTATTTTATATTATAGAGGCCTACGTTATCGACCACGAGTAAATGGGCTCATCGACCTTTGACAATCTGTGTGTGTGTTTTCTTATAATATAAAGGTGACCATCCTTTTTGTTTGTAGTTAAATGTATAGCGGCTAAATGTGTGAGAAAACCCCGCAGTACCACCCTCCTACGTGTACCTTTCGCAGTACTGCAAATACCAAAATATTACAGGATAATTATTATTAATTTTAAAAAAATAATTAAACGCAATAAACTAGAAAACAATCAGAGAGACTGTACTGAAAACGTGTGCCAAACAAATTGAGTATTTGCAGGACTTGGATCTTTCAGCAGTGTTTTGTGAGATAACTAATGGGTTGTACTATATGTCTCTAGGTTTTAATGGTCGAACCTCCTGAGGTTCTTGATTGCGTTTATGTCACTTGAACTGTCAACTGTCAGACAAATGAGACTCCTGTTGTTAACCTTCTTGCTTGAACTGTCAGTTGTCATTTATTTGAATTGTTAAAGTCATTCTGATGTGACGTAAAATACGTCATACGTCAATGACGTGTGCCATGGGAAACCCTGGTTTAACGTCAAAAATGACAAAATTTCTCAAACTCTTCATTTAATTAAAATTTGTTAAAAATTGAGGCAAATCTGGGGAATTTTCAACGATCAACTTGGTAACCTTGGACCTGCTTATATTGGCGAACTGTCAAATGTCAATTCGCATCCTGAATACATTACCTCTATACAATTTTATACTTCATGGTATTAATAAGGTAGCCAATGTCCTTTGATCTGTTTGAAAGTTGTGTGCAGTGACATTTTGCCCATAGTAGGCAATTGACCCTCCTGTAATTCACCTTCTTGCTTGAGGTGTCAGTTGTCATTTGAATCGTAAAGGTCATTCCGATATGACGTAATATAGGATGACGTTAGTGTCATAAAAAACCCTGGTTTAATGTCAAAAATGACAACATTTCTTTAAGGAAAAAAATCCTGATTGTAGTGGCGAACTGTCAAATGTCAATTCGCATCCTGAATACATTACTCTATACAATTTTATACTTCATGGTATTATTAAGTTAGCCAATGTCCTTTGATCTGTTCGAAAGTTGTGTGCAGTGACATTTTCCCCATAGTAGGCAGTTGACCCTCCTGTAATTCACCTTCTTGCTTGAACTGTCAGTTGTCATTTATTTGAAACGTAAAAGTCATTCTGATGTGACATAACATAGAGGATGACGTTAGTGTCATAGGAAACCCTGGTTTAATGTCTACATTTCTTTAAGGAAAAAAATCCTGATTGTAGTGGCGAACTGTCAAATGTCAATCCGCATCCTGAACACATTAACTCTATACAATTTTATACTTCATGGTATTAAGTTAGCCAATGTCCTTTGATCTGTTCGAAAGTTGTGTGCAGCGACATTTTGCCCGTAGGTAGTTGACCCTCCTGTAATTCACCTTCTTGCATGAGGTGTCAGTTGGCATTTGAATCGTAAAGGTCATTCCGATATGACGTAATATAGGATGACGTTAGTGTCATAAAAAACCCTGGTTTAATGTCAAAAATGACAACATTTCTTTAAGGCAAAAAATCCTGATTGTAGTGGCGAACTGTCAAATGTCAATTCGCATCCTGAATACATTAACTCGATACAATTTTATACTTCATGGTATTATTAAGTTAGCCAATGTCCTTTGATCTGTTCGAAGTTGTGTGCAGTGACATTTTGCCCATAGTAGGCAATTGACCCTCCTGTAATTCACCTTCTTGCTTGAACTGTCAGTTGTCATTTATTTGAAACGTGAAAGTCGTTCTGATGTGACGTAAAATAGGATGACGTTAGTGTTATAGGAAACCCTGGTTTAATGTCAACATTTCTTTAAGGAAAAAAATCCTGATTGTAGTGGCGAACTGTCAAATGTCAATTCGCATCCTGAATACATTAACTCTATACAATTTTATACTTCATGGTATTAAGTTAGCCAATGTTCTTTGATCTGTTCGAAGGTTGTGTGCAGTGACATTTTGCCCATAGTAGGCAGTTGACCCTCCTGTAATTCACCTTCTTGCTTGAGGTGTCAGTTGTCATTAGAATCCTAAATGTCATTTCACTTTAACATATCATCAGATGACGCTTGTGTCGTAGAAAATCCTTGTTCTCTGTCAAGATTGTCAAAATCTGTTGTTTTAATATTTTCCCTAAATTTTGTGCAGTGACTTACAGGTTCTATTGATCAGGTTTAACGTAAAAATACGAAAATCTCTCTGCATTTACTTATTAAATTTGTTGAAAATTGCGAGAAATCTGGGAAATTTTGCTACGATTAATCTGGCAACCTTGGATCAGTATACCTTGAAGAACTGTCAAATGTCACTTGAATAAGTTATGTGCAGTGACATTTTGCCTATAGGCAGTTGACCTTCCTGTGATTGGCCTTCTTGCTTACGTCATTGCACTTGAATTGTCATTTAAATCTTAAATGTCATTTTAATTTTGCTTGTGTTATAGCTTCCCTGTCAAGTTTAACGTCAAGATTGTCAAAATTTCTGGTTTTAATATTTCCCCTGAGTTTTGTGCAGTGACTTACAAGTTCTATCTATTAGATTTAACGTAAAAATGCCAAAATCTCTCTGCATTTACTTATAAAAAAATTAAATTTCTTGATAATTGCGACAAATCTGGGAAATTTTGTTACGATCAATCTGGCAACACTGGGTCAGTATACCTTGAAGAACTGTCAAATGTCACTTGAATCAGTTATGCGCAGTGACATTTTGCCCATAGACATTCGACCTTCCTGTGATTTACCTTCTTGCTTGCGTCATTGCACTTGAGTTGTCATTTGAATCCTAAATGTCATTTTAAGTTGACGTATGAAGATAATATTTGTGTCATGCAAAAAGACTGGATAGAAGGAGACTGATCTCCGTGGTTCGCAACGTAGCCACCTCGGCGCTGTTGATTTTATCCTTATAATTAATTTTACTGTTTCGCAAAGAATAATACAATCGTTATTTAACTAGTTATCGTTACTCTATACAATTTTATACTCCATAGTACTATTAACTTAGTCAATGTCATTTCATTTGTTCGAAAAGTTGTGTACAGTGATATTATGTTTATAGACAGCAGAGCCTCCTGTGATTCACCTTCTTGCTTATGTCACTGTCAGTTATCAATTGAGTGTTAACTGTCATTAATTTTTTGGCCTACGTAACGTCAAAAATGGCAAATTTCTTGTTTCCAGGGTTTTTCCTAAATACTTTAGGCATTTAGCATTCCCATCATTTCAAATTAACCTAGAAGATCCTCCTGAGTTTCTTCTTCTTTCTCTTCTTTAGTGTTAGCAACGTCACTTGAACTGTCAGTTGTCAATTGAGTTTCAAATGCCATTCGGTGACGTTTGACATATGAATAACGAATCATGTTAGCCTTTGAGTTTAGTTGAGTTTAGTATAATTTAACAGTCAGTTCTAGGCACAATTACATTTTTATTCTAATCATATTTTTACCCAAAACGTAATTTTATGAATGAGAACTGTACTGTGGTCCTTCGAGCCGAACTGCAGCTTCAAAGAAAATTTGCAGAAAATCCAATTAATTCCCTTTAATTTAAATTCCGTGTTTATCTTATGGAATTTTGATCTAAAATTTAATTTTATAAATAAAAATTATACCGTTATTACAGTTTCACATCATGACGCAATAATTTGTGTTTCCTCGCAATTAATTCTGTTGTTCTCATCGAATTTTTACATAAAATGAGAATTTATGTATAAGAACTATACAGTGGTCCTTCGAGCCAGATTGGCTTCTAAATTACGTCCTTTACATTAGTTCAAATAAGCCAGATGAAGCCTCCTGAATTTATTCTTCTTCCTCTTCTTCGTGCTTGTCAATGTCACTTGAACTGTCAATTGTCAATTGAGTTTCAAGTTGCATAGTGTTGCCAGTGCGTTTTTTAGGTTAAGTAATATATAATTTAATACTTTCCTTACTCTACAATTCAGGGTTGCCACTTGCGATTCTAAATTATTCTATATTAACTTAAAATATATTTTTCGTTCTTTTTTTTTTTATTCTATCAAGATTCTATCAACTCCCAATTCTCCAAAATAATTATTGAAAAAATCCCAGTTGTACCAATGTTTAATAAAAATCCATGGTATTACACAGTCAATGTTACTTGAACTGTCAGTTTTTAACAGTTGACATTCAAATGTCTCTCTACCTGTCAGCTGTCAGTTAAGTGTCAACGATGCGCTGTTGCCACATCAAACACATTAGTTATCTCACTCTAAATTGGATGTTGCTTGTCCCTGATTACTCCGAGATAACCGTAGGCCGCCCAGACTGAGCCAAACGATAGTAGTCATAGGTTATCAGGTGCTCAGACCTATCAATTAAATAAAATAATTAAAATTATTGTTGTTATTCGATGTACCTCTCATCAGAACTGACGGTCATTTTGTTGTTCGTATTACGTCATTATGGTATTTTTAGATACTCATCTATGCCCCTACGCCCTTTTCTCCCTAGCTGCCAGGAGAAATATCGATACCGGCCCCTTTCGTCCAGTATCGATATTTTTCATTAAACAAATGAAAGTATTTTTCAGAGATTCATATCAAAAGATTCATATACAATGAATAAAGTTACTATGTAAGACACTCGCGTGTTCGTCCAGTTCCGTACAATGAACAGAAATTTTAAAAACAAAAAGAAATTTAAATGTATATAAAATAAAATCATGTATCGCTTTATATACAGTACCTCCTATATTATATATTTATTATTTATGTTATTTATGGAGTTTTTCAGTTTTTCATTATATAAAAGGTTTCTAAACGGCCTAACGTCTTATCTAATCGAAAAAAACGAGTTGTTTAGTATAAATGTGATAACATTATAGTGTATGAAATGTCCGTCAGGTTCTTTTTATTTTATTTATTTATTTCGTTCGGTATATTATGGGTTTTAGTATGTGACTTGGCACTGTATAATTTTTAAAAACGATAGGTACACCCCTTACTACTAAACTAGGCAACACGTTTAACACGATTTAGAGGTTAAAAAATGAAGAGGTAGGCAACCCGTTTTTAGGCAGTACCTGATCACATTTAGCATAATTTACAGACGACTGGCACTATACGATAGTAACTTAATCAGAATCGGACCTTCTAGGCAACATTGTACTTTTTTTATATGACATTTGGCAACGTTTTATGAAGTTCTTTACAGCTTACGTAAATGTGGCAACGTTGTAACGGTAACAAACAAAAGTTTCCCAGAGTTCTCCCAATAAACTCGAGAAAATTGATTCAAAGAATTCTTTGCAGATGACATCGCTATATTCATTGGATTCTCTTCCAATGAGTGTTCCAGAATTGTCCCTACAAATTCAAGGAAATTTATTTTACGTTTTCCTGGAAGACCTTGTAAAAAAAATTATTTGCAGATGACAGCACTATATTCACACAATTGTGTCATACAATGTTACCAGATTGAATTATTCTTATTAGACTAGTTAAATTGGGTAAAATATCGACAATATCTTAAAAGAAAATTGAAATTAAATAAATATGGCAACGTAGTAAAACAATTGTCAAAAGTCACGGAATCTCGGTTATAATTCGTCAGAAACGGCTAAATCTAGTCCCCCATTCCAATGTTGCCTTTTTCAGCCGAACTCTTGATAAATGGCAATGTCAAAATGTGTATATAAATTTAACCGAAAATCGCTTTTCAATCTTCATCATTCGTTGCCTACAGCGTTGCTACATTGAAAGTTTCTTATTTTCTCTCAAATAAATGCTTAATTTAAGTTGACTTATAAGTAATTATTAAGTTCCTAAAAGAAAATACAACTGGCAACATTGTATACTAGTTTGAAAACTGATTATCTACTGCACTAAAGGCTAAATTACACACTTATTCCAAGGTTGCCAGAGTTGAGCAACAAATCAGTGCGTGCCTATTATTCTATAGTGCTAATGGTCTGTAAAGTATGTGGTACTATTACATAAGAAACATAATTCTTACAGGAAATTCAAGGCGTTAATGAGTAGTGAAATCTAGTCGAAACTCAAAAAGTTGACTTTTTACGAATTTTTAGGCTTTTTACGTTAAAACATTTCTTTATCATTTAGAGCAAGTGGCAACCATGTATAACAAATTTCAAAAGCCTGTAATCAGCATCTAAATTAATAACAAACCGTACTTATTGTTTTTAAACCTGTGGTTCCTTTTAATGATTCTCTACTGGCAACATTGGACTAGGTATGAAGCTTAGCCGCTAATGACGTTATAGTAGTGAGGGATAAACCTATCGATAGGTAAGAACTAATGTGCCAACCGGCAACAGCGCGGTGTCACGTGACATACGTTACTTAGTAAATTCGTTGCTTTGTATATTTGTAAATAGGCTAATATTAAATGTTCTTGTTAAACGTTTAGTGAAATCATCATATTTGACGAAAAAAAGGGAAAAGAGAGTTCATTGTTTTCAGCTTTTTTTTCTTACGTTGTTGCCATACCGCTGCCAAATCTGAAAACTTGCTAAAAAAAAAAAGGGAACGGTGGTGAAGAGAATTGATGAAAAACGCGTGATTCGAAAGTAAGGAACGATACGAATATTGAAGCCGATTATTTTTCGCATAACAATGAACAAATTATAATTTATCAAGATGCCTAAAACGTTAAGACCGTTACCCACCTGTACCTGAACGTTTAAAAAACCATTTTTGTTTTCTGTCTTTTGTTTTTTTTTTAATTAAGGTTAGGTAATCTAATTTCGTTAAAGTCTATTTTCCTCGAGTGACGAGATGAAACTGTTATTTAGTAAAATAGGAGATATCGTGGTTTTATCTAGGAAACACTATTCGTGGAATAAATGTCTCAATAATAAGGAAATGTGCTCATTTTATATCAAACAAAAAAAAAGTAATATTATGATACTTAATCTTTCAAATAAATGTCAATATATTAAATATGTGAACGTAGCTCAACTTTCCTGTTTCGTTATCGTGTTTCTTTTGTTGTTTTTTTTTTTATAATAAAATTCTCACGTACTTTAGGCTATTGAATATGTCACAAAAATGGCGACAAATGTTCAATAGAAGTGAGGTTATGGTCGATCCAGTTTTTTCATTTTCACGCGAAAACTATGCACTTTTTGTAGATATTGAGATTTCCTTTTGAAAACTACCTTTAGAGTTACAAAAAGTTAATTTTTTATTAAATTATTATTAAGGCCATAGGTCAAATTTTATTTTAAAAATATCCTTTTATTCCTTTCGTGGACTTAACCTCAAAAACGCAGTAAGTACATACTCAATAGCCTACTTGTACGACTAATAAAAAGACATGTTAAGCTATTATGTGTGTTCAATTTCCGAAAATTAAATATTGCATTTACAATGAACAGAACTTGCATTTCTATATTGGTGGAGCCTCTAAATTAAAAATTCATTATAAATGCAATAAAATGTTAATTACTCCTTAGACTCGTTGTTTTTAACTTATTATATATATATAGTGGTTGTTTTCGATTTCTGTTAAATAGGTAATTATATTTTCGTTGACCTGCTCATTATTTGTTGTTGAATTCTGTCCAAATTTCCGGATATACGTTTAAAAAAGGTGTATATGTAAATATACTTGTATGCACAATAAAATGGAGTTGTAAAAAACATAATTGAGTTTCATTCCGAACCACTTTATGTGGTGAAAAAGAAGTTTTAGCTTGTCACCAAAACATGGCCGCCACTAAGAAAACTTTACGCGTCCCCTTTATTTCCTTATTTAAAGATCCATCTGTCAACTACATGACAGTAAAGATCAGTGTTGCCAATAGCAGTATATTTTTTAACAAAGATGGAGAATTTTAAGATAACCACCTGCTACAAAAAAAAAACAAAAAACCCTTCTCGTCCTTGTCACTCTTATGCAATTTTAAATCGACTAAAGAAAGACGACATCTGTAGAAATCCAATTTTAGGATAAGAAGGAAGTTTTGTCTCCTTAAGCGAGCTCCTGATTGGTTTAAAAACTTCACGACGGTGGGTCGTGGGTGAAATAGAACCTCTCTTAAAATTAGAGACAGGGATGCAGGTGGACGTTTAAATAGCCAAAGCAGCTTACACCCTAATCGTCTCCTACATGACCTAAGAAAGGAAGAAGAAGAACATAAGTCTGCATAACCCAACAGACGTCATTAATGTCATCTGTCATTCTTAGGCGTACAAACAGCGTACTGCACCAAATAAATAATGAATTGGCCTGGGCGTTGGTAGACAAGCATTATACACCGCTTATTGTATGACCGAATTGAGTATTTAAATATACAGTTTAAAGAGATTTGCCGGCACCGCAGTATGGGATGCTGTCTGCATGCTTTTGCTCTCATTCGTTTTTTTTTAAGGAAGACAAATAGTACTACGTTGTGTACCCAAATATTTATGGTCAGTCAATAGAAAAAAGGTGTGTAAACTGCACCGCGATTATTACCGGGTGTGTAACTGTGGTACGTAATGCTGTCTGCATGCCTTCCTGGATATTCTCAATGACCGATCTTATACATCACTATCATAGAGAAAATTTTGCCACCTGAATCAAAGATATGCCAATACAATGGTGCGGAATGCTGTATGTATGCTTTTAAGCAATGGGTTTTTATTTAAGTGCTAATAATAAAAAGGTTATTTTCTTCAATTGATCTAGAAAAGAATGCAAGAAGCATCTCGTACCGCAATGTTGACGCATCCACAGACAAAGGAATGAATGACTAACATAGAGGATTTGTCGTTGTGTGCATATAGGAAGGTTTACAGACAGCATCTTAAACCGTATAATAGGCTATTTTGTAATAAAACTAAAAAAAGAAACGACGTTTTTTTCACTGCTTTTTAAGAAAAAATCGACGGTGCAATATGCTATCTACAAGCCCTTTCCCTCGACGTTTCTCTAAAAAAAACATAGAGAATAGTCATGGTGTGCATATAGGAGACCTTAGAGGCAGCATTTAGTACCGAATTATTAGCAATCCAACAATTTCCTAACGTAACTAGAAAACAAGTCCAATGATATACGAGAATAAAAGGATCAAACGAAGAAAGACGTATATAGCATGTTGCACCGATGCATTATCTATGGCTTAAGATTTACTGGATTATAAATCAACTGATTTAAGGCGAAAGTTGAACATTTCTGTCGATATTAAACTGCAAGGATTTTTGCGGTGCGCGATGCTGTCTCTATGCCTTCTTCGTTGAACGTCTTTATTCGCGTACATCACTGGGTTTATTTTCTAGGTGCGTTGGGAAAATGTTTGACTTGACTGTACTTCGGTACAAGATGCTGTCTGCATGCCTCGCTATATGTATAGAATTACCATCCTGGTCAATCATTTTTATGGTAACTCAATAACAAAATAAATTAAATAATTTGTTTTTAGAAACGTCGAAGTTAAAATGGACGTGTAGACAGCATATTGCACCGCGGTATTGTCTTTAATCTTTCTACCGATTTTTCTTTAAATGTCAAAACCAGTGAAGAGACGTCGTTTCCTTTTTACTTTCGTTGGAAGATTTGCCAATGTTGCGATTTAGAATGCTGTCTGTAAGCCCTTCTAAAGACACGGAATAACAGATTATGCTGGTCATTAATTCCTTTGTCTGTGTATGCGGATGCGTCAATACAGCAATTAAGTCTTAAAAAGGCATATAGACAGCACGTTGCACTGCAGTATTCCACCTTGGAAATATCTTCGTTCTTCATTTGTCAATTCTGCGGTACGGAATGCTGTCTGTATGCACACTCGCTTTTTTCCAAGGATGATATGAACTAAGGATTTCATTATTATTAAAAGAGAAAACACACTTGTAGGCAGCATACGGCACGATTTTGAGCAAAATAAACCGACATATGATCTGAACATTTTCAGATTTACGAATACCACGGTACGAAATGCTGTTTGCATGATTTTCTTCTTCTACATGATTGCAATAAATTACGTCTTTCTTAGTAAGGCGTATAGACAGCATGTTGCACCGCAGTATTCCACCTTAGAAGTATCTCCGTACATCATGTGGTTTACTTTTTAGTTTCGTTGGAAAATCGTTTGATTTGTCAATGCTGCGGTACGTGATGCTGTCTGCACACACACAATGACATATTCTCTATGCTTGTGATTCTTTCTTTTAGAGGTCCGTCAAAGTTTAGTTGCACCTGTAGACAGCTTATAGCACCGCGGTATTGCCAAATATTTTTTTTTGGTTGGAGAAGTTCAGACGCAAATGGGTGGAAAATGATGATTTTGTAAACGTGAGCGGTTCGGGATGCTGTCTGTAAATCAGCATAACCTCTGCAAGTCATTCTTTTTTTTTATGAAACGCAAAGTTGACATGAATCGTTTATAAGTTGAATACACATAGATGAAAATGTATCGATTTTTACACGTGGATGGTTTGTTATGCTGTCTTTAAGACAAATCCTCTGATCTCCAGTGGACGTTTTGGATTTTTTTAGAGAAACGTCAAAGTTGACATGAACCTGTAGACAGCATTTTGCACCGCAGTATTTTACTTCAGAAATGTCTCCAATTTTTTTAGACTCCTTAGGAAATGTTTTTTAAATACTGAGGTACCTGTATTAAAAAACCTGTATACAGCATGTTGCACCGCAGTAATTCACTTTGGAAATCTTTTTGGCAGAAGTCGAGTTGGACCTGTAAACAGTATTAAGCACCGCGGTATTGCCAAGTCATTTTTGGTTTGAAGAGACAATAAATAAATCTTAACGACAGCCAGGAAGTTGAACACACACGGGTGTAAAATGTATGAATTTTTGCATGCGAATGGTTTGGCATGCTGTCTTTAAGACAAATAGACTAGACATGTCTTTTTTTTTAATAAAACGCCAAAGTTGTCATGAACGTGTAGATAGCATTTTGCACCGCAGCATTTCACCTTGAAACTATCTCCGTACAGCATTGGTTTTATTTTTTAAATTCGTTAGTTAATTGTTTTTTAATACTGTGGTACAAGATGCTGCCTGTATGCATATAATGAACCATTCTTAATGCCTAGTGATTTTCTATTTTAGAGGTAGCCTGTAGACAGCATATTTCACGGCGGTATTACCAAATAATTTCTTTGTTTGGAGAGTCAACGCAGCCAGAAAGTTGTACACACGGATGAAAATTTCTCATTTTGTACACGTGGACGGTCCGAGATGCTGTCTGTAAGATAGCATCATCTCCGCTAGATATTCATTTTTTTTAATGAAACGTCAAAAGTGACATGAAACTGTAGAAAGCATGTTGCACCGCAGTAATTCACCTTAGAAGTATCTCCGTACATCATTGAGTTTATTTTTTAGATTTGTTAGGTAATTGTTTTTTAATACTGAGGTACGGTATGGTGTCTGTATGCACACAATGATACATTCTCTATTTTTTTTAAGGTCATAGTTGAGCTGAACCTGTATGTAGACAGCATATTGCACCGCGGTGTTGCCAAATCAATTTTTTTGTTTGAGGAGACAAGGCAGCCAAAAAGATGAACACACATGAGTGAAAAATGATCATTTTGTAAACGTGGGCGGTTCGGGATGCTGTCTCTAAATGAGCAATAACCTCTGCTAGTCATTCTTTTTTTTCTTTTTTATGAAACGGCAAAGTTGACATGTATCTGTAGAAAACATGTTGCACTGCAGTAACTCACCTTGGAAATATCACTTGGTTTACTTTTTAGTTTCGTTTGAAAATCGATTTTGATTTGTAAATGCTGAGGTACGGGATGCTGTCTGCATGCATCCAACGACGCATTGTCTATGCTTGTGATTCTTTTTTTTTTTTAAGGCAGAGGTCAAAGTTGAGTAGGTAGGACCTGTAGACAGCATTATGCACCGCGATATTGCTCAGTCAATTTTGGTTTAGAGAGGCAATAAATAAATCTCAACGACAGCCAGTAAGTTGAATACACATAGATGAAAATTTATCGATTTTTGCAGGTGGATGGTTTGGGATGCTGTCTTTAACTCTGACCTCCACTGGTCGTTTTGGATTTTTTTAGAGAAACGTCAAAGTTGGCATGAACCTGTAGACAGCATTTTGCACCGCAATATTTTACTTCAAAAATGTCTCCTATTTTTTTAAACTCGTTAGGAAATGTTTTTTAAATACTGAGGTACCTATATTAAAAAACCTGTAGACAGCATGTTGCACCGCAGTATTTCACCTTGCAAATATCTCCGTACATCATTTGGTTTACATTATAGTTTGCGAAATCGTTTGTAATACTGCAGTACAGGATGCTGTCTGCAAGAACAAAACGACACATTCTCTATGTTGGTGATTCTTTTTTTTTTAAGGCAGAAGTCAAAGTTGAGTTGGACCTGTAGACAGCATTATGCTCCGCGGTATTGCCAAATAATTTTTTTTTGGTTGATAAAAGTTGACATGAACCTATAGAAAGCATGTTGCACCGCAGTCATTCACTTTAGAAATATCTCCGTACATCACTTGGCTTACGTTTTAGTTTCGTTGGAAAATCGTTTGATTGGTCAATGCTGAGGTATGGAATGCTTTCTGCATGCACACAACGACACATTGTCTATGCTGGTGATTCTTTTTGGCAGAAGTCGAGTTGGACCTGTAAACAGCATTATGCACCGCGGTATTGCCAAGTAATTTTTGGTTTGGAGAGACAATTTATAAATCTCAACCACAGCCAGGAAGTTGAACACACATGGGTGGAAATGTATGAATTTTTGTGTAAATGTACATCATTGGTTTTATTTTTTAGATTCGTTAGTTAATTGTTTTTTAATACTGTGGTACGGGATGCTGTCTGTATGCATATAATGACACATTTTTTATGCCTACTGATTTTCTATTTCAGAGGTACCCTGTAGACAGCATATTTCACGGTGGTATTGCCAAATAGTTTTTTTGTTTGGAGAGACAATGCAGCCAGAAAGTTGTACAGACGGATGCAAATTTTTCATTTTGTACACGTGGACAGTACGAGATGCTGTCTGTAAGATAGCATAATCTCCGTTGGTCATTCATTTTTTTTTAATGAAACGTCAAAAGTTACATGAAATTGTAGAAAGCATGTTGCACCGCAGTAATTCACCTTAGAAATATCTCCGTACATCATTGGCTTTATTTTTTAGATTTGTTAGGTAATTGTTTTTTAATACTGAGGTACGGGATGCTGTCTGTATGCATATAATGACACATGCTTTATGCTTACTGATTTTCTATTTTAGAGGTACCCTGTAGACAGCATATTTCACGGCGGTATTGCCAAATAGTTTTTTTGTTTGGAGAGACAACGCAGCCAGAAAGCTGTACACACGGATGCAAATTTCTCATTTTGTACACGTGGACGGTTCGAGATGCTGTCTGTAAGATAGCATAATCTCCGCTAGATATTCATTTTTTTTAATGAAACGTCAAAAGTGACATGAAACTGTAGAAAGCATGTTGCACCGCAGTAATTCACCTTAGAAGTATCTCCGTACATCATTAGGTTTATTTTTTAATACTGGGGTACGGAATGCTGTCTTTATGCACATAATGACACATTCTGTTTTTTTAAGACAGAGGTCAAAGTTGAGCTGAACCTGTATGTAGACAGCATATTGCACCGCGGTGTTGCCAAATCATTTTTTTTGCTTGAGTTGTACAGACGGATACAAATTTCTCATTTTGTACACGTGGACGATTCCGGATGCTGCCTGTAAGGCAGCGTAACCTCCGCTGGTCATGAGGGAAAATAAAAAAACAAACGCTTTATAAAGGAAATTTTAATAAAGACACGTTAAAACTTATTTTTCCAATAATGTTACATTAAAGTCACACTTTATCCACTGGACTTGGCTTTCAAACTGGCCAGAGCCATTTGCAACGCTCCCTCCTTACTTCTGGCCCCACCGATAAAACCAGAGGCGTGGCAAAATATCGCGTCTTCCACCTTGGAAATGTTGCTCAACTCCTCGTCCCGCACCCCCCACCAATCCTTATGCAGAAACACCCTTTTAAACAGAAGAGCCGTTGAAAAATCTCCATTTTCTTTAAAGTTCTTTCAAACTTACCGGCAAATAAAACTGTCAGGTTGCAAGGGAATCCCCTGGACCCTCCAACTGTCGCCACCGCGATCGTGAAACACGCAAAACTTAATTTCACCCTCGATCTTTAATTCCTCCTCTAAGGCGTACAAATGATCCTTCCATGAACATCTATCAGTTAGCAGCATAATTTCCCCAGAATCGTGGAGGCTTTTGCGGTTTTCTATGCTACGTTTTACGATTTCCCTTGCAGGCCACCACGAATTAAAACCCTGAAAATTTAATGAGTGGAAACCTTCAATTTTCCTTTTTTTGAGCATTGGTGTCTAATTCCAGGCAGTCGAGAACAGGTTTTCAGAGTTCTTTTTTAGGTTCAGTCTGCCTGGACATAAACCCTTGGTAAAAAAGTGGCTTGGACTACATTAATAAACGACTTGCATTAATAAATTCTCAATTATTGGCTTTTGCCATTTCATCCTTGATTCATGGAAAAATTAAACCACTAAGTGAAACATGTTCACCGAAAGATCAAATCAGAGACAGTTTCTCCCAATTACTAGAACTCACTATTTTGTATGTGTTAAATAAAACCTGTAAATTTTACAAAACTGTTTAATTAATAGTCGTTTTTGTGTTAAAAATTGTGTAGTGAATATGTGTGAAAAGTAGTTTGCAATACATTCTTAATATATCAAATTTTCATACAATAGTAGCATTTGATATGTATCAGTTGATTCCTTATTACCAATAAACCAAATAGGAAAACCCCTCAGCATAATCAACTTCAATCAGGAAAGATATGAAGTTGAGAAAGTCTCCCTTTAAATGTTTCACTTATAAAACCACAGGGAACTTTTGAAGTGTGATTTCTCATAATGGCTTTCACACTAGTTGTATACAAAGAGAGTTTTGCAACCCTTTGTAGACAACTCAGGGTATAAAAAACACAATTAATTTCCAGAGGGAGCAGTTTGAAATTGATCTGCAGGAGAAAAACACCGTGATTAAAGATTTACAAGGTGAAATAGAGAATTTACAAGCTGACCTAAAGGTAGGATTTTGCATCATTTGAAAGTTTTAGAGTAAAACTGACAAACCAAGAAAGCGTTAGAAGAGCATGATGTAAAAGAGCTGATTAGTCTCAATCCATTGACTGAAAATAGAAAATCAGACCTAACAAGCAGAAATCGAGATGTTAAAGCTAGAGATAAATAAACTGAAGGACCACTCACTATTTCCATTAAAGTAAAGGCCCCCTTTCACGCGCCAACATGTTTGCGCAAACAATTTGTGCGTTAAAGAGGAAACATCTTACGAAAAGTTGAAAATGTTGGGTTTGAGCGAATCTGTCGAGTTTTGAATTTTTGTTTGAGGTTGGTGCATTGGTATGAGCGTGAAAAGACAAATCAAACCGATTTCTGCATGTTTTAAGTCCAGTGCCTGCGCATTGACACTAGGTGGGTTCGGGATTGCACTCTGATTTAAGATTTGGCCTATTTTTAAACCAAAAACGTTTACGTTGCGTCTCGCCGCTTCCAGGTAATGTTTTTGTTCGGCATCTTTATTTTCTTGCATTTTAGTTCTTTTAAGTCGGTCCAACTGTAAGCTTGCCGCTAATAAATATTTTCTTTTACTGATCATCGGGTTTTTATTGAACAGGTTATGGGCCCAGGCACGTTTTAATTTTTGACTTCAAGGGCAACCTATTGATCGGTAGGTTTTCGGGTCGCGTTTGAGTCGTGGCTTATGTTACAGTTTTTATTGTTTTTACGTTCGAGTCGTATATAAACAAACAATAAAAATACAGTGATGGCGGTAAAATTAGATTGTGGAAATATTCCGAAATTTGATGGGTCAAATTTCCAACTGTGGAAGTTTAGCATTCGGATTGTGTTGAAAGCTGAGAATATACTCTCCATTGTCGATGGTTCGACACCTGAGCCGTCTGAGACGACGACTGCAGAGTGGAAAACCTGGGATAAAGGTAAAGAAAGCAAAAGCCCAAGTTATTTTATTGTCCACAATAGCACAAGATCAGATCCAGCATTTGATAAACTGCGAAAATGCAGCACAAATGTGGACAAGGTTAATGTCCATTCATGAGCAGAAAACCGAAATTTCAAGAGAACTCCTATGGCAGAAGTTTTATGAATATAAGATGTCTGACAATGCAAAAATTGCCGATCACATTTCTTCGATTGAATTGCTTGTACGACAGCTTAAGGATGTAAAAGAAGAAATTAGTTCCAGTGCAATATGCTCCAAGGTAATCAATAGTTTACCCTCGAAGTATAATGCATTCCGTACTGCATGAGATTCAGTTAGCAGTGATCAGCAAACTTTTGAAAATCTAGCTGCCAGGTTGCTGAAAGAAGAGACCAGAATGTCGAGTGAGGATTCAGAAGTGTCCCGCCTTGCTTGTCAGGTAGAGGCTCTACAAGCTAAACTAGAAGCTAACAAAAATAAGGTCAAGCCGAGTATTCAAGAGCTAAAGAAGAATACTAGCTGCAAGTATTGTAAACGCAAAGGTCACTGGGTTAGAGAATGTAGAAAGAGAATACAGGACTTGAAAAATGAGCAAGGTAAGGTCTCAGGATCAGAAAGTGCTTCTACATCCAGTTCGGCCTATATATGTGATATAACATCTATGTATCTGTCAAGCTCCAATGTCAAGAAAACCGAATGGATATGTGACTCTGGTGCGAGTCTACACATGACTGGAGAGAAAGGTTGGTTTGCAAAGTTAGAAGCATTGAACGAACCTATGTTTGTTCGAATAGCAAACAATAAGTTAATTTCTGCAGAAGGTAAAGGTGTTATACAAGTTCAGGCATGTGTTCAAGGTCAGTGGTATGATCGCACAATAAATAATGTCCTCTACATTCCAGAACTCAGCAACAGCTTATTTTCAGTGGGAGCTATGACTGACAAGAATTTTACTTACCGCTCTCATAAAAATAGATGCGAGTTTCTCGATCCAAATGGAAGTGTGTCATGTGTGGGTATACGTAGAGAGAATTTATGGATTATGCAGTTTCGAGTTAAGCCAATCCCAGAGTGTAATTTGGCTCATAAGACTTCGCTGAAGTTATGGCATGACCGCTTAGGACATATCAACCCTACTACTATAAAGAAAACAGCACCTTTGGTCAATCATTTAACCATAGCTGATAATCAAGAACAATTCTTCTGTGAAGCATGTCAGTTTGGTAAGCAGTCCAGAAAGTCTCATAGAAGTTTGGAGAAACGGAGATCAGAGAAACCGGGAGAGATGATTCACACTGATGTTTGTGGTCCTATAAACATTATGTCTCCGAGTGGATCAAAATATTTCGTCTTGTTTAAGGATGATTTTAGTGGATATTCTATTGTTTATTTTCTTAAACATAAATCCGATGTCTTAAGCAAATTTAAAGAATTTAAATTGCTTGTAGAAAACCAGACTTGTAACACGATTAAAATCTTAAGAAGTGACCAAGGTAAAGGTGAATATGTTAACAGTGGTTTTCAAGAATTTCTCAAAAATAATGGAATAATACACGAGTGCTCAGCTCCATACACCCCTCAACAAAATGGCCGAAGTGAGAGGCAGCTAAGGACCATTGTGGAAAGTGCCAGAAGTATGCTTATTAGCAAGAATGTGCCACAGGAATTATGGAGTGAGGCAGTGAATACAGCTGTGTATGTACTTAACAGAACAGCTTCAACTCAGGTACAAAACATGACTCCATATGAACAATGGTTTAGACGAAAGCCGGATTTAAAGCATATCAAAGTTTTTGGCAGTGTAGCTTACATGTTAATACCATCACAGTTTCGTAAAAAGTTTGACCCGAAATCGAGAAAGTTATTATTTGTGGGTTATGATGGATATTCTTCGAACTACAGGCTTTGGGATGCGGAGAAGAGACGAATTGAGGTAAGCTGCAATGTTAATTTTAATGAAATGGAGGGGGGAGCAAAGAAAGAGGAAACTTTTTCATTAAAATTTGATACACTAGAAAATGAGGAAGATGTAGGCCTAGAAGATCTTCAAGAAAGTGACAGTGATGAAAGCTTAGACATGTTACAAACCAGCACTTACCAAACATTGGATTCTGATGATGAAGTTTTTGAGTTGAATATTCCAGAGTCAGCAGATGATGAAAATGCTGATAGAAGGCAGCTACGTGACAGGAATACACTATCTAAGCCGGAATATTATGGTGTAGCAAATTATTGTGAGATTTTAGAACCTACAAACTATGAGAATGCCATTAAGTGTCAAGATTCAAGTAAGTGGCAGCGAGCCATGGAGGAGGAGATGGATGCACTTAAGGACAATAACACATGGGACTTGGTAAAGTTACCTGATGGTGCAAAAGTGATAGACAATAAGTGGGTTTATCGTGTTAAGTTTGACTCTGATGGTAATCCATTTCGTTATAAGACTCGTCTTGTCGCACGCGGATTTATGCAAATTAAAGGCATAGACTATGAAGACACTTTCGCGCCGGTTGTGCGGTATGACTCTGTGCGAATTTTGCTAGCCTTAGCAGCCGAAAAAGACTTGAAAATTGCAAACTTCGATGTACAGAGTTTGTATGGATTGAAGCAATCACCAAGATGTTGGAACCGTAAGTTTGTTGATTTTCTTAATAAATTTGACTTTAGACAATTGAAAAGTGATCAATGTGTTTTTCTTGGTTCTATTGAAAACGCAGAAATATATTTAGCAATTTATGTTGACGACGGATTGCTAATGTCAAAATCTGAAAGTGCCATTAATCAACTTATTGCAGCAAATGTTTAAAATTACTGTACATTTAAACAATAATAAATTAAATTTTGTTGGTCTTGAAATCGAACAAGATCTTGCTGCGGGTACTATTGCTATTCATCAAAAGCTTTACATTAATAAATTGCTAACAAAATTTAATATGACTAATGCCAAGCCTCTAAGGATTCCTGCAGAACCTAGTGCGCCTTTGTCCAAGGGCAATAATTTAAATTGTAATACGTCATTGCCGTATCGTGAGGCTGTTGGATCATTAATTTTCTTAGCCACAACCAGTCGCCCAGATATTACCTATGCGGTAAATCAGGTGAGCAGATTCTTTTAATCACTGGAGTGATGAACATTGGCAGGCAGTGAAACGAATTTTTAGATATTTGAACCTTACTGTTCACTATAAAATCGTTTACAATAAGACGTCGCAAATTGAGGCTATAGGTTACACTGATGCCGATTACGCTGGATGTTTGGACACAAGAAGATCAACCAGTGGTTATGTTTTTATTCTTGGTAATGCTCCAATCACTTGGAAAAGCCAGAAGCAGAATGTGGTAGCTCAATCAACCACCGAAGCAGAGTATTTGGCTTTGTCTCTTGGAGTTAGAGAAGCTTTATGGCTGAAACATTTTCTAAAAAAACTTGGCATTAACGTCTCGACAATAAAACATCAATGTTGATAACCAATCAGCTATTAAACTTACACAAGCTCAGCAACTTCATAGTAGAACGAAACATATAGACATTAAGGTACATTTTGTTCGAGATGAGTGCGAAAAGAAAAATATATCGGTCAGTTATGTGAACTCAAGTAATCAATTGGCAGATCTATTTACAAAAGCTCTTTCTAAAACTGTTTTTAACAATTTACTGGAAAAGTTGAATTTGTCAATGTGAATTATGATTAGCTTAGAAACAGTCGGTATTAGTTGTATCTTTAATGCTTTGTTTATGTTTATTTTGATTAGGTGTAAGTTGTTTTTTTTAAATCACTCTGATGTTGTTAAATCTTAAATAAGTGGGAGTGTTAAATAGACCCGACTATAATATTTAAGATTTGGCCTATTTTTAAACCAAAAACGTTTACGTTGCGTCTCGCCGCTTCCTGGTAATGTTTTTGTTCGGTATCTTTATTTTCTTGCATGTTAGTTCTTTTAAGGCGGTCCAACTGTAAGCTTGCCGCTAATAAATATTTTCTTTTACTGATCATCGGGTTTTTATTGAACACTCTGAACTAAAAAAGGATAGAAATATTCCATGCACACGAGCTAGAGAAGAATAGATAGTCTCGATACAGCTGTTTAACGTCTAAAAGGTGGTTTATCTGTCATATTTTCACTCCTGCTCATTATCATCTGATGTTAGTGAATAGTGTGTCAAGACTATCTATTCTTTTTTAATTCGTGTGCATGGAATATTTCTATCCTTTTTTAGTTCAGAGTTTTCGGAGTGCTATGCCGAACCTAGCAACTATTTGCACGTAGTGCTCAGTTATCTGCGGCCTGTCAGTTAAGGCTCACATTTAATAGTGTGTGAAACTTTATTTATGTCAAAGAAAGAAAAACAGTTTTTAAGTGAGTTTATTGAGCTGTACAGATCATTCCCGTGTACCGTGATCGTAATACGAAACAACAGTTGCAATCTCATTTTTTTTTTCACTTAAACAATCGCCAGTTATTATACGCGCCATAGATATAGTGGATAATTTACAAATGAAAAAATTGCAGCAAAAAGGGGATTAGTTTTTATTTAGGATAATTTTAATCAATTTTAATTAGGACTCCTTAGATATGAATTATTTACTGCTTAGAAATGAATTCATCACTAATCCCTTTTTTTGCTGCAATTTTTTCATTTGTAAATTATTCACTATATCTATTATTGCACGTATATAATACTCTAAATCGCATCTATTACGAACCACCCTACAATATATTATGATGCTAGAAAAGTAAGTAGCTATTAGTTAATACTGTTGATTTTTTTCAGTTACCAACGACAGCGACGTTTAAAGATGCAGAGAACTAAAAAGATCCTACGCCTCGCAAATAAAAACCAAGTGGAACTTTCTGGTAATTCTAATGTTAGATTTTTAAATACGACAATTGTCAACCATAATAGACCTAACATTGAGCCAGTAAAAATTAATCAAATTCAAGATGCATCATCTGCTATTGAGCCTGCTAATTGAGATAGTGAAGCAGAGCCACAGATATTTCAAACATTATTACCGGTACTGCCAAACTTGCCAATTGTTGAAGAGCAAAATGTGATGTCTCCATCAGCGCTGTTTTTAAGTACCTGTGACCCGGCAGCTACAGCCCTACTCTCACCCGGGCTCTCACCAATTAAGTCATCAAATTTTCAAGATGAGGAAGTTATACCAATTATTATTGAAATAGTTAAAAAAGATAAATGTGACTTAACCGATGCAAGCCTATTGGGAGCTATTGAATTATTTTCAAACTCGGAAGTTGAATCAGCGAATATGTTGTTTGACCTTGACTCTATTTCTGATAAAAATTCCGAAGCCAACTATAAAAACCAAGACACTCAAGCAATAACTGAACCGAACGACGTATTTACTGAAACAACTGAAGATCTAGCTACAAATGGAGAAGAACTGCAATCAGACGCAAACACCGGTGATGCAAACAACGTAGAAAATATAGAAGTTACTGAAACAGCTGAAGATGTAACTACAAATGAAGAAGAACTGCAAATGGACGCAAACATTGCAGATGAAAACAACTTAGAAAATATGGAAGTTACAAAAAAAGGAAAACCACGAAAACGGAAAATGAAGCAAGCAAGGGAAACAAAAGATGTAGTATGTGCAAAAAAAAGCAAAAAAATAAAGAGAAGCATAAAGTTAGACCACCCTGCAAAGATACTTGCAAAAGAAAATGTCCCACAAAAATAACTACGGCTAGACGAGAGGTTATTAACGAAGAATTTTGGAATCAAGAATGGATAGCAAGAAGGTTATTTATTCTTCACACTACTAAAAAAATAGATGTAAAAAGAAGGACGGCAAATACCTTAAAAGAAGACTCAAGGAGAAATAAAAGAATAAACTTTTATCTGAAAGATGATAAAGGAGATTCTTTGCAAGTATGTAAGACATTTTATTTGTCAACATTAGGGCATAACAGTCATAATGACACAATTATAAAGCTAGTGTGTAATTCCACGGCTATGTCAGTAGAAAAAGACAAACGAGGCTTACATCCAAAACACAAAAAAGTTGATCTCAAAAATATCATTCAAGCGTGTCACACTACACGCGAGAACACGCCCCAAATAAATTATACTTACCCTCTGATATAACAGTTAAACAAATGCACTCTGACTTTGTTGAAAATAATCCCACTATTGAATGTTCATATGAACTTTATAGAAATGTTGCGGTTAAAGAAAAAATATTTCATTTGCACATCTCGGCCACGAGGAATGTGAAATATGTGAATACTTTAAGTTGCATAATGAAGCACATTCAAGAGAAAATTTGTGTTTGGATTGTGAAAATTGTCAACAATGGGACAAACATATTAAAAAACCCAATATTGCCCGTCAGATGTATAGAAATGATGTTCAAAATTCCATTGAGTCTACAACATTACATTTTTCCGCAGACTTACAGAAAGTGATAATGTTACCTAGGCTGGACATGTTCAAAAGTGTTCTTTTCACTCACAGCTTTTAATGAAAGTTTTGTGCCAATCGGAAAAAATTCTAGACAAAAACCTTTTGCGGTAATATGGCATGAAGCCACTGCAGGCCGAAAAAAAGAGGAAATAATCAGCGCCTATTTTCAGTTTTTTCTGTACCATCGGGATCAGAATGACATTGTGCTTTGGCTTGACAATTGCAGTAGACAAAACAAGAACTGGGCGATGTTTTCGTTTCTAGTGTACCTAATAAATTCAGACCATGTTAGAACTGAAAGAATAACCTTAAAATATTTTGAACCTGGACACACTTTCATGTCTGCGGACCATTTTCACCACCAGGTTGAAAATTCCTTAAAAAAGCAAAAAAGAACATACGACTTTCGAGATTTTGAAACTGCAGTATCAAAAGCGAACTCTGAAAAAGTTATTACAAAATCAATGGATTTTTCTAATTTTTTTAATTGGAAAGATCATTCCTCAAAGGCGGTTTTGAATAGATTGAGGCCCAGAGTGTATATAGCAGATCTTGTAGAAGTAGTTGCAAAACGCGGCTGTCTTCACTTAAAATACAAAGATCATTTTATGAACAAGGAATTTAAAGAGCTAAATTTTTTAAAAGTTTCTTTGGCTAAAAATAGGCAGCAAATGCCAGAACCTGAAAAATACACAAAAAATCAGGGGATACCTACGTTAAAACGTGATAATATATAAAAAAATTTGTCTTCTGTTATGCCCAAAGATAGACTGAAATTTTGGGAGAATACTCCAATTTCTGATTCGTCCAATGACCTCATTGAAACTTTTGAATAAAGCTGATTGTTAATATCCATATTATTACTTAGAACGAATGTGTTTGTTTGCGTTGTATTTATTTTTTGTATTCAGAAACGATTATTATTTTTGTTTGGAAAATTTGTAAGAGTTAAGTTTATACAATGTCTGTGTTTTTTCTGTTATAGGAGTTATAGCATAACATAAATACATTTCTTTAAAAAAGACAAATTATTTTATTTCATTGGTGCAAAAAACAATATATTTACTACAAGTAAAGATTTGAAGCTAAAATAATTTCTAGTTTTTATAGAATATAGTACCTTTAAATACCGTAACTAATTTGATTTGCAGTTAAGCTTTTTTGGTTACAATGAGCGGCTTAAAAAATATTGCTTTATTAACTTTAGAACCGTAAGTGCATTTTAAGCTTACTGTTAAATTTCAGGAATGTTAAAATTATTTCTATTCATTTTTTTATCACAAAATTAACAAATAAAATATATTTTAGAAATCATTAGGACATAATTCACGCCACTATAGAGGAATACGCGTTTTAACCGTTTTCTCAAAACAGAAATTTTGCAGATACGGCACACTCTTTTACGACGGCAGAGTAGTAGTTTTATGTACATATATAGTCCTTATAAATAAGACAGTATGTACTAATTGTTGTACTTTTTTTACAGCTATTCCATCACTATTTTTACCCTCCTCTGTGGAAAAACCAGTGGGTAAACGTATACTCAACGAATGTTGAGAAAAGAGAGGGAAGAAAAAGTTGAAATGCTGCTTCAAGAGACCATTATAAAATCATCACCAATAATTGTTGTGGAAAACCAACCAGAGACATTGACTATTTCTGATGTTCCCTGAACAAGCATGGAAACTCATGCGGACATTTGGAAAAGAAAGTGGGAAGAGCTGGAACAAGAGAATGTTATCCTTAGAAAACAAATTGAGGATTTTAGAAATAAGGACAATACTCCAAGAGCTCAAATTTTGCAGTTAGAAAAACAGATAAAACAAGATCAGGTTCAGTTTGAGGAAAAAGTGATTGTGACATTTAAAGATTTTCTTACATTAAATCAAGTGGAAATTGTTTTAAAGAAAAAGTCTAACCACAGAAGAACTATCTAGAACCTTTACTCTAAGATATTTATGTAAGAGAAACTCTGCATTATCCATTACCAGGATTGTCGACCTTGCAGCAGTGGGCTGCAAATATCAAGATATGCTAAGAATCATGAATGTAACTGGACAAATTAAATCAAGCATGAGTAGAGTTACCATTTTATCCTATGATGAAGTTAAAGTACACAGCCTTTATGAATATTGCCAGACAGACAATGAAGTAATTGGACCTCACAATTATATGCAAGTCATTATGGCGAGGGGTCTTTTTGATAATTGGAAACAACCTGTTTATATAGGTTTTGATGCAAAAATGACCAAAGATTTACTAGAAACTGTTACATGCAATAAACTATACTGTTGTGGCTTGTGTTTCTGACTGTGGAAGTGGAAATCAATGGGTATTGATATCACTAAGACATCTGCTGAACATCCTGTTACAAAGGAACCAATTAATTTTTTTGCTGACGTTCCCCATCTCTTGAAGCTACTCCGGAATTGGTTTCTAGATACTGGTTTTATTTTACCAGGAGATAAAAAAAATCCTCCAAAAAAGTTAATTGACAATACCAGGTCAGAAATTAATTCTTGTTATAAACTGACACCATTGCATCTTAATTGTGAAAAGACACAAAGACAAAATGTCAAATTAGATGCTCAACACAACAGCCACAGCCTTAAAACAATATTTACCAAAGGACAATACAAAAGATTCAACAAAGGAAACAGAAGAGTTTTTTCAGATGGTAAATAATTGGTTTGATATTATGGACTCGTATACCCCAGCAGCATCCATTCCTACCAAAAGACCATATGGGACCAACTTAGCCATGCAAAATGGAACATTAGACCAAATGTTGACCACTATTAGTTCAATGAGATGGAAAACAATCTCTCCAAGTTTTACAGAAAGGTATAATAATGTCTATTAAACCTTTGAAGGGCTTGTATGATGTCAGATACAAATTAACTCACAGATTGAATCAGGACATTTTGGAAAATTTCATCTCGCAGGTAATTTACAGTAATATTAGATATTAGGTAACTAGTAGGCTCATATTTTGTTTCTCATTTTAGATTAGAACTCGAGGAGGATTACACGACCATCCATCGCCATTAAATGCAATTTATAGAATAAGAATGATTCTGCTTGGAAAAAATCCAGGTTTGGTACAAACCCATGCCAATGTGGAAACTTCTCAAGGCCTTGAAGATGTCCAATATATGCTAGCAGCAGCAGTAAAGCAAGCTAGACTTGGACAGTTGAAAATAACAGAGTCAGAATCCGAAAACCCATATAACAACCTTGTGTAAACCTCACACTCAATTTAATGACATAGGGAAAAGCGCAGACGTTTTTAAAGAGACATTTGGAGTCAACAATATAATTTTTTTAAATAAAACTATATCTGCATTAGCAGATAAATGATTTTTTCATAATGTAATTTTGTGTAGTATACCAATAGATTTTTTAAAAAAATTAACAATAAGTTTTATTTTTTCCCCATAATAAGATTTTTAATTGAATGACTGAATCATTTTTTAGGACTAAAAGAGATGAGAGAAAAAGGTTTCCTATGAATTTATTTCTCATTTTATTCCAATAAGTGCATGAAGTCAATGTTATTGCATCATTAAATCTTTAGTTCAATTTGTTCTATCTTTCATAAAGCCTGGAAAATAATATTTCATGTTATTCCAGGCATTTGCAATAAATTTTCATTTTATTCCAGATTTTTTAAATAAACTGTTTTTGTTATTATAAATATATTTGTTTTATAGAGATATATTTGTCATTAAGGTACATAAAATGTTGTTTTTGAATGGGTAAAAGACCAAAAACTGCTTGGATCCTGATTTGCATTACATTCAGCTGATTATGATAATTTTGATATTCTAGCCGAGTTTGAACTTTAACTTCTTTTAGATACTGCATAGCAAAAAGTATAACTTAATTTAACATAATTTTTATTTTGATGCATCTTTTTATGAATTCTATTTTTAAACTTTAATTTTTCACTCAAATCAAGTGAAAAGAATTTAGGGTCTGATACCTTTGCTACTAATTTTGCAAGAATTCAAAGTTGGAATGCTTCATCTATACTCTCATGTTGTAAATCATCCCAATGTAAGAGTCGAATTAAGTTATATAACAGATTAAAATTCCCTTTTTATTAGTTATAGATACAGGATAATTGGATATTATCGCTAAAACACAAAAAAAAATGACTTACCTCCAAAACTCTCTCCACAAACTCACCCCCAACCAACCTCATCGCTTTCTCAAACAAAACATCATCACTCTCAGGATTAGGGTCATTCCATGCAGGGTTTAACCTATGCACTCTCGCCCCTAAATGTGTATTAATCCGATACAAAGGTTTCCCTTCGGTATACATAGGGATTCCATTGTCTATAGCATCTAATTCTTCCACCAAACCTTCATATATGTGTAAAAATAAGGCTCGAAGACAATCCTGGGTGGCCAAAAGTTTATTCTTTTCTAAAGTGGAAGATAACACTTCTAAACCGTAATGAGCATAAACTAAGCCGGCCGAACTCAACCTGATTGTGTTGAATTTGTTTCTGGTGAGGTCCGGCCGCACCGAGTTTAAGGTTTCGGTGAACTCTCTTTGGTGGTGGTCGAATTTTTTCTTTAATGGGTCATATGTTGCTCCCACATCTACTACAATGTCACACTCATTCAAAACCTAAAATTATTAAGTGTTAAAATTTTTTAGTGTGGACATACTTGCACAATAGTACCTTAGGGTCTCGGCTCCTAACAATATCTGCATCACTATATTCTGGTAACTGTTTTAACATGAAGCAAGCGAGTGCTTCGTCACAATGAAACATACCGTTATGGGTGCCGATTTTCTTTACCATTTTCATGTTTTTGTTGTTGGAAGCCATCACATTAAACCTGAAAAATTCCCATATTGGTTTGCTATAACTGTTGCTGTTAAGTAACGAGCAGATGATCTGGGTTAGAGTTTAACGTCTCAAATAAACTAAGAATCGGTTTTTCAATTAATACTTACCCACGCCAGATGCCCCACGTTGCAGAGCCAGAAAGTCTCACCAAATCGCGGCCTAAATTCAAGAAATGTTCCATGTCTAACCTCACATTTTTGACGTGTGTTTGTTTTGACAAGTGACAGTTCAGATGACTTGTCAAATATTAGGTAGGGTTTAAAGATCGCCAGTACGTTATTGCTCTTTGGCTTTTGGCAGTGTTAACAACCCAATGAAACTTCTGTTTTTAGGGGATTTGAGGCAATTTTACTGGAATTGAAAGAAAAATTAATGTGGCAACCCTGTCAGTATATTCAGGGTTTTTTAATTATAGAGTTACTTCTTGCACTGAAATTTAAAGAGGCAGTTGGGATTTGAAGGGCAGGCAGTGTTGCCAACATGAAAGAAAAAGGGAAGGTGTGTGAAAATAAAAGTTGTTGGAATGTTAAACTAATTTTTTTTGTTTAATATGAGATTTCAGGGTCTGCTTTTAGATAATAGCCTTAATAATTTAATTTCTTAATATTTCTTGTGTTGATTAATAAATTTCGAGGGCTTTTAATGAATTAATGCTTACATTTCATTCGTCACTTCTATATATTAATGTAAGTTGTAATACACCAGTTTTGTTAGGGGAGAGTGCATGTGTGCAATATCGATACGATATTGCGCCCTACAGTTTGACATCTAATGAAGTGACGCCAGTCATATGTCATACAAGCAAATGCTTATGAGCAACAGTATCGATATTTAAACGTTTTTTGTTTGTCTAATCAATAAACTTTAAGTGCCGTTAATGAATTAATCCTTACATAGATTACTAGTTAATCTCGTTCGTCATTCCTATTTAAGATGAGATTTCAGGGTCTGCCTTTAGATAATATCCTTAATAATTTAATTTCTTAATATTTTTTGTGTTGATTAATGAATTTCGAGGACTTTTAATGAATTAATAATTAAATGTCATTCGTCATTTCTATATATTAATGTAAGTTGTAATACACAGGTTTTGTTAGGGGAGAGTGCATGTGTGCAATATCGATACGATATTGCGCCCTACAGTTTGACAGCTAATGAATTGACGCCAGTCATATGTCATTCAATCAAATGATTATGAGCAACAGTATCGATATTTAAACGTGTTTTGTTTGTCTAATCAATAAACTTTAAGTGCCGTTAATGAATTAATCCTTACATAGATTACTAGTTAATCTCGTTCGTCATTCCTATTTAAGATGAGATTTCAGGGTCTGCTTTTAGATAATATCATTAATAATTTAATTTCTTAATATTTTTTGTGTTGATTAATAAATTTCGAGGGCTTTTAATGAATTAATGCTTACATTTCATTCGTCACTTCTATATATTAATGTAAGTTGTAATACACAGGTTTTGTTAGGGGAGAGTGCATGTGTGCAATATCGATACGATATTGCGCCCTACAGTTTGACAGCTAATGAATTTACGCCAGTCATATGTCATTCAATCAAATGATTATGAGCAACAGTATCGATATTTAAACGTTTTTTGTTTGTCTAATCAATAAACTTTAAGTGCCGTTAATGAATTAATGCTTACATTTCATTCGTCATTAAATGTCATTCGTCATTTCTATATATTAATGTAAGTTGTAATACACAGGTTTTGTTAGGGGAGAGTGCATATGTGCAATATCGATACGATATTGCGCCCTACAGTTTGACAGCTAATGAATTTACGCCAGTCATATGTCATTCAATCAAATGATTATGAGCAACAGTATCGATATTTAAACGTTATTTGTTTGTCTAATCAATAAACCTTAAGTGCCGTTAATGAATTAATCCTTACATAGATTACTAGTTAATCTCGTTCGTCATTCCTATTTAAGATGAGATTTCAGGGTCTGCTTTTAGATAATATCATTAATAATTTAATTTCTTAATATTTTTTGTGTTGATTAATGAATTTCGAGGACTTTTAATGAATTAATAATTAAATGTCATTCGTCACTTCTATATATTAATGTAAGTTGTAATACACAGGTTTTGTTAGGGGAGAGTGCATGTGTGCAATATCGATACGATATTGCGCCCTACAGTTTGACAGCTAATGAATTTACGCCAGTCATATGTCATTCAATCAAATGATTATGAGCAACAGTATCGATATTTAAACGTTTTTTGTTTGTCTAATCAATAAACTTTAAGTGCCGTTAATGAATTAATGCTTACATTTCATTCGTCATTAAATGTCATTCGTCATTTCTATATATTAATGTAAGTTGTAATACACAGGTTTTGTTAGGGGAGAGTGCATATGTGCAATATCGATACGATATTGCGCCCTACAGTTTGACAGCTAATGAATTTACGCCAGTCATATGTCATTCAATCAAATGATTATGAGCAACAGTATCGATATTTAAACGTTATTTGTTTGTCTAATCAATAAACCTTAAGTGCCGTTAATGAATTAATCCTTACATAGATTACTAGTTAATCTCGTTCGTCATTCCTATTTAAGATGAGATTTCAGGGTCTGCTTTTAGATAATATCATTAATAATTTAATTTCTTAATATTTTTTGTGTTGATTAATGAATTTCGAGGACTTTTAATGAATTAATAATTAAATGTCATTCGTCACTTCTATATATTAATGTAAGTTGTAATACACAGGTTTTGTTAGGGGAGAGTGCATGTGTGCAATATCGATACGATATTGCGCCCTACAGTTTGACAGCTAATGAATTTACGCCAGTCATATGTCATTCAATCAAATGATTATGAGCAACAGTATCGATATTTAAACGTTTTTTGTTTGTCTAATCAATAAACTTTAAGTGCCGTTAATGAATTAATGCTTACATTTCATTCGTCATTAAATGTCATTCGTCATTTCTATATATTAATGTAAGTTGTAATACACAGGTTTTGTTAGGGGAGAGTGCATATGTGCAATATCGATACGATATTGCGCCCTACAGTTTGACAGCTAATGAATTTACGCCAGTCATATGTCATTCAATCAAATGATTATGAGCAACAGTATCGATATTTAAACGTTATTTGTTTGTCTAATCAATAAACCTTAAGTGCCGTTAATGAATTAATCCTTACATAGATTACTAGTTAATCTCGTTCGTCATTCCTATTTAAGATGAGATTTCAGGGTCTGCTTTTAGATAATATCATTAATAATTTAATTTCTTAATATTTTTTGTGTTGATTAATGAATTTCGAGGACTTTTAATGAATTAATAATTAAATGTCATTCGTCACTTCTATATATTAATGTAAGTTGTAATACACAGGTTTTGTTAGGGGAGAGTGCATGTGTGCAATATCGATACGATATTGCGCCCAACAGTTTGACAGCTAATGAATTTACGCCAGTCATATGTCATTCAATCAAATGATTATGAGCAACAGTATCGATATTTAAACGTTTTTTGTTTGTCTAATCAATAAACTTTAAGTGCCGTTAATGAATTAATCCTTACATAGATTATTAGTTAATCTCGTTCGTCATTCCTATTTAAGATGAGATTTCAGGGTCTGCTTTTAGATAATATCCTTAATAATTTAATTTCTTAATATTTTTTGTGTTGATTAATAAATTTCAAGGGCTTTTAATGAATTAATAATTAAATGTCATTCGTCATTTCTATATATTAATGTAAGTTATAATACACAGGTTTTGTTAGGGGAGAGTGCATATGTGCAATATCGATACGATATTGCGCCCTACAGTTTGACAGCTAATGAATTTACGCCAGTCATATGTCATTCAATCAAATGATTATGAGCAACAGTATCGATATTTAAACATTTTTTGTTTGTCTAATCAATAAACTTTAAGTGCCGTTAATGAATTAATCCTTACATAGATTATTAGTTAATCTCGTTCGTCATTCCTATTTAAGATGAGATTTGCTTTTAGATAATATCCTTAATAATTTAATTTCTTAATATTTTTTGTGTTGATTAATAAATTTCGAGGGCTTTTAATGAATTAATGCTTACATTTCATTCGTCACTTCTATATATTAATGTAAGTTGTAATACACCAGTTTTGTTAGGGGAGAGTGCATGTGTGCAATATCGATACGATATTGCGCCCTACAGTTTGACAGCTAATGAATTTACGCCAGTCATATGTCATTCAAGCAAATGCTTATGAGCAACAGTATCGATATTTAAACGTTTTTTGTTTGTCTAATCAATAAACTTTAAGTGCCGTTAATGAATTAATCCTTAAATAAATTATTATATCCATCCGTCTCGTTCGTCAGTCCTATTTATTAAGGTATAGTTTATTAGACAACGTTTTGTTAGGCGAATGCATATGTGCAATATCGATGCAATACTGCGCTCTACTGCGTTTAACATCCATTGAAGGGACGCCTGTCAATTCAATTTGTCATTCAAGCAAATCATTATGAGCGCCAGTATCGATATTTATAGGTTAATTTTTGTTCTAATCAATGATCTTCAAATGCCTTTAATAAATAAATGCTTAAAGTATAAGTTATTTATTAATGTAAGGTGTTATAATAAAAGGTTTTGTTAGGATATCGATTCGATACTGCGCTCTAAAACTTGACAACCAATAAATTGACGCCTGTCACTTGTCACTTATATACTTAGGGAGGTGCCGTGATTTCGATATTCTTTGGCAGCCATTAAAATTTATGAGCTTTCTAGGGCATTACAAAATAAACGGTGATGGGTAATTACGTTAATGATAGAGAGGTTTAGATGTCGACAAACTAATCATAGTCCGAACACCGTGTATATCAGCAGTTTTGAAAAAAAACTTGAAATTGCGGAAGATATCAATCTGATAAACGTCGTTGTAATAACACCGAATTAAAACGTTCTTTAACGGCATGACCGTGCGCCGCGGTCGGTAATGAGACTGAACTTAACCTTTCCAAATAAGGTGATTAAACTCGCCGTTGCATTTATTAGGATTATGCAAATAAATAAATAATAAATATAAACTTTCGTGACCGTGAACTTGGCCTAAAGAATTTGCATTTTAAACTCTCTCTCTCTCTCCGATACACGCACGATTTACATCTAAACGGAGAAGAAGAGTTGAATGGGATCTTTTGTTGTAACGTGCGTGGGATTTTTTTCTTCTTTGGGTTACGTAATCGGTACAGATGTACAGGGTGATCATGTGATTTGTATTTGTCTGATTTTAGGTGGAATTTTAAGAAATTGGAGTGGCCACTATGAAAACACAGTATTGAAAATAAGAATGACAGCTCTGAATCTCAACATGGCGGACGGGCGCCATCTTGAGATGTAAAACAAAATGGAGGCGTTTGAAGAATTGCCTAATCAAGTGGATTTTTGCCGCTCTTTTTGGTTTAAGATATTTTTAAGATGGCGGCCCTTTATACCGAATATATAGACAACTAAATGCCTGTAGGTACAGGTTCTTAGAATATAAAATTTTTGTATATCAGTGCTATATAATTGACAATTTGTCTTAATATAAATATAATTAAAAAAACAATGAGTAGAAGAAGGGTAAAACTATATGCAGCGATAATTTTGCACCTTTCTCTGTCTGTCCTACGAACCAGATTAACATCAACATAACCAAAAAAAAAAAATTAACTCTCTTTAGATGTTGAAATCTCACGTTGTTTATCCAGCATTACACTCCCCCAAATTATAGTCCCAAAAACCAGGTTAAGGCTCCATAATCACCGAAAATTATTTATTCAAATGGTAAATTTCCCACATTGTAAGGATCAACCGGGATTTACTATCGAAAAATAGGCAAATGTTACAAAATCGCTTTTTATCTAATTCGTTCGTTGGTGTTGATAGTGGTGGTGGGGGGGAGCGCGTCGCGACGAAAACACGCGCCTATCGTCCGCTTAGTTTTTAGTCGGTTCCCGGCATCGCACTTTGAACGGGCGAGAGACGCACTGAGTGAGTGAGAGTGAGAGAGACAAAAACATTTTCTGTATTCTTTTTTTATTGGTTCTTAATTAAATCCTCCCTGTATTATTTATTATTATGATGTTCCACCCCCCGTATAGTTTGATATATTATGCGATATGACTTATAACGCAGGTGCGCGATGGGTACTGCGATCTCTATTTGAACGTTCTTCGATTTGGCGCCAAAAATTTTCGAAGTATGAGTGACTTTACTTAGAAGGGGTGGTTTTTTTGATTTTTTTCGGTCAGGATGCGGTTGGAGACGCTGCTTATAAGGTATTTTTTTAATAAAATAATTTTTATATATGCGGCGTATAAGTACAAAAGTCGGATCGTATAGTGAAGAACGCCCGGTAATTATCAGATTTTCGTATTCTACATAAAATTACAAGAAATTTGAGGGGTCACACGATATACTTTGATTAAATAGTTTCTGAGTTATAAGCAATTGAAAATTGCCTGTCAATGTCAAAGTGGAGGCCATTTTTAGTAACTGACATTTGACAGCTGGCGATTATAGACATATGTTAAAGAAATAGGAGAGTGAAAATCGTTTTTCTTTATGTTAAATCGTTTTGAGCCAAGAAGCTTTTAAAGTAACAAAGGATCGATTTTCAACTGTCAATATCTGGAAAACTCCTTGAGGAAAGTATGTCATGTGACCCCTCAAATTTCTTTTTTTTTTTCACAGTTGAAAATTTCAAAATGGAGGTCATTTTGTTAACTGTCAAAAAATGACATTTGACAGATGGGCATTACAGACAGATATTAAAGAAATAAGAAAATGAAAATCGTTTTTCTTTATTTTAAATCGCTTTGAGCCAGGAAGCTTTTAAAGTAAAAAAAGGATCGATTTTCAACTGCCAATATCTGGAAAACCGTTTGATGAAAGTATGTCGTGTGACCCCTCAAATTTCTTGGAATTTCACGTAGAATCCAAATATATCATAACATATAGAATTTAAATGTAACGTCTAATTTTTACAACTGTCTGATCTATTTCTTGTCTAACAATTTTCTTATTTTTAATGGGACCCCTTATATATTATTGCATGTTCAGATTCTAGGTAAAATTGTAAAAACTTTGAGGTATCACATGTCCCACTTTGCTTCAATAGTTTCTGAAATATAAACAGTTGAAAATTTCAAAATGGAGGTCATTTTGTTTAACTGTCAAAAAAATGACATTTGACACATGGTGATTTTTGACAGATGTTAAAGAAATAGGAGAGTGAAAACCATTTTTCTTTATTTTAAATCGCGTTGAGCCAGGAAGCTTTTAAATTAAAGAAAGGATCGATTTTCAACTGTCAATATCTGGAAAACTGTTTGAGGAAAGTATCTCATGTGACCCCTCCAATTTCTTGGAATTTCACGTAGAATCCAAATATATCATAACATATAGAATTTAAATGTAACGTCTAATTTTTACAACTGTCTGATCTATTTATTTTCTAACAATTTTCTTATTTTTAATGGGACCCCTTATATATTATTGCATGTTCAGATTCTAGGTAAAATTCTAAAAAGTTTAAGGCGTCACATGTCCCCCTTTGCTTCAACAGTTTTCGAAATATAAACAGTTGAAAATTTCAAAATGGAGGTCATTTTGTTTAACTGTCAAAAAATTACGTTTGACACATGGTGATTATTGACAGATGTTAAAGAAATAGGGGAGTGAAAACCATTTTTCTTTATGTCAAGTGGTTTTGACTCAGGAAGATTTTAAAGTAAAAAAAGGATCGATTTTCAACTGTCAATATCTGGAAAACTGTTTGAGGAAAGTATGTCATGTGACCCCTCAAACTTCTTGGAATTTCACGCAGAATCCGAAAATATTATAATATATAACTAAGGTTTAAATGTAACGTCTCAATTTTATTATTTTTTATGGATACCTTATATATTATTGCATTTTCAGATTCTAGGTGAAATTTTAAAAAGTTTGAGGTATCACATGCCCTACTTTGCTCCAATAGTTGGAAATTTCAAAATGGAGGTCATTTTATTAACTGTCAAAAAATGACATTTGACAGATGGTCATTACAGACAGATATTAAAGAAATAAGAAAGAGAAAATCCTTTTTCTTTATGTTAAATCGTTTTGGGCCAGGAAGTTTTTAAAGTAAAAAAGGATCGATTTTCAACTGTCAATATCTGGAAAACTGTTTGAGGAAAGTATGTCATGTGACTCCTCAAACTTCTTGGAATTTCACGCAGAATCCGAAAATATTATAATATATAACTAAGGTTTAAATGTAACGTCTCACTTTTATTATTTTTAATAGACACCTTATATATTATTGCATTTTTAGATTCTAGGTGAAATTCTAAGAAATTCGAGGGGTCACATGACCTACTTTATTCAAAGAGTTTCTGAGATATAAACAGTTGAAAACTTTTCTTTTTTTTTGGATATCGACAGTTGAAATCAATTCCTATGCTTCAACTGCCTGGAAGAATAAAATGATTTTCCAATGGTTCAATTCGTTTTTCCAAGGATACAAAGAAAAGTAGGATCAAACAAGGAATATCCTGTTTTCTTCCAGGCAGTTGAAGTTCAGAAGAAAGAGTTAAATTAAATTTTCTTCAATATCTTTCTGGCAGATAATATCTCTTCTTTTAGCTTCAACTTCCTGGAATTAAAGGAAAAATAGGAGCAATATTCAACTACTAATATCTGGTTGTAAACTCTATTTGTTTAGACCTATCTATTAACATCAATTTCAAAACTGTCAGTCAAAGTGAAGGTCATTTTCTTAACTGTCAAAAAAATGACATTTGACATATGACAAGCTTTGGAAAAAGAATACAGTGAAAACCGTTTTAGTTCTGCAGCCTTTTAAAGTGTAAAAAGAAGGCATTTTCAATTGTTGATATCTTAGGGCCTGGTTAACCAAAATATGTTATGTGACCCCTTGAAATTCATGAAATATCCCCTAGAATACTAAAATTTGACACGATAATATATTACTTCCATTTATAATAAAAATTATATAAAAACAGATTTTCTTTGTATGGCCCGAGGAAACCCCAAAGACAATTTGTAGATATCCGCCGTATCTGATCATTCAGCCGGTCATGACTAATGTCGCAACTTAATTAAACAACTTTTTATTAATGGAAAAAATTGTACTTGAGTGAAACCTGCTATTCATTACATAAATAAAAGATTTTATGCCGATAATAATTTTATATACGCCATTATTTTAACCGCAAGAAATTCCACTCTCTTTAATCAATAGGGCGAAAAGAAACGTCTCTATCGCTTATTTATCATAATAAATTACTCTGGCATTGCATTCGCCATTTTGTGACTGTCATGTCGGTGGCTTGGCAACGTCGCCTGCTTACAAATCTCTTTATGTCAAAACGTAAGGGCAATTAATACAGTAGCGACCCTACTTAACCCAAACTGAACGCATTGAATACCAAATAGATGTCAAAGGGTGGCTTAAGGTATCGTGATTCATAATATAATCCCACACAAGTAACCAAATATCGGAAGTGTTGCTGAATGGGCACAGCTGGCCTCCGTTCCTCTGTGAAGCCCTTTTTATATTAACCCTCCCCATTTAGAATGCATTTCGGTCAGATGTGTGTGTTATTAGTTCGTGTAGAACCCGTAACGCCATCTACAAAGCGTAAAGAAGTCAACTTTGACAGTTGACTTATTTATCTGTCAGGCTTTGACAGTTAATTTATATAAAAATTATATGACATTCTCGTGGATAATAATTGCAAAATGTGGTATAGACAAATAATATTTGAATTAAGTAAGAATTAGATAGGGCGCCACGTCTATCAAGTGACATGAGTAATTTCTTGTTTATGTTTAGACGGAGATGTCAGAGGCCCACCCATTCGATTTAATTTATATTTTATACGATAATGAATTCCTGTATTTTTTTAAAAGTAAGTCAACATGTTTAAAAATAATTTTTCTAAATTATTAGTGGAGTCATTTAACTGAAAATTTATTTTACTTACATTCCTGTACTTCCGATATGACCGGAAGTACTCGTATATTGTCCCAGTTCTAAACTTTTCGCTATAGAGTTTTATAGGCAATAAAAGCCGGTAGCCGAAGGTATTTTTATAACCGCAATAAAACCCGACACCCCGCTAATATTAACTAGATGGCGCTGTGTAATTAAAATTGTTATATACGTGATTAGTATTGTAAAAATGACCGTTTTATAACCGCAACACGGCCGGCGTAAATTTGATTTACGACGTGTTATTTTCTTACTGGGTGGTAACGTCGGAATGGGTGTATAATTGGCACGTGCGCCTTAAGGGTTATAGAGGAAATAGGGTGTAAAGAAAGCGCACTTTTTATCTGTCAGTTATGCGGTTAATATATTTAAATTTGACAGGTGACAGTTGTAGATTTCTATTTTATCCAGAAAAGTACGAACAGAAAAAAGTTAGGTTGGGTATAGTTTAATTTGACAGGTACAATTTAATTAATAATAATACACTCAAGAAAAAGTTGGGTTATGTATATTGGCAATTGACACGCAATGATAAATTAATTACAGATTTCTACTTATCGGCATTAATATTATGCGCAAAACTAATCAAGTGACAACCGTTTACAGGTTTCAAAAGTTGGGTTATGTATCATGACATTTAACGGATGCTACGATGACATTTGAATTAATTACAGATTTCTACTTATCGGCATTAACACTCTTGCGCAAATTAGTACTAATCAAATGACAAGCGTTTACAGGTTTCTAACTTTTTTTTTGTCCTTTATTCGCATTGTATATTTCAATTTGACAGGTACAATTTAATTAATAATAATCCACTCAATAAAATGTTGGGTTACGTATATTGGCAGTTGACATGCAGTGATGAATTAATTACAGAGTTCTACTTATCGGCATTAACGTTATGCGCAAAACTAATCAAGTGTCAACCGTTTCTACCTTTAGATCCATCTAAAATCAACTGAAAAACTACGCCCTAAAAATGACATTAAAACCCAAGAGCATTTTTGCTTGTCATTTATTCGCATGACATATTTAAATTTGACAGCTTCTATTTAATTAATAATGTCGCATTCAATAAAAAGTTGGGTTATATATCTTGTCCTTTGACAGATGCTATGATGATGTGAACCTTCGAATTAATTAATACTTAGTCCAAATTACAGTGACTTTAACTGCTGGGAAAACCGGACAAAAAGACCCTGAATGTCTGGAATAAATTAACATTTATTCTAGGAACTTGAAATTGTAAAAAAATTACCCAAATTGCGTGAATTAAATGAGAATTTATTCCAGGAGCTTGAAGTACATGAAAATCCACTTCAACTGCCTGGAAAATTGGGAAAAAATGACCCCAAGTGCCTGGAAGAAATGGAAATCTATTTCAGGAACTTGAGGTGCCTAAAGAACCACTTCAATAGTCTGGAAAATTGTGAAACTCACCCAAATTACTTGAAGTAAATAAAAATTTATTCCAGGAGCTTGAAGTACATTAAAACCCACTTCAATTGCCTGGAAAACTGACTAAGAAACCTCAATTGCCTGGAATAAATGACAATTTATTTTAGGAGCTTGAAGCACTTGAAAACCCACTTCAACTGCCTGGAATATTGGGAAAAATGACCCCAAGTGCCTAGAAGAAATGAAAATCTATTTCAGGAACTTGAGGTGCCTAAAGAACCACTTCAATTGCCTCGAAAATTGGGAAAACTTACGCAGATTGCTTGAAATAAATAAATATTTCTTCAAGGATCTTGAAGTACATGAAAACCCACTTCAACTGCCTGGAAAATTGGGAAAAATGACCCCAAGTGCCTGGAAAAAATGAAAATCTATTTTAGGAACTTAAAATACCAAAGAACCACTTCAATAGTCTGGAAATTTTGAAACTCACCCAAATTACTTGAAGTAAATAAAAATTTATTCCAGGAGCTTGAAGTACATTAAAACCCACTTCAATTGCCTGGAAAACTGACTAAGAAACCTCAATTGCCTGGAATAAATGACAATTTATTTTAGGAGCTTGAAGCACTTGAAAACCCACTTCAACTGCCTGGAATATTGGAAAAAATGACCCCAACTTCCTGGAAGAAATAAACATTTATTTTAGAAGTTTATTACTCATGAAAAATTACTTCAATTGGCTGAAAGAATTCTTAAAGAATCCCACGATATCTTAGAAACTGTTCAAGTCACATAAAAGTTGTATAAGACTTTCTTAAAGGAAATTTAATTCTTATTAAGTTTGTTTATTAGGAAAAATATCATAGGATTAACAGCAACTGAGATATCAAGCAAAATATCCAGAGGGGCGCCTTAAATCACAAGTGACTTTACATAAATTTTATTCAACGATATCTTAACAACTGTTAAAGTTACATGAAAGTTGTATCAGACTTTCTTAAAGGAAATTTAATTCTTATTAAGTTTGTTTATTAGGAAAAATATCATAGGACTAACAGCAACTGAGATATCAAGCAAAATATCCAGGGGGGCGCCTTCGGTCACAAGTGACTTTACATAAACTTAATTCCACGATATCTTGGAAACTGTTAAAGTCACATAAAAGTTGTAAAAGACTTTCTTAAAGGAAATTTAATTCTTATTAAGTTTGTTTATTAGGAAAAATAACATAGGATTAACAGCAACTGAGATATCAAGCAAAATATCCAGGGGGGCGCCTTCGGTCACAAGTGACTTTACATAAACTTAATTCCACGATATCTTAGAAACTGTTAAAGTTACATAAAAGTTGTATAAGACTTTCTTTCTTAAAGGAAATTTAATTCTTAAAGCCGTCAAGATTTTGCAAAAACTTGGGATGTTGTTTAAGCATATAAAACGGCCGGTTCTGACGGTACCGGTCGAGTACCTCTTTTGGTTCCACGTGTTCGTTATTTATTAAAAATATTGAAATTCAATAAACGAAGAAACAAGAAAATTACAATATAAATCGAAAAATTCAGGTTATGTGCATATGTCAAAGTACGTTGAGCTTTGACAGATAATACAATGACAAGAAATTTTAAGAAACCACAGATTCCCACGACATTTTGAAAGGACATTTGACAGAACTAAGGAGCATTATCAATTCATGTGTCAAACAAATTACGTTAAGAAATTCGACTTTGTCCTAAGCCAAGGATTAGAGGTTAATTTGTATGTGTTAACTAGATGGCGCCACACTCTTTATATCGAGTAAACCACATACGAATTAACGTGATAATTGAATTTTTTTTCCTTGTTTGTTTTAGGGAAGAAGGAAAACCTCTACAAAATTAATTTTTCGTTAGTGCGTACCTATGTGTATGACTAATCGTTACAATGAAAGATTTTACTCGGATTACGAGTGGCGCCACACACTCTATATCCTACGGTTGTCGTCTCGCATACCGATGTAGTAAATAAAATTAAAAATCGCACTTATAAACCCGATCCGGCTCGGAAGGACCGAAACGATGTTATGGGAACCGTTCGGACGCATAAACACCATTTAATTTTCTAATCTGTAATTTCGTAAGTGAGTATAGTAGTGAGTCCGAGAACATGTGTAGTGGCGCACTTAAAAACGTCGTTCCGTTCATATAATATAAATTAAAATAGAGTTGACATGACGGCGATAAAATCGCCGTTTTTCTTTTTGTTTTTAACATGACATTTACATTTATAGGCGCCCGTTTCGAATATGGAAATGCTTTTAGGCTTTAATGTCATTTTTAGGGCGCGGTTTGCCAGTTGACGGATTTAAAAGTAGAAATCTGTAAACAGTTGTCACTTGATTAATAAATTAAGGATTTTTGTGTATAGTGTTAATGCCGATAAGTAGATATCTGTAATTAATTCGAAGGGTCTTGTCATCGTAACGTCTGTCAAAGGAGAAGTTCTAGCTGTCAAATTGTAATATGTCACGTGAATAAATGACAAGCAAAAAATTAGTTAATTTAATTTGTAGAGCATGGTTTGTCAGTTGTCATTGTATTATCTGTCAAACGTACTTTGACATCTATTAACGTCACAATTGAAGTGGTTTTCTATGGGTCTTAAGCTTCTAAAATAAATGGTCATTTCAACCAGGTAAGTGGGGTCATTTTTCCCAATAGTCCGGACATTAAAATATCTATTTATTTCAAGTAATTTAAGTTAGTTTCCTCAATTTTCCAGGCAATTGAAGTGGTTTTTTTAGGTATTTCAAGTTTCTGAAACAGATTGTCATTTCTTCCAAGACGTTGGGGTCATCTTTCCTAATTTTCCAGGCAGCTGAAGTGGGTTTTCATGTGTTTCAAGTTCCAAGAATAAATTATCGTTAATTCCAGGCAGTTGGGGTATTACATTCAGTTTTCCAGGAAGTTGAAGTAAGTTTTTATGTACTTCAAGATCCTTGGGGTCATTTTTCTTAATATTTCAGGAAGTCGAAGTGGGTTATCAAGTATTTCAAGCTCCTAGAATAAATTGTTCTTTATTTCAGGCAGTTGCGTTTTTTTACTGAGTTTTTCAGGCAATTTAAGTGGGTTTTCATATACTTGAAGCTCCTGGAATAGATTTTTATTTACTTTACACAATTTGGGTTATTTTTTTAAAATGTTCCAGGCAGTCGAAGAGGGTTTTCAACTGTTTCAAGTTCCCAGAATAAATTTTTGTTTATTCCAGGCAGTCAGGGTCTTTTTGTCCAGTTTTCCCAGCAGATAAAATCACTGTAATTTGGGCAATTAACACGTTCAAATCGATACATTGCGGTAATTAGATATCTGTCATTATTGGCAAATGTCATTATACTTTGACGTTTGAACATAAGCCTCCATCTTTTTACTGTCAAACGTCAACATATTTAAGCAATGCAGTTAAAATCCAAGTTTGGCATTTGACACAATTGACAATTGCCAAATTTACAGATTTCTACTTACGTAACGTTAGTACCGTAATGAAGTTTGGAAAATTGCCCTTTGTATTAATGCCAATAGGTAGGAACCTGTAATTATTTGAAATGATCTGGTGCTTGGGGTATATGTCTGTCATTTTAACATAACCCAACTTTTTTTGCTATTTATATTCTGGTAAAAATAAGAACAGTTTGTTGGGTCAAATCTGAATATATTATGCTCGTAAATGACGTAAAGCTAGTAGGCAGTAGATGGCACGACTAATAGTGAAAGCATTAATGCCGATATAAGTAGAAGAAATCTGTAATTATTTTAAATGTCTTCTCTTATTAAATGTCAATACATTCTGACATCGCTGCTCTGTAGCCACTATTGCTTGTCAAATTTTGACAGCTGACTTTTATTTACAGATTTCTACTGAGCCGACTAAGGCGCCATAAAAAATTAACTGCTTATTATAGAGATACTACTAAGTATTCTTAGTCAGTTTAAAAATCTACCGAACAGATTAATTAACCTTTCACTTCACTTACACATCAATGAGTAGGAACCTGTAATTATTTGAAATGATTTGGTCAATGTGATATCTGTCAATTGTTCTGATATTTTTACATAACCCAACTTTCTGTTATTTATGTTTTGATAAAAATAAGAACAGTTAGTTAGGTAAATTATTGGTTTTTGTATTCTTACTGATAAAGTAGAAACCTGTCAAATTTACACAAATGACGTAAAGGTAATAGATGGCATGACTAATAACATTAATTCCAATCCCAAAGAAAAATCTAATTTTTTCAAACATAACCCGACTTTTGACAGTTTATATTGCAATTTTCTTAGCGGGAATCTTATTTGTCATGAAATTCTTACTAAGTCACTGCAATCTGGACTATTTACAGATTTCTATAACATTAAAACGGGAAATTCGAATATAAGGGTAAGTGAACATAATCCTGATAACCCAACTTTTTGCTGTCAAATGTCGATATATTTAAGCAAATCTGTCAATTGTTCTGACATTTTAAGGTAACCTAACTTTTTGCCTATGAAAATAAGAACAGTTTGTTGGGTATTAACCTGTAAGTGTCACTTGTCAAATTGGAATGACGTAAGTCCAGTGTGCAATGGATGGCGTGTAGAAATCTGTAATTATTTTAAAAATCGTCACTTGTCATTCCGGCATCCCCCTACAGCTTGCTCAAATGTTGACATCTGAACCATTTATTTACAGATTTCTATACTTACAATAAATTCACTGGTTATTACAGAGGTGTCAGTAGACATCCGATCAACTAACCGTTTCGCTGCGTTTAATTGGATATTTACGTAGCGTTTCTGTTTATATGTTCATCAACGTCAATTAAATTTAATCGTAATTTACATATGAATCGATGCGTGTAGTTAGTGTATAAGTAAAAGATTTGCAATTAATTAGTTTACGGTACGGGGATGATCGAAACGTAACGTTTTTCAACCTGTTTGATCCTTCGATGGTTAATAACTCAATCTCCGCTTAACGAGAGTTTGTTTTGTCAGTAAAACCGGGCCGATCGTAAATTTAGAATGTTCGCTTTTTAATCATCATCAGTCATTTTGGACGTGCCGTTTAAAATGACGGCGGCAGACGCTTCTTTCTTTCTTTTCACACCTTCGGAGGTTTTTTTTTTTTGGTTTTATTACTTGTTTACCTGCACGCTGAGTATTTTTAACTGTAGCGATAAATTACGTTCGCCAATAACCGACGTCGCCATCTATCGCATGCGAAGAAACTCGACAGAACTGTCATAATGAGATCAGTTGTGTCACAGTAGTCATGACAACCGTCCCTATTGCATTTGTGCTTTTGTTGACAAAATAGAAATCTGTAAATATTGCAGGTGTCACCACGTGTCAAAGTAGATGACTCAACCGGTGGATTTATGAACTTGTCTGCACTCAATTATATTGATAAAACCCGTTTGAAAATTCAATAAAATTCCACATGCCCCCTTTTGAATCCTACATCTGATTTAAAATGCGTACAAGGCCCTCTGGTTATACGAAAAGAAAAAAATGCATCTCCTATTTATGCATATTGGAAATTAACAGCTCGTAAACCGTCGATTCTTCACGGAAAAAACGTTATTTTAACTGCCCCCGGAGCCATCAAAACCTGAAAGCTTTCAGAACTCATTCACACTGTCGAAGGCGTTAGAAGAATCTGAAAAATTCAAAAAAATAAATTTTCAATCAACCAGGTTAACCGAGACCGGTCGATAAACAAATTCGCCATCGTAAATTTAATTAATTTTTTCTCTGTACGATCCGCCCACAGGACGACTTGTTTGTATCCTTTTTCGTGTATTGAGTTGGAGCAGTACCACCCAAACGATTGAAAGAGGACGTTACTACGAAGATGGACAACTGACAAGTATGACAGGATAATTACTGTCACGAGTTGTACTGACTTGATAAGGCTATTGACTTTTAACTGTCCGTTTTGTAATAATGCTTATGATTAAGAGAGGGCGTTGTTATAAACAAACCCTGGACAAATCTTTAAATATAATTTATTGTCTTGAGTGCTCACTATTCTCCACTTTTTAATATATTTTTATCCTTGAACGTTTGACATTGACAGTTGACAAATTAGAATCGCCCCCCTTATACATGAAGGACAGCTGAAAAAATGTGCCGTAAATCACCAGCCGAATGAACCAAATCGATATTTACTATGTCGATTGATGTTGTTCATAATGTCGCGTACTGGGGCTCGGTTTCCTGTGCGAATACGCCATTATAACATTAAACATGTGGCGCCTTTTATAACCTGATGTAATACGGGGTGGCCAAAGTAAGTCTCGAGTTCATATTTTGTGACTCACCCTGGTAAAATGTAAATAGAGTCTCAAGATTACTTGGTTAAAGATTTTTGAGGTTAGATCATAATGTATTCTGCCATAGTTACTACGAAGATGGACAACTGACAAGTATGACAGGATAATTACTGTCACGAGTTGTACGGACTTGATAAGACAGTTGACAAATTAGAATCGTCCCTCGTATATGAAGGACAGCTGAAAACATGTGCCGTAAATCACCAGTTGAATGAACCAAATCGATATTTACTATGTCGATTGATGTTGTTCATAATGTCGCGTACTGGGGCTCGGTTTCCTGTGCGAATACGCCATTATAACCTGAAACATGTGGCGCCTTTTATGATCTGATATAATACAGGGTGGCCAAAGTAATTTATTCTGCCATTGGCATAGTTGAATTAAATGACTCCAAAACGTGTTAATTATTTCTTTTATTATGTGACAGCCTCGGTATATTCAATTTGTATTAAATCAACAATAATCGCCTTAAAATTTATTTCCTAATTAACAAAAACGAGCCATAAATCAAATATTAAAATTAATTGTTTATCGATAACCCCTCGTCTTATATTACGGTGACATTTCTAACCCAGTTTAGTGGCTTTCAAAGGAATTCGTCGCCTATGAATGGACATAAAATCGCTCCGTCTTTTTTTTTTATTTTTAATTTATTGTCAATGAATTGGTTTATTTTCGGTTTTTATGGGTAAATAAACAAATTAAGTTAAAATTAGATGTGATTTTATTATGGAGAAATGCGGGATTTAAAATCGAGGTTTTCCTATTTTATACCGTGACTATTATAATTTATTTGTATGGGGACGAGCAGATGTCCTCATAAATTGACACCCCACCCCACAACACATTCAAGGAGTCCCTCATAGGGTCATTATTAATTGTTGACACGTGTTGGACCCCATTTAAATTTATTATATTGTGGTTGTTTCTGTCTGGAAGTCGTTATTCTCTATTTTTTTCTTTCAAATTTGGACAAAGAATGACAAACAAGTCATTCATTTGTCGATGTCCATCATTTGTCTAGACAAATTTGAAAGTTTACCAGTTATACTAAAAACCTGGGATTTCCCAATTGTTCTTCCGATTTTGTCCAGATGGTTCCAGGAAGTTCAACTGCCTGGACGAAACATGCAATGTTATAAAGATATTTCATCAAATTTGCCTGAAAGTTTAATTTCAACTGCCTGGAAGTGTTTTTTAATTTTTGAAAAAATTTCTTTATGTTTTCCAGGAAATTAAGCCAATTTTTCACTTATTTTAAAGAAACAGTTCAAATACTTAAAAGTAACAGCCAACTGCCTGGAAAAAGTCAAGAGATTTCCAGAAACTGCCCTAATAAGTTTTATGTTATTCTAAAGCAGATACAACCTGAAGTAACATTACGAGAGAAACACGCGCCGCGATACGTCAAGTCCACCAATTCGAAAACTGATGAAACTTTTTTGCCCTGTTGGCATTTTTCAAAACACAAATTTCGGTGTTTTTTAAGTTTAAATGACTGGATAAGAGAGTCTAGAACAAACAAGAGATGGATTCAACTGCCTGAGGATGTCTCTGCAACAATTATTTCCCGCGTCTAAAGTTAAATTTTTATATTTATACATTGGCAATGCTTGGTTGGCACCTGGATGCGCAGACGACTTAGCAGTTCGTTTCGTGGTTTCACGTTTCATCAGATGACAATCCTGTAGATTGCACAAGTAGAGGCTTAACGCCAAATAATTTAGTTAATCATCCATATTGTGGTTTAGTGGTCCCACATGGCTTAAACTACCCAAATCGGACTGGAAATTAAATTCAAATTTTGCCAAGTCTCTTGATATTACCCAACAGATGTCTTGCGAGGAGAAACCCCTTGTTCTCTCAATTGTAATCGAAGCCAACATTTTAGACGCTTTGGAGGTATGAAGACCTATTTTACCTGCCTGAAATTTAACATTTGTTGTTTAATTTTTTTAAATATGTAAAAAATTTCCAATTTTCCATCTGATATTTGAAGCAATTTTTATGAACCTTATAACTTGAGTACAAAGAAATTTTTTGTTTTTTCCAGGCAATTGGAATAGTCACTTTTAACTAAAAACAACAAATTTAACTAAAACCTATTCCAATTGCCTGGAAGAAATATAGAATTAGTCCAAATATCTGGAATAAAATGCAGATGATTTTAATCGCCTGGAATAAATAAGAAACCGCTTCAATTCTCTGGATAGAACCAGAACCTACTTGACTACTACTGAAATAATTTGAAATAACTTATATCGATTATAAAAGAATATTTCAGTGCCTGAAAAAAATTAAAATAGGCTCCAATTGCCTAGAATAAAATAGTAAATTGTTTTAACTGCCTGGAATGACTCTTTTTCAATTGTCTGGAAAATATGAAAAGTTTCCTATTTTCCCTCAAAGTACAAATTATATTTGTATTTTTTCCAGGCAATTGAAGTTCTACAGCCATTTTCATAAATTTGTCTTTTGTATCAGGCATTAGGGTGATTGTATTTCTTCCAAGCAATTATCGTAGACACTTCCTTATATTTTTTTTAATTAAGAAAAAAATCAAGCTTTGTTAAAATTAACTAAATTCAAATATTTTCCAGATTTCTAGTAGAATACAAAGTTGACTGAAATTACCCTGATTGCCTGGAAAAATTACAAATGACTTTTATAGTTCATAGATAATGAAAAAAATATTCCAGTTGCCTTGAAGAAATACAAGATTAGCCCAAATGCCTGGAATAAGATAAAAATTAATTTTGATTGCCTCGTATTAATAAGAAATGATTCCTGTTGCTTATTACAATTGCCTGGAAGAAATATAGAATTAGTCCAAATATCTGGAATAAAATACGGATGATTTTAGTCGCCTGAAATAAATAAGGAACCGCTTCAATTGTCTGGATAAAACCAGAACCTACTTCGACTCCCTGAAATAAATAGAAATAACTCATATCGATTATAAAAGAATATTTCAGTGCCCGAAAACAATTAAAATTGACTCCAATAAAATACTAAACTGCCTAGAATCCCTTTTTTTCAATTGCCTGGAAAATATTAAAAGTTTCCTATTTTCCCTCAAAGTACAAAATAATTTCGTATTTTTCCAGGCAATTGAAGTTCTACAGCCATTTTCAACTTGTTGGACCTATTTGTTTTTTTTTTCAGGCAATTTTAATAAATTTGTCTTTTGTATCAGGCATTAATCACTCTAATGCCTGATACAGAAGAAAAATTTGATTTTTTTTTCTTTTAATCAAATACCTCTGTTCAAGTGCCTGCAAGGACTAAAAAATGTCAATTTTTTCTTGCTATATTTGTATGACGATTTTTCTTTTAAAAGTCGTTAATATCGTTTTATCAAAAAACTGGCTTTAACTGCCTGGACGAAACAACAACTTTTTTTGTGTAAAAGTTTTTAAATTTTAATTGTTTTTTGTAGAAAACTCTCGATTTTTTGTCTCTAAAATTCTGGAATTAATGACGTTTTTTTGTCCGAATTCTCATTGTTTTTAATAAAAAAAACTACCTGAAAGTACTCAAAAATATTAGAATTTTTATTAAAAATTTTTTTTTTGATATTTTGCTAAAAATTTGGATATTTTTGCTAAGATTTCGATAAAAATAGTAATACCTTTTTTTTCGAATTCACATTAATTTTTTTAATCGAAAAACCCTTTCAACTGCTCGAAAGGATCAAAAAATGTTATGTTAGAACTTCTATTATTTAACCTAAATTTGTTTTTTTTTAGCAACTATTTGAAGTAATGAGTATTTTTTGTCGATGCCAAATTAATTTTTTTAAATCAAAAAACCCGCTTTAACCGATTCTTTTGTATTTTAATTTAGAAGTAAATTTAAAATTTGCAAAAATTCAGATTGTTTTTGGAAGTTTTTTCTTTTAATTGGAATCAACTTAAATTTTTTCTTGCAAAATTGTTCAAATTTATGTTTTTCCAAAAAAATTGAAATTTTGTTTTTAGAATACATTTTTTTGGATTTTCCTGGAAGTAATGAACCCTTTTTCTTATAATAATCATTTTTTTTGTTTATTAAAAAACAGGCTTTAACTGCTTGGAAAAAACAAAAATAAATTTCAATTTTTTTTGTAAAATTTATTATTAATTATATTCAAATTAATACCAATGATTATAATAATAATAAGTATTTATTTAAAATCAATGCTACAAAAAAAGATACACAACAAAAAATTGAAAATTCCTGGAAAATATCAATAATCTTAGAATATCTCAAAAAAATTGGGAAAAAATCATGTATGCTCACTCACACTGCATTAATAAAACCCAATTTTTAGTAAAATTTTTTTTGTGATAATCAATTTTCAAAAAATTGGTGAAAATATCTAAGTTCCACCAAAACATTCAAAATTCCTGTAAAATCTCAATAATTTCAAAAAACCTCAAAAAAAAAGTTGAGAAAATTCGAAATGATTTGATCATCCATTTTTTGGGTGCATTATGGTAAAGCCAAGTTGGCAAAAATAGCAAATTTCACCAAAAAATTGAAGAAAGTCCTGGAAAATCTCAGTAACTTCAGAAAACCTCAAAAAATTAGAAAAAAAATCTAAATTTCAGAAAATAATGAAGATTTTTCTTTTAAAATTTGATTAAAATTGACAGGCAAATTATAATAAGAAAACTGGAACTATTGGGAGTTAGGGGTAATGTATTGAACTGGTTTACGTCTTTCTGGTATAATAAAGTCCAGCTTGTTATGTTTAAAAGTAATACGTTTGTTTAAACAATTAACAATAAAAATGTAAAAAAATTGTTTCTTCCAGGCAGTCAAAGCCAGTCAAACGATTAAAAAAAAATTACCAGAATAGTTTTCCAAGGTCAATAAATTAATAAATAAATCCACGTAAAAAAATGATAGATTACTCTACTCTGTATTTATTACTCTAATTCTCTAGATTTTTTTTATAAAGCTAGTCAATTTTCTCTCTGGATATACTTCTGTTATATATATATGTTCATTTCTCTAAATAGTTAAATTTATATCCCAAAAAAATGCACTTCAACTACCTGGAAAAAATTAAAAAAACGTCGTTCTTTAAATGTTTTCTCTGAATTCAACTGCCTGGAATATGCATGTTATAACTTACAAAAGCTGAAAACTCCTCTAAAAACTTCTTGAACCACTTTTCTCCGAGCCAATTTCTCACATAACTTTTACGTACAAAAAAAAAACATGAAACCCAGTGTGACTCCGACATCGTCGAATGCCTAAACGGTTACAAATAACCGTATAAATCAAATTCAAAGGACATCAATAGGAGTCTGATTAAATTTGAAGGCTCGCATTGAGCTTGTCACAATAATTTCTTAATTGAATTCATAATATAAGAGAGTCAAGAAACATGATGCTGGCGCCCACGCTTTTTCGTTTACAGGCCTTCTGTCCAATTTCAAAATGAATTCGTTTAATTGCGTACATCTACGAATTGAAAACGTCACTTTTCTGGCATAATAAATTCTCCAATCTTCAAATGGGAAACGACCTAAACGACGGGGGGGTCATAAATTAATCGAACCTACTCCGCGGTGCCATCTGGGGATCATTCACATTTTTAATATGTGATTTTACTAAATCCCCCTTATTGTTTAAGATAACAAACTTTATTGTTGTTTTGACCACAAATCCCTTCATTATGTAGGATTAGTTAATTGCAGGTAACCGCGTGTAATACGTGTGAAGTTCATTAACACCCATTAAAATATTAAGTTTGCCTGATATAAAATGTTATTTTTAAACTGTTTTTGTCAGATAACTTATTTGCTTGTAAATATTATGTTTTTTTAAATTATTTATTATGTGCCACTTCCCCTGTAATACGCCATTTTGTTTTTTTTTTCAAGATGGCACTCACGTCACAAGAACCAGCCTCAAATTTGAAAAACTTAGACATTGTCAACTGTCTTTCTTACGTCATATTTAAAAAAAAATCGAGAGTAACCTCTAATTGGTAATCGAAAGGACTTACACTGTTGCCGATAAGTGCCTTAATTTTTTTTTTAATTGGAATATTTTATCTGATACAGCATAATAATATGAAGAGCAGAAACGACCCGATAAAATGCCGATCCAGTTGTCAATAAATTAATTGGCTTTGCAAATATGGAAATCAATTAAACTCTCGTAATGGCAAACGATTGTGTAGTTAAGTGATGACGGACAGGCGTACATCAATTATTAACTGCCATAACAGATATTATTAATTAATCATTAATGTTTATTGCTGTATATTTGTTAGAAACCCGATTGGCAATAATTAATAAAAAAAATTTGATTTAGAGGAATTTTTGTGAAAAATTGGTTTTTTGTAATTAGTCGGCAATACTCGTTTAAATTTGGCTCAAAATTTGGCTAAAATTCAGTTTTTGGCATTAGAATAAGCCATGGACAAATATTTATTAGGAGAATTTTTTCAGATTTTTTAAGGTTTCTTGAAGTTGTAGAGATTTTCCAGGACTTTTCTTCAATTTTTTGGTGAAATTTTGGTATTTTTGCCAAATTGGCATTACCATAATCCACACAAAAAAATATATGATCAAAAGATTTTCTCAACTTTTTTTTTTGAAGTTTTTTGAAATTATTGAGATTTTTCAGGAATTTTGAATTTTTTGGTGAAACTTGGATATTTTCACCAATTTTTTGAAAATCGATTATCACGAAGAAAAAATTAAATCTATTACTAAAAATCGAGGGTCTTATTGGTGCATTTTTAATTTTTCCCAATTCTTTTGTGATATTCTAAAACTATTGATATTTTCCAGGAATTTTCAATTTTTTAAAATTTTTCTCAATTGTTGAAGTTTTTTGGGAATTTTCAATTTTTTGACAAAATTCCAATATTTTGGACAACTTTTTTGCATAATTCACAGAAAAAAATAAGTATATATTTATTCAACGAATTTTTAGTAATTTTTTGGTTTTGGTATATTTATTAAACTGTAGAATATACGTATATCATAAACGATTCTGTTTACAAAAGAGAGAAAATTTCGGCATTTAAAAAAATCGACACACGATTTACATATCTAGTTTTTAAACTCGATTAATGTTTGATGGAGTTCTTCTGATAAATCACTGTTTTTTGTCCACATTATCCAATGTTAACGCTGTTTTTACACTAAATATTTATTTATAAAACTATGTAAAATTTAAATAAACAGTGCTATTTAAATAAATAATAAATATATATTTTCTGCAAAAATATTGTTTTTCATCAACACAATCCTTACCCCCCCCCCACCCACTCCAACATTTGCTCAGTAAGAAATTCTTTTGAAAAACCACCGTTTTTCGTCCATAATTCCCAATCTAATAGCACGGTTTTTGTATTAAATAATTATTAATATACATTTATATAATTATATTAAATTTAAATAAACAAACTGTGTTATTAAGATATTAACGACGAAACCAGCTGTTATTAATGCGTATTATTTTGAAAAACAATAATTTTGCAAAACAATTTCTTACTGGTAAGTTGTGTGGGGTGGGTGGGGGGGCAAGGGTAGGGTTAATTAAAAAACGTTTTTTTTTTGCAGAAAATAAAATTAAAATTATTTTTTTTTGTAAAACTTTGGTATTTATTAAAAATTGTGTTTTATTGTTGGATTTTTAAATTTTCCTCAATTCAGGTTTTTTGACATTAAAAAGATCTTCAAGGGATTTCCCACATTTTTGCCCTAATTTTCTACAAAGACTATAGCAGTACCGCTGACTAATATAATAATTATCTTTATTTAGCAAAAAAGGTACAAAAAAAATTAATTACATTAAAAATTAAATAACAAATCAACATTTGCAGCATATTCTTGTGGGATCGTTGTTTTCTGCGATTTAATGAAAGTTTCTAAGATTTTCTCAGTCAAAATAATTCAAAGACAAAAATTAATTTTTCTATTAATTCAATTTCTTTGTGGTAATTATTGGCGAATTTTGAGTAGTTTTGTAGCACTTTTATGGACTATTAAATTTTCTTAATCAATGATTTTATATTTGGGTAATTTTTAAACACTACGATTTTTGGTTTAAAAAAAATAAATTTCTAACAAAAAAATACATTTCAATAGAAAATTTTGAAGAGTTCAAATTTATTCTAGAAGACATTCCTGTATATTCTTTGTGTTTTGAGAAATGTTAACCGTAGTTTCTTACCAAGGTTTCTCCAAAATAGACCGATAAAAGTGAGTATATCAATTTCGTTTATTAATTTTGAAGAAATTTCAGTCGAGATTCATAATAATATTAATCTTTCTTTATTTAGCAAAGAGTGCTACATACAAAAAAAATAAAAATATACAAAGATGTTTGATTAATAATTAATAACTAAAAAAATCAATCTACGTATGTACAAATGTCGAATCGAAAGGGAGGCCTAGCTAACGTGGACACAGATCAAAATAAAAATAAATGTTATACGATAAAGGTGCATTATAAACAGCACATAAACCTTAGACCTAAACTTAAATAAATAAAAGATTGTAAAAATAAAACCTAAAAAATTAAATAAAATATCCTTAACATTAAACATAAAAATAAAATAAAAACTTAATTCTAAAATAAAATTTTAATAAAAATCATAGTTTTTAATATTTACTGGTAACTTGTTAAATTCAATAATACCCTTAGGTAACACCGAATTATACATTTGGGCTGTCTGGCATCTGTCGAGTAATATAAAATCGTTACGATTTCTGGTGTTATATGTGTGGACATCACTAAAAACTTTAACTTTATCACAGATATATTTTGGGTGCATGTTATGTTTCGATACATGAACATTATACGCGATCCTGACAACACATTTAGGATAGTTAACATGGTTTCTATAGGGGTATAACGATTACAACGCAAAATTACTCTTCCAATTGTTTTAGTTTAAATTTTGGCAAATTGGACAATAAAGTCGAGGTGAATTGCTGTTTATTCATTGGTATTTCCAATTTGTTTAAAAAAATATATTCAGAGTGTTTAATTATTTTCTAATGAAATTTTCTACGTGTAATTTTTTTTTATTAAAAAATTATTTTACTAATTATTACTTAAACTGCCTGGAAGAAAATATTCAAATTTATGGAATATCTCAAAACCAGAAAGAAAAGAAATTTTCCATGCATTAGAATAACATCAAATGCTTATTCTTCCAATATTATTTTTTCCACATTGGCGAAATTTCTGAACAACTTTTTTTTTGATAAAATCCTGGCAAATAATGAACATTTTCCTATTTCAGGAAGATACTTAAGAGCACTTCAAATATCTGCAAAAAAATTATTTTTAATCCCTTTATAACATAAAACATATATAATAATAATAATCTTCATTTAGCATAAAAAAAGCTACATATGAAATACAATACATTTTACAAAGTAGAATGAAATTATACAAAAACATTACCTTAAATGCCTGGAATTATTTTTTTAATCTAAAAAAAAAAGCTCGGAATGCAGTAAAAATTTATTTAAACTGCCTGGAAGAAAATATTCAATTCCTTGCATAAAGTGTCTTTAAAAAACTCCAAAATAGCTTATAAAAAAATGAAAATGACCATTAAAAACAACATTTTGATAGAGATTTAAATTTTGCTGCATTCTAATTTTTGGGAAATTTCAGTGGAATTGCGACGAAAATTTCAACTTAACCCAAAAAAAGTGTTAAATTTTTTTTTTGCTTTGCACAATTTTTTTTAGATATTTTCAATATTTTTGGGAAATTTTTTCATATTTTCATGAAATTTTGGGTCTTTGTGAATCTTTTTTTTTTGGCATTTTGATGACATTTTCAATTGGTGTACTGAAAAATTCTACTTTGATGTAATATTTTGAAATTTTTATATGAAAATTTCATTATTTTCATCAATAAATCTTGTGCGACTTCAACAGGTCACAGAACTGAACAACAACATATTGAAGTAAATTTGCGTGAAATCTAGCCAAATTATTCATATTTGCCTTGATATTTTACACAGCAAAAAACGTTTCTATTAATTATTTCCATCTATTAATTACCTAAAAGATCCCAAGTCCCTATCCTAAGCAGCAAACCTACAAAAAAAAAAAACAAACAAAATGCCCACATTTAAAGCCGATAAACAAAATAATGAGCCCATTAAGCCCTAGAAATGCCCCATTGTTCAAAGCCGACGTACCGCAACAGGAAAAAATCCAACATGGCGCCCCCATCTGGGCATAAACCGATCAAATTCGATACATCTCGTGCTTTTTTCCCATTTTTTTCCTTTTCTTAGTCTTGCTTTACCCCGTTTTACCATCATAATCATACGGTCAATTGGGCCCGTGGTTTACGTGACGCTTTATTGAAAATAAACGGGCATTATGATGCCTAAATGGGTTTTAATGAGAATCTGATAAATCGGATAGAGGTAACGCTAGTACGACAGACATTATTTATGTAATAATGTATAATTTATTTGCCGTCGTGTTGTTACTTGTTTATTTTGTTGAAGCTGTCAACAATGTCACTTTGCTTCTTCATCTTCTTCTGTTTTTGGTAAGAAAAAGACGAACTTATGCCACTAATCATGTGAAAGACAAATAAGGTGTTTTTTAGAGGAGTTTTAGGATGGTGCCAGAAAACTGGAAAAATGGCCAAAATTCTTAAGTACCATAAGATTCTACTTAAAAGGGAAAAATTATGCAGTTAAGTTAAGTATCTTATTAAGAAAAACCACTAAAATTCCAAATATTCCACAAAAAATGCATGAAAACGTTGTTTCATTATAATACAATTTTTAGGTACAAATTTAGTTTTTTTTTTGTAAAAAAAAATGCATCTGAACAACGCAAGTAATAAAGTCAAATGGACTATTTTAAAAATGTTCATGAAAATATCGGTATTTGGTAGAATATAGAATGAGGGAAAAATACATTATTTACTTTTTTTTTTGAAAATATAACTGTATTGGTGATCTCGTCCTGTTTTTGATGATTTTCCAAATATTAAATAAAAAATTATTGAGTTTTCTAACACGCATTATCTTTCGAAATAATTTTTCTGATCTTTTGGTTACTTTACTACATATTATGCAAGAAATTAAATATGTTCTTCCAGGCAGTTTAAATTTTATTCCAAGCTTTTAACATCCTTTTTGTCCAAGTATTTGGATTTAAAAAAATATATATATTTCAACCATTTGAAGTACTGTTTTATTTTATTCAAGAATTAAAAATATTTTTTTTAATGTTTTCCAGGTATTTAAAGTACTTTTAAGTGTCTTCCTGCAGTAGTACCTGCTCCTAGTACCTAAGAAGCTGAAAAAATTCAAAAGAAATTTTTTTGAAAGTGTCATGTTTTTCTTAAGGCAATTAAAGAAATTCCATTTTTCATCTAGTAAAATAGTTAATTCTTAGTATTTATTTTATTTTTATTTTACAATTTTAACTCGTATTTTGTTTTATTTTTGCTATTTTATTTTAGGCTTAAATTTTATTTATAAATTTTCCGTATGTGAGACTTTTTGTATTTTTTGTATATGTATGCCATTTTGTACAAGCACACACTTTTTTTTCAACTTTTTTTCAAATTATTTGCAATTTTTTTAAATTTTTATTGATTTAAATTTTTAAGTTTTTTTTTTTAAATATTTATTGTACTCGTATTATCTATATATTATGTATTACCTTTGTAGCTCAAGCTAAATAAATACATTATTATTATTATTATTATTATTATTATTATTATTATTATTATTATTATTATTATTATTATTATTATTATTATTATTATTATTATTATTATTATTATTATTATTATTATTATTATTATTATTATTATTATTATTATATTATTTTTTAAACAATTTTCACTCAATTGGGAAAATTTCTTATTTTTTGTAGGCAGTTGTGTTTTATTTCTTATAGGCAGTTGAAATGTTTTGTTTCTTTAGTGTGTTTTATGAAATATTTAATTTTTTTTTGTGACTTTCTTAAAAGTAACAAAAAACTTATTGGAAAATTAAAAAACAAAAATTATTGGCAAAAATTTACATGGATTTCAAGTTATTCTAATGCCTGGAAAATTTCTTTTCTTTCTGGTTTTGAGGGATTCCAGAAATTTTAATATCTTCTTCCAGGCATTTTAAATAATAATAATCAAATAAATATTTTATTAAAGTGTAATTTTTTTAATAGAAAATTTGAATTTTTGGCTTCTAAGTATTAAAAATCTTAGAAGTAGCAAATTCTACTAGAAAATATTTTAGCACTCCAAAAATTTGATTTTTTTTGAAGTAAATTAGAAGTTTGAACGAATCTTAACTGAAATTTCTCAAAAAAATACTGAAAATTTGGAAAAATAAAAAAGTTTCTATAAAATTATATGTATTCTAAAAGTCACAAAAATTTGATTTTTTTTTGGGTTAACTGTTGTTAAATGTTGAGGGGTACAAACTAGAAAAGTGTGCGACAGACAATAAGAGAACTGGAAGAGTAATTGCTTTAGTAAGAAATGATCTTTGATACAAGTTAAAAAATGTGCAATGTGTTGAAAATTTTGTTTAATTGTTGTCCTTGGAACTGTCCTCGTCTAGTGTAAAATATTTGTGTTCTGTATTGTACCATGCTCCACAAAGACAGGATGCTGCCTTTATTGAGTTTTTTGAAAACTACCTAGACGAAGTAAGCGGTTTTAATGGCACTAATTTTATTTTGGGAGATTTTAATCTGGATTTACTTAAAAACTCATTTTATGCTGACAAAATAAAGGATGTAATATTTTCCAGTGGATTTACACAAATTGTAAAATCGCCTACAAGAATAGTACCTACGAGCCAGATGCTTATTGATTATGTAGTAACTAACGATAAAAATTTACCTCTTGAAGTTCATTTAACACCGAAAATCAGTGACCATTCCATTATCTCGATTAATGTTGATCATCAAAATATAGTGACTCCGAATATAACTACTTTGAAAAGATCTACTAAACATTATAACTCAGATCAATTAAAAAATGATATTATTAGTACACATTGGAACACCAGCATTTCAGATGTTAATTTACAAGCAGAAGCCTTCATCTTCTCTATTACATCAAGCCTCAACGAAATGTGTCCCATGATCTCAGCTGTCACAGAGCAAAAATATCAAGATAAGAAGTGGATTAACTCGGAAATTAAAAATCTAATCCGTGAGAGGGATAGTCTGTATAAAAGAGCCATTTTACATAAAAGTGAAGACATATGGGCAGAGTATAAATCAAGACGAAATGCTATCGTGAGTAAAATTAGGAATGAGAAAGACAATTATTTTGCTGCAACCATAGATGAAAATCGAAAAAATCTAAGGGCGCTATGGAAAAATCTGAAGACCCTTCTGCCGGGTAAAACTGAAGCAATACAGAGCGAAATTCTCTTTGGAACAAAGATTGAGACTGTGTGTGTGGCAGCAATAGCACATCAATTTAATAATTTTTTTATAGATAGTATTAGTGAGATTATTCAAAATATACCGCAGCAAAATATAGTTAGCAATGCCCCAAGAAGTCCAACCTCAACTAATATTCTCCAGAATTTTGAACTAATATCAATGGCTAAATTGAGACAAGTCGTTAATAATCTAAAAAATGTAGCGGGGGTAAAGATGGCATCTCCAAACAGATTCTTTGTGATGTCTTTTATGTTGCTGGAAATAGGCTGTTGGACGTCGTAAACACCTCACTTTCAACCCGGAGTCCTGGAAGATATCAACAGTTATTCCTGTCACAAAGGTGCCAAATACCAAATTGTGTAATGAGTTTCGTCCTATCAATACTGTTCCTATATATGAAAAGGTCTTAGAAGTATGTGTAAAAGAGCAATTACTGCAGTTCTGTGATAACAACCAAATTATAGTTCCTAACCAATCTGGCTTTCGTGAACGTCATTCATGCGAATCTGTACTTCTGAATATCTGTGATAATTTTTTAAAGGCAATTGACTCAGGTAATTATGTGTTGGCTGTGTTTTTGGATTTTAAAAGGGCGTTTGAAACTGTTGATAAAGATATATTGTTAGGTAAGTTAGAGCACATGGGAATTAAGCTGAACGTTTTAAAGTGGTTAAAGTCTTATTTGTGTAATAGATTAATGGCATGGTTAGGGTGGCTCAAAAATCAAATATTATTTTATTTGCTGATGATACTATGCGCTATAAAGTTGGTCAAAATCTACAGCAAATGGTTTGCGATATGAACATAGAACTTGGCAATTTGTTTGACTTTGACTGACAATAAGTTAAGCTTAAATACCACAAAATCAAAATTTTGTATATTTGGTAGACGGTCGAAGACATCTTCTATTGACATTGAAAGTGTAAGTGTTTGCGTGGATGGACAGCAATTAGTTTACGAGGATCAAATTAAATATCTCGGAGTAATTTTAGACTCGAACTTAACTTTTCAGGCTCATGCGGATTATATCATGAGAAAATTTGCTAAAAAGGTAGGGTTCATTAATAGGGTGGGACAAAACTTATCAATGAATACAAAAATAACGTTATTTAATGCTATAGCTCTTCCGCATTTACAATTTTGTTCAACTCTTTTATATAATTTACCGCAATATAAAATCTCTCAATTGGAAAAAATTTAAAATAGGGCAATGAGAACAATATTGAGATGTAACCGCTATACTCCTATTAAAATAATGTTAAATTTCTTAAATATGTTGATCGTCCATAAACAAATTATGTTTAATGTTAATGTGTTTATATTTAAGTTGAAGAAAGGCCTTTTACCTAATTATATATGTGATAAATTATTGCTATTTCGTGATGTCCATAATTATAATACTAGGAATTGTACTGATTTTATTTTAGCTCATAAGTGTAACACCGTTCAAATGCTTAATTCCGTGCTCTATAAAGGTTTGCTCGAATTTAATAAATTGCCTAAGGACTTAAAAATCTGTAATAATATAAATAGTTTTAAACGATTACTAAGAGTATATATTTTAAAATTGTATTATTAGGCCCATGTTTTATTTTTTATATTTAATTTTTGTCGTTTCAACCTCTTTGTATTTTATATGTAGCAATTTGCTAAATAAAGATTATTATTATTATTATTATTATTAACTTGCAAATTCCATCAATATTTCACAAAATAAAATATGAATTTTTAAAAATTATTATTATTATTATAAATTTTCCTAATTAAAGAGTTTATAAAAAATGCTTGATTGAGATACTTTATCTAAAATATTTTTTTTTAATTCCGTTAAAATTCGAAAAAAATTCCCAAAAATATTCAAATTTTGAAATTGCGAAAATTTGATATTTTCTTGGGTTAAGTTAGAAATTGTATTGAAATTTTCCAAAAATCAACAAAAAAAAATGAAATACTCTTAAAAATAACTTTTTATTTTTTCGGCCCATTTTGTGAAGTTTTAATAATTTTAGTACTAAATTCTTTAAATACACTCAAAATTTGCAAACACAAAAAATATCGAAAAAATTCTTTAAAATTAGAATGAATTTTAACACCACTACAAAAAAAAAGAAAAATTTAATTTTTAATAAAGTTGAAAATTCCGCTGAAATATCCCAAAAATTAAATTTAATTAATTTTTAAGGGTCGAAAAAAATCGAAGCTTTTCAAATTTTTTTTTTTAATTGCCAACGTTACGGCCTATATTAGCCCTTCTTCAAGGCACTACAAAATTAAAAAAAGGACAGTAAAAACATTTATAAAATAAAATTTAATACTCGAACTTTCTCGATTTTTTTGATCGTCAAAAAATTCTCCAAAAATATTCAGAATTTGTCAAAAAGACAAACAATCTACGAAATAATAATAAGAAGTTGAAAATTCCACTGAAATTCGAATAAAATTTTAATAAAAATGTGCTGATCATACATCTCTATTGAGTGATCTAAATATAAATTTTTAAATATGAATATTTTAAATACTATAATGAAATTAATGGATACTTAATTTCATTATACTATTATTACATGTAAGAAAATTGTTCAAGAATTTATTTATTTTAGAGATTTTAAGCATCTTTTAATCTTTACCGTTTTTGATCTATGTTAGTTTTTATCACTTTTTAATCTTTAGTTTTTCGTGCTTCTCAATATTTTTGTATTTTTTTTCTCCTTACAGCCCCTTATGCATTTTGTAGTTTGTACATTTTGTATACTTTTTTTGATACCAGTTTTTTGTATAAAGCCATTATGCTAAATGATGAATGATTTTTTTTGGGACTTTTTAAAGAATTCCCTGGAACTATTATTGAGATAACTGATAAAATTGTTTACTATCCTTGTCAAAAAATCGTCCACAGTATGTTTTCAAATTAAGAAAATATGATCAGAGTGCAAAATAAAATCGATCTACATTTTTGCATTTCATACAAAATTGATTATAAACTTATTACTTACCATTATATACTAATACCTAGAATATTGACTCAACTATTCAACTCATAGCTGTACCTCTAGTGATGGTTGGATAACTAACCCAACTCTCTTCAGTTTTAAATGAATGAGGAATTAGAAAGGAACAGTAAATAAATTATCTTTATTTTTTTTTGTAATCGAAGGATGAACTTATTACTCAGAATGATTCGATTATTAGGGAATTGAGATCGAGGGTTTCTCTGCCGTGCTCTTTCCCCTCGTGAATTCCAGGCTGAGTACGACATATTTTTCTACATAAATAAACTAAGTAGGTGTATTATCAAGACTGCATTGACTTTAATACCATCTTAATAATTTTCCTAATTTTGTCTTGTCAAGCGCATCCGAGGTAAGTAAAAGAGAGAGTGATTCTGTTACAAAACACAACGTAGGGAGGGTTTCTTATTTATTTATTTTTTCTCGCTCGATCTTTTCTTATTTATTAAAAAAAAACTTATCTCATTCATTCTTTATGGACAAACCCGGGTTTGTTATACTACAGATTTTTAGATTTTATAGATCCTTTTTAATGAAAAAAAAAGATCTTTCGTCATGTAATTGAGATGTGTTTAATTAATTAAAAACGTAGATCTTATTTAAAATTAATTAAGGTTCATCACGATATTTATTTTGAAACTTATTAACATTTCCTTACACTAGTAATGGTTATATATAAGAAAAACTATCGTTAAATTTCCAGGCCCAATATTAGATATCATAACATCCCAGTTGATTTACATCGTTCAGGAGCAAGTCAAATAGAGTATATAAAACCTCCTAAATCACCGATATAAATAAAAATCCCAGACAAAGGAGTCTGCATCTAGTAAAAACAACATCGAGGGGCAATAAATAAAAACCAAAAAAAAAATGCCAGAAAGAAGTCCATTACGTGCCACTTGATTTATTCGCTTTTGTGCGTTATAATAGACCCGAAACGTACTTAATCAGTTATAGTGGAATTAGTCATTGAAGCATTCGCTTTCCGAGCCGCTATGGCCGCATTTCGCATTAAGCTTAAGCGGAATTGCATGAGCATTACCAAGTAGGTGGCCGCCGAGGTAATCGTCTGAAAAATAAATAAGAAAAGCTGTTTATTTTGAGGTTTTTGTATAATAAGTAATTGACAGAAATAGGATTTAATAGATATGAAAGAATTAGCAGTTAGAGAATTTTATTACCAATCCAGTACTGAAATTCCCATGTCTGTATCTATAACCGTTCTTAAGATATTCGAGTGCACAGTTGGCAGTTTTTTACACGCCCTGTATATTTATGCTAAAAACTCTAATAACTTAAAAACTACTTAAAATAAAGGTATGGTGTATGGGTTTGTTGAAATCAGGAGAATATTTTCTATCTTCCTACATAGTCAAAACAGATGGATCCCTTAATTTTTTTTTTAAGATAACTGATATGACCTAATTGGGAAATAGGATTTTTTGTTAACATTTCAGTATTAAAATTGCCATGTGTCTCTCTGCCACCATTTTTAAAATATTCGCGTGCACCGTTGGCAGTTTTTTACACACCCTGTATACTAACCAACAAAAACCCTTTTAAATTAAAGGCTTCTAAAAACGGACATATTGTGCTTGAACTCATTATAATCAGAAAAATTTCAACTATCTTTTAAACTAGTGAACACCAATGAGTCAAGTCATTTTTTTTCAAGAAATAATGGTTGATGTGACACTATTGACAAATAACAAATTTTCTTGCAATTTCAGTGCTGAAACTCCCATGTCTCTATCTGCAACCGTTCTCAAGATATTCGCATGCACAGTTGGCAGTTTTTACACGCCCTGTATATTTATACTAAAAACTCTAATAACTTAAAAACTACTTAAAATAAAGGTATGGTGTATGGGTTTGTTGAAATCAGGAGAACATTTTCTATCTTCCTACATAGTTAAAACAGATGAATCGGTTAATTTTTTTTTAAAGATTACCGATATGACCTAATTGGGAAATAGGATTTTTTGTTTACATTTCGGTATCAAAATTGCCATGTGTCTCTCTGCCACCATTTTTAAAATATTCGTGTGCACAGTTGGCAGTTTTTTACACACCCTGTATACTAACCAACAAAAACCCTTTTAAATTAAAGGCTTCTAAAAACGGACATATTGTGCTTGGACTTATTATAATCAGAAAAATTTCAACTATCTTTTAAACTAGTAAACACCAGTGAGTCAATTAATTTTTTTTTCAAGAAATAAATGTCGATGTGACTCTATTGGCGAATATAACAAACTTTCTTGCAATTTTAGTGCTAAAATTTTCATTGCTCTATCTGCAACCGTTCTTAAGATATTCGAGTGCACAGTTGACAGTTTTTTACACACCCTGTATAATACACAGAAAAAACCTTTTAAAGTTAAAAACTACTAAAAATAGACATATGGTGCCTAGATTTAATACAGAAAAATTTCAAGAAGCTTTTTAAATAGTAAACACCGATGGGTCAAGTGATTTATTTTTAGATAAATTTCGATATAATCCAATTGGGAAATGCGAAATTTTTTTACGATTTCAGTGCTGAAATTCCCATGTCTCTATCTGCAACCGTTCTCAAGATATTCGCATGCACAGTTGGCAGTTTTTTACACGCCCTGTATATTTATGCTACAAACTCTAATAACTTAAAAACTACTTAAAATAAAGGTATGGTGTATGGGTTTGTTGAAATCTGGAGAATATTTTCTATCTTCCTACATAGTTAAAACAGATGAATCGGTTAAATTTTTTTTTAAGATTACCGATATGACCTAATTGGGAAATAGGAATTTTTGTTAACATTTCAGTATTAAAATTGCCATGTGTCTCTCTGCCACCATTTTTAAAATACTCGTGTGCACAGTTGGCAGTTTTTTACACACCCTGTATACTAACCCATTGAAGCCCAATAACATAAAAACTATTGAAAATAATTATACCTAAAAACGATTCGATATGTAAGAATAAATAAGTGCAATATATTAACCTACTATTGCCCAGGCAGGTATGCAAATTAAAATAGTTATGAATGAAAGGCCTGATAAGTGAACTAGTTAGTCTAAGGCCCACGTGAAGCCTACTTGCTTTTTTTGTAGGAGCGGCTATGAATTTATTATCTTAAGGACGTAATAGGGATCACCCTGTACAACAAATATTAACAGTAAATCAATCTTCCTTATACAGGGGGCCAGTAATAAATACTTACAGAAGAAATCAATTTCCGATTAATGTTAGCGTATCCGTTCAAGTTCATTATAGGTGGGTTCTTATCGATGGCGGTCAAAAACATGTGCACCTCCTGTACGGTACGTTGATCCACCGCTGCCAAATTTACGTTCAACAGTCGTTCCCTAAAACACACCCTCGTTACGACCCAAAAAACTTCCGGGGAAAAAAGTTCACCTGAATTCCGGACCCATTTTCCTCGAGGCCGCATGCGCCTCATTGCAAATGATAAACAACAAAGTGAAACAGTAGAAGGCGATGACAAACAAACCGGCCTCCTTAAATGACAGCCCGTGATCGAGTATTTCGGTTAAACACCCGTAAGTCGCTACTATGGTCGTGAGCAGTACCAGTAGGCAGTACAGGGCGTACATGCCACTGTACGCTTTACCTGAAACCCCATAAATAAGTCATAACGTGACATAAATCGTGATTTGCATATACGTGCGAGGTTTTTCCGATTCGCACGATACCACCCACCCACCGGAGGACGATCGGGATTACGCTCGCAATGATATTTCTGTTTAAACTTACGGGTCCAGTACTGGTATTGCAATGTTGCTATCTGAAGCCGTTTTTGAGATATTTAGGTTTAATGATGTGGCAACTTTTTTTAGGATCACCCTGTATATTAGTGTATTTCATCATTTTTCAGTACCGCTATTTCCATGTCTCTATCTGCAACGGTTTACGAGATATTTGAATTTAAGGTTGGTACTTTAGTTTACACACCCTGTATATAAATATATAACACCCCGAAATATTGTAGACTATTATAAATTAATATGTAGTTTTTATTTGATGTAATGACAAAAATATCCCCTATTTTGATGATTAATTAAAACTGTTAATTTATTAAATTTTTGTTTTAAATATCGGTATGGTGAAATTGGTGAATGGCAAATTTTATTACAATTCTATTACTGCAATTTCCATGTCTCTATCTGCCACCGTTCTCAAGATATTCGCATTTAAAGTTGGCTGTTTCTTTACACACCCTGTATATTAACCCAAACCAATCTCGATTACTCAGAAACTAATAAAGATAAATATATTGTGTTTGGGTTCGTTATAATCAGAAACGCAATCTCTACCTTCTCAGACAGTCATAACCAATAAATTTATGTAAAATATTTTTTTTTTTTAAAAACAGCATTATGAGGAAATTTGTTAATGAGAAATTTTATCTCCATTTCACTACTACAATTCACGTCTCTCTATCTACAACCGTTTTCAAGATACTTGCATTTATATTTGGCTGTTCCTTTACACACCCTGTATATTAACCCAAACAAATCTCGATTACTCAGAAAGTAATAAAGATAAATATATTGTGTTTGGGTTCGTTATAATCAGAAACGCAATCTCTACCCTCCCAGACAGTCAAAACCAATAAATTCATGAAACAATTTTTTTTTAGAAAAAAACAGCAATATGAGGAAATTTGTTAATGAGAAATTTTATCTCCATTTCACTACTACAATTCACGTCTCTCTATCTACAACCGTTTTCAAGATACTTGCATTTATATTTGGCTGTTCCTTTACACACCCTGTATATTAACCCAAACAAATCTCGATTACTCAGAAAGTAATAAAGATAAATATATTGTGTTTGGGTTCGTTATAATCAGAAACGCAATCTCTACGCTCTCAGACAGTCAAAACCAATAAATTCATGTATTTTTTTTTTAAACAGCAATATGAGGAAATTTGTTAATGAGAAATTTTATTTCCATTTCACTACTACAATTCTCATCTCTCTATCTACAACCGTTTTTAAGATACTTGCATTTAAATTTGGCTGTTTCTTTACACACCCTGTATATTAACCCAAACAAATCTCGATTACTCAGAAACTAATAAAGATAAGTATATTGTATTTGGGTTCGTTATAATCAGAAACGCAATCTCTACCCTCTCAGACAGTCAAAACCAATAAATTCATGAAAAAAAATTTTTTTTAGAAAAAACAGCAATATGAGGAAATTTGTTAATGAGAAATTTTATTTTCATTTCACTACTACAATTCCCATCTCTCTATCTACAACCGTTTTTAAGATACTTGCATTTAAATTTGGCCGTTTCTTTACACACCCTGTATATTAACCCAAACAAATCTCGATTACTCAGAAGCTAATAAAGATAAATATATTGTGTTTGGGTTCGTTATAATCAGAAACGCAATCTCTACCCTCTCAGACAGTGAAAACCAATAAATTCATGAAAAATTTTTTTTTTTGAAAAAAACAGAAATATAAGGTAATTTGTTAATGAGAAATTTTATTTCCATTTCACTACTACAATTCCCATCTCTCTATCTACAACCGTTTTTAAGATACTTGCATTTAAATTTGGATGTTCCTTTACACACCCTGTATATTAACACCATTAAACCCCGATAACTCGAAAACTACTTAAGATAAACATATAGTGTTTGGGTTCATTGAAATCAGAAAAACGCACTCTATCCAACCGCCTTACCCAATTGCTGCATCATATGAGATAGATCGATCCACATTTCTCGATAATCAGCCAATTTTTTAGCGGAATCCTTAGTTTGCAAGGCGGTATGCAGGTTTTCCGCCAACCATCCGGCCACACGTCCCTTGGCGGTACAATTGATAAACCACAAGCTGCACAAGCAGTTGAGCATTGCCAAAATGTGATAATAACCAAACGTGTGCCATAAGAGCATGTCCGGCTGCAAGTAGTACTGGGCCAGCATTATCGCTATACCGATGGTCCACGAGAAGATGCATAGGGAGTAAGTGATCAGGCCCAAATTGTGAAATACGATCGGGGTGCCAGTTTTCTTGAAGTATTTGTACTAAAATAAAATTGAACAAAATATTGAATGAGTGCGACGCGAAGACTGACTTACTTGGAATTTCGTCCACATATTCTTAAACTTGGCAACCTCGCAGCCATTGGTCCAAGCCCCGATGGGTAACAGGAAGTGCGGTATTAATATACTTAAGAAGATCACCCCGTAGATGTACTCGTCAAAGCGTTTTCCGGGTTTTAAAATTAAGACTAGGCGCTCCTTGAAAACGATACTGACGAACACGGTCTCCAGGCCGAAGATGAAGTAGGCCCAGCAGGTGGTCGCCGAGAACCATCTGCAAAAAAATCGTCTTTTTTTAAAGATTTAATTAACGTTTGTTTTGTCTCGATAGCTCTAATGGTTCTTGAGATATTCGTGTTTGAAGGGAAGAAGTTTTTAGGCCCTTCTGTAAAAAAAAGCTGTCATAACTCCCGAACTAATTGAGATAAGCATGTGGTGTCAGGACTCATTTTATTCAGGAAAATTTAAGAGTGCAACGAGGTTGAATTAAGGAAGTCAGTGATAAACTGTCTACCACTGCAGAATAGTGGATAAAAGGTATATAGGAAACAAGATCGTGGTTTACAAGAAAGTGAACTAGTAAAGCAGAAGATTATGATAAGACGTTCCTAAGCTATTACTTGGATATGGTAGAGTATCCAAGTAATTGAAGATTTGTATAATGATAGCTTTGATGAAGAACGTAGTTTACATCGCAGTGTTATAGCTGAGTATTATAATCGAGATCAATTAAGTGATCGTAACAGTTCCTATTTTTCAAAAATCCTCTATAACTCTTTTAATTTTCGGTTTAGGGCTAAATGTTATTCTTCATGATTAGTTCTATTTTTAATTAAGATTCCAATAGTAATAATTTTTTTTTAATATTCTTAATAGCTTTTAAGAAAATAAGGAAAAACTGCTAAGAGGTTTTTCCCAATTTTCTGAAAAACCATTCAACTTAAAAATTATTTTTCTGTTGCATCTAATGCGCATTAATATTCCAAACAACTTTTGTTCTAACAACTTTTTTTTCCATTCAATAGTTTTCCAGAAAAAAAATAAAAACCAGAATTATGAACATTTTCCCATGCCGTACCCTTACGATTTTTTGCTTGGTCTTTTTTTGGAAAAATTGGGTATATCTTCTTTCTGGTACGTTTTTCAAGAAAGTTTTATAAGACTTTTTTAAAGCATTTTGTGCAATTTATTAATTTCCAAAAAAAAATCAATTTTTTGAAAAAAAAAATTTTTCGGATTTCACCCCAAAAATTCATATAATTTTTCTAAAACCGTCCATAACTCTTTTATTTTTCGATTTACGACTAAATGCTATTTGTCATGATTTGTTCCATTTTTAATAAGGATTCTAATACTGAAATAAAATTTTCTATATTTCTAAAAGTTTTGGAGAAAATGAGGAAAAACTGCTAAGAGGTTTTTCCCAATTTTCTGAAAAACTGTCAAACTTAAAAATTATTTTTCTATTGCATCTGATGCGCATTGATATTCCAAACAACTTTTGTTGAAACAATTTTTTGCCCTATCCAATAGTTTTCCAGAAAAAAAATAAAAACCAGAATTATGAACATTTTTCCATGCCGTACGTACCCTTACGATTTTTTGCTTGGTCTTTTTTTGGAAAAATTGGGTATATCTTCTTTCTGGTACGTTTTTCAAGAAAGTTTTATAAGACTTTTTTAAAGCATTTTGTGCAATTTATTAATTTCCAAAAAAAAATCAATTTTTTGAAAAAAATTTTTTTTCGGATTTCACCCCAAAAATTCATATAATTTTTCTAAAACCGTCCATAACTCTTTTATTTTTCGATTTACGACTAAATGCTATTGGTCATGATTTGTTCCATTTTTAATAAGGATTCTAATACTGAAATAAAATTTTCTATATTTCTAAAAGTTTTTGAGAAAATGAGGAAAAACTGCTAAGAGGTTTTTCCCAATTTTCTGAAAAACTGTCAAACTTAAAAATTATTTTTCTATTGCATCTGATGCGCATTGATATTCCAAACAACTTTTGTTTTAACAATTTTTGCCTCATCCAATAGTTTTCCAGAAAAAAAATGAAAACCAGAATTATGAACGTTTTCCCATGCGTACCTTTACAATTTTTTTTAGGGTGTTTTTTTTTGGAAAAATTGGGTATAACTTCTTTCTGGTATATTTTTCAAAAAAGTTTTATAAGACTTTTTTAAAGCATTTTGGGCAATTTATTAATTTCCAAAAAAAAATTAATTTAAGAAAAAATTTTTTTTTTCGAATTTTACCCCAAAAATTTATCTAATTTTTCTAAAACCATCCATAACTCTTTTATTTCTCGAATTGCGGCTAAACATTGTTCCTTATGATTTGTTTCATTTTTAATAAGGATTCCAATACTCAAATAACATTTTCTATATTCCCAAAAGTTTTTGAGAAAATGAGGAAAAACTGCTAAGAGGTTTTTTCCAATTTTCTGAAAAACCATTCAACTTAAAAATTATTTTTATATTGCATCTAATGCGCATTAATCTTCCAAACAACTTTTGTTTAAACAATTTTTTTCCTCATCCAATAGTTTTCCAGAAAAAAATTAAAACCAGAATTATGAACGTTTTCCCATGCGTACCCTTACGATTTTTTTAGGGTCTTTTTTTGGGAAAATTGGGTATAACTTTTTTCTGAAACATTTTTCAAGAAAGTTTTATAAGACTTTTTTAAAGCTTTTTGGGCAATTTATTAGTTTCCAAAAAAAAAATCAATTTTTTGAAAAAAAAATTTTTCGAATTTCACTCCAAAAATTCATCTAATTTTTCTAAAACCGTCCATAACTCTTTTATTTTTCGATTTACGGCTAAATATTATTCTTCATGATTTGTTCCATTTTTAATAAGGATTCCAATACTGAAATAAAATTTTCTATATTCCCAAAATTTTTTGAGAAAATGAGGAAAAACTGCTAAGAGGTTTTTCCCAATTTTCTGAAAATCTGTTGGACATAAAAATTATTTTTTTATTGCATCTGATGCGCATTGATATTCCAAACAACTTTTGTTGAAAAAATTTTTTGCCCTATCCAATAGTTTTCCAGAAAAAAAATAAAAACCAGAATTATGAACATTTTTCCATGCCGTACGTACCCTTACGATTTTTTGCGGTTGTTTTTTTGGGAAAATTGAGTATAACTTTCATTTGATACATTTTTCAAAAAAGTTTTACAAGACTTTTCTAAAGCTTTTTGAGCAATTTATTAATTTCAAAAAAAAAAATTAAATTTAAAAAAAAATTTTTTTTCGAATTTTATTCCAAAAATTCATCTAATTTTTCTAAAACCGTCCATAACTCTTTTATTTTTCGATTTACGGCTAAATATTATTCTTCTTGATTTGTTCCATTTTTAATAAGGATTCCAATACTCAAATAAAATTTTCTATATTCCCAAAAGTTTTTGAGACAATGAAGAAAAACTGCTAAGAGGTTTTTCCCAATTTTCTGAAAAACTGTGAGACTTAAAAATTATTTTTCTATTGCATGTGATGCGCATTGATATTCCAAACAACTTTTGTTTTAACAATATTTTTCCTCATCCAATAGTTTTCCAGAAAAAAAATAAAAACCGAAATTATGAACTTTTTTCCCATGCGTAACCCTTACGATTTTTTGCTTGGTCTTTTTTTGGAAAATTTGGATAAAACTTTTTTCTGATACATTTTTCAAAAAAGTTTTATAAGACTTTTTTAAAGCTTTTTGGGCAATTTATTAATTTCCAAAAAAAAAATTAAATTAAAAAAAAAAAATTTTTTTTTCGAATTTCACCGCAAAAATTTACTTAATTTTTCTAAAACCGGCCACAACTCTTTTATTTTTTGATTTACGGCTAAATATTATTTTCCATGACTTGTTCCTTTTTTATTAAGGATTCCAATACTAAAATAAAATTTTCTATATTCCTAAAATTTTTTGAGAAAATAAGGAAAAACTGCTAAGAGGTTTTTCCCAATTTTCTGGAAAACCGTGAGACTTAAAAATTATTTTTCTATTGCGTCTAATGCGCATTATTATTCCAAACAACTTTTGTTTTAATAATTTTTTTCTCCATCCAATAGTTTTCCAGAAAAAAAATAAAAACCGAAATTATGAACTTTTTCCCCTTACGATTTCCAGTCTTTTTTTGGAAAACTTGAATATAACTTTTTTCCGGTACATTTTTTAAAAAAGTTTTATCAGACTTTTTTAAAGCTTTTTGGGCAATTTATTAATTTCCAAAAAAAAAATTAAATTTTTAGAAAAAAAATTTTTTTTCATATTTTACTCTAAAAATGTATCTAATTTTTCTAAAACCGTCCATAACTCTTTTATTTCTCGAATTGCGGCTAAATATTGTTCTTTATGTTTTGTTCCATTTTTAATAAGGATTCCAATACTGAAATAAAATTTTCTATATTCCCAAAATTTTTTGAGAAAATGAGGAAAAACTGCTAAGAGGTTTTTCCCAATTTTCTGAAAAACTGTGAGACTTAAAAATTATTTTTCTATTGCATGTGATGCGCATTGATATTCCAAACAACTTTTGTTTTAACAATTTTTTTCCTCATCCAATAGTTTTCCAGAAAAAAAATAAAAACCGAAATTATGAACTTTTCTCCCATGCGTAACCCTTACGATTTTTTGCTTGGTCTTTTTTTGGAAAAATTGGGTATAACTTTTTTCTAATACGTTTTTCAAAAAAGTTTTATAAGACTTTTTTAAAGGTTTTCGGACAATTTATTAATTGATTTATTAATTCAAAAAAAAAATAAATTAAAAAAAAAAATCAAAAGTTTTCAAATTTTTCACTAATTAATACATAATTTTTTAAAAAAATCCTCAATAACTTCTTTATTTTAAGGTTTACGTCTTAAAGTTATTTGATATGATTTGTTCTATTTTTAATCAGGATTCCAATACTACAAGAAACTTCTCCATATTCCTAGTAGTTTTAGAGAAAATGAGGAAAACCTGATACAGGTTTTTCTCAAAATGGAATTTCTGCCTCTTCGACCGGGAATTTTGTCCCTGGCATTTTTATCCAAAGAATCGAGGTAGAAATCTTGGAATTTTTATGGAAATTTTCTCCTAGAAATCGAGTGAGTCTGCACACTCACCTTGACGATCACCTCTCAACATTAAAACCTTCAAACCTCAAGGAGCAAAAGGACTATCTACAAGCATTGGCCCTCCTACTAACCAGACCTAACTACTCTTCATCTTCAGAATTTAAATAAAACTACCGACATGTATGAAAAGATTTTTAATTACTTCATTGGACATGGCAACAATTACGGGATCTTATTAATTAATAAAAAAAAATTAAGAACAAGAAAAAAGAACCATCAATAGATATTATTGTGAGTCATCTTCTTATTAAGGTAGATGGAGCTGATAGCGAATCAGAAAGTCGTGAATTGTCTGGAATAAAGAAATTACCCGAGGAGCATTATGTTTGATGATTTGTTAATATTATGTTGTTTTTATTTATTAGATATATAGATATTACATTTGAATTTAGCATTAAAATAAGTTAAGTACTAATAGGGTAAAACATTTTTACCTGGGAAAATACTACGTTATAGGGTAAACCGAAAAAATAGAATGAAAAGGTTTAATAGATTTTTGTAAAAAAAAATGAATTTTACTTACTATAATAGATATTGTAATATTTATTGTAAAATATTACTAAAAGTTACGTAAACTCGTAAATTTTACGGCTGACGTATGGCGAGTATAAACCCAATAAAAACGTGAAAATTTACAATTTTATAAGTTTAAGGTTTTCTGTCCCTGTTGCTCACTGACGTCCTAAATTCCTTAAGACAACTACATGGATTTTAATCAGTAAAACGTCCTCTAATGTCACTCACCTGAACACAGTTTTCCCTTTCATCCTCTCAATAGGCATCACCCCCATAATTTGAAACAGTACCAACAGACTCTTGGTCGTATCGTAAAAATTATCATATTTATCCAGTTTTTCCAGTAACTCGTCATCGGGTTCCTCCTCCGGTCTGTGCGTTGCAGGCGTCACGATCCTAATCGAGTCACTTTTCCTTCTCGCGGCTCCCGCGGAACCCGGTGAAAGAAATTGCGGATTCGACATGACTCGAAACTGAACTAATAATTCCTCATATACGAACGCCTCTGAAGGTGTCAGTCAAACCTTAAGAGATTAATTATTTTCGAAAACTTAATGGTCCTTTAGTGATCAATCATGTTTTACAGTTAGACAGCCGATACCGTGCCACGCCCTCTTTTAATAATTCCTTGATCGGCTTAATTGAGCTGCACAAATTACGTTCTCATATTTTATTTGCTCGGTTTCAGGGCCACCGGCGTTTTGGCTTTTTTGAACGTTTACTGGGCCAAGGAGGGCGCTCCGGTCAATCCGCCCACGAAGGATAAAAGGATCGGGAAGTACCCTTCAAAGGTAAGTTTTAATGTCGTGTTTCAGTTGGTCATGGTTATGGCTATAGAACGTCTCTTATTTGTTATTTTTATGCATCGACAGATGATTGACAGAAAATTAACGGTGAGATGTTGGGTGTTGACGTCCTGGCTGGGGGCGCCACCAGTATAACATCTCACCGCGATGTTTTTGTCACGCACGGTATATTATTTAAATTATTCTGACGTCACTTTTTTTTAATAGGATCAAAATATTAAAAAAACTTACAGGCTTCCAAGAATCCATAGGGAAAAGTACGCGGTCAAATGTTCGGTAGTCGTTTAGTGTTTTTTTTTTAATATCATTATAAATAGTACACGGACAATTTTATTACTACTCTAGTGGTACAATTTCTATGTCTCTATCTGCAGCCGTTTGCAAGATATTCGCATTTAAAATTGCTATCGTTCGTTTACACACCCTGTATATTAACCCAAACAAACCCTGATAACTCAAAAACTACTAAAGATAAACATATAGTGTTTGGGTTCGTTAAAATCAGAAACGCAGTCTCTACATCCTCAGACATTCAAAACCGATAAAATCTCTTAAAAATTATTTCTTTAGAAAAAAAACAGGGATGTGACGAAATCTGTAAATAGGAAATTAAATTACCATTCCAGTACAACAATTCCCATGGCTCTAGCTGCAACCGTTTTCAAGATACTTGCATTTATATTTGGCTGTTCTTTTACACACCCTGTATATTAAACCAAACAAATGACAATAACTCAAAAACTACCAAAGATAAAGATATAGTGTTTAGGTTCGTTTAAATCAGAAACGCATTTTCTACCTCCTCAGACATTCAAAAACAATAAAATCTCTTAAAAATTATTTCTTTAGAAAAAAACAGGGATGTGACGAAATCTGTAAATAAGAAATTAAAATACCATTCCAGTACAACCATTCTTATGGCTCTAGCTGCAACCGTTTTTAAGATATTCGCATTTAAAGTTGGCTGTTCTTTTACACACCCTGTATATTAAATCAAACAAATGACAATAACTCAAAAACTACCAAAGATAAAGATATAGTGTTTAGGTTCGTTTAAATCAGAAAGGCATTTTCTACCTCCTTAAACAGACAAAACCAATAACTAAAAATATGATTTCTTTAGAAAAAACGGGGATATGAGAAAATCTGAAAATGGAACATATTAATACAATTCCAGTACAACAATTCTCATGTCTCTATCTGCAACCGTTTTCAAGATATTCGCAATTAAAGTTGGCTGTTCTTTTACACATCCTGTATATTGACCCACACAAACCCTGATAACTTAAAAACTACTAAAGATAAACATATAGTGTTTGGGTTCGTTAAAATCAGAAACGCAGTCTCTACCTCCTCAGACATTCAAAACCGATAAAATCTCTTAAAAATTATTTCTTTAGAAAAAAACAGGGATGTGACGGATCTGTAAATAAGAAATTAAATTACCATTCCAGTACAACAATTCCCATGGCTCTAGCTGCAACCGTTTTCAAGATATTCGCATTTAAAGTTGGCTGTTCTTTTACACACCCTGTATATTAAAGCAAACAAATGACAATAACTCAAAAACTACCAAAGATAAACATGTAGTGTTTAGGTTCGTTTAAATCAGAAAGGCATTTTCTACCTCCTTAGCCAGACAAAACCAATAACTGGCTCAAAATATTATTCCTTTAGAAAAAACGGGGATATGAGAAAATCTGAAAATAGGATATGTTAATAAAATTCTAGTACAACAATTCCTATGTCTCTATCTGCAACCGTTTTCAAGATATTCGTATTTAAAGTTGGCCGTTCTTTTACACGCCCTGTATATGGACCCAAACAAACCCTGATAACTTAAAAACTGATAAAGAAAAACATATAGTGTTTGGGTTCGTTAAAATTAGAAACGCAGTCTCTACCTCCTCAGACATTCAAAACCGATAAAATCTCTTAAAAATTATTTCTTTAGAAAAAAACAGGGATGTGACGAAATCTGTAAATAAGAAATTAAATTACCATTCCAGTACAACAATTCTTATGGCTCTAGCTGCAATCGTTTTCAAGATATTCGCATTTAAAGTTGGCCGTTCTTTTACACACCCTGTATATTAAATCAAACAAATGACAATAACTCAAAAACTACCAAAGATAAAGATATAGTGTTTAGGTTCGTTTAAATCAGAAACGCATTTTCTACCTCCTTACATAGACAAAACCAATAACTGGCTAAAAATATGATTTCTTTAGAAAAAACGGGGATATGAGAAAATCTGAAAATAGGATATGTTAATAAAATTCTAGTACAACAATTCCCATGTCTCTATCTGCAACCGTTTTCAAGATATTCGCAATTAAAGTTGGCTGTTCTTTTACACACCCTGTATATTAAAACAAACAAATGACAATAACTCAAAAACTCCCAAAGATAAACATATAGTGTTTGGGTTCGTTAAAATCAGAAACGCAGTCTCTACCTCCTCAGACATTCAAAACCGATAAAATCTCTTAAAAATTATTTCTTTAGAAAAAAACAGGGATGTGACGAAGTCTGTAAATAAGAAATTAAATTACCTTTCCAGTACAACAATTCCCATGGCTCTAGCTGCAACCGTTTTCAAGATATTCGCATTTAAAGTTGGCTGTTCTTTTACACACCCTGTATATTAAATCAAACAAATGACAATAACTCAAAAACTACCAAAGATAAAGATATAGTGTTTAGGTTCGTTAAAATCTGAAACGCAGCCTCTACCTCCTCAGACATTCAAAACCGATAAAATGTCTTAAAAATTATTTCTTTCGAAAAAAATAGGGATGTGTAAATGAGAAATTAAATTACCATTCCAGTACAATAATTCCCATGGCTTTAGCTGCAACCGTTTTCAAGATATTCGCATTTAAAGTTGGCTGTTCTTTTACACACCCTGTATATTCACTCAAACTTACCTTAATAACTCAAAAACTACCAAAGATTAACCTATAGTGTTTGGGCTTGTTAAAATCAGAAACGCAATCTCTATCTCCTCAGATAGTCAAATCTAATAAACTCGCTTAAAATATTTTTTATTCAGGAAAAAATAGCGATATGACGAAATCTGTAATTAGGAAATTTTATTCCCTTTTCAGTACTATAACTGTCATGTCTCTAGCTGCAACCATTTTCAAGATATTCGCATTTAAAGTTGGCCGTTCTTTTACACACCCTGTATATTAACCCAAACAAACCTCGATAACTTAAAAACTACTAAAAATAAACATATAGTGCTTAGGCTCGTTGAAATCAGAAAAACCGTCTTTATCATTTTATACAATAAAAGTTGAAACTAACTTAATTTAAAAATAAAAAATAAAAATACGAAAAACTGCTATTTTTCTCCAGGGATGCATATCAAAAAGTAAGCGGTGAGATGTTGGTTTCTAGTTGTGTGCGCCACCACTGTAACATCTCACCGCATAGTTTTCTCCGTTATGAAAACAAAAAGAGTTTTCTTCATCTTTTTAGAGCCACGCCCATTACACAAATTACTTTAGTTTACTTACATGTAAAAACGTGCACAAGGCGTCCCAACGTTAAATTATTCATTCGATATTTAAGATTTATCACGGCCGGTTTTCCATATAAATCGCGCAGGTAACGAGCAATCTGCGTGCCGGCCATTTTTACACGTTCATATTGTGTTTGCTTAATTATTCACGTCATCCGTTTGTTCGTTTATTAATTGTCGTTATTAGTGTCCTCCTCTTTTCGATATTAATCCTCGAGTATTATTATACACGCTTCATTAATGTGGGTGGCTGAAGGAAGAGACCAACAATTTATTTCATCAGCACTGTGACGTCACCGACTTTCAAAATGGCCGACGAGTGACGTACGTCATGGTTGTCAAATTCAAAATGGCGACACCGAGAGTAACCAATTCCTTCCTTTGAATTGTTGGGCATTCATTAAGAATTTATGAGTTTTTGATGTAGTTACGGTTGTTCTGTAAATGTATTGTTACGCCATTATTGCACGTCGCTTGTTCAAAAAATGAGCGTTTTATGGGTTTTTAGTAGCTAATTGGGTTATGGTGACCTTTATATTTAAATAAAGCAATTCATTCATGGGAATTGAGTTTAATGTTTCATGAAATACATACGTGGGTGTGCAATAAACCAATTTCTCTCCTTTTTAATTGTTGCTTGTCAAAGTGTAAAATTTTTGACATTTGTCATGACGGATCAGAGCCCTCTTAATTTTTTTAAGGGACTTTCAATAGAAAACAAATAGCAAATGGTTGGCGTAAATTATCTTCTGGCCCCCACCCTTGGGCTCTTCAATTGTCAAATGTCAAATCATCTTTTGAAGTAGAAATGACAATTTCAAGTTTCATGGGTATCATGAAATAGTTGTCCGTTCCTCTTATTAACTGCTTGTCAAATGTCAAACTACTTCTCGAGAGAGAAAAAACAGTGTCAACTTTCATAGGTGCCATCTTGACATATGTCTTAGTTGTCAAATTCAAAATGGCGATGAACAAAATCAATTCATAGAAATTTAATTTAGTATTTCAGCCTTTAAACAATCTCTCCACTCTTCTTCTATGTTCTGTTTAAATTGCCAAAGGTCAAATTTCTTCTTGATATAAAGGTGGCAGTTTCAATGTCTTTGTCAGTTGTCAAATTAAATGTCACAAAAATCTTGACATCTGTCATACTTGCCAAGTTTAAAAGGAGCGCCATCTTAATATTAAAAATAAAATTGATAGTAAGTGTGATAACTCATTTTAAAAGTATTTACGTTAATAGTGATTAAAACTAAAACACTGCTTGAATGTACGTGTATGTTGACGATCGTGTATGTCAAATATAATGAATCTATTGTGCGGCCGTAGGAAAATAAAAGGAAAAAGCCGCCAAACGATGTTATGATAGATAATACAGTTTATGCAGAACTCGTTAAGAATAATAATAAACAAATGGTGGCTTTTGTTCGTTTCCTATTCATCAATATGCGCTCGGAGTTCCGCATAATGTCATGATGTCACTTTTTAGAATATAAAGGGTGTCCCGATGGCCCGCTAATTCACCCGACTTAGACCCATGTAAGGAACATTTAACCCGCTGCACGTTAGTCAAGTTATTAACATTCACACTGGTTTTTGTTAAAGTTCATTAAACAAGAATTTTTTTTATATTGGAATCTAATAAATTAAATTTATTCTCTAGCATCGCGTTAAGATCGGTAATTAAGATCTTGTGTGCATTTTCGTGATTAGCCTCATTATGCAGATTTCAAAGTTCGGTTGTAACGAATTGTTAATATTCTAGCGATAAGATCTATAGGAAATTTAATGTTTAAACGCTATGATTTATTGCCGTTAAATGTATTTTTTTCATTTTTATTAGTAAGAGTTAAGGACCAGCGAAATATGGCAACACATCTAGCAGACTTTCCCAATATTTTCTTATTTTATTTTTATTGAAGTTACTGTCTAATATCGAGAAAAAAAAGGCAATAACATGTACGCCACTGATTTTTTTTAACTTTAATATTTGTTGTTTGATTAAGAATTTAAAAATACAACTTTTTTGCTTCTTGTATTTTTTCATATCTCACTTATATGACTCCCTCACACGTGAAGGAGTTAATTTTCAAGATCACTTAAAAATCAAAGGTCCAAAAATAACCGTTAAATTGGTAATTTTTAAATGACCTTGGCGAGGTTAAAAAAACGCTTAATAACTTGAATTGTAGAGGTTCATTTTCAAGGTCATTTAAAGATTTTTTTTAACCGTTGATTAACGATATATTTTTTTTTTAAAACTTGACAAAATTTTAAAAAAATTTTGTTTAAAAAATTCGATATTGCAGAGGTATTTTCAAGGTTATTTAAAGGTCAATAGTCCAGGGAAAAACGTTTAAATGTTTAAATGTTTTGTTAACCTTGACAAAAAAATTTCAAAATATGAACTTAAAGAGTTATTATTAATTTTCAAAGTCATTTCAAAGCCCAATACTTCAGAAAAACCGAAAAATATTACGTTGAATTTTCTTCTTGTAACCTTGGCAAGGTTAAAAGAATAATATTCAAAACAGTAATAAAATTATTATTTTTTGGTAACTTACGGAGCTTAATTATCAAGGTCATTTAAAGGTCGATGGTTCAAAAAGGCCGAAACATTTAACGGGTAAAATATTATTTAAAAGATTTATTGTGACAAGGTCAAAAAAAAAAAACATTGTTAATAAATATCAAGTTAAGGGGGTTAATTTTCAAGGTCACTTAAAAATCTCAAAGGTCCAGAAATAACCGTTAAATTGGTATTAAACGTGTTTTTTTTTTAAATGACCTTGGCGAGGTTAAAAAACCGCTTAATAACTTGAATCGTAGAGGTTCATTTTCAAGGTCATTTAAAGATTTTTTTTTAAAAACCTTGACAAAATTTTTAAAAATTCGATATTGCAGAGGTAGTTTTCAAGGTTATTTAAAAGTCGTTTAAATATTTTTTCGTAACCTTGACAAAAAAATTTCAAAATATGCACTTGAGGAGTTTCATTTTCAAGGTCATTTAAAGCTCAATAATTCACAGAAAACCACGTTTTCGACAAAAAAATAAATACTGTATCTTGAAAACTGTGCATTTCCGAACGCATGTTTATGAAAACTTTTTCTCATATTTTTTTACAAGGAATCACCCATTGGAATATCTCCGTCTATTTTTCGAACACCTTGTATACATACTAGAAAGACTGTATCACCCTTTCTAAATCTGGATCGATCTGTTTATCTGATTTTAAAGTAAGGGTTAATATACAGGGTGTGTAAAAGAACGGTCAAATTTAAATGCGAATATCTTGAAAACGACTTCAAATAGACACATGGACACTGCAGTAGTAAAATGGTAATAAGATTTCCCATCCGTAGTACATAATGACTTATTTATACAGTTTTAGCTAAGACTTATAGTGCCTTTTTTGTACTTTTTTACGTCTGTCCTAGACCTATGAAATATTTTTTAACCGAGTTGGTTGTTAAGCTAAATAACATAAAACGTGCCTTAAAATTTCTTAACCATCTTATCTTAATGCCCATTGGTAACATTTAAGCCGCATCAAAAGGATTAGAATTAATTAAAATTAGACCAGACGCACATTTTTAATCGGCTTAAGGTCAACATCAACCATCTCGGTCACAAATTGCTTAATAAAGGACAGACTTAGTCGGTTAACCCGTACAAATTCCCATTAGGTTCGCCTAGTTAAAGAAATTCCCAGAAAAGCGCACTCACTCACTCACACACTCTGTGAGGTCTCACAATTAACCATTTTTTCCGTATAGTCATCGTGACTTAGTCGATTTTTCGTTCGTCTTGTTAGTCGATACTCTTTCGGCAACCACCGGGGTAATTAATTAATTTTCTTATCTTCTACGTGGTTGTTTTACAACATCTGGTGTGGCATAACATGTCGAAAGAAAGGTGATAATGATAAGATTGTATAATCTGTCACCATAAACATCAAATGGGTTAAATTTATTACATACTCGGGACGGTTAGATTGTCTGATTTAAACCCATATGAGTTTTAATACGAGAATTTATGAATGGGAGTTGTATTATCCATAACCCCGCTTTTTAAGTAATTAAACCAGAGAGAATTAGAAGAAGGCTCAGAATAGAATTTCCCTGCCTAGGCCTTTTTTGTTTAAGTAAAAACTCGACTAGACTTAAGTCGGGCGCTTCTTCGGGCCATTCAATCAGGTCTGATTTATACGGTCGTTTATTTAATGGCCACCTTTCAGACATACATCCGTCTAGTATATAAAAACTGTAAGTCTATCCTTATTTCACCCGCTTTAGTTTAACATTAAGAGTTTTCCCTGCTAATATAGTACCAATAAGTTGACTCACTTGGCATGTATAAATGTATTACAAAATAAGTGCTTTCGTCGGTGATGCAACCCGACGAATTACCAGAGTCAACTGGGCGGAAAATTGGAAATTTATCTTCATTCGCAGCATGTTAATGTTTGCGTACAGTCTGTAGGGCGCCAAAAGTTGCCCTTTTTTTTGCAGTTCGTTATTATTGGCAACACTGTTCAATGCTCTAAAGGTTTACTCACATTTGACGAAATTTAGCAGTTTTTCTTTTTTTTTTCAATTTTTTTACACACAATATAAAACATATTATTGACAATATAGTGTTCCGAAGAAAAATTATTTTAAGGGAGTTTGTTGAGTTTGACTATCTGAGAAGGTAGCGAATGCGTTTCTGATTACAACGAACCCAAACACTATAGATTTATTTTTGTTAGTTTTTGAGTTGTCGAGGTCTTCGTGCTTTAATATACAGGGGGTGTAAAAGAACGGGTAACTTTAAATGAGTACGTCTTGAAAACTGATGCTGATTAAGACAATTTCAATAATTGAATGAATAGTAATAAAATTACTCATTTGCCAATTTCTTTATATCAGGATATAAAATAATAAGTTGGTTCATCGGTTTTCCCTGTATAGGCAGATGAAGAGAGAATTTTTTTTAATTGCAATGAACCACAAACTTGCAGATAGAGATATGGGAATCGCAGAACTGGAATTTGACATCAAAATGAAGAATGTATTGGAGATATATTTCGACGTTTCGGTATTTAAATGGTCATCATCATCTTTATTTTGTGATTTTTGGAACACAATGACGTTGTCAGTTCGCTGGCTTAATTGTATCTCTCCTGTATCTACGGAACTAAGAGAGATTTGGCAAGTTGTGAGGTACGATGAAATTAAAATAACGGCGACATTGAATTTGACCTTGGCGAATTGTTTTTCAAAGTGACTTAAATGTCAAGGTCAAAAATTCAAAAATAGCAAAAGAATGGTAAGTTCAAAATGGTATTTAAATAAGCTTCCTTTGTTGACCTTGATAAAGTCATATTATTTTAAGTTCTTTTTTCAAGGTTATTCTTTGGTCAATTCAAAACCTATCGATTCAAGGTCATCACGATGTTTTATTTTATCTTGGAGGAGGAAGGTCAGTTTTAAGGTCATTTAAAAAAAATTAGATAATTTCTTACATTCAGAAGGGGGGAAATTGATTGTATTGACAGAAACACAAGCAAACATTCACAAAATTTATTAATAATTTAATAAAAATTCAATTTTCAACAAAACATCTTTTTTTTATCAGTTACTTCCCTGACAAAATACGGCGCCATTTTCGAAAAAAAAAAAATTTAACAACTTTGTGTGCCTTTCCTATAATAAATAAAGACAGGATATTGGTTCGTTTCCTTTAAATTTATTATTAATATTTCATAATAAATGTTGTTCTTATTTATTATGCCATAAAAGAAAGTAGGTGAGCCTCAATAAAAAAAATAAATAAATATTTTTCTAAAGATTAAATAGAAAGTAAACTGCGGCCCTCTATATTTCCTTATTACCGAATTTTTAATTGATTTATTGACGGCATGTTTGATTAATTTATTATCTAAAGTTTGATGGATATTTACAGTTTTTTTGAGGCACAAATCTTGATATATGAAACTAAAGGAACCGAAGGCATAATAAAATTAGAGACACTGTTGACTTTTTACCCTTCAACGTACTCCAATATGGTCAATTTCAAAAACCGCAATAGGATCGAATTAGCCATATGCAAACATTCCATATTGTGCCATTCAATTTACGATTTTCTCTATTAATAGTCGCCATATGATGAACGTGCTGGATGTAATCTATCCAGGACCTTGGGGCATTTTTATAAAACTATTTAAGATCGCGAATTATTATTATATTTGTTTTGCGGGTCGACGGGCTTCGGGTTAAGGAACGTTAATTTTTAGATGCTGATGTTTGATTTAACAGTCGTGAAAATAATAGTTCACATATTTTACCGTTTATTTGTGCAGTTTGTACACGCCCAACGGCTAAAACATGTTTATTTTAGTGAGGCTTTCTTAGGCACGACTACTTTTCGCAACGTATGGCAATCACGCTTGAATCGGACCATTGCGATGTTGCCAATTATGTTGTAAAAATTGTTTTCGAGGGGATATTTTACTGGTTCCCGGGTTTTTTGGAAAATGTATTTTTTTGTTAGGTTTATGGAAAAAAATCAATAATTTAGCGAGTATTCGAGTAGGACGTATCTAAAGTATCACCTAAACTAACAAAGCTTTATTTAATTCTTTATTTTTTCGAATTTGGAAAAAAGCTGCAATAGGTGTTTAACGAAATTGTCCATAGAATATGTGTACAAATTTTCAAAATGATATCTGGTCAATTTTTTGAGTTATGAACTTTGTGTCAAATAAATAGAAAAAAAAATCAATAATTTCGAAAAATATTTTTTTTCTCAAATTCTTGTATGAATTTGGAATAACGCTGAAATAGGTGTCCAATGAAATTGTCCGTGGAATATGTGTACAAATTTTCAAAATGATATCTGGTCAATTTTTTGAGTTATGAACTTTGTGTCAAATAAATAGAAAAAAAATCAATAATTTCGAAAAATATTTTTTTTCTCAAATTCTTGTGTGAATTTGGAAAAACGCTGAAATAGGTGTCCAATGAAATTGTCCTTGGAATATGTGTACAAATTTTCAAAATTATATCTGGTCAATTTTTTGAGTTATGAACTTTGTGTCAAATAAATAGAAAAAAAAAATAATGTCAAAAAATATTTTTTTTCTCAAATTCTTGTGTGAATTTGGAAAAACGCTGAAATAGGTGTCCAATGAAATTGTCCTTGGAATATGTGTACAAATTTTCAAAATGATATCTGGTCAATTTTTTGAGTTATGAACTTTGTGTCGAATAAATAGAAAAAAAAATCAATAATTTCGAAAAATATTTTTTTTTTCAAATTTTTGTATGAATTTGGAAAAACGCTGAAATAGGTGTCCAATGAAATTGTCCTTGGAATATGTGTACAAATTTTCAAAATGATATCTAGTCAATTTTTTGAGTTATGAACTTTGTGTCGAATAAATAGAAAAAAAATCAATAATTTCGAAAAATATTTTTTTTTTCAAATTCTTGTATGAATTTGGAAAAACGCTGAAATAGGTGTCCAATGAAATTGTCCTTGGAACATGTGTACAAATTTTCAAAATGATATCTGGTCAATTTTTTGAGTTATGAACTTTTTGTCAAATAAATAGAAAAAAAAATCAATAATTTCGAAAAATATTTTTTTTCTCAAATTCTTGTATGAATTTGGAAAAACGCTGAAATAGGTGTCCAATGAAATTGTCCTTGGAATATGTGTACAGATTTTCAAAATGATATCTAGTCAATTTCTTGAGTTATGAACTTTGTGTCAAATAAATAGAAAAGAAATCAATATTTTCGAAAAATATTTTTTTTCTCAAATTCTTGTATGAATTTAAAAAAACGCTGAAATAGGTGTCCAATGAAATTGTCCTTGGAACATGTGTACAAATTTTCAAAATGATATCTGGTCAATTTTTTGAGTTATGAACTTTGTGTCAAATAAATAGAAAAAAAATCAATATTTTCGAAAAATATTTTTTTTTCTCGAATTCTCGTATGAGTTTGGAAAAACGCTGAAATAGGTGTCCAATTAAATTGTCCTTGGAATATGTGTACAAATTTTCAAAATGATATCTGGTCAATTTTTTGAGTTATGGACTTTGTGTCAAATAACTAGAAAAAAAAATCAATAATTTCGAAAAATATTTTTTTTCTCAAATTCTTGTTTGAATTTGGAAAAACGCTGAAATAGGTGTCCAATGAAATTGTCCTTGGAATATGTGTACAAATTTTCAAAATGATATCTGGTCAATTTTTTGAGTTATGAACTTTGTGTCGAATAAATAGAAAAAAAAAATCAATAATTTCGAAAAATATTTTTTTTTTCAAATTCTTGTATGAATTTGGAAAAACGCTGAAATAGGTGTCCAATGAAATTGTCCTTGAAATATGCGTACAAATTTTCAAAATGATATCTGGTCAATTTTTTGAGTTATGAACTTTGTGTCAAATAAATAGAAAAAAAAATCAATAATTTCGAAAAATATTTTTTTTCTCAAATTCTTGTATGAATTTGGAATAACGCTGAAATAGGTGTCCAATGAAATTGTCCGTGGAATATGTGTACAAATTTTCAAAATGATATCTGGTCAATTTTTTGAGTTATGAACTTTGTGTCAAATAAATAGAAAAAAATCAATAATTTCGAAAAATATTTTTTTTCTCAAATTCTTGTGTGAATTTGGAAAAACGCTGAAATAGGTGTCCAATGAAATTGTCCTTGGAATATGTGTACAAATTTTCAAAATTATATCTGGTCAATTTTTTGAGTTATGAACTTTGTGTCAAATAAATAGAAAAAAAAAATAATGTCAAAAAATATTTTTTTTCTCAAATTCTTGTGTGAATTTGGAAAAACGCTGAAATAGGTGTCCAATGAAATTGTCCTTGGAATATGTGTACAAATTTTCAAAATGATATCTGGTCAATTTTTTGAGTTATGAACTTTGTGTCGAATAAATAGAAAAAAAAATCAATAATTTCGAAAAATATTTTTTTTTTCAAATTTTTGTATGAATTTGGAAAAACGCTGAAATAGGTGTCCAATGAAATTGTCCTTGGAATATGTGTACAAATTTTCAAAATGATATCTAGTCAATTTTTTGAGTTATGAACTTTGTGTCGAATAAATAGAAAAAAAATCAATAATTTCGAAAAATATTTTTTTTTTCAAATTCTTGTATGAATTTGGAAAAACGCTGAAATAGGTGTCCAATGAAATTGTCCTTGGAACATGTGTACAAATTTTCAAAATGATATCTGGTCAATTTTTTGAGTTATGAACTTTTTGTCAAATAAATAGAAAAAAAAATCAATAATTTCGAAAAATATTTTTTTTCTCAAATTCTTGTATGAATTTGGAAAAACGCTGAAATAGGTGTCCAATGAAATTGTCCTTGGAATATGTGTACAGATTTTCAAAATGATATCTAGTCAATTTCTTGAGTTATGAACTTTGTGTCAAATAAATAGAAAAGAAATCAATATTTTCGAAAAATATTTTTTTTCTCAAATTCTTGTATGAATTTAAAAAAACGCTGAAATAGGTGTCCAATGAAATTGTCCTTGGAACATGTGTACAAATTTTCAAAATGATATCTGGTCAATTTTTTGAGTTATGAACTTTGTGTCAAATAAATAGAAAAAAAATCAATATTTTCGAAAAATATTTTTTTTTCTCGAATTCTCGTATGAGTTTGGAAAAACGCTGAAATAGGTGTCCAATTAAATTGTCCTTGGAATATGTGTACAAATTTTCAAAATGATATCTGGTCAATTTTTTGAGTTATGGACTTTGTGTCAAATAACTAGAAAAAAAAATCAATAATTTCGAAAAATATTTTTTTTCTCAAATTCTTGTTTGAATTTGGAAAAACGCTGAAATAGGTGTCCAATGAAATTGTCCTTGGAATATGTGTACAAATTTTCAAAATGATATCTGGTCAATTTTTTGAGTTATGAACTTTGTGTCGAATAAATAGAAAAAAAAAATCAATAATTTCGAAAAATATTTTTTTTTTCAAATTCTTGTATGAATTTGGAAAAACGCTGAAATAGGTGTCCAATGAAATTGTCCTTGAAATATGCGTACAAATTTTCAAAATGATATCTGGTCAATTTTTTGAGTTATGAACTTTGTGTCAAATAAATAGAAAAAAAATCAATATTTTCGAAAAATATTTTTTTTCTCAAATTCTTGTTTGAATTTGGAAAAACGCTGAAATAGGTGTCCAATGAAATTCTCCTTGGAATATGTGTACAAATTTTTAAAATGATATCTGGTCAATTTTTTGAGTTATGAACTTTGTGTCAAATAAATAGAAAAAAAATTAATAATTTCAAAAAATATTTTTTTTCTCAAATTCTTGTGTGAATTTGGAAAAACGCTGAAATAGGTGTCCAATGAAATTGTCCTTGGAACATATGTACAGATTTTCAAAATGATATCTGGTCAATTTTTTGAATTATGAACTTTGTGTCAAATAAATAGAAAAAAAAATCAATATTTTCGAAAAATATTTTTTTTCTTAATTTTTTGTACGAATTTGGAAAAACGCTGAAATAGGTGTCCAACGAAATTGTCCTTGGAATATGTATACAAATTTTTGTTAATTAAGAAATACAGACATAATCACAATCATAATTTATTCGAGTCATATGTACATAAATTGAGGGGCTTGAGGCAACAAGGTACATAAACCACATTCTACTGAAAATCGAGATTTCTTTATCATTTAACTGAACTTTTAAGGCCACTTTCAAAGTAATTTAATAAGAACCCAAATTATTTTCGTGCATATGCAGAATATTTTTGTTATATTCAGTCAATAACAAGGCGCTCAGACAATTTATCTAGTATAGTAAAGATAGAGTATAGCAAACAGAGATTACTATCGAACTGATCTTAAATGACTACCTTGAGTCTAAAATAACTATTACCAAACAAAATTGTGTCTCTCAAAAAATCTTATTAAATTTGTATAAAAACAGTAAAATTTAACTTAGGAGAAGCTAAAATACATATCGGAGAGTATTGGATTGGCCTTCCCGACCACCCGATATGAACCCTATAGAAAATTTGTGGCCGCAGTTGGAAAACCAACTTAGAAAGTAGTTTTTTCTTTGTTTATATTTTAAAAATGGTTCGCCACATTAAGTATTTTTAAAGACTATTGATATTTAAAAATGTGCTTAATGATACTTTTAAACTTCAAGTGTGAATTCAATTCGAGGGTGATGATTGGAATCTGGAAAACCGTAAGAGTTACAGGGTCGGTTAAACGAACGACAATGATTTTAAAGAAATTTATAGGGAATATTCTAAAAATAAATGTTCATCGTCCAGTATCCAACCCATAGTTTAAAAATTCATTTAGACATGTTATATTAAAAGAGAGTTATTATTATTTTAAATCCAACCACTGGAATAACAAACTCGTGAACTAACTGGGGCTCGTGTAAAGCTGCCTTTAATTTCCAACGATTTTTCATTAATATTTTCGTGCAGTTTATTAAAACACTGAAAATCAAAATTTTAATTTCCAGTTGTACGATCTCTATCAAAACCAAATTGAAAAAAAACCAAAATTACATGGCGAATGGTCCAGCTGGAGTCCGTGGAGTCAATGTACAAGAACATGCGGCGGAGGGGTCACCCAACAGACCAGACATTGCATCACTAGATCGGCCGATTCCAGGTAACAATTTTTAAAAAAAATTGAACAAAACACACACGAATTACACTGCATAAGTAACACGGTTTGTTTACCTTCTAATCTGGTTAGAGCGTAATTTATTACTTTGGCCTACTGAAAAGTGTCTTGATTTATGCGCTTAGGATTTTTTGATTATTTTCCAAGGCAAATATTATCTTGTCTAAAGCAAAATGGTTCCAGGTTACCCAACTTAAAAGAAAAAACACCCTCCGAATAGTGAGATGAATTATAGAGGCTGAAAATTGTTGAACAATTACGCTTTAAATGAGGCAACTTATCGCGGTGCGTTATACATATTGTATGTGAACTTGCCTTAATATGTGTCACTCTTATGTCAACCATACTGTCAACGGATCAGTAATACTAAAGTTAGTAGTTTGTTTACACTGGAGTTTTATTTCCCGATCTAACCTCAGTTGTTTACAAAAATTACATACTGGATTTTACTTTCGGTTTTCCGACCCATAGCGCATCAAATTATAAATCGACAGTATCCTCATGCATAATTCATAAATTATTATTATTATTCATAAAACAATGAATGCTGCGGTGTGTCGGCTTTGAAATGTATATACGTAACCCTTTTTCACACTTTAATCAATCATTTTTAATTAAAACACACATACATACATACGTAAGACGTCTCATTCTTCGGGGTTATTTATTGACTAGTTCGGAGCAGTTTGTCCCAATCGTATTTTGTAATTAAAGGCAATAATTCCGTTAAAATATTACGATGGGCATGTGCGAATTTGGTCAGGCAGCATGGCGCCAATTAACCCATCTTTTTTGAGCGTATTTTATGGGTTCAATCAACGATTTTAAGGAGGATAATATTTATGCTTAAAGTGTCAATACGTGATACTGTTTTAAATAAATTAGTTTATATATAGAGGGTCATGAAGAAGATTTAGGACATAAGATCGAGACGTTATCTAAACGAGAATTATGTCATTAACATGAAAAGGGATATTGAGGTCTAAAGTTGATTTTTACTATCACTTACCAAGTGCAACTAATTCAATGAAGAAAGATATTGGCGACATGAATGTTTCAGCACAGTTTAACTTAAATTCCTTTGAAGAACGAAAGAATGACTTGATCAGGAAAAATGAATAAGCCGTTAGAAAATTTCTGAACTGATGTCAACAGAATAGAAGTTATTATATTATTGTTTATCGACGTTTGAACCTCGAATCCCTAAATACTCATCATTGCTATACATTGAATGATAGAAAAATGAATGAAGGAAGATATCCTTAGGGATCTGTGCTTGTTTTGTTCATGCAATTTTACTCATCAATAAGTCCATTAAAAATGAAGGTTATAAGGTTATAGAATGAAAAAAAAAGAGTTGAGCTCTCACTTGATCTCAATGTGTCTTTATAACATATTGGTCCAAGAATTTATAGATACACAAAGGTTTAAAAGGTTAATTACATAATTTATTCCAGGCACTTTGCCTTATTTTTTTTGTTTTTGAAGAATATGGCTCCAGATCTACTCAGTAGAGTTCGTCCCTTAGTAAAGCTGTCAACTTCCTAAAATCATTCTCATCATAATTTCTACTTTTTTGAAGTGTAAGTTCCTAGGATTGAGCTGCTAGTGAGCCTTATTTAGCAACGTTGCCAGACGCAACAAAACCTCCCTAAACTAATTAAACAAAATATGTGCTTAATAGATGTCGCACCTCAATTTTACCATATTGTACCAGATAATTGGAGCCATTTAACGCACAATTGGCCCCATTTGAGAAACATGACGCGGATGAACTTAAAAAAAAAAAACCCGGCGTTGACAGGGTTCTGATTTAGAGTTCCATTGTTCGATGGTCGCGCACCCATGCGAACCAGATGGGCGGGATTTTTCGTCATTTCCGCTTAATTCTGCACACTTTCTGGGTCGGTGTTTTAATTTTTTATTAATCGGTCAAGAACGAATTGCATGAATTTATTTTAATTGTAGGTTTGTAAAACGGCAACGTCGAAGAAGACAGAACTGGCAACCGTCTAACGAGTGCGTGGGCCTGTACAAGAGGATCCATCTATGTAACACTCAGGTAATAAAATGAAGAATTTGATAGGAAATATGTGGATTTTAGTAGGTGCCTTAAGTGCGTCCGTTTAAGTTAATTAAGTTTTAGGGTCTTTGTTTATCAGTAGTTGATTGCTACGTAACCATAAAAACGGTTATTTTATTGTTTTTTTAGTGGAATTGCTTTTTAAATAATTGTTTTCTATGTGTCAGAAGGTCGATGGTATTGCAAGAGCCTAAAGGTGTGTGTCATACTGTATAGACCTTTATTCGCTATATGTAAGAATATCGATTGTATGGCAAAAAACTGTTGAAAAATAATTGATTTCCATATGATAGGTCGTCAATAAGACTCACTCTGCAGTTTTTTCAAGATGGCGCCCGTCCGCCATTTTGGATTTTTCATTTTTGCATTCAAAGTAGTTACTTTTGCGTCCATGGCATCCATATCCCATTTTGTTAAAAAATAATTTATTCGTTTATGTCAGAATATTGATGGTATTACATGTGTCGACGGATTAGTAATAGTTTCAGAACCGTCAACATATTATATATCATATAAGCTTTCTGTATGTTAAAACGTCGATGGTATGGCCTTAGTATACATGGATACAAACGTGAAATAAACGCGACTTTAAGATATTTTCTTCTCTATATGTTAAAATATCAATGGTATAGCAGAAGTCTACAAGCTGTATAAAAATCATTAATTTCTATATGTCAGAACGTTGATGGTTTTTAAATGTTTCTACTAGAAAAGAAAAAAATATTTTTTATAAAGGAAATAACACACAAAGCGATCAAAAATTTTATTAGTTTTTGAAAAATAATTTTTGTTTTCTATATGTCAGAACGTCGATGATTTTACATGTTTCTATAGATTGGTAATGGTTTCTTCCCCCAATGGTTAATGTAATGAAAAATGGTCATGATAATTTTTAAATATACCGTTTTCTATATGTTAGCACGTCGATGGTGTGGAAGTGTAAATAGTTACAGAAATTTAATAAACATAAAAATTATTTTTTTAAAAGGGGAAAAGGGACAAAAAAATGTATTCGTTTTTGATAAATAATATTTTTTTTCTATATGTCAGAACGTCGATGGTATTGTAAGACTCTAAGCGTTTGTCTTATTCTTCTCTATATGTTAGAATATCAATGGTATGGCAGGAGTCTATAAAACTATTAAAAAATAATTAATTTCTATATGTCAGAACATCGATGATGCTACATGTTTTCTACGGATGTATGATGGTTTCCCAATCGTCAATGTATATAAAAAATTACCATCTGACTTTTCTATATGTTAAAACATCGATGGTATGACAGTATAAATCATTACAATACAAATTTGAGGAAGATAAAAATACTTGTTTAAAGACAGCAAGTGACGAAAAAATTTATTCGTTTTTGAAAAATAATTTTTTATCTCTACGTGTCAGAACGTCGATGATTTTACATGTTTCTATAGATTTGTGATGGTTTCCCAAACCCTTAATGTAATGAAAAATGCTCATGTGATATGATTTTGAAATATAATGGTTTTCTATATATTAGCACGTCGATGGTATGAAAGTGTAAATAGTTAAAATTCAAATTTGAGAAAGATAAAAATATTTTATTTAAATAAGAACAAAGTCAGCAAGTAACTAAACATTTTGTTCACATCTTCGTTTTTAAAAAATAAATTTTGTTTTCTATATGTCAGAACGTCGATGGTATTGCAAGAACCAATGGAAAAATATATTCTTCTCTATCTGTTCGAATGTCGATGATCCAAGACAGATACTACACCATATAATACTCATGCTACACCATCCCATCGACGTTCTAACATATAGCAACCAATAATTATTTTCCAAAAAACTGATTTTTTTATTTATCTCTCTCTACATTATCTCTTTTGCACCTTATTTTCCCATGAATATTTATTTATTTGTCAGTGTGTCGATGATCCAGAAACAAATGCGCAAACTAATGCCACACCATCGACGTTCTGACATATAGCGAATATTAAAAATAATGTTGCATTAGCGAATAGATTTTTCGGTCATTTGTTGTCTTGGTATTGTAACTAAAAATGTTTTTCGTTTTTAAAAAATTAATTTTGTTTTCTATATGTCAGAACGTCGATGGTATGGCAAAAACCAATGCAAAAATATAGTCACACTGCAAAAATATGTTCTTCTCTATGCGTTAGAGTGTCGATGATCCAAGACAGATACTAGACCATATATAAGACTCATGCTACACCATCGACGTTCTAACATATAGCAATTAATAATTATTTTAAAAAAAATTGATTCATTGAACTCTCTTCACATTATCACTTTTGCACCTTATTTTCCCATGAATATTTATTTATTTGTCAGTATGTCGATGATCCAGGGACAAATGCGCAAACTCATGCCATACCATCGACGTTCTGACATATAGCGAATATTAATAATAATGCTGCATTAGCGAATAGATTTTTCGGTCATTTGTTTCCTTGGTATTGTAACTTAAAATGTTTTTCGTTATTATAAAATAAATTTTGTTTTCTATATGTCAGAACGTCGATGGTATTGCAAGAACCAATGCAAAAAATATAGTCACACTGGAAAAATATGTTCTTCTCTATGCGTTAGAATGTCGATGATCCAAGACAATTACACCATATAAGGCTCATGCTACACCATCGACGTTCTAACATATAGCAACCAATAAATATTTTTCAAAAAACTGATTTTTTGAACTTTCTCCACATTATCACTTTTGCACCTTATTTTGCAATGAATATTTATTTATTTGTCAGTATGTCGATGATCCAGGGACTAATGCGCAAACTCATGCCATACCATCGACGTTCTGACATATAGCGAATATTAATAATAATGTTGCATTAGCGAATAGATTTTTCGGTTATTTGTTGTCTTGGTATTGTAACTAAAAATGTTTTTCATTTTTAAAAAATTAATTTTGTTTTCTATATGTCAGAACGTCGATGGTATTGCAAGAACCAATGCAAAAATATAGTCACACTGCAAAAATATGTTCTCTATGCGTTAGAATGTCGATTATCCAAGACAACTACACCATATAAGGCTCAGGCTACACCATCGACGTTCTAACATATAGCAATTAATAATTATTTTTCAAAAAACTAATTTTTTGATCTCTCTCTACATTATCTCTTTTGCACCTTATTTTCCCATGAATATTTATTTATTTGTCAGTATGTCGATGATCCAGGGACTAATGCGCAAACTAAAGCCACACCATCGACGTTCTGACATATAGCGAATATTAAAAATAATGTTGCATTAGCGAATAGATTTTTCGGTCATTTGTTGTCTTGGCATTGTAACTAAAAATGTTTTTCGTTTTTAAAAATTTATTTTGCTTTCTATATGACAGAACGTCGATGGTATTGCAAGAACCAATGCAAAAAATATAGTCACACTGCAAAAATATGTTCTTCTCTATGCGTTAGAATGTCGATGATCCAAGACAATTACACCATATAAGGCTCATGCTACACCATCGACGTTCTAACATATAGCAACCAATAATTATTTTTCAAAAAACTGATTTTTTTATCTCTCTCTACATTATCTCTTTTGCACCTTATTTTCCCATGAATATTGATTTATTTGTCAGTATGTCGATGAACCAGAGACAAATGCGCAAATTCATGCCATACCATCGACGTTCTGACATATAGCGAATATTAATAATAATGTTGCATTAGCGAATAGATTTTTCGGTCATTTGTTGTCTTGGTATTGTAACTAAAAATGTTTTGCGTTTTTAAAAAATTAATTTTGTTTTCTATATGTCAGAACGTCGATGGTATGGCAAGAACCAATGCAAAAATATAGTCACACTGCAAAAATATGTTCTTCTCTATGTGTTAGAATGTCGATGATCCAAGACAACTACACCATATAAGGCTCATGCTACACCATCGACGTTCTAACATATAGCAACCAATAATTATTTTTCAAAAAACTGATTTTCTTATTTATCTCTCTCTACATTATCTCTTTTGCACCTTATTTTCCCATGAATATTTATTTATTTGTCAGTATGTCGATGATCCAGAGACAAATGCGCAAACTCATGCCATACCATCGACGTTCTGACATATAGCGAATATTAAAAATAATGTTGCATTAGCGAATAGATTTTTCGGTTATTTGTTGTCTTGGTATTGTAACTAAAAATGTTTTTCGTTTTTAAAAAATTAATTTTGTTTTCTATATGCCAGAACGTCGATGGTATTGCAAGAACCAATGCAAAAATATATTCTTCTCTATATGTTAGAATGTCGATGATCCAAGACATATACTACACCATATAAGACTCATGCTACACCATCGACGTTCTAACATATAGCAATCAATAATTATTTTTCAAAAAACTGATTTTTTTATCTCTCTCTACATTATCTCTTTTGCACCTTATTTTCCCATGAATATTTATTTATTTGTCAGTATGTCGATGATTTAGAGACAAATGCGCAAACTAATGCAATACCATCGACGTTCTGACATATAGCGAATATTAATAATAATGTTGCATTAGCGAATAGATTTTTCGGTTATTTGTTGTCTTGGTATTGTAACTAAAAATGTTTTTCGTTTTTAAAAAATTAATTTTGTTTTCTATATGTCAGAACGTCGATGGTATTGCAAGAACCAATGCAAAAATATAGTCACACTGCAAAAATATGTTCTTCTCTATGTGTTAGAATGTCGATGATCCAAGACAACTACACCATATAAGGCTCATGCTACACCATCGACGTTCTAACATATAGCAACCAATAATTATTTTTCAAAAAACTGATTTTCTTATTTATCTCTCTCTACATTATCTCTTTTGCACCTTATTTTCCCATGAATATTTATTTATTTGTCAGTATGTCGATGATCCAGAGACAAATGCGCAAACTCATGCCATACCATCGACGTTCTGACATATAGCGAATATTAAAAATAATGTTGCATTAGCGAATAGATTTTTCGGTTATTTGTTGTCTTGGTATTGTAACTAAAAATGTTTTTCGTTTTTAAAAAATTAATTTTGTTTTCTATATGTCAGAACGTCGATGGTATTGCAAGAACCAATGCAAAAATATATTCTTCTCTATATGTTAGAATGTCGATGATCCAAGACATATACTACACCATATAAGACTCATGCTACACCATCGACGTTCTAACATATAGCAATCAATAATTATTTTTCAAAAAACTGATTTTTTGATCTCTCTCTACATTATCTCTTTTGCACCTTATTTTCCCATGAATATTTATTTATTTGTCAGTATGTCGATGATCCAGAGACATGCGCAAACTAATGCCATACCATCGACGTTCTGACATATAGCGAATATTAATAATAATGTTGCATTAGCGAATAGATTTTTCGGTTATTTGTTGTCTTGGTATTGTAACTAAAAATGTTTTTTGTTTTTAAAAAATTAATTTTGTTTTCTATATGTCAGAACGTCGATGGTATGGCAAGAACCAATGCAAAAATATAGTCACACTGCAAAAATATGTTCTTCTCTATGTGTTAGAATGTCGATGATCCAAGACAACTACACCATATAAGGCTCATGCTACACCATCGACGTTCTAACATATAGCAACCAATAATTATTTTTCAAAAAACTGATTTTCTTATTTATCTCTCTCTACATTATCTCTTTTGCACCTTATTTTCCCATGAATATTTATTTATTTGTCAGTATGTCGATGATCCAGAGACAAATGCGCAAACTCATGCCATACCATCGACGTTCTGACATATAGCGAATATTAAAAATAATGTTGCATTAGCGAATAGATTTTTCGGTTATTTGTTGTCTTGGTATTGTAACTAAAAATGTTTTTCGTTTTTAAAAAATTAATTTTGTTTTCTATATGTCAGAACGTCGATGGTATGGCAAGAACCAATGCAAAAATATAGCCACACTGCAAAAATATGTTCTTCTCTATGCGTTAGAATGTCGATGATCCAAGACATATACTACACCATATAAGACCATACTACACCATCGACGTTCTAACATATAGCAACCAATAATAATTAAAAAAAAAAAACTGATTTTTTTAACTCTCTCTACATTATCTCTTTTGCATCTTATTTTCCCATGAATATTTATTTATTTGTCAGTATGTCGATGATCCAGGGACAAATGCGCAAACTCATGCCATACCATCGACGTTCTGACATAGAGCGAATTATAATAATTTGTCATTAGCGACTAGATTTTTTGGTCACTTGCTGTCTTTTTTCTTCATTTTAAAAAATGGATTATCTCTCTCAAATTTGATCATCGACGTTGTAACATATAGAAATAAATATTTCAATAATTGATCTTTTAGTCTCTTCCATCTTCATATTTTTTCCCATTTTATATTTCCATGAATATATATTTATTTGTTAGTATGTCGATGATCCAGGGACAAATGCGCAAACTAATGCCATACCATCGACGTTCTGACATATAGCGAATAATAATAATTTTTTATTAGTCAATAAATTTGTTGGTCATTTGCTATTTTTTTTTATCACTTAAAAAAGAATAGTTTATCTCTCTCAAATTTGACCATCGAGGTAGTAACATATAGAGAAAAAAAAATATTTTAAGAATAGATTTTTTGATCTCTGTTTTTTTTAATTTTTGCTTGTTTCTTTATTTTACCATGAATATTTATTTATTTGTCAGTATGTCGATGATCCAGAGACAAATCCACAAACTAATGCTATACCATCGACGTTCTGACATATAGTGAATAGTAATAATTTTTCATGAGCGATTAGATTTATTGGTCTTTATTGTCTTTTTTCCACTTAAAAAAATGGTTTATCTCTTTCACATTTGACCATCGACGTGGCAACCTAAAGACAAAATATATATTAAAAATTGATTTTCTGGTTTCTCCTTCACATTTTTAGCCACTTTATTTTCTCATGAATATTTATTTATTTATTTGTCAGTATGTTAATAAATGCACAGATGCCACTCCATCGACGTTCTGACATATAGAAAATAGTAATAATTTTTCAATGATTTGTTTTTTTCAAATTTATTTTTAGTATGAAACAATTATCGTTAAGAGAAAGTCAAAATAGCCAGAGAGAAAACAGAGATAAAAAATGATGTAAAAGTTAAAGGCAAAGAAGGAGACAATTTAACAAGACAGTTTAGTAGGAAAAAGAAACATTCACTAGAATAAAGGAAAGATAGAAAGAAAAATAAAATAAAAAAAAGAAGAAGGCACTAGACTCATTTCTTGACTATACACTTAATAATCAAATATCTCCGAACCAACTCACGACAAACAAGCAAAATAAACAGCATCATCTTCAGGAATCTTTTCTATAAACCCGCCTAATACCACAAAACGTTTAAAACAAAAACCCATCCGAGTTATCGGGGCCTTTAGGCTAATAAAACCAACAACGTTCTCGCAACAACATAATCTAATAAATGAAGTGCCGGAAGAAGATGAAATAACAACACGCGATCATGATCATCATCATCACGATGATCCCATAGTTTCGTCTCATTGCGGGTCGGCATCATCAGACAAACCGACCCGATATCATTAGATAGTTTAATTGAATCGGACGTAACAACAAATGTTTGTGGCATTCGAAACTGATTAATCGGCAGCGGGTTCATTAATTTTATTCGGTTTTTCTTCTTGTAGGACTGCCCCGACCATCAGAGAGATTTCCGATACGAGCAATGTGCCGCCTTTAATGTTCGACCGTTTAAAGGGAAAATCTTCGATTGGGAACCCTTTTATCAAGGTAAGAATTCTTCTTTTTCCGACATAATAGTCTCTCTTAGCTGTCAAGAGCTTTTTAATCAACTTGTGCGTTTAAAACTTGATGAGGATCACTTTTTTACATAGCTTAAGAGGTACTTAGGACCATTGAAAAATGGGTTTTTTGATTGGGAACTGGCTGTAATTTGGGCCCAGAGGATGAGTAATTAGCGGGTTGTTCGTGGTACCCATTGAGCCAATTAGTCTAAAGTCATTTGGATGCTTTAAATGTGAAAAAGAAGACAGAATTGAGAAATATTTATGTAGCACCTTTTGAGTATTGAAATTGTCATTTTTCTATCACCTCAGTGGCTTACAGTGACAAGTAAACGATCGTTTGACATTAAAATTGACACCTCTAACCCTCAAAAAGAGCAGCAGAAAATAGCGGAAGGACCGCCATTAAGTGCCACGCCCAAATTAAACATAAAAACACTTGACTCGCTTGTTTTGTCCTCTAACGAATGACTCGAAAACACTTTTTTTTTTTATGCCAACGTCCCCTTATACATAATTGGGGTTTTTTCTAGGTAAAGTGGAGTGCGCCCTCAATTGCCGCCCAAAAGGGATGAATTTCTACGCGACCCTAAATAAAACCGTAATCGACGGCACCCCGTGTTACCGCCCGGTTACCTCTACGGGAAAAAGCGCTCCGCGGGGCACCAAGGGGGTGTGCATCAACGGATACTGCAAGGTAATTCTCATTTATTATTTTATATAGTAATTTTGGAAGAACGGACCCGCCGAGTATATTTTCGGGGTTTCTTGATATTATGGTGAATGCGCCCCCGCGTGTATAAGTGCGTTGCTGAAGTGAAGATGGCGCCGCACGTATTGACCGAGCCAGCGTCTTAATTTAACGTTTTTTAGGCGTACATACGTTTGATAAAAGCAGGATTTCAACTTTAGTATATATGCTTCATGAGATCAAATTTATAGTTTAATAAATGAAGAAAGAAGATTGGTAACTCATGGTAACTTAGGGAAAGGTAGGTTATTTGGGCAATGTAACAAAGCCCTAAAAAGTGCGAGTTAACTGTCAAAAAAGCTTTTGTCGGCCATCTTGAAATTTAGAGCTGTCATTTTTGAGCTAAATGGTACCATTATTTCTCTAAACAAATATAATAATTTTAAATTTGCCTTGTATAGCAGTCACATATAAATGATGAAGCAGAACCCATTGTACCGATGTACGAATGTACATAAGGCATAGAAATTGTTGAACAAGGTGTGAACCGCCCATAAGGCATAGAATTCTTTTCGAGAATTTACATATAAAAATAGATCCGTATTTAGATGATCCGTGTACTCACTCCTACGACACAATGGACTCGGTTGTAATAATATACGAATGCACCATTCAATTGTTAAGTAAAGGTAAGGTTATGGAGCATAAAAATGAATTAAATGATAATTAGATAAAGGATGGTAGTAGTAGTTCATCCTCATTGTGAAAACTCTTAATAATGTATCATGTATTCAAAATGATCCCCATTTACTTCTTGGCAGAAAGCAAGACGGTTCACAAACTTATGTGAAACACTATCAATTATTTCGGGTGATATACGTCTAATTTCATATGTAATTCTATTTTTCAAATCTTCTACGTTATTTGGCTTCTCAATATAAATGTACAGGGTGTCTCACGACGAATAGACGCGATCGATATCTCAGAAACTAATTTTTCAAAAATTTTAAAAATTTGGCAACATGGCACAGTCGATGGGGGCCACACAACTAAAATATTTTGACAGTTGTAACGTTTCCGGTTATACCGGAAGTAGGTGTCAACTTCGTTATTTTAAATGGAACACTCTGTACGTGAAATTCTAGGTATATTTTATGTATAATATCCTATACCTAAGTGTAACCGTTTTTGACATATTTTTAATTTCATGTGAAAAATTCTGTTTATAAGCCCTAACATAATTACCGATTACTCCCTTTTAGTAGCCTTTATTAATTGGTTAGTTTCGGTTTTATTTTAAAGGAAGGACTACTTTAGAAGACCATTTTAATATTTGGCTAAAAAAAAAGATACAGGGGGCTCAAAAACTAACCTTAAAAATTAAAATGAAAAAATCATTAAAAGTCAATTTTTTTAAATGGAAACCCCTTATTTTTATAATTTTTTCATAAAGATAATTAAAAATAAGGCTAACTTTATATAAGGTTATCTAGTCCAAAAATTGATAGTTTCCGAAATATTGACAGTTTAAATTTGGCCTAATACTAAAAGCCGCCAGAGTGGTCTGAAATCCAATATTTCTGGACAAAATCGCTAAACGTGTGACAATCAAGTCAAATGTACATATCCTTAAGGTTTTTGGGGTCGCTAAATTCAAAATGGCGGACACAAAATGGCGGCCAAAATTTTTTTTTCGAATTAAAATCAACTTTCCTTTACGTTTTCGGGGTCGCTGAATTAGAAATATTAATTTATTTTTTGATATTCAAAATTGCGGGTACAAAATGGCGGACGACTCGTAAAAAAACAGCGTTTTAATGTTAAATCAATTTTTATTTACGTTTTCTAGGTCGCCAAATTCGAAAATGATATTCATTTTTTTTTTTTAATTCAAAATGGCGGAAACAAAATGACGTAGTTTTTTGCAAAAAAAACAGTTTGTATTGTATTCTAATCGGTATTTTACTATTATACATCAACATTATTTCAAACATAATGGTATATACTTTTATTATTAGATATTCTTATTTCATAATTAACAGAACCAATCCAATAACGACTCTTGTATGTCAAATTCGAATTGAGCGAACATAACAACCCGTCTTGACCAAATTTGGTGTTAATCTGTTCATTTCTTGGAAAAAAATGTCCGCTATTTTTGACCCGCCATTTTGAATATATTAATTCTGATATCAAATTCAAATTCAACGAGCATAAGAACCCCCCTTTAGCGCGATTTGGTCTGAATCCAATCTTTTTTCGAAGAAATGTCCGCCATTTTGGATCCGCCATGTTGAATTTCTTGATTCTCATGTCAAAATCGAATATAACGAACCCAAAAACCTTGAGATACAAAGTTTCAAGTAAATCGGCCGACAATTCGATTTATGGCCAGATTTCCAGGCGTTTTGAACCAATCCAGAAAATATTCGTTTACGGGGAGAGAGAGAAAAAAGGAAGGTTCTGTCAACGGTATTTCGTACATGATACTTTACACAAAATGAAATACTTCTTACCTTAGCGGGATCTCGGACAATCACAACTAATTTGATACACAAAGTTTTTTTTTAATACAAAAACAGCAACGTGAAGGATGATAAAAATAGGGGGTTTCTATTTAAAAAAAAATGACTTTTAATGATTTTTTTTCATTTTCATTTTTAATGCTAGTTTTTGACTCCCCTGTATCGTTTTTTTAGTTAAATATTAAAATAGTCTTTTAAAGTGGTCCTTCCTCTCAAATAAAACCAAAACTAACCAATAAATCAAGGTTACTGAAAGGGAGTAATCGGTAATTATGTTAGGGCTTATAAACAAAGCTTGTCACATGAAATTAAAAATATGTCAAAAAACGGTTACACTTAGGTATAGGACATTATACATAAAATTTATCTAGAATTTCACGTGGAAGCCAAAAATGTAAAAATATACAGGGTAATCCATTTAAAATACCGAAATTGACACCTACTTCCGGTATAACCGGAAACGTCACAACTGTCAAAATATTTTAGTTGTGTGGCCCCCATCGACTGTGCCATGTTGTCAAATTTTCAAAATTTTTTAATAATTGGTTTCCGAAATATTGATCGCGTCTATTCGTCGTGAGACACCCTGCATAGTTAAATAATAATAATATAGATGTGCATAAATGAAGGTTTTATAATGTCGATATTTACTGTTGAAGTTCAACCAAAAATGTACACCTGGTGTAAACCAAAAATGAACGTTTATTTAACTATCCTGTATTGCTTGGGAGTCTAATAGCAAAACAGGTATAACCGATCGGCCTCCCTGTATATAAGACACTTGACATAAAAAAACCATAAATACCAAATAAAGGTACCAATTAAAATCCTGCCACATTAAACGATATGCAGATTAAATGATCCCACTTTGGCGATTTGCATGGAAATGTTTGAATAAAAAGAAATTGATTTTTTCTCTTATTTTAGTTGATCCGGCCCCCCTTGGACCGTATATAATAACATTAAATAGCAATAAATCTTGACACGCGATATTTAAAATGCAATGATAATTTATTTACTATTTAAGGACGACGACTGCAGAGGGTCAAATCTGGTATAATATTTACGACCTGTCCGCCTGTCCAGATATTAAAATACATCCTGTATATGTTCATTACTTTTGCAACAAACAGATCAATTTACTCTATTAGCTCCGAGCCGTTTAAATTCCCCATAAATCACCTAGTTAATAAAATATTATTAAATTAATTTATTACCTAACAAATCAGATATAGAAATTTAAACGGCATGTGTGTGTGTGGTAGATTAAGCCATTACGTGACTTATGCAAACCGTTCGATTTATACACTCGGAGATTCGACAAGTTCAATTGCGAATCGTAAATGCGACCATTATGAGCTTCAAGAGATCGATTCTAATAGAGAAAAGTCGTTTTATTGCCATTTTCTATTAATAATGGATCGTTTGGAGTGTCCCGGTTTAAGGGTAATGACCATTTCAGCTATAATGAAAAAAATCGCATTTGATGCTTGTTGGGCGGTGAGATGTTGCGTTTAAGGCGGTTTTTGTAGCAGCGATATGTTGCTTCAATTGCGAATCATATATGTGGCCCAAAAGATCGATTTTAATAAACAAGAGTTGTTTTTATTGCAATATCAATCAATAGAGTGTCCTCGTTTAACCATTTAAACTATTGGAAAACAGTCATCAGAAATGTTGCTTGCAATGCATTTTTTGTTGCAGTATTGTTGCTATAATTTACCATCCTGAAAGTTAAAGATCTAAAAAACCGATTAATTAGAGCTAATAGGTGTATAGGAATTTAATTTAATAAATCTAGTTTGCCTGCTCTAGACATTTTTGAAGTAGTGAGATGTTTCATAGTTCACCTACAAGGGTTCGCTATTAAGTTTTTAAATATTTGTCTATTTGTCAGTACGTCGATGATCCAGGACAAATGCGAGGATCCATACGATATCATCGACGTTCTAACATATAGACAGTAATAAAAATAAGCATTTGATGATTTTTTTTCAAGCACTTTAAGATTCTCTTTTTCTAACTCTTGTGTTTTCGTCTCTTTCCTTTTCTTTCTAAGTTATCTTTTAATGAATTTTTATTGCAGAGTCAAGGTGTCGCTACGAGGGCGGGTCAATAAGTCCGTGACTTTTTGTATTTCCCGCCCTTTAATGGAAATGACAACTCTGCTCCCGTCAACAGAGAACTGTCAGTTGACGCCTGTCAAAATTTGAACAAGCTGCGTCATTTAGCTTGTGTTTGACGGCTGTTGATAGCAGACTACCACTCGTTTTGAGAAGAAAATGGAAAAAAGTGAATTTCGTGTGCTCATTAAGCATTATTTTTTAAACCATCACTCAAACCAAGGCTAAGCTTGATAAATATTATGGGGACTCTGCACCATCCATTTCCATGGTAAAGAAGTGGTTTACTGAATTTCGATGTACAAGCACGGAAGATGCCGAACGTTCTGGACGCCCACTCGAGGTCTCTACATCCAAAACAATCGAAAAAATTCACGATATGGTTTTAGCCGATAGGAGATTGAAAGTGAGAGAGATTGTGGAAGCCATAGGCATCTCACATGGTTCAGTAGTTTCAATTTTGAATGATCATTTGGGTATGAGAAAGCTTTCCGCAAGATGGGTGCCGCGTTTGCTCACAATCGACCACAAACGCAACCGTGTGATAATTTCCCAGGAGTGTTTGGCGTTATTCAACCGCAATATGGACGAATTTTTGCGTCGTTTCGTCACCGTGGATCCACCACAACACGCCGGAGACCAAACAGCAGTCAAAACAGTGGATTTCTCGGGGTGAATCGGCGCCCAGGATGTGTCAGCCAATAAAGTCATGGCGACCGTTTTTTGGGATGCACGCGGTATAATCCACATTGACCACATCTTCAAAAGGGGAAAACAATCAATGGAGAATATTATACCAACTTATTGGATAGATTCAATGAGGAACTGAAAGAAAAAAGACCACATTTGGCCAAAAAAAAAGTTTTTTTCCACCAGGACAATGCAAGGGTCCACACATGTGCAGTTTGTTCCATGAATTAGGTTACGAATTACTTCCTCATCCGCCCTATTCTCCAGATTTAGCCCCCAGTTACTATTTCCTATTCCCAAACTTAAAGAAATGGCTCGGCGGAAAGAGATTTGACTCCAACGACGAATTCATCTCTCAAACAAATGCCTATTTTGATGACCTCGACAAATCATATTTTTCCGAAGGAATAAAAAAATTGGAGAAACGTTGGACTAAGTGTATAGAACTCAAAGGAGACTATGTTGAAAAATAAAATAACTTTTTATGTAAAAACCTGTCTTTTATCCAAAAAGTCACGGACTTATTGACCCGCCCTCGTATAATTTACTATCAATAAAAGATCTGAAAAAACCGATTAATTAGAGCTAATAGGCGCATTGGAATTTAATTTAATAAATCTAGTTTGCCTGATTTTGACATTTTTGGAGTAGCGAGATGTTTCATTGTTCACCTACAAGGGTTCGCTATTAAGTTTTTAAATATTTGTCTATTTGTCAGTACGTTTATGATCCAGGACAAATGCGAAGATCCATACGATACCATCGACGTTCTAATATATAGACAGTAATCAAAATAAGCGTTTGATGATTTTTTTTTCAAGCACTTGAAGATTGTCTTTTTTTAACTCTTGTGTTTTCTTCGCTTTCCTTTTCTTTCTAAGTTATCTTTTTAAATTATGCGCCTATACAATTTATTTATTTTTGTCCTCTTTCTTTTCGGTTCTCTTTAATTTCTGTTCCATCAAGGATTCTGGCCTCTTTTTTGTCTTCTTCTTCCTTTACTTTTTAGGTTTTTTATCTTTTTCTCCCTAGAAAAAAAAATGTTTTCTGTTACGTTATTTTCAAATACTTACCAACCCCATTGACTTTCTAACACAGAGAGACTCAGTCTTATTTAAAAAAAGAAAATGTAAATTACATTTTGTTTCTAGTCCTTTCTATTTTTTGAAAATGTTTTTTTGTCTTTTTCTCCTTGTGGAGTGTCTTCAGTTCATTTCTTTGGCACCATTCAAACATGTCCTGCACACATTCACTTGCCTTGCTTCAACATAAATAATGGCTGAAGTATCATCTGCAAATCGGACTATGTAAGTATGTATGCTTCATTTAAAAATGAATGCAGTATAGGTCTAAGGACATAGATAGATAACTTAATATAGATATTCCCTCCTCGCTTCTCACCCTGATTTCTCGCTGTCAAATACATTTCGATCCACTGATAAACTGGTCCTCTGCTTCCATAGGTGTACATTTTGCTTGCAGCTTTAGAGCAATAATTGGCCTGTACTTACTAATGTCACTTGTCAAATAAATAAATGTGAAACCGGCACAAGAATTTCATTCAAGCATGCAGCGAGCATATTATATGGAACATCATCCACCAAGACTTTTACGGGTAATCAGCTTTATTCTCGTCCTCAGTTAATGGCATCGGAAATATGGGTGGATAGATCACTACAATGTAAAGTTCATGTTAGAAGTAGGATTTAGGGCAATACCTGTTGACAGATTCAAGGAAATACTCATTAAAGGTATTGGAAATATCGCTTCGCTCTCTCATCTCTGAGATGCCTCGACTGTGTGAAGCATTTATTCAAGTATTATCTCCCAAGCATTCTTCCTCATTAAATACTTTAACTGCATCTCAAACGTCACTGTTTTCAAAAATATTATTGCAAAAAATGGAAAACAAATATGTAAAGCCCTCCTCCATGCCTAGTTCCTGTAAGTGAAGAATCCATTATTCTTTGCTGGAAGGAATTTAAAGTAATTTTTGTAGATCTTTTGAAAATCAGCATGGACAAGTTGAACTCTGTGATTCGAGAAACTAATATCAATGGTTTGGGTTGCAACAATTGAAGAATTTGCCCTCTTAAAGGTTCATAAATACTTTGGTTTAGACCATGAGAACTGAAAATATTATGAATCAGCTTGGACTGCTTTGACTCTATCAACATATTGTGATCTAAGTCATCAAAAACAATAACCAGCACATTTCTCGTAGTCTAACATATATATAGGTTTTCAAGACAGACACGAAGTGGTTTAAAATTTCCTAGTGGTGGGACAAATTTAAATAACGAAACTGTGTTATTAGATTAAATATTAACAACGAAACCAGCTGTTATTCATGCGTATTATTTTAGAAATTTACAGCCGTTTTTGTTAAATCAAGTTTAACATCAGTTTTTTCCACCAAATATCAGTTTCCTCCCTTAATAACGCACAAACTACTTCAAGGATTTTGATGCGGTTTTTACCTAAAGTTTATGCAACTTCTAAAGAACATTCTGTTGTATTAAGCATTTTTGTCACTCAAGAACTTCCTGAGCAAGACTCATTCTTCTAAGGGAACCTGGACCAATCCAAAATTGGAAATTCATAATTTATTTCTGAAATAATCAACTTGTGATAATTCAAAAACTATTCCAGGCATTTTCATGAGGTTTTCACCGAAAGTTGACGCAATTTTTACAGAACGTTTTCATATATAATGAATTTTTGTAGCTCAAGTATTTTCTGAGTTAGACTCAGATTTATCAGGGATGGAAAACAATGATTTTTGGAAACAATTTGGTTGGGTTGGGTTATTTAGCTAACTTGTGTTACTTGGGGTGATGAATAGTACGTACCTTCCAAGAATATCTTTTAAGGGATGTCCTGTGCCTGCTGTAGCCGCCAAATAGTTCGTCTGCACCCATACACCAACAAACAGGATCTATGGATTAAATTTATTTTTGTTTATTTGAAATGTACACCACAATTAAACCAAATGATATAGAAAAAAGCAAACAATCAGTATGTACAACACATAAATGACAAACAATTCAAACTTGGCCCACATTTCAATCAATCATAGATTAGATTTGCCTGTCGAGTTTGTTGAGTCTGTTCTGGAATAGTATTCGCTCAAAGTTTACGCACACTGCCGATGATTCTTCGCTTATTGTTAAACTGCGTCCATGATATAGGTATTAAGAGAGCCAAAATCTCGACTTTTTCAGACCGATTTTCTGTGCTCTTGTTCTGTCCCACTACTGTAGTATTTTCTTTGCTTGAAAGGTAATTATTGTTGCTCGTTGTATGGATAATCTAGAAACAAGAGTCTCAGTTGGTTTATAATTAGGTTAGTGAGTTACTTATTATATTGGGTATTACGTCACTTATAGCAAAAATCAATTTAGAAATTTTTATCTCACACGCTCAACAATTGAAAAGAAGAAGAAAATAGACTTATTCACGTATTTAAAAGAAATATGAACTTAAATCTGTAACGATACCGTTCGATATATTTAATTTAATTTAAGTTTTAAATACAATAATTTACTTGAGGTATAATAGATTTTCTTATATACCTAGGAGCTGAGGTTCAATCTATTAATCTCTGAGCTCGTTTCTTCTTTTCAATATCCTACCTAACTTTGTTATGAATATTATAATTAAAAAACGATAAAAAACAACAAGAAGACCTACTTTTTTTAAAAATACCTAATTTGAACCAACGTTTCGGTAGTTATATCTATTACCGTTATCAAGGTAATTAAAGTAAAATTAAAAATAAAATATACTTATCCTTCAAATTTTCAGTAATCCAGTCTCATCAAAATTTCTTCCTAATTCGAAAATACTTTATATACTTTTTTTATATGATTTGACGGTTTATTAATAGTTTGACAAACTAGTTTGAAAGATAACAACAAAATTTTCAAAGGTTACTTTTTAAAAATTAAAGGGGTGTGATCTTAATGTAAATTAATCATAGAAAATACATGAATATCAAATATTTTAAATCATTAATTAATTTTGAGAATACCCTGATCTACTTCTCTCTTTAGCAAAGGAATCCATGTATTATGAAAATCAACCGAACAAGTAGCTAAGCATTTATCTTCATTTAACATTATAAATGCACTTTCCTTTAGCTTACGTAATTTTGAAATTGGTTCTTTTGCTAACATTGAGGAAGCATTCCTGTCTATTCTGTGGTTATTGTCGAATGCATGTTGTGTGATTTTTGATTTTTGAAAATCATTGTTTTTTATGTAAGATTTATGTTCATTAATTCTTTTTGGTAATGGTCTACAGGTTTCACCTATGTAAAATTTACCACAAATACAAGGAATTTTATAGATTACATTTTTATTAAATTCATTTTCATTGAAAGGTTTAGTTTTTGTTAATAAGTATCGTAATGTGTTTTGTGATTTAAAAATAGTTCTTATATTAAATTTTTTAGCAATTCTTTTTATCTTATCAGAAAAACCTGGAATAAATGGTAAAATAAGATTTGTCGTAAAAAGTGGTTGATTCAATTTTATACGTGGATTATCAAACTTTTTAAAGCAATTTTCTAAAAATTCTTTGGGATAATTATTTTGAATTAAGATATTTTTAATAAAATCTTTTTCAGTTGTTAAATATTGATTATTACAAATAATGTGTGCACGATCATATAAACTTTTTACCACTCCTTTTTTTACCATTATTGGATGATTAGAATTAAAATTAAGATATCTATTAGTATGAGTTGGTTTACGGTAAATTCTAGTTTCAAAATTTTGTAAATCCTTTTTAATTAAAATATCAAGAAAAGGGTCAGCTTCCTTTTCAAGAGTAAATTTTATAGTAGATTCTTTTGAGTTAATGTAATTTAAAAAATTTATAAGATCTATTTCGTTATGGTGATATATTGAAAAAATATCATCAATATATCGCCACCATATTTTAGGTTTTTTATCAAATGTATTAATAATTTCAGATTCAAAATTTTCCATAAATATATTACTTAAAATTGGTGAAAGAGGAGAACCCATAGCCATACCAAAGTTTTGTTGATAAAATTCATTATTGTATTGGAAATAAGTAGTTTTTACACAATAGGTTAAAAGTTCTAAAATTGTACTAACGCTTAGTATTGTAAGTTCTGCCAAATTATTATCATTCTCTAATTTATTTTTAACAATATTTAAAGTTTTGTCAACAGGAACATTAGTAAAAAGACTTACAACATCAAAACTTATCAATAGATCATGAGGGTTAAAAGAAATTGTAGAAAGTTTTTCTAAAAAGTGTTGAGAATTTTTAATGTAAGAATCAGAATTATTAGTGTATGGAGTTAAGATATTTTGCAAGAGGATGAGTAGGTGAATTTATGCTACTAACTATAGGTCTTAAAGGAACATTTATTTTATGTATTTTTGGTAAACCATAAAAATGTGGTGATTTACTATTATGTGGAGTTAATTTAAATCTATCAATATTAGAAAATTGGTTTTTATGCTTTTTAAGTAAATTATAAATTTGTCTTTCAATTTTTTCTGTAGGATCTTTAGATAATTTAGAATAATTGCCATCATTAATTATTAAATTTAATTTATTTTCATAAGTGTTAATATTTAAAAGAACAGTAGCATTACCTTTATCGGCTGGAAGTATTTTAATATTATTATCGGTTTTAAGTGTCTTTAAAGCTTTTAATTCTAAAGAGTTTAGATTTTGTTTAATTTTAATTGGTTTTTCAATTTCTATCTTCGCCCTAATTCTAAATTCATCTTGTTGATCCCTTGGTAAGTATAATTAAGTAAGTAATAATTGAGTAATTGAGACCTTTAGAAAGAACAAGTTTTTCTGTATCAGATAAAACTCTATCTGACAAATTAATAACAGTTTTATTTATAAAATCATTATTATTTGTGTTTAAAAGTTCTTGATTTATATTTTCATTATAAAGTAGATTTATTTTATTTATGTGAATTTGTTTTTGTTTTTGAAAATTATTTAAATAACTATTATTTATACAGAAACATATATGATTGAAATCATTTTGATTAACTAAATTAAATAAGTTATTTTTTAATTTTTGTATTTCATTATTTAAATTGATTTTATTATATCTATGAAATTGAATTATTTCTCTTAATAACGCTTTACTTGCTCTTTCTAAGATTTTATGTGTTTTATTATTTTTGTATGATGTGTGTAATATTAAGCATTTTGGTATTAAATTATTAATTTTGCATTTATGTAAAAATGTTATAGATCACACCCCTTTAATTTTTAAAAAAGTAACCTTTGAAAATTTTGTTATCTTTCAAAATAGTTTGTCAAACTATTAATAAACCGTCAAATCATATAAAAAAAGTATATAAAGTATTTTCGAATTAGGAATGAAATTTTGATGAGACTGGATTACTGAAAATTTGAAGGATAAGTATATTTTATTTTTAATTTAATTTAATTTTACTTTAATTACCTTGATAACGGTAGTAGATATAACTACCGAAACGTTGGTTCAAATTAGGTATTTTTAAAAAAAGTAGATCTTCTTGTTGTTTTTTATCGTTTTTTAATTATAATATTCATAACAAAGTTAGGTAGGATATTGTAAAGAAGAAACGAGCTCAGAGATTAATATATTGAACCTCAGCTCCTAGGTATATAAAAAAATCTATTATACCTCAAGTAAATTATTGTATTTAAAACTTATATTGAACTTAAATTAAATTAAGTATATCGAACGGTATCGTTACAGATTTAAGTTCATATTTCTTTTAAATACGTGAATAAGTCTATTTTCTTCTTCTTTTCAATTGTTGAGCGTGTGAGATAAAAATTTCTAAATTGATTTTTGCTATAAGTGACGTAATACCCAATATAATAAGTAACTCATTATAAATTCGTCACAACAATACAGATTTTACTTATAATTAGGTTGAAGCTAAACATTTGCCACTTCAGCTTTTAGTTTCATTAATTCAGATTGTCGAGACTGGTATTTAGTACTAAGTTCATCAAGGTCCTGTTTCAATTGACCGTTTCTTTCTTTCTCAGATCATTTTGTTTCTGGTTTGCCTCAGTAGTTTTTGGCTAGAACTTTGAATATTGTTCATCAAGTTTCTTATTTCTAACTAAAGCTTGTTGAAGGAGATCCTTAACTCGGCTTGAGTGTTTGATATCTTTGTAACACAATCTTTTGCTTATACATGGCGTCCTTTTTTTCACTGTAATTAATCTATGCTAGGAAGCTGAGTCATCGGGTATTTTGCTACACTAACTGCCTTAAGTTGACATCTTAATTGTAGCTTCAATTTAGCCGTAAATAGGTCCCCTGTCCTGGCTGGTCAGGGGACAGAAGTCACTCGATGATTACTGAATACTTTTTCTTTGTTTTTTTTTTTATTATTTTCTTTCTTCATTTCCATTTTTTTTTTGTTGCTCTTTAGAAAAAATAATTTTCTTCTTAGTTTCAACTATTATCAAAACCATTGACTTTCTAACACAAAGAGAGTAATTATTTTTTTAAAAATCTACACTTGACATTTTGTTTGTGTATAAATAAAATACTGATTCAAACGAGTGAAGTGAGATGCTGCATGTAAATCACTTTGTCGGCGGTGAGATGTTGCACAGTAATCCGTAACTTCTTAAAAATAGTTATGAGTCTTTCTACACCAATTAACCAATTAAATATGCAACCCGCCGTTAAGTGAATGAGAAAATTTCAATTATGCTACTCACGTAGCAAAACTATAAACGGTTGACATCCGAAAAACCAATTAAAACTTCAGTAATCGACATCCGGGAATATCAAATTGGGCAATAACTATTTATGTAGGAAAACGGCATAATTAAGTCGTTTAAATTAATCTCAGGTTTGGCGTAAATTTATGGACTTACGTTATTGTCAGTTGAAGTCACCCTGTATATTCGACGAATGAATATTCAAATTTAATTTATTCGTTTTAATTTATTTGCCGCCGTGGAGATTAAAGGATCGCACCGGGTGCAACAATTTCAGCACTTTTTTCTTTTTTTTAATGAAAAATTGTAAAAACCGGACCTTATAATTATTTACGGTCGGCGACATCTTAAGTGTAGTTGGCACCGGCGCTCATCGCCTTATTAATTGCTATCGATGCCAGATGCACGTTTTTTCCTGACTTTCAGTTAATTCCAGTTGCTTAATGCAATTATAGAGATATTGATGTGAACGCGCCCTAATTTAGATGTTATATGAGTTATTGGGGCGCGCCATCTATGGCACTTATTCATTTTATTTCAGCGTTTAATGACTGTGATACAGAACAATTGAAGAGTGAAATATGCAAAAGGACCCAAGTGTCATTTCACAAATTTTACAGTAGCGACAAAAACGTTTTGAAACAACATAAATTAAAACCAACCCACCATTATTCACTTTGCCCAAATTCCCAATATTACCCAATATTCACTTTGCGGTATGGTGCTAAATCAGAGTAGTTAGTTTTTACTTCAACAGAACCCTCTTGTAACAGATTTGCATCTATTTTAATCATTACAACCTGCGATATTCCAAGATTATCAGTTTGTAGAGTCTCTTTTGCCAATGACATCCAGGCAAAGAAATTTCCCGTGTGCTTGACTGTAAAGGGATTGTTTAGGAACTTCGGGTTTCTTCGTTCTTCTCACTTTGTCGATTAGTCCGAAGTCCTTATCACAAGACAGGAACGTATGTCCTGTTTGTGGGAATTTGTGCAGAATTTCGTCAAAAACTCCTTTGGCAACAAGAGTAATATAGGCTGCTAAGATTCCTTGATTTTTATTTTGACCTCCGCTGTTGTCAGACCATACAACCAATGACTTTTTGGAAGTCTTTAGTTGATTTGTCAAAAAGTCAAAAATACAAGAACCCATTTCGTTGCAACCACGTTTTCCAGTAGTTTCATCTCAAAGGTAAAAGAATGCCGTTCCCTTATTCCACCAAAGTTCACACAAGCTAATTGGCGACTGTAATACATCTGAGTGTGTGTCAATGAAGGTAAAGTCCAATTCAGAGATCTATTAGAATCTTTGATGTGTCGCAGATGCCGCACTAACAAGTCCGTGCGCCTATGTCGTATTTATTGTCGCATGATATACACGTTTAAATGGTAAGATTTTATATAGTTCATCTATGAAATCATTTTAAATATACGTAAAACCGCATGTTTTATACTATTTTTTATTTTTCTTTCGAAAATGTCAATTTTTAGAAAGAAAATAATATCACAAGAAAATAATATCAAAAAATTGACCGCGGACTAAAATCCAAGCATCTTACAAAATATTTTAAACACTCCCAGCACTCACAGACTTGTCACCTTTTTTTAGCCAGTCTATTAAACAAAGATAAAACATCTGCGTTCTGGCGATTCCTATTTTAGGCTGTGCAAGTAATTGTGTATCTCTCTCTATCCCACTGATTTTGAGAATTACGGGGCCGTACCCAGATAAATTTATGGGCCGTTTTTGTATTACTTTTGACGTGTTTTTAAAGAAATCTTTAAGGATGGGTCTATTACCTTTAATAGTTGGGAGGGAGGTCAGGTGAGGTCATTATTATTTGATGGGTTTTGCTGGTTTTCCTTTTTCCCCTTTTATGAAAGTGGTGAATTTAGAATTTGGCCTGTATTCGTCTAAATTTTTTGCAGTTTTTACTGTGAGGAAGTGTGTTTTTTTATTTGTGTTTGTGGATTTGTTTTAGTATTATAACTGCCTCTGTTTGCCCTTCAGTGATACAATAAAGACTACTTCTTCCACCATTCTCTGGGAAAAACCCTTTTTTGCTATAGTAAGAAAAACACTGTTTTTATTAAGAAAATAAGTCTAAAATTTTATTTTTTACAGCTTACTTCCCTCTGTTGTCGCAGTTGAGGATCAAATTTCGTGTTTGTCTAGGAATTTTTTTTGACGAAGAAATTTACAACAAAAGTCACATTTTTATCTTACTTAATAATAACCACAGTAATTTTTTCAAGAAGGAAAATGTCAAAATTTTGCAATTATTGATTTATGGATTATTCTGAAGATTTTTTTAGTCTTTTTTAAAGAAATTACTAAAATCCACTAGCTAAAAGCCCAGAACATTGAAATTTCATCTCAGAAGTGCCTGTGCGAAAAAAAACATTTGTCCCTTATTGGCACCCCAATATTTTTAATTTTTCAAAATCAACATTTTTTCAATTATTGATTTATGGCCATCTCTTTTTTAAAGAAATGATTGGAATTTATTCATTAAATGTCAAGACAATTGAATTTTCATTCCACGAGTGCCTGTAAAATATAAAATATGCAAGAAAATAGCATTTTTATTCCAGGGGTGGCTGTAAAAGACAAAATAATTTGTTTCTGGTTAGTACCCTAATATCTTAGAGTTCTAATGATTTAATTTTGAAATGAATGAGTTATGTACTACTCTGAAGGCTTTTTTAGTTTTTGTTAAAGAACTTACTAAAATCCATTTTATAAAAGTCAAGTAATTGGAATTTTTATTTCAGGAGTGCCTGTAAAAACATAATAATTTGTCAACATTTATATGAGATAAAAGTATACTTATCTCATTCCTTTATGAGCTAGATAAAGATAAACTCATGTGTCAAAAAGATATTGATACATTTTAATATTCAAACGTTTTTTCATAAACAACATTTAAATAATAGAGTGTTTATGGGTAAAAAAAATTGAATGGGTTTATAGAAAACGACAGTCAACTGATCAAAAATTAGTAAGTCCCTATCACGAATTTTGTTCCAATTTTATTTTTTGGCTCATTGACAACATGCAGCAATATATGCCCTTCAGCGACACAATAAAGACTGCTTCTTCCTTCATTCTCTGGAAAAAAGTCACTTTTTTAACATAGTAAGAAAACCCTATTTTTATTAATTAAACAAGTTTAAAGTTTTGTTTTTTTCAGCTTACTGCCCCTGTTTGTCCTTAAGCGACACAATAAAGAATATAATTATAATGTAATGCTTTAGTATCCATATGCTGATGTGCGAGATGAAGTTGAAATGAGCAACAGAGAAACTGTTTGCTTGCTAAAGAACAAAGGCTAAAAAACAGAATTTATAAAATTGTATTAACTCTTTGGGCCAGATTCAAAAGACTGGTTAAATTTATAAAAGTATTTAGTATCCTCACTGTAGTTTTAGGATTCAGTATACTTAAAATGTAGTGTCTTGTATAAGATTTTTAGTTTTTAGTATAAGCATTTATCTTTGTTAATTTTCATCTAATCTCTTCTATTATGCACAATAACTAAATATGAGGCAAACAAATTAATAAATATTACATTCAGGATGTAAATTGTGTTTTTTACAAGTAAAACGTGTGTCTTTTAAACGCATAAGTTATAGACCGCTAGATGGTTTTTAATGTAAAAGTTGATTTTAAAAAATATACTTCCACTTTTCTGACTACATAAACACTTTTTATCAAAGGAGATTGATACGAAATATAGAGATGGGGGTTTTCACGAGTATATTATTATAATAATATGTATTAATTAAAAAAAAAACAATAATAAAGAACATTGAATATGACAGCCAAAATCCCCATTAATAATCACCACCAAGTAAAAATAAATCTCAATACCCAAAAAAAGGAAATATATAAAATTTGAAGACAAACCAAAACATTTTACCCTTTTGTGTCAAACAGTAAATATTTAATGCCTTAATACACAGAATAAATGGGCATAAGTAATTCGTACCACCTATTCTCTCATCACTTGTTATAAACACCCCACTGATGGCGCTAAAAACTAAACTTATTAAATTAAAATTTTTGGTTAAACTCATTTTACGTACTTAAATCTTACTTATATTGAAACTAAATATTATCTACCTATCAACTATCCTGAATTTCTAACTTAATAAAACTAATCCCAAGAATCCCGAATAATAAATTTTAAGGCCGGACCTGTGCAACTTTTCACGCTTGAGTGCCTGTGACTCAGGTCAGACGTCTAACAAAATAGTACGTGGGCGCATGTAGTCAAATTTTACTAATCAAATGTATAAATTCTTAAAAAAATGCTTAAAACATTTATTTATTTAATAAAATGATTAAATATCACTTAGAATATTACTTTATGACTCTTTCCACATAAAATTTTGCCATTTAAACATGCATGTGATGTGACAATACAAGCAACACCGGCACACGGACTATTCGCGGCACATCAAAGATTCTAATAGATCTCTGAACTGAACTATATATAGAACTGTTTTTGTAAATCAAAAGAAATGATGCAAGGAGACTCTTCCAATTTTGCAATCTTGCAATCATTGCTCATCATTTTTTGTGCAGCTTCTGCTTCCTCATGATGTAATTTTTGTTTCAATTCCATGTCCTTTTTTTGTACGTGGTTGGCAGCTTTTCTCAAATCCACTTTATATAGGTCGCGGCCCTTGGAGGGCCAAAGGAAAGATTGAACTGATGTTTGAAGATGTTATTAAACCATTGCCTCGATACAGGTGGTGCAGTATTATTTTCGGTAAATTTTAAAAGAAAAGCTGCATGAAGTTTCCGGATGGTAAGATCTTCAGAGAAATAATTTTTGGAACTTTTCTCTCTTCCATAATGACTTTATCGTGTCGGGATTGAGGATATAAACTCAATGATTTTTGATTTCTACGAATAATCTCTTCTGCTACGTTTTCCTCCTCGTTTTTCACGCAATATAATGTCACTGCATTTGATAGATAAGTTTCACTCTTTTTATTCCAATCGAAAAACTATCACAAAATGTCTTTCTACAAACCTCCAACTTAGAGTTTCCTGGAAGAAGTAAACAATATCTATAGGTACGTTGCCTCCTGCTACTCGTAGCTTCCGGGGTCTCATAAGTGCCATGTCTTCTGCGCTTTATGTTATCACATTCTATTAAATGCATCAAAAAATTCTGTTGTTCAGCATATTGCCCATGGTCCCAGAACTTTTGAGAAACTTGCTTTCTTGCCTCGAGTGTCAACGCCTTGTAAGCAAAGTTGCACTTACAGGATACCTGGAAATTAAGATAAGAAAATTGGCATACCTTAGAAGGGCCCTTCTTCCCTGAAACGAAGGATTCTTTCTTTTTGAAAGGTTGTCCACTGTTTCTTTTAACTTGGCTATCTTTACGAACGTCACCGGTTTTGCTCCTTTTTTTCCTTTGAATGTCTATTGGTATGTTATCCATGCTTGTAGATGGAGCACTTTCAATATTTTCACTTATTATTTGCAATTTCTCAAAACAAAAAGTAAGGTTAAAATGAACATGTGCAATATTAAGGGCACTTGGGCCTGTTTGTAAAAGATTCTTAATAATATCATCAAGATGGCAGCACAGAAACATAAATTATTTAGTGCAAGTTTCTAGTGGCGCAAAATGGCACTTTTGCATATTTCACTCTTCAATTTAATACCGGTGAGATGTTGAGCGTGACGTCACTTTGACACTTGACTCATCTTCCAGAGTCAAGGTGTCGTCGCACTCGGTTATTTATAGTTAAATTATTGTAAGAATGAAAAAAATTAATTGATTAATGAATGTTTATTTTAAAAATAAATACATTGCTTTTTTATAGCGGTGAGTTGTTGATAATATCAAATTGTCCTTGGATTTAATATATCTTGCAAACCTAAGACATTTTTTCAGCGGTGAGATCTTGACTGGATTCAAGATGGAGCTACGTACTATAATCCCTTAATATTAACTTTTATTTTTATTAATTTAAAAAAATGTCATGGGATTTCAAATTATAGAACAAATCTGGTTTGCCTTGGCTTGAAATTGCGACCGTTTTGCAACGGTGAGATGTTTAATATGTAACTTATCGCATTTAATTCTCCTCATTGTTCTGAGATGTCGCTACGTTCTGTAATTGACAGTTAAGTTTAAGCGGTGAGATGTTACTTCAAAACGTTTACGTCAAACATTTTTATGGTGGTGAAATGTTAATTATAACCTAAACCTTTAGCTCCTGGACTAAAAATGTCGCTACGTTCCATAATTGTCATTGTCCGTTAATGTCCTTCGGGAGTCAAGGAGTATAGATTTTCTTAAAAATTTTTTTTAAAATCTAGTTTGCTTTGGTTTTAATTACGCAACATTTCTGCAGCGGTGAGATGTTATCTCCAAAAGTTTACGTCAAAAGTGACTAACATTTTTACGGCGGTGAGATGTTAATTATAACCTAAACCTTTAGCTCCTGGACTAAAGATGTTGCTACGTTCTATAATTGACCGTTAAGTTCCTTTAGGAGTCAAGGAGTAAATATTTTCTTGATTAATTTTTTTTAAATCTAGTTTGCCTTGGCTTTAATTACGCAACATTTCTGCAGCGGTGAGATGTTACCTCCAAAAGTTTACGTCAAAAGTGACTAACATTTTTATGGCGGTGAGATGTTAATTATAACCTAAACCTTCAGTTCTTGGTCTAAAAATGTAGCTGTATTCCATAATTGACCGTTAGATTTCTCTAGGAGTCAAGGAGTAACAATTTTCATAGTTATTTATTTTTTAGTCTAGTTTGCCTTGGCTTTAATTATGAGACATTTTTATAGCGGTGAGATGTTGCCTGTAAAGGTTTATCTCGAAATTTCTAACATTTTTACGGCAGTGAGATGTCAATTATAACCTAAACCTTTAGCTCCTGGACTAAAGATGTCACTACGTTCCATAATTGACCGTTAAATTCCTTAAGAAGTAAATATTTTCTTAATATTTTTTTTTTTAAATCTAGTTTGCTTTGGTTTTAATTACGCAACATTTCTGCAGCGGTGAGATGTTATCTCCAAAAGTTTACGTCAAAAGTGACTAACATTTTTACGGCGGTGAGATGTTAATTATAACCTAAACCTTTAGCTCCTGGACTAAAGATGTTGCTACGTTCTATAATTGACCGTTAAGTTCCTTTAGGAGTCAAGGAGTAAATATTTTCTTGATTAATTTTTTTTAAATCTAGTTTGCCTTGGCTTTAATTACGCAACATTTCTGCAGCGGTGAGATGTTACCTCCAAAAGTTTACGTCAAAAGTGACTAACATTTTTATGGCGGTGAGATGTTAATTATAACCTAAACCTTCAGTTCTTGGTCTAAAAATGTAGCTGTATTCCATAATTGACCGTTAGATTTCTCTAGGAGTCAAGGAGTAACAATTTTCATAGTTATTTATTTTTTAGTCTAGTTTGCCTTGGCTTTAATTATGAGACATTTTTATAGCGGTGAGATGTTGCCTGTAAAGGTTTATCTCGAAATTTCTAACATTTTTACGGCAGTGAGATGTCAATTATAACCTAAACCTTTAGCTCCTGGACTAAAGATGTCACTACGTTCCATAATTGACCGTTAAATTCCTTAAGAAGTAAATATTTTCTTAATATTTTTTTTTTTAAATCTAGTTTGCTTTGGTTTTAATTACGCAACATTTCCGCAGCGGTGAGATGTTACCTCCAAAAGTTTACGTCAAAAGTGACTAGCATTTTTACGGCGGTGAGATGTTAATTATAACCTAAACCTTTAGCTCCTGGACTAAAGATTTGCTACGTTCTATAATTGACCGTTAAGTTCCTTTAGGAGTCAAGGAGTAAATATTTTCTTAATTAATTTTTTTTAAATCTAGTTTGCCTTAGCTTTAATTACGCACCATTTCTGCAGCAGTGAGATGTTGCCTCCAAAGGTTTACGTCAAAAAAGTGACTAACATTTTTACGGCCGTGAGATGTTAATTATAACCTAAACCTTCAGTTCTTGGTCTAAAAATGTAGCTGTATGCCATAATTGACCGTTAGATTTCTCTAGGAGTCAAAGAGTAACAATTTTCATAGTTATTTATTTTTTAGTCTAGTTTGCCTTGGCTTTAATTATGAGACATTTTTATAGCGGTGAGATGTTGCCTGTAAAGGTTTATCTCGAAATTTCTAACATTTTTACGGCAGTGAGATGTCAATTATAACCTAAACCTTTAGCTCCTGGACTAAAGATGTCACTACGTTCCATAATTGACCGTTAAATTCCTTAAGAAGTTAAGGAGTAAATATTTTCTTAATAATTTTTTTTTTAAATCTAGTTTGCTTTGGTTTTAATTACGCAACATTTCCGCAGCGGTGAGATGTTACCTCCAAAAGTTTACGTCAAAAGTGACTAACATTTTTACGGCGGTGAGATGTTAATTATAACCTAAACCTTTAGCTCCTGGACTAAAAATGTTGCTACGTTCCATAATTGTCATTGTCCGTTAATGTCCTTTGGGAGTCAAGGAGTATAGATTTTCTTAATAATTTTTTTAAAATCTAGTTTGCCTTGGCTTTAATTACGCAACATTTCTGCAGCGGTGAGATGTTACCTCCAAAAGTTTACGTCAAAAGTGACTAACATTTTTATGGCGGTGAGATGTTAATTATAACCTAATCCTTTAGCTCCTGGACTAATGATGTTGCTACGTTCTATAATTATTGACCGTTAAGTTCCTTTAGGAGTCAAGGAGTAAATATTTTCTTAATTAATTTTTTTAAAATCTAGTTTGCTTTGGCTTTAATTACGCAACATTTCTGCAGCGGTGAGATGTTACCTCCAAAAGTTTACGTCAAAAGTGACTAACATTTTTACGGCCGTGATATAATAATTATAACCTTAGTATTCAGCTCTTGGTCTAATAATGTCGCTACGTTCCATAATCTGTTACATTCCTTAAGAAGTCAAGGAGTAAATATTTTCTTAATTAATTTTTTTAAAGTCTAGTTTGCTTTGACTTTAATTACGCAACATTTCTGCAGCGGTGAGATGTTGCCTCCAAAGGTTTACGTCAAAAAAGTGATTAACAATTTTATGGCGGTGAGATGTTAATTATAACCTAAACCTTCAGTTCTTGGTCTAAAAATGTAGCTGTATTCCATAATTGACCGTTAGATTTCTCTAGGAGTCAAAGAGTAACAATTTTCATAGTTATTTATTTTTTAGTCTAGTTTGCCTTGGCTTTAATTATGAGACATTTTTATAGCGGTGAGATGTTGCCTGTAAAGGTTTATCTCGAAATTTCTAACATATTTACAGCAGTGAGATGTCAATTATAACCTAAACCTTTAGCTCCTGGACTAAAGATGTCACTACGTTCCATAATTGACCGTTAAATTCCTTAAGAAGTTAAGGAGTAAATATTTTCTTAATAATTTTTTTTTAAATCTAGTTTGCTTTGGTTTTAATTACGCAACATTTCCGCAGCGGTGAGATGTTACCTCCAAAAGTTTACGTCAAAAGTGACTAACATTTTTACGGCGGTGAGATGTTAATTATAACCTAAACCTTTAGCTCCTGGACTAAAAATGTTGCTACGTTCCATAATTGTCATTGTCCGTTAATGTCCTTTGGGAGTCAAGGAGTATAGATTTTCTTAATAATTTTTTTAAAATCTAGTTTGCCTTGGCTTTAATTACGCAACATTTCTGCAGCGGTGAGATGTTACCTCCAAAAGTTTACGTCAAAAGTGACTAACATTTTTATGGCGGTGAGATGTTAATTATAACCTAATCCTTTAGCTCCTGGACTAATGATGTTGCTACGTTCTATAATTATTGACCGTTAAGTTCCTTTAGGAGTCAAGGAGTAAATATTTTCTTAATTAATTTTTTTAAAATCTAGTTTGCTTTGGCTTTAATTACGCAACATTTCTGCAGCGGTGAGATGTTACCTCCAAAAGTTTACGTCAAAAGTGACTAACATTTTTACGGCCGTGATATAATAATTATAACCTTAGTATTCAGCTCTTGGTCTAATAATGTCGCTACGTTCCATAATCTGTTACATTCCTTAAGAAGTCAAGGAGTAAATATTTTCTTAATTAATTTTTTTAAAGTCTAGTTTGCTTTGACTTTAATTACGCAACATTTCTGCAGCGGTGAGATGTTGCCTCCAAAGGTTTACGTCAAAAAAGTGATTAACAATTTTATGGCGGTGAGATGTTAATTATAACCTAAACCTTCAGTTCTTGGTCTAAAAATGTAGCTGTATTCCATAATTGACCGTTAGATTTCTCTAGGAGTCAAAGAGTAACAATTTTCATAGTTATTTATTTTTTAGTCTAGTTTGCCTTGGCTTTAATTATGAGACATTTTTATAGCGGTGAGATGTTGCCTGTAAAGGTTTATCTCGAAATTTCTAACATATTTACAGCAGTGAGATGTCAATTATAACCTAAACCTTTAGCTCCTGGACTAAAGATTTGCTACGTTCTATAATTGACCGTTAAGTTCCTTTAGGAGTCAAGGAGTATATATTTTTTTAATTAATTTTTTTTAAATCTAGTTTGCCTTGGGTTTAATTACGCAACATTTCTGCAGCGGTGAGATGTTACCTCCAAAAGTTTACGTCAAAAGTGAATAACATTTTTACGGCGGTGAGATGTTAATTATAACCTAAACCTTCAGTTCTTGGTCTAAAAATGTAGCTGTATTCCATAATTGACCGTTAGATTTCTCTAGGAGTCAAGGAGTAACAATTTTCATAGTTATTTATTTTTTAGTCTAGTTTGCCTTGGCTTCAATTATGAGACATTTTTATAGCGGTGAGATGTTGCCTGTAAAGGTCTATCTCGAAATTTCTAACATTTTTACGGCAGTGAGATGTCAATTATAACCTAAACCTTCAGCTCCTGGACTAAAGATGTCACTGCGTTCCATAATTAACCGTTAAATTCCTTTAAGAAGTCCAGGAGTAAATATTTTCTTAATAATTTTTTTTTAAAATCTAGTTAGCCTTGGCTTTAATTACGCACCATTTCTGCAGCGGTGAGATGTTGCCTCCAAAGGTTTACGTCAAAAGTGTTTAACAATTTTACGGCGGTGAGATGTTAATTATAACCTAAACCTTTAGCTCCTGGACTGAAAATGTCACTACGTTCCATAATTGACCCTTAAATTCCTTTAGGAGTCAACAATTAAGGATTTTCTTAGTTTTTTTCTTAAAATCCACTTTGCCTTGGCTTTAATTACCAGACATTTTTATAGCGGTGAGATGTTGGCTGTAAAGGTTTAAGTCGAGATGTCTAACATTTTTACGGCGGTGGGATGTTAATTATAACCTAAACCTTTAGCTCCTGGACTAAAAATGTCACTACGTTCCATAATGTTTATCAAATTCCTTTAGGAGTCAAGGATTAAGGATTTCCTTAATTATTTTTTTAAAATCTAGTTTGCCTTGGCTTTAATTCCGTGACATTTTTATAGCGGTGAGATGTTGGCGGTAAAGGTTTATGTCAAAAGGGTTTAATAATTTTACGGCGATGAGATGTTAATTTTAATCTAAACCTTTAGCTCCTGGACTAAAAATGTCGCTACGTTCCACAAGTTTATCAAATTTCTTTAGGAGTCAAGGATTAAGGATTTCCTTAGTTATTTTTTTAAAATCTAGTTTGCCTTGGCCTTAATTACCAGACATTTTTATAGCGGTGAGATGTTGCCTGTAAAGGTTTAAGTCGAGATGTCTAACAATTTTACGGCGGTGAGATGTTAATTATAACCTAAACTTTCAGCTCCTGTACTGGAAATCGGCTATGTTCCATAATCACTCGTTAAATTGCTTTAGGAGTCAAGGAGATTTTTTTAGTAACTTTTTTTAAAATCTAGTTTGCTTTGGCTTTAATTACGAGACATTTTTATAGCGGTGAGATGTTAATCATAACCTAAATTTTTAGCTCCGGGAGTGGCAATGTAGCTACGTTACATAACCATAAAAAAAATTGTTACCTTTAGCCTAGAAAAAAATTTGTAACCAATGACACACTCAAAACTTATTCTCCTTCCAATCATTCAAGTGTGCTTGGCAATATTAGTCAACTTAATTGAAGCGGTGACATGTTGAACGTCAAGCCGCCATTGCAGCCCCGAACCAAAGGTGGCGCCACCCTCTACAACTCACCGTTAAACATCCGAAGCGTCAACTACGACCATTTTTTTCTAATAAATCATTAAATTTTCCATTATATACCTTAGGGGCAAGGCGTCCTATGCAAACAATGAAGGTCGTATCAGCACCGATCTACAATTGAATTAAAAATGTTTTTAATAAAGGCGATATTTCCAGGAGCAGCAGCTGCGGTAGTAGTCGTAGATCAAAACCATTAGATGGCCGAAAGTTGCTTGTCCGCACCATTGTTCTCCCAAATAAAGAATTACACTTATCTTGTTGGCGGTATTGTTATTTGAAATATACAGGCGGGCAGATACGTTATGCTAGATTAAGCACGCTTAAAATAATAACAGGCTACAGGTGGTTTGATTTTCTATAAATAAGGTTTATTTATGATCGTTCGCGTTTCAAAACATACCCGCGATATAAATCAGAGAATTAATAAGTAGGTGCGGGTCATCTACTGTTTAAATGGGCCAAAGAGGAGGGGGGGATTAATGCGACCCACACCAATAAAAATAATCAAATCCTGGTGCATTCCAAGCGATTGCACAACAAAGTGCCGATTTTTGACGGTGCAGTTTATGTTTCCTGACGCCGGTGTTCAAAATCGAAAATGAAAAATAAACGATTTTCATTCAATGGTATTTATAGTTATTCGCGTTTAGGTGACGAAGGAATTATGCAAATATTGGTTTTTCGCATACCGTCGATCTCGTAAACCTCAATTTTCTTAACCTTGATTATGAGAAATGTGTTTGATGGAATTTAATGCACATAATTGGTTGGTGCAGGCGGTACGGGTCCGTAAAAAATTGTTGACAGATCTTGAGGGCATTGTTGAACTTGGAATACCCTGGACAGGTTTAAAGAGATACAACCAGAGGGTCTGTCACTTGATACATTCATGTCATTTGTTACAATTTCCTAGACAAAATTCCTTATTTCTTCCAAGCAATTCAAGACACTCCTATTTGTCTAGGAAGTTCAAAGTTTACTTTTCAACTGCCTGGGCGTAATTCTTTACTTTTTCCAGGCAATTGGAGTTATTCCAAGTTGAAAGTTCACTTTTTAACAGCCTGAACGTAATTCTTTACTTTTTCCAGGCAATTGGAGTCATTCCAAGTTCAAAGTTCACTTTTCAACTGCCTGGACGTAATTTTTTACTTTTTCCAGGCAATTGGAGTCATTGCAAGTTCAAAGTTCACTTTTCAATGGCCTAGACGCAATTCTTTACTTTTTCCAGGCAATTGGAGTCATTCCAAGTTTTTGCAGGAAGTTCAAAGTTCACTTTTCAACTGCCTGAACGTAATTCTTTACTTTTTCCAGGCAATTGGAGTCATTCCAAGTTCAAAGTTCACTTTTCAACTGCCTGGACGTAGTTCCTTACTTTTTCCAAGTAATTGAAGTCATTGCAAGTTCAAAGTTCACTTTTCAATGGCCTAGACGCAATTCTTTACTTTTTCCAGGCAATTGGAGTCATTCCAAGTTTTTGCAGGAAGTTCAAAGTTCACTTTTCAACTGCCTGAACGTAATTCTTTACCTTTTCCAGGCAATTGGAGTCATTACAAGTTCAAAGTTCACTTTTCAACTGCCTGGACGTAGTTCCTTACTTTTTCCAGGCAATTGGAGTCATTCCAAGTTCAAAGTTCACTTTTCAACTGCCTGAACGTAATTCTTTACTTTTTCCAGGCAATTGGAGTCATTCCAAGTTCAAAGTTCACTTTTCAACTGCCTGAACGTAATTCTTAACTTTTTCCAGGCAATTGGAGTCATTGCAAGTTCAAAGTTCACTTTTCAACTGCCTGAACGTAATTCTTTACTTTTTCCAGGCAATTGAAGTCACTCCAAGTTCAAAGTTCACTTTTCAACTGCCTGGACGTAATTATTTACCTTTTCCAGGCAATTGGAGTCATTCCAAGTTCAAACTTCACTTTTCAACTGCCTGGACGTAATTCTTAACTTTTTCCAGGCAATTGAAGTCATTCCAAGTTCAAAGTTCACTTTTCAACTGTCTGAACGTAATTCTTTACTTTTTCCAGGCAATTGGAATCATTCCAAGTTCAAAGTTCACTTTTCAACTGCCTGGACGTAGTTCCTTACTTTCTCCAGGCAATTGGAGTTATTGCAAGTTCAAAGTTCACTTTCCAATGGCCTGGACGTAACTCTCTACTTTTTCCAGGCAATTGGAGTCATTCCAAGTTCAAAGTTCACTTTTCAACTGCCTGAACGTAATTCTTTACTTTTTCCAGGCAATTGAAGTCACTCCAAGTTCAAAGTTCACTTTTCAACTGCCTGGACGTAATTATTTACCTTTTCCAGACAATTGGAGTCATTCCAAGTTCAAACTTCACTTTTCAACTGCCTGGACGTAATTCTTAACTTTTTCCAGGCAATTGAAGTCATTCCAAGTTCAAAGTTCACTTTTCAACTGTCTGAACGTAATTCTTTACTTTTTCCAGGCAATTGGAATCATTCCAAGTTCAAAGTTCACTTTTCAACTGCCTGGACGTAGTTCCTTACTTTCTCCAGGCAATTGGAGTTATTGCAAGTTCAAAGTTCACTTTCCAATGGCCTGGACGTAACTCTCTACTTTTTCCAGGCAATTGGAGTCATTCCAAGTTCAAAGTTCACTTTTTAACTGCCTGGACGTAATTCTTAACTTTTTTCAGGCAATTGGAGTCATTCCAAGTTCAAAGTTCATTTTTCAACTGCCTGGATGTAATTCTTTACTTTTTCCAGACAATTGGAGTCATTGCAAGTTCAAAGTTCACTTTTCAACTGCCTGGACGTAATTCTTTACTTTTTTCAGGCAATTGAAATCATTCCAAGTTCAAAGTTCACTTTTCAAGAGCCTGAACGTAATTCTTTACTTTTTCCAGGCAATTGGAGTCATTCCAAGTTCAAAGTTCACTTTTCAACTGCCTGGACGTAGTTCCTTACTTTTTCCAGGCAATTGGAGTCATTGCAAGTTCAAAGTTCACTTTTCAACTGCCTGGACGTAATTTCTTATTTCGACCAGGCAATTGAACTCATTGCTAGTTTAATACATAAATAGTTGAAAATTGCTCTAGAGTATGAACTGTTCCACAAAGAGCTTCAAGAGACATATTTTCTCATCTTGATCTGTTAAATGTCATTTTTGACAGATTGCAAGAAATTCTTCTTAACGGTCCTACCGCTAGATGTCGTCTATAGCCGCCATATTTGTCTTCATAACCTATTTACAGATGGCGCATAACTATATAAATAAACAAACGATTAAAACGTCAGTGAAAAACGGTAAAGCACATCTGATTTAAGCGCAATTGCTGACAAGACAAACGCAAATAACGAGTGACTCGGGTTATATTTCAAGTACGGTAATGATGCCCTTAAGGGAGGCCATTCATTTAAATTACCGGCCATTGACGTTAATGGGCACCATTCAACCTTTATGGCTGCTTATATTTCTGATATCTGTGTTTCGTTTTGCTATTATATTATAATGCAGTTCCGTGGTAATATTATAAATCAAAAAAATTACTTCTAGGCACCGAGAGATGGCGCTAAACATGATGACGTCATTTTGGAAATACATTGGTTATAAAATATATATTTGCTCATTTTTCAAGGAACTTCTCTAATATTTAGTGGAACCCTGATGGTTTGTAAGGGTAGTCAATTAAATTTTGATTGACTACCCTTACAAACCACTTGAGTCATTAGAGAGTTTAAGTGCAGCAAATCCTACGTGCGTAAGGATGACGCGCCTGCGCATTTCATTCATTTTCACGTTTCGCTTGAAATTCGGGCTACGGGTGTACGTTATTCTGCGTTGCTCCACGGGACTAATTTACTGCACGTACGTATACGCGTAACGTCCCGAGCATCCACGATTCGACTCGATTCCACAAAAATGTGCAAATTCTCTTCGTCACTAAAAGCACAGAAAACTGCAGCCTCCAAAATATCTTCCATCCTGAACCTTAGGTCAAATAACTAAATTACTTTCTTAATTATAAACTTGTTGTTTTCTCTACCTACCTTATTTTCACATATAACCACAAATAACTATTAGGTAGGTATCTATAAAAAATAACAAATCAAAAAACACAATTTCCTAAATTTCTATTACTAAAAAACAATAGTAAATGAAAGACAAATTAATAAAAATTATCCCGCCTGGCACTTGACAAATGACAAGTCGCTGTCAAATGTCAATTCTGTCACGTCACGTCAACACGCAGAAAAGATTTCGCTTAAACTCATTTCGCAGGACACCTAACGTTATACTCGCGCGTGCGTTAACCTCGTTTAACGTGCGTAAATCTTGGCTACGTCGTCGCTGCCCTTAAACTCTCTATTAAGTCTGAATCTGGGCTTAACAGACACGTTATTACGACATTGACGTATTAGGCTAAATTTACAAGAAGAAGTTGCTCATTTTCTTGCGTTGTCTGTCGTGCAAATTCTAGTACAAACACAAAACAAACGGAAGCCGAGCTACAAGAAGGACTAAAGGTAGAACTAACTCAGAGATAGAAGTACAGGAATTTTAAAATATCATATGTTTCGATTTTATTATGCGCATGCTCCATTGTCCAGCTGCGTATAAAGTCACAAAATCTGTATATAAAATTGGAATCAAGAAGCAAGTACACAGGCGTAGAATCCAAACCAAGAATTCAAGGTTGATAAAGTGGTGTTTAATTCGAAGCGTGTAGCTGATCAATCCTGGGGTATAGAAGTGCATGTGAGTCGAATATCAGTGAATGTTTTAGCTGGTATTTGATTAATAGCTTTTTTAATTTGTATGTGAGCAACCTATCACAAAAATATGACATATAAAATGTCAATCACTCACAGACCCCTTAAGCCTGTAAGTGATAAACCTCAATGCTAGACTTCAACTACAACAACAGATGACTAGCATAGTATTTATTAGAGATAGGCTATTCGAGTGTTTAGTCTTCGATACCCTAAATTTGCTGGAATTAATCAGACCTTAATTTCTATATTTGAAGTAATTTATTATATAGTAAATGTACATTATACCTTGTGTCCCTCTTCTTTCACTTCACATAGTAAATAAGCCTAAATGATTCGAGCATTGACTCATAGGACACCATATAGGGACATGCATTAATAACCATTTTTAAACATTTCGATAAAATCGATATTGGAATGATATAACAGATTCATCTTCTATATGTGGACGTTAATTCTTCCAATTGCCTATCATAAAACGTAGGGCTTATAAGCCCTGCTGGTTATAACGTTTTTAAAGTTCAAATTTCCTTCAAAATGACCCAAATTCTTAACCTCAGTTTCACTCTTAAGAACCACCCAGACAATAATCTTAAATTAAATCAAGATCCCTGTAACTGTAAACAGGGATCTGTCATTTACGTCAGACACTTAACTAAATAATGTAAAATCACCAGCATAAAGCAAGCAGTTGCAATTCCTTACAACACTAAGTAAATGATTTATAAATAAAAGGAAAAGAAGAGGGTCCAAGTTGCTCCCCTGGGGTACCCTAGAAGTAGCTCTTGAACTTGATCTTCTCAATATGTAGTGGTCGACCCTATCAAACCCCTTAGCACAATCTATATTCATGCAACTGCTCTCTGTTTTCTAGGGCCTGATATTTGTCGAGTTAGTTGTAGTAAAGTGAACTTTCTGGACAAACTAGGAATGACTTCAAGTGCCTGGAAGAAATAAGAAATTACGTCCAGGCAATTGAAAAGTGAACTGTGAACTTTCTTGAAAAACTAGGAATCACTTCAATTGCTTGCAAAAGTTTTTTGGAAGAATTAAGGAATTACGTCCACGCATTTGAAATGTCAATTTTGAACTTCTGTGAATGAGTTTAATTGCCTGAATTACGTCCAGGCAGTTAAAAAATGAACTTTGAACTTCTCGGTAAAAACTATAAGTTGTTGGATACCATTAAATCTTACGTTAGTTGTTCTTTTGGTTAAGGTAGTGCGCGGAAACGCAACATTTAGCGTTAATGTAAAGGAAGCTTAAACGTGAGGTGCACTTGACAGTGGCTATACATATAAGTAATAGACGCTTGAGTTATGAGACTTGGACTTTGAGTTTACTTTCTCCTCCCGTTTGTTCGATGTAAACGAAGCTTAAACGTGAAGTGCGCTTGACAGTGGCTATACATAATATGTAAGAACAAGGGACAAATGAAGTTGACAGTGAAAGAAAAAACTTGGAATGACTTTAATTGCGTCGGAAAAATAAGGAATTACGTCCAGGGAGTTAAACGGAGATCTTAACACTCAGTATGCCGAAATATTTATGAAAATACCATTATTTTGTTTAAAAGAGGAAAAACTGGAAACATGGCAATGAAGTGTTGTTGTAAGGAAATATTACCACGCGATATGCTAAAAATCGAATAAAGAGAAATTATTTCGTTCTTAATAGAACTTACGAAAAATAAGGAATTTTGACTAGGGAGTTGAACAGCGAACTGTGAACTTTCTTGAAAAACTAGGAATCACTTCAATTGCTTGCAAAAGTTAGGAATTAGTTCAATTTCCTGGAAGAATTAAGGAATTACGTCCAGGCAGTTGAAATGTCAACATTGAACTTCTTGAAAAAACTAGGAATGAGTTCAAGTGCCTGGAAGAAATAAGAAATTACGTCCAGGCAATTGAAAAGTGAACTGTGAACTTTCTTGAAACACTAGGAATCACTTCAATTGCTTGGAAAAGTTAGGCAATTGAAAAGTGAACTGTGAACTTTCTTGAAAAACTAGGAATCACTTCCGTTGCTTGGAAAAGTTAGGAATTAGTTCAATTTCCTGGAAGAATTAAGGAATTACGTCCAGGCAGTTGAAATGTCAACATTGAACTTCTTGAAAAAACTAGGAATGACTTCAAGTGCCTGGAAGACATAAGAAATTACGTCCAGGCAATTGAAAAGTGAACTGTGAACTTTCTTGAAAAACTAGAAATCACTTCAATTGCTTGCAAAAGTTAGGAATTAGTTCAATTTCCTGGAAAAATTAAGGAATTACGTCCAGGCAGTTGGAATGTCAACTTTGAACTTCTTGAAAAAACTAGGAATGAGTTCAAGTGCCTGGAAGAAATAAGGAATTACGTCCAGGCAATTGAAAAGTGAACTGTGAACTTTCTTGAAAACTAGGAATCACTTCAATTGCAGAGTGCTGTAGAATTAAGGAATACGTTCAGGCAGTTAGAATGTCAACTTTGAACTTATTGAAAAAACTAGGAATGAGTTCTACTGCCTGGAAGAAATGAAGAATTACGTCCAGGCAGTTAAAAAATGAACTTTGAACTTCTTGGAAAAAACGATAAATTGTCAGATACCATTAAATCTTAAGTTGGTTGTTTATTTTGGTTAAGGTAGTGTGCGGAAACAGAGTTTAAGCGCAATTAATGTAAACGAAGCTTAAACTTGAGGTGCGCTTGACAGTTGATAAGTAAGAACAAGTGACAAATGAAGTTGACAGATGTATATCTATTACGTAACCATTAGTGCCTTGTATTATTTAATACCTGTAATATAAAGTGTAAGGAATACTCGGTAATCAACAAAACGAACATTTCACAGTTCTTTGGTAGTGCGCGTAAACAGAGTCTAAGCGACATTAATGTAAACGAAGCTTAAACTTGAAGTACGCTTGACAGTTGCTAGACATATGTCAGAACAAGTGACAAATGAAGTTGACAGAGACAGAAAAAACTTGGAATGACTTTAATTGTGTCGAAAAAATAAGGACTTACGTCCAGGGAGTTAAACGGAGATCTTTACACTCGATGTGCCGAAATATTTATTAAAATGCAATTATTTTGTTTAAAAGGGGAAAAACTGGAAACATGGCAATGAAGTGTTGTTGTAAGGAAATATTACCACGCAATATGCTAAAAATCGAATAAAGAGAAATTATTTCGTTCTTAATAGAACTTAGGAAAAATAAGGAATTTTGACTAGGGAGTTGAATAGCGAACTGTGAACTTTCTTGAAAAACTAGAAATCACTTCAATTCCTTGGAAAAGTTAAGACTTAGTTCAATTTCCTGGAAGAATTAACGAATTACGTCCAGGCAGTTGGAATGTCAACATTGAACTTCTTGAAAAAACTAGGAATGAGTTCTACTGCCTGAAAGAAATAAGGAATTACGTCCAGGCAATTGAAAAGTGAACTGTGAACTTTCTTGAAAAACTAGGAATCACTTCAGTTGCTTGGAAAAGTTAGGAATTAGTTCAATTTCCTAGAAGAATTAAGGAATTACGTCCAGGCAGTTGGAATGTCAACTTTGAACTTCTTGAAAAACTAGGAATCACTTCAGTTGCTTGCAAAAGTTAGGAATTAGTTCAATTTCCTGGAAGAATTAAGGAATTACGTCCACGCAGTTGAAATGTCAATTTTGAACTTCTATGAATGAGTTCAATTGCCTGGAAGAAATAAAGAATTACGTCCAGGCAGTTAAAGAATGAACTTTGAGCTTCTCGGAGAAAACTATAAATTGTTGGATACCATTAAATCTTACGTTAGTTGTTCTTTTGGTTAAGGTACTGCGCGGAAACACAACATTTAGCGTTAATGTAAACGGAGCTTAAACGTGAGGTGCACTTGACAGTGGCTATACATATAAGTAATAGACGCTTGAGTTATGAGACTTGGACTTTGAGTTTACTTTCTCCTCCCCTTTGTTCGATGTAAACGAAGCGTGTTCAATTTCCTGGAAGAATTAAAAAAATTACGTCCACGCATTTGAAATGTCAACATTGAACTTCTATGAATGAGTTCAATTGCCTGGAAGAAATAAAGAATTACGTCTAGGCAATTAAAGAATGAACTTTCAACTTCTCGGAAAAAACGATAAATTGTTGGATACCACTAAATCATAAGTTAGTTCTTTTTTTTGGTTACGTTTACGGAACAGAGTTTAAGCGCAATTAATGTAAACGAAGCTTAAAGGTTAGGTCAAAAAAGAAATAAATGTGCATTTTAAGATTTACGGCACCTAAGGATGTTATACATGTATTTGTAATAAATGTATATAAAAGATACATTTGTGTTTGAATAAAAGGTAATCTGAGAGAAGGTGCAATTATCCACAATTTATAAAAGAAATTACTTCATTTGCCAGGAAGAAATAAGGAATTTTCTCCAAATAGATGAAAAATTAACTTTGAACCTCTTGGAAAAACGGCCAATAATGTGCAGTAGTGTTTCAATTACCAGTACGTATAATGTGTGTTTTCTGTTCAAGCAACATTAATGTAAACGGAGCTTAAAGGTGAGGTGCGCTTGACAGTTGCTAGACATATGTTAGAACAAGTGACAAATGAAGTTGACAGAGTGGTTATGGCGTGTAGAAAAGATAGAAATGTGCATATTAAGTAGAAAACGTGGTAAAAAACTTGGACAAACTAGGAATGACTTTAATTGCTTGAAAAAATAAAGAGACTTGGAATAACGTAGTTTGGAGTACATAGAACAACAAAAATTAATTAAAAATAATTAAACGTAATTTAATAAAATGACAGAGCGAGGATATTGCTGGTTTGCACTTGCTGTAATGTGTTTCTCCTAGTTTAGTCTCTTGTGGTCTTAGGCCGAAGTAGTTCACACTGTCCTGCCTCGAGAAGATGTCATGCTGGCCTCCTATTGGTCAACAAATTGCCAAGTCAGTGCCGTACTAAAAAAAAAATTAAAATCAAGAAAAATCTGTTGTAATTATGTTAATAAGCAGTAAATAATGCTTTTACAAAATTAACATAGCACGTTCGCGTATGACATTTTAAATTCTCCTCTTATTTAAGAGCGTTTTATGCAAAAAGCGACGACGTTTTGCATATTTAAGTGGCCATTATGACTTTTACAAACAATATTTTATAAACGGGCCCATTTCCATATGATGTAACTGGCGATAGGATATTAATTAACACCTACGAAGACGTTTTTATAGTAATAATTTCCCTGTTTAACCATTTTGGCGTCGATGTCAATTTAAATCATACAATTCGGTCGAAAGTCGCACTGTAAATTAATTTAGGGTTTATTGAATGATTGACAAGCAAATTCATTAATTTTATTATTATTTTTTTTAAATTATAACCTAAATTTTAGTAAATCAGTGAAGTTATGGCAACATTGTGTAAATCATTTAGCAAATGACTCAAGAAATTGCCAGATGTAAAAATTCACTTGATTTAATAAGAATCTTCAAATTTAAACATAACATCAGATAGTGAGAAGAATATTAAAAACTAAATAAATAAATTAACATTTCACATACATGGTAACACTGCGTAAGGTAACCATCATTTTTACGAGGGCGTGGCCCCAGTTGCCAAATTTTAAAAAAATCCTAAAAATTGTTTAATTATTAGTTAAATTGAAACTATAATTTTAGTCAGTGATAAGACTATTAAAAATGAATCCAAACATACGTGGCAACACTGTAAAAATGAGGGATGCACAATGTCAAATTTTGCCTGTGGCAACGATGTGACTTGGCAAAGTTGACACATGTAAAATTTATCTTTATTAATGATTTAAATTAATTAAATTAAATTTCCTGAATAGATGCACAGGTATGGCAACACGGGGCATACATACAAATACAACTGTCAAATCGATTAAGCAAGGTTGTCGGATTTAATTTTTTTTCCTATTTCTGACCGTCCTAGAAAAATCAGAATGTTTATTAATACCCCAATCTGTCTCTAATTTCTTGAAATAGAATTTAGAAAACATGCTACGCTCCAGTTCGTCTCATAATTACAAAATAATTTGGTTAATTTCACTCTCGATCTGCGTCTGTTTTCCGGAATTTCGGGTCAATAGGGTCCGGCTTAAGATTATTCGATTTTAATTTTAACAACATCCTATAGATGGCATCTATTAGACATTTGTTAGTGTCACTTCTGTCATCTACCCGTAGCATTAACGTCACTAATAAATATCATAGGTAACTGTCATTTGTCAAAGTCACACCTCAAAGTCAGTAGACAGATATGCCCGAAAAAACAATGACATAAGGGTGCGCTCGTACTGTCAATTCCATTTTATTTTTAAAAACACCCGACAGATGTCTACCCTTATCACTGACGTTTTGAATAATAAATAATTAATTACGCATGTATATAGTACACCCTTTAATAAACTCGCATCTGTCACTTGTCAATTTTCAAAGCCAAATGATTGATATACGTCATTGAGCCATTGCGAGGCTATTAAGGTGGATTCAAACTGATAATTTATTTTTAATTTTAAAAACAACCGTCAAATTGCTTTTATTAGATATCTGTCAAGGTCTCTGCTGTTATCAATTCGTAGCACTGACGTTATTAACAAAAAATTTAACTGCGCATGCACATCTTAATGCACTCAATCTGTCAATGCAGACAGCATTTAGTGCTACTCTGAATCAAATGATTTTACAAAAAATTCAGGTAACACTGGAATAGATCGTTCATTGTTTGACAGTGATGCATCGCGTCACTGTCTTAATTAGGTGCATTTAATAATATAACAATAGTGTTTCATTCAAACACAATCAATAAGTTAAACAAAAACACAGTTTGTTTGTAAGTAACCATTTGATAATACGCAACACGATATGCTCTCTACATGCACTTTACGAATTATGTAACAGTTGGCTATTCTGTCAATTATTTGGACTTACGCAACGTAGCAACGGATTTGTCAAATATCAACTGACAGGGTGCAGGCAGCATTTACTGCCGCAGCAAGTTCATCGTGGCTTTGAGTCAGAAAATTTCCGCAGCACGTAATGCTGTCTGCACACCCTCCTTAAATTTTTCTCCTAATTAGCTGGATTTAATAATTTAGCAACAGTATTTTATTCAAACACCAATAATATTGATCGTATACTAGTTACAAGAATAAAATAAATGAAACGAACACGTAATTTGTTTGCAATTTCACTTTTTAGATTATGTACCAGTTGGCTGTCCTGCCAATCATTTGGGCTTAGCAATGTAGCAACAGAATTGTCAAATATAAGCTAAGGACGCAAAGATCATTTAGTTGAAATTCATCATATCCTTTATTGACAATGCCACAGCATGCGACGCTGCCTGTAACTATTTGGCCTTAGCAACGTAACAATTTATTAAATATTAACTAAGGGTGCAGTGTCACTTCAAATGAACCTCTCATTTCTCCTTGAATTTTTCTGTTAATTAGCTGAATTTATTAATGTAGCAACAATTTCTAATTCAAACACAGTAGTGTCAAGGGTAAATAAATTAAAGTAGTGATAAATAAATTAAACAAAAACGTAATTGTTTGCTAACAAAGTAACACGAAATACTGCTCGATATGCTGTCTATATGCACTTTTCGAATTTGTCAATTTTTTGAGCTTAAGCTACGTAGCAACAAATTTGTCGAATATTAATTAAGGGTGCAGAGAGCATTAATTTAGTAATGTAGTAATAGTTTTCAGTGCAATCACCAAGAATAATTTATGCTATAGTTGTGCCAAGGATAGAACAAATGGAGACCATAAAAGTTTTTTTTTTAATTAAAAGTTATTACACTAGCAGCAAATTCTTATCTCATCGATCTTAAAAACACTGAGTTATGATAAGATCTATAGAAAGTACAGCCCTTGGACAATTTCCAAATTTAATTTTTTGACTCCAAAATCGATCTTTTTGAATCCAAAAATGCCAGATCTTGTGAACTATAAGAGGTACGATTTTCCAGATCCTCATATTGGATTTAGAAGAACGCGAATGTACCATAACCTTTGAAACTATGACGAGAAAACCAATAATTTTCAGTTAATTGCTTTCCAAATTCTACGACACTTGTGACAAATCACAAATCTCGTTGTATCAGACTTTCATTTTGTTAGACAATACCACGACATGTAATGCTATCTGCAACTATTTGGCTTTAGCAATGTAGCAACAAATTTATTGTCATTCAACTGTCATTATCAATCATCTTCAGTCAATGTCACTTGTCGAACAACAAATTACAAGTCAAATTACAGACACGCTCGAAAGAACAATGGAATGTGAATTCATATTGAGATTTTAATTTTAAAAACCCCCGGTTTCATCATCTGTCAATGGCACTGACGTGCTTAATAATAAAAATTAATTACGCATGCATGTGATTTATCCCTTAATAAACTCAATCTGTCGACGTCACTTGTCAAAGTCAAATGACAGATATGCCCCAAAAAACCATGAATTTAGGAAACTATTAATATGCGCTCGTACTGTCAATTCCATTTTAATTTTAAAAACACCCGACAGATGTCTACCCTTGTCACTGACGTTTTGAATAATAAATAATTTATTATGCATGTCTATAGTACACCCCTTAATAAACTCGCATCTGTCACTTGTCAATTTTCAAAGCCAAATGATTGATATACGTCATTGAACCATTGCGAGGCTATTAAGGTGGATTCAAACTGATAATTTATTTTTAATTTTAAAAACAACCGTCAAATTGCTTTTATTAGATATCTGTCAATGTCTCTGCTGTTATCAATCCGTAGCACCGACGTTATTAACAAAAAAATTAACTGCGCATGCACATCTTAATGCACTCAATCTGTCAATGCAGACAGCATTTAGTGCTACTCTGAATCAAATGATTTTACAAAAAATTCAGGTAACACTGAAATAGATCGTTCATTGTTTGACAGTGATGCATCGCGTCACTATCTTAATTAGGTGAATTTAATAATATAACAATAGTGTTTCATTCAAACACAATCAATAAGTTAAACAAAAACACAGTTTGTTTGTAAGTAACCATTTAATAATACGCAACACGATATGCTCTCTACATGCACTTTACGAATTATGTAACAGTTGGCTATTCTGTCAATTATTTGGACTTACGCAACGTAGCAACGGATTTGTCAAATATCAACTGACAGGGTGCAGGCAGCATTTAGTGCCGCAGCAAGTTCATCATGGCTTTAAGTCAGAACTTTAATTCCGCAGCACGTAATGCTGTCTGCACACCTTCCTTAAATTTTTCTCCTAATTACCTGGATTTAATAATTTAGCAACAGTTTTTTATTGAAACACCAATAATATTGATCGTATACCAGTTACAAGGGTAAAATAAATGCAACGAACACGTAATTTGTTTGCAATCTCACTTTTTAAATTATGTACCAGTTGGCTGTCCTGCCAATCATTTGGGCTTAGCAATGTAGCAACAGAATTGTCAAATATAAGCTAAGGACGCAAAGATCATTTAGTTGAAATTCATCATATCCTTTATTGACAATGCCACAGCATGCGACGCTGCCTGTAACTATTTGGCCTTAGCAACGTAACAATACATTTATTAAATATTAACTAAGGGTGCAGTGTCACTTCAAATGAACCTCTCGTTTCTCCGTGAATTTTTCTGTTAATTAGATTAATTTAATAATGTAGCAACAATTTCTAATTCAAACACAGTAGTGTCAAGGGTAAATAAATTAAAGTAGTGATAAATAAGTTAAACAAGAACGTAATTGTTTGCTAACAAAGTAACACGATATACTGCTCGATATGCTGTCTATATGCACTTTTCGAATTTGTCAATTTTTTGAGCTTAAGCTACGTAGCAACAAATTTGTCGAATATTAATTAAGGGTGCAGAGAGCATTAATTTAGTAATGTAGTAATAGTTTTCAGTGCAATCACCAAGAATAATTTATGCTATAGTTGTGCCAAGGATAGAACAAATGGAGACCATAAAAGTTAATTAAAAATTATTAGACTAGCAGCAACTCTTTATCTCATCGATCTTAAAGACACCGAGTTATGATAAGATCTATAGAAAGTACAGCCCTTGGACAGTGTCCAAATTTTATTTTTTTACTCCAAAATCGATCTTTTTGAATTCAAAAATGCCAGATCTTGTGAACTATAAGAGGTACGATTTTCTAGATTCTCATATTGGATTTAGAAGAATGCGAATGTACCGAGAAAACCAATAATTTTCAGTTAATTGCCTTCCAAATTCTACGACACTTGTGACAAACCACAAATCTCCTTGTATCAGACTTCCATTTTGTTAGTTAGACAATACCACGACATGTAATGCTATCTGCAACTATTTGGCTTTAGCAATGTAGCAACAGATTTATTGTCATTCAACTGTCATTATCAATCATCTTCAGTCAATGTCACTTGTCAAGCACCAAAGTCAAATTACAGACACGCTCGAAAGAACAATGACATTGAGATTTTAATTTTAAAAACGCCCGGTTTCATCATCTGTCAATGGCACTGACGTGCCTAATAATAAATAATTAATTACGCATGCATGTGGTCTACCCCTTAATAAACTCAATCTGTCGACGTCACTTGTCAAAGTCAAATGACAGATATGCTCCAAAGAACAATGACATTACGAAGCTATTAAGGCGCATACATACTGGCTATTGCCCATATATAAATAATGTAGATCGGACGGGAATGATTTATATAACTTAGATGGCCCAGCTTAATTGACAGTTTATTAGCATATTCACGTGAACGACCGCGGTGAATTATGCCGCCCGACAACGTTTCGAATAGAGGGCTTCGTTATTAAATTAACGAAAATATCTGACGCATGTACGTAATTCAAATCGCTCGCGTTGGCGCCATCATAAATAAATAAAGATCTCCCGTTCGGATCGATGTGGAATTTTTAATGCGTAACCTACTGTAGTGGAAATCTCGTGTGGTACCTGATGAAATGGCTCAGTATAAACCAGTCGCGAGTTGAAGGGAAAGTCTAAAAGAATCACCAAAACCAGACAGCACGGGTCATGTGACATCTCTCTTTTTTTACATTTGAAGTAAAACATATATAGGTTTAGTTTTATCAATTAGTATCTTAATACTACAACAATTTCTGTTAACCCTATAGGCAAATACTTATAGACGTAAAATTTACATACAAGCTGCCTTACTTATTACCGTTACCGGCCTTTATCACAGTTTTATATTATAACTATTACTTACAGAGTAACATTTAGCAATATCTAAAACGTACACTATCTAGCAATGGCAGACCAGGACACAAGAGTTTTTTTGTACAAATTTAAAACTAGTAGTGGTATTTCTTTTTCTCACTTACATTCTCTTTCTGATCTGTATTGGGTTCAAGGTATTTTTACTGTTAACTTTTTTTCATGCTTTCATTTAAAGCTTTTACAAAATTTCTACATTCGAATGACGTATACTAAGCTACTAACTGTCGCTAGCCAGCTCATATTCTATGTAGTTAATTGGTATTTTGCTTAGGCGCACACATCGGGTGACAACCCTGTTTCGTCCAAATTTTGAACATTTTTAACTGTAAAGCTAAAATTGAAACTAGAATTGCAGTTAGTCCTTGCAGTTTAAGAGTTTTCGCTACCTATTCGCTTAAATGTTCGAAATTTTCATTTGAGCATCTCTTTTTAATACATAAATCTAAATTAAGTTTTAGGCAGTTGACTGATTTTTAATATTTCTTTATTTCAAGTAGTTTTTTTCTTAAGGTACTTGGGATATTTTTCGTTTCTTTATTCCAGGTAGTTGATTGGTTTTAATAATTTTTTTTTCATCCAGAGTGTTTAATCTGCTATTAATTCTTTTCCTCAAAATTGACATAACCCGTAGAATTACATCGCATCGTAAATTTATCTGTAGAACGAACTACATTAGGAGTCTACGGCTCAGTTTCAGGCAGTTGAATGGCTTCTACCAGATAGTTATTTCCTTAAATTTGGGAAGTTGAGATACCTTATTGCTGTAAGCAGTTGAGTTGTGTTTTTTCCTTGATTGCAAATATGAAAAAATTGCTAGAATGTTTTATTTTTTTATATTCTTTAATTCGAGGTAGTTGAGCCTGGTTTATTATTACAGGCAGTTGAGGCTTCTCAGGCAGTTTTCTAAACAAATGTTCTTCAAATAGATCAGTTATGAATATTTTCTTATTTCAGGCAGACGACTGGTTGTTCTAATAGTTGATTCTGGGTAGTTGAGCCATTAATAGATTGATTCATTTTCTTTCAAAAAAGTTGACAGTTTTTATTTAAATTTCAGCCAGGTCTTATTCTATAGGCAGTTTATACCTTAAAAATGTATCAGTTTTTTAATTAAATTATTTCAGGTAATTAGAGTCATTGACTCGTTTTTCCTGGCAGTTGGTCATCATTAACGTTTGATATTCGAAGGATTTTTCTTTTTCTCGCATTTCCATAATTTTTCCAGAGTAATTTTTCACGGTTTCCAAGCACTTGAGATCATTTTCATTTATTTATTTTATTCGAGGCTTTTTGTCATATTTTCCAGGGATTTAAAGCAACTTTTTAGAATTTTCATTATTCTCCTAATTCATTTTTACAAGCACACGAATAAAATTTAAAACGTTTTTCTTTTATCGAACAACAAAAACCAAACAAAACTGAGTGCGGCCCTGTCGCCGAAATGTGAAGTAAAGCCTTGGGTCGCCTTTAGTACGTCACGCGTAGCCATGGCAACGGCGCGCGCAACCTGCTATAGAGCGAGCGCGGAAACAGGGCCGTAGTCAGGACCAATTTTTTTTTAATATTTTTTTTTAAATTGACATTTAAAAAAAAAAGGCAGTTTTCCAAACACAATATTTATTTAAATTTTAGATAGTCGACTATTTGAAGCATTTCTTTATATTTTAAATTAAAAGGTGTTTTTTTTTAGAGGCGGAGAACTTTCATTTGGCAACACTGTTTTTTATGACAGCCGACCTGACAGTTCTGGGTTATTTTTAGATTAGTTTGGTTTGGCAATTCATCATGAACAGACTCACGCCGGAGTAACGTTTCCAAATTGTTCAAATTTATTTTGAGTCAGAATATCCAGGTTTAGGAATCACATCCTTCAATGTTGTGCTTATTGGCAGCGATTTATACCAACCATAGTACTCATTAGGTATCACTCCTTTTTCGCATACCTTTAAAAGGTCTTCTTTTTTTCTAACGGATATTGGCAGCATAGTTTTGTACAACTTGCTTATTTTCAAGGTGCTATAGTCAATTTTTTGAGTGGCTCTCGATTTTCTTTCAATATTAATGCTTTTATATTCACAAAAATAATCATAGCGGTATTCAAGAATACCAGGCTGTATTTTCTGAAATCTGAAGCACTTTACTTTCAACCAGTTTACTTTATCATTATTACAATCGGTTGTCTTATTTCTAAATAAAGTCTTGGATAAATCCAGTAAATTAAGAAATTCATTAAACTTAAACTCTTTGGTGATGAATGGATCTCCAAATTTATTTCGGTTACGTTGGATCTAGCTCGTTTAAAAATACTTATCCAGTCATGGACTATATAAACTGGTTGATATTTTTTCTCTTTTTCAATGGCACTGTGCATGGAATCAACCTCCATGTAGCTGTGGCCACTTTCTAAGAATTTAAGCTCTATGATATCAACCGAAGTTGTTTGAACAATTGAGCATTTGGAAGCCAACATACGACGCGTGATTACCGAAATACAACCTGCAGTACTGGAAAGAGTGTGTGAAAATTGAACCTCTAGATTACGCCACGTACGCGCCTTTGTTTCTTACGAATACAATACCAAAACTTAACATTTTGGCATAATTAAGATGACCTGCCGATGGGAGTAATTATTTCATGTACGTCAAAAAGAGACTGGATTATTAAGAAACTGGAAGCCAAACAATTACCAATCAGACGGAAAAAAATTATGTAAATGACTCTAGTGAGTTGTTGACTTAAAAGAAGCATTTTACCATAAAATCACTTAAAAACTCAATATTATTTTAATGAATATGGGAATAAAACGAAAGTCTAAGGAGGTCTCTCTACTGTCAAAGATGGCACCGTTATCACTAACCAACATTTTAGGTATTCCATAGCAAAAGATAACTTTCCCTATGAAATTGGAATACATCTATTGCTACTTTACACCAAGGTAATTTTGGTACTGAAAAAGGGATATGAAACCTGAGATCTTTCCTGTGTTTGGTACACCCTACATAAAGTAAGCAAGTCTTATTACATTTGCATTAGCTCCAGTGCCCAATTTAAACCGTACTTTTTTATCGGTGCCATTGATCTCAGGTTATGTCACCCAAAACACCTCAGTTAGTGCCTCCACCACCCTGGTATTTCTTGTGCAAGCTTTAGATTGGTTTTCAATTAAACCTATAAAAAGTTAGTTAGATTCATTCAAATGACTATCATTTTGATCAACCAGATGTACCTTTTTTGATTGATTTGCATGTTTGCTGTTAAAAGTGGACCTAGAATGTCCGAAGTGATTGTTGTAAGATTTGCTTTTTTTAAAGTTGTTATTTTGGACAATATTTTTTGAGCAGGACAATTCTCGTACTCGGTACAGACTGTTTGCTGTCTCTGTGTTTGTCTACTGTGGCTATTGCTGCTGTAGACTAGCTGTAGACTGGCTTGGTGGTTTCCATGCTTGCGGGTTGTGTTTTCTGGTGGATTTCGTGCTTGTCCAGCGTACCCCCTGACTATAGCAGCTTCTCCCTCAACTTTTCTGATTTCAGTTCACGTATAACTGATCAAATCTTGATCAAATTGAAACGTTCAATTTTCCTGGGGACTAAATTGTTTAAGTACAGTATCCAATGTCTTAGTCTCCTCTAATTGAAATGTTTTATATATGTGTAAACCATTGTTTCCTATTACCATTAGTAATTTAGTAGATGATGGCTTTTTAATAAATTCCGTTGCTTTCGGCCATTGCTGTTTTAGGCTCGAATTCAAGCGTTTTGCTTATTATCTTGTTATCACATTCACAGAAATACGACACGTTGTTACTCTCTTTTGCGATTCAGACCGAGATAGCGATATAGATACCATTAAAAATTGAATTTGCTCAGCTGATTCTTCGGTCCCTTAATCGTTCATTGAATTTAATGTCTTCTATCGGCGAATCTCTGATAAAAATCCAATTTAAGTCTCCCACCACTCAACCTGAAATGATAATTATGAAAAAAAAAATTAATAAAAACGTTAAAACCGGGCGCAGTTTATATAATTTAAAAGAGAGAGAAAAAGCGCGGGCAAAATAGAAGCGTTTCAATATAGCGGAGCGATTTACTATAACACGCGCCTCAGTAGCGGATCCACGCTAGCGTGTGTTGGAGGTGCGCGATTTTTTCTTCTTTTTTTTGAATTTCGCGCGTTTTTTGAGTGTGCGGAAAAGTGGTGTTTTTGCCCCCAGTGGTTTATTTTATACGGTAAAAATAGGCGATTTTTTTTTTGTCCGATTTTGCACCATTAACAAAAACCAATTTTTATTATTATTAACTGCAACTCATTGAAAACTTATCAGGTTATTAAACGGCAATAAAACAATAATATTATTGTTTATTTATGCTCGCTGAAGTTATAACGGTAATTAAACGTTATCAAATGTTTTTCGTTGCATAAATTTTGATTTTTTAATTTGAGGCATTTTTTGTTGGTCCTTCGAACCGGATTTTCTAATCTATTATTACGGTTTACACATAGTTTTTGGTCACTGAAACCTTAAGAAATTTAAAAAAAAAAAATCTTTTTTTAAGAGATTTTTCTTGGTCCTCTCCTATACCCAAATTAAATAAAATATAATGTAATAAAAATTAAATTTCTGATAAAATACAAGTATATACCTTTTTTATATTATTAAAATATAAAAAACTTTGCAAGAAACTTTAGTTAGCAAGGCATATTATAATGTGGAGGAATTAGCGTTGAACTTACATCAAGGAAATGCTGCATTATCTGGTAAAAGTTCTTTTAAAGTCTTCCAAGTTAAGGTATAATTTTTTTGGTCCTTCGACCCGGATTTTCTACGGTTGAGACATTTACCTTCACTTTCTTTTTTATCCTTTATTGTGAATTTTTATTCTTTTAGGTCCTTTACCTTGAGAAATTTGTCTCTTCGGTCCTATACACCTTAAAAAAATTATTTTTTTCGCGGTCCTTCGATTTTCGAATCGTTCTTTCGAAATTTTACATCAATGAAAATAGAAGTTACATATTTTAATGGGAAAATCTACAGTGGAATAATACTAAAAGTGTTTTCTTTTTTTATATAATAATTATATTTTAGAATAAAAAATATATAAGAAAACAACTGCCTAGAAGGAATGAATCAATTATTCCGATTACCTGAAAAAACTCAAATAATAAAAATAAAAAAAAAATAAATGGGTTAGAATGAAGAGAGCTAAAGAGAGAAAACACGATGGATCTTTTCAAAAATTAATGAAACCGAAAAAAACATTAGAATAAATAATGAACAATATGGAAAATAGAAAGTTTGGAATTTAGTGTAATAAAGTGTAAACATTTTCCTAATGAATAAATGACAATTATAGAAAAATATATGAATTGCCTACAAGATAGGATCAATTTTGAGTGTAAAAAGTAGTTAAAAAATTAAGGCATGAAATAATTTAAAAAAACTGCAAGGAACTAAACAGAAATTAGAATAAGGGAAAAAACCAATTGCCTGGAAAAAGTGAATAAATCTTTTGATTGCTTGGAAAGGTTGGTATTTAGGGAAGAAAATTGAAAAGTGTAAAAAATTTCCTACTGGATAAATTAAATGGTAAAATATATCAACTGTCTGGAAATAATTGAAATTTTGAAAAAAGAACTAAAGAATATAGAAATTAGTTAAAACAGCATTAAAACAAAATAAAATCAAGGAATATATTATATTTTCATTGACTTTTGTTTAATGTATTTTGTATTGTTGTAGTTTTATCTAAATAAAGATTTAAAATTTCAAATGTAAAGTAAAAAATACAATTTTCACCTCCCTCGGTTAATTTCACTTGTCTTAAAATTAGGTTAAAAAATTACCTTATTACATCCCTTTGGTCCTCCGAGCCGCATTTTCTAGCCTACTACTAAAATAATTAAATTATTTTTATTTAATAAGTTTAGTTCTTGTTTTTCGAGAAAAATTGACCAAAAATGGTAGAAAATTGCAGAAGAAACAAACAATTTTTTTTGTATAAAATAATAAGCATAAAAAATCTTTTCAAGAATATCAGGTCTGTTCAGATATGAAATTATACATTTTTTGGTCCTCCGAGCCGGATTTTTTCATTCAAGTGATCCTAAATTACGCTCAAAAAATTGATTTTTACGCGTTATAAATACATACTTATGGTCCTTTGAACCAGATTCCTGTCTAAATAATTTTTAATTAAAATTATCATTTTTTTTTTGTTTTGATTCTTCAGATATGGTTTATATCTTTTTTCTGATTTTTTTTTAATTTGATTCTTTGATTTGGAATTTCGGTTCAAAATCATTTTTTCGTTGCAAACTTGAAATGCACTGCTGTTCCATGCACAATTACAAATTCGCTTAAAATTGCCGATAAATATTAAAAATTTATTATTTTTGGTCCTTTGAACCGGATTTTTTTGAGAAAGCTTAAAATTTTTTTAACAAAAGCAAAGAAATGCTTACAGAGTATACAAAATTTGTTGAAATAGTCCCACTAGTTTTTGAGATTTTGGGTCTTAGAGTTGGTGAGGGAAATAGCTGAATATCAAGATGACCACTCACTTTAAAGCCTAAAATCTGAAAAACTAATGGGAATATTCTCACGTAATAAAAAGAATGATATTCAGAAGAATATTCTTCATAAACGTTGTTTATGATTCAACCCTATTCAAAAACAAGCTTCCGAAATATCTGACTTTTTAGTCAGTAAGGTCCAATGAAAAAGTCTTATCTTCAAGCTGACTAGTCACTTTAAAGTACAAAATCCGAAGAACTAATGGATATATTGTTACGAAATAAAAAGAAGAATATTTATAAAAATATTCTGTACAAATGTTATTTAGAGTCCAAGTCTATACAATAAAAAAGTTCAAAAATCTTCGACTTTTTAGGTAGTAAGGCCTTATCTTCACGTCAAGCAATTGCACCAAAAATTTCATTTTTATATCGTCCTTTGGTCCAGATTTTCTAGCCTATTATTAGAGTTTAAAGATAATAAAGATTATCTTTTTACTATTTGGTCCTTCGAGCCGAAGGACCAAATAGCATTTAGAAGGTTATACACTAAACAAAATCTTCCCAAGGAAATGGATAAGAATCTAAGAAAAAAAATGACTGAGGATTATGGTACAAAAACATATGCATTTCTGGCATAAAAGAAGGACCAAAAAAACAGCAATCCGTAAACATTTTAAAAAATTTCAATTTTTTTGGTCCTTCGAGTCAGATTTTATCATTCTTTAAAATAAAATCAGAATACTTTCATAAAAAAAAATCTGATGTTTTATTAATTTAAAAAATTAGGACAACAAAATTTCAGGTTTTTCTTGGTCCTTCTAGTCGGATATTGCCAAGTAAAATCAGGAGACTTTTATAAAGAAAAATCTGTGGTTTTATTAATTAAAAGATTTAGAAAATTTCTTGTTTTTTGAGCCGTATTTTAGAAGTATTCTAGGAAATGCGTAGGAATCTAAGAAAAAAAAATGACCACGGATTATAAGACAAAAACATGAGCATTTCTGCTTTAAAAATAAGAATGTAAATAAATAAAAGAAAAAAATTATCCAAGAAAACAGCGATTCTTAATCGTTAAAAGTTTTTTTTGTCCTTTGAGTCGGATTTTCTCTTTTTTTTCAAGTAAAATCAGGAGACTTTCATAAAGAAAAATCTGATATTTTATTAATTTAAAAAATTAGGACAAAAAAATGTCAGGTTTTTCTTGGTCCTTCGAGTCGGTTTTTATCAAAAACACTGCAATCTTCACAGTGTGTAAAAAAACGTCCGATGTTTATATTATTTTTTTCACTTTCTTTGGTCCTTTGAGCCGGATTTTCGAGTGAATTTCTGGCAAAATCGAGGTTATACCTTCCCGACCAAAAAATTAATTTGTTTTTCTTGTTTATTTGTGGCGTTTTTTGTGTCTCTCTGGTGTAGAAAAGGACACAAGTAATTTTAGTATAAAAAACACTATAGACTTAAAAAAACTCTATAATTTGCTTGGTCCTCCGAGCCGGATTTCAATTTTTCACTTCTGTTCAGGGTGAGTTCGTTCTCCCTAAATTAACCTCTAAAGGTCATTCGCTCCTTATTACTGAAAAGTAATACGCTTTATAGCGAAAAGAAAAGGAGTTTCCTGCTATACGTAACGCACACTCGTATAGTATTTAATCTAAAATTAGTAATCCGAGTAGCCGATACTAATCGAAATCTGCCTCTCTGTCGGAATTAATCTTCTCGACTGTCACTTTTGATTGACGGATCTCTTTCATGTGATTTACTCGGATCCGCGCGATGATGACTGGCCCCTTTTCAAAATTCGTAAAGTTTCTTTGATACATTTTAATGTTAATGGGATATTTTTGAGTGGCAACATGCTGGTTTTTAAATTAGCTTATTCGGATGCAAATAGGGACTTTTTTGCATTGGAGAAACGCTTTCAAGATGGCGCCCATGCGCCATTTTTGTTACTAAGCAAGCAATATTACTTAATAGCAATAATTGGCGTTTAATATGCTGCCTGCACACCTCAAGGAAATGAAGGAAAATTTAGTATTAATTATGTGTTTTATAACTTGATAGTAAAACGTTTGGTAGGGTTCAATATGCTGTCTGCACGACTTTACAGTGTTACCAACTATAATACAGCAAGACGCTTAACTGCAAAAATGTAAGTTTTGAGATAACTTCAGTTCAAATTTATTTTGCTGCTACTTTGTTATAAATAAGGTTATTATACGAAGTTTTATATCAAAAGTTCGTTTTTTAGGCTTATAAAATACATATATTATTTTTTGAGTAAAAAAGCAGATATGATCTTTTAATTAATAATTAACGTGGTAGCACAACAATTATTCACTTCGTACACTTAATTTGTGGGTAACATGACCGGACGATTCAAACAAAAAAATCCATCCATAAAAAAGACCGTCGCGAAACCTCTTCAAAACCTATTTTCGCGGTTTTAAAAGGGGCGTACCGAATTATGAATATAACCATTAATTTCGTTTTTAGCACTCGATTGCGTAATTTTTAAATTTAGCCTTTAAAAAAAAACGCGGCATGAAATTATTTATAAACATCGATCGATAAATTCCGTGCACTCTCACACTAATTTTTTATGGTTAGTCATCTGTCAAATTCCACATTGACAGACGCCATTTGCTTAGTTAAGGGCGCGTTCACGTCAACGTTTTGCCCCGTTTAACAGCAGTGTGACCATTTTTACATATTAACCGGTTATTTAAAATTAATTTTCTGTACATTTGATTGACTAAATACCCTTAGGTTAACATATTTTCCTAAACAAGCAAAAAATTATTTTTATTTAACGGCAAGGCAATAAATTTAGTTAATAAAGTAATAAAGGTGGAATTTAACGAGCCAAAAACAACAAAAAATGCCAAGTTTATTTAACTGATTTGTATAATAACGTTAAGCCGGCTATAAATTACTTTCGCGGGTAATAAAACGTCGTATTTATAATCTTTTAGCGAATAAATAAGAAATTGATTAAAGGCCTTTATTAAAATTGACACAAAAGACAACTTGTCACCTGTCAAAGTTGCATAGGGTGTAGTTGATTATTCAGCAATCTGACTGATTGACGAATCGAATTCTTACTAGACTTGTGCAAGTTCAGATTACACTTATGTAAATTGAACATAATAACACGTAATCCTAAATGCCCACGGGCTGTAAAAATCTACCTTAACCTTAATTGCCCGACGAAACATAAAAATAACCAGATAATTACCGTCATCAGTAAATTAAGAGAGTTTAAAAAAAAATGTCCCGTTTTAAAGAAAAAATCATTTAAGATCCCGCGATCAAGATAAGCCCGCGAAGATGTTAATTGCAAATCGCCTATTCTTACTTTAAGTATTGTTTTCCGAACGTAGATACCTGAAATGTGCTAATAACAGTGCGTAAGAGTTACGACATGTTGCTGCTCGAGTTTGTTGTTGTGCTGTCGGGATTCGTTCTTTTGGTGAGTAATTTTTTTTTTCTCTCTTTAGTTTGTATTGTGATTCAAGGGCATGCTCGATACCGAAAAGCAAAGATCAAAAATGTGTAAGAGATTAATAGGCACTAAGATTAAATGACAGCTGTCAACCGAGGATCTCAACCAAAAAGATCAATAATGCATTAGGATTATTTAGACTCTAGGACAACTGTCAATTGAGAGAGCCCCTATTAAAAGCCAAAGAGCAAAAATACATTATGGCTAATTAAGCACTATTGAGTGGTCGAGTTTTGTTGTGCTGTCGCCCTTGTTGTAAATTTTGTTTAGTTTATATTACGTTTAAATGTGTGCACAATCCTGAAAGCCAAAGATCAAAAATGTATTAGGGCTCATTAGATGTTAACACTGAATGACAGCTGTCAACAGAGGGTGTAAATAGAGGTACCTACCGAATACCAAAGACCAAACATACATTTTGGATAAGTAGACACTATCGGCTGGTCGAGTTTGTTGTGCTGTTGGAGTTCATTACTTTTGTTTTGTTTAGACTGTATTTATTTTTAATAAATGCACAACTCGAGAAGACCAGGATCAAAAATGTAATAGGGCTCATTAGACTCTAGGACCGAATGACAGCTGTCAAGGGAGAGTGTAGTTGATAGCCGAACCGAAGCAAAAGAGCGTTCTTTTTTTTGTTTTGTTTAGTTTCTATTGATTCTTAATGCACGCACAATCCCGAAAGCCAAAGATCAAAAATTTCATGAGGCTCATTAGATACTGGGATTAAATGACAGCTGTCAACTAAGAATCTAAATAAAGAGCTCTTACCAAAAGCCAAATAGTAAAAATGCATTAACGTTTATTAGCCTCTAGGACCCAATGACAGTAGTCAATCGAAAGTTTAAATCAAAAAGGTATTAAGGCACGTAAGTAAGGGTGTAAATAAAGAGCTCTTACTGAAAGCCAAAGATCAAAAATACATAAAGGCTCATTAGATACTAGAATCGAATGACAGCTGTCAATGAAGGATGTAAATAAAAACCTCTATCGAGAATCAAAGAGCAAAAATGCATTATGACTAACTAGACACTATTTACTGGTCGAGTTGGATGTAAGTTTAGGTTAGTTGCTATTGATTTTTCATGCCTAACCTTGAAATCCAAGGATCAAATATGTGGTAGGGCCAATAGACACTAAGATTGAATGACATATGTCAACCGAAAGAGTCAGTAAGGAACTCCTAGCAAAAGCCAAAGAGCAAAAAAGTATTAGGGCACAATAGACTTTAGGATCTTACGACAACTGTCAATCGAGAGAACCCCTGTTAAAAGCCAAAGAGCAAAAATACATTATGGCTAATTAAGCATTATTAAGTGGCCGAGTTTGTCGTGCTGTCGTTTCTTGTTTAGTTTATATTACGTTTAAATGTGTGTACAATCCTGAAAGCTAAAGATCAAGATCAGATCAGATCTTACAGTAAGCCAAAGAGCAGAAATATATTAAGACCCATTAGACACTAGATTCGCATTATATCTGTTAAGTGAGTATCGACTGAAAGCCAAAGATCAAAAATGTATTAGGGCTCATTAGACTTTAGGATCAAATGACATCTGTCAACCGAGAATGTAACAACTAAAGAGTCTTACGAAAAGCCAGAGATCAAAAATGTAATAGAGCTATTTAGATTCTAGGACTGAATAACAGCTGTCAAGGTAGACTGTAAATAAGAGCTCTTACCGAAAGCCAAAGATCAAAAATACATTATGCTTATTTAGACACTATCGAGTGGTCGAGATTGTTATGGTAATCTTACAGAAAGCCAGAGAGCAGAAATAGGTTAAGGCCCATTAGACACTAGAATCGAATTACAGCTGTCAACAGAGGGTGTAAATAGAGATACCTACCGAATACCAAACATGAAGTTTATTACTTTTGTTTTGTTTAGACTATTCATTTTAATTGATGCACAACTCTAGAAGACCAGGATCAAAAATGTATTAGGGCTCATTAGACTCTAGGACCGAATGACAGCTGTCAAGGGAGAGTGTAGTTGAGAGCCGAACCAAAGCAAAAGAGCGTTCGTTCTTTTTGTTTTGTTTCGTTTCTATTGATTCTTAATGCACGCACAATCCCGAAAGTCAAAGATCAAAAATGTATTAAGGCTCATTAAATGCTGGGATTAAATGACAGCTGTCAACTGAGTATGTAAATAAAGAGCTCTTACCGAAAGACAAAGAGTAAAAATGCATTAACGTTTATTAGCCTCTAATCTAGACAGTTGTCAATCGAAAGTTTAAATCAAAAAGGTATTAGGGCACGTAAGTGAGCGTGCAAATAAAGATCTCTAAGAAAGCCAAAGATCAAAAATACATAAAGGCTCGTTAGATACTAGACTCGAATGACAGCTGTCAATGAACTGGTCGAGTTTGGTTGTAAGTTTAGGTTAGTTGATATTGATTTTTTATTCCATAATCTTGAAATCTAAGGATCAAATATGTGGTAGGACCAATAGACACTAAGATCGCCTGACAGCTGTCAAGCGAGGGCGTAAATCATTACGGTGATTTACGCTGATGAGGTGTGATCATCGTAGATCAAAAATCACGGTGACGATATGGTCATCATAGATAAAAAATGTATTAGGGTCTATTACACACTAGGATTGAATGACATATGTCAACCGAAAGAGTCAGTAAAGAACTCCTAACAAAAGCCAAAGGGCAAAAAAGTATTGGGGCACAATAGACTCTAGGATCGAATGACAGCTGTCAACGGAGGGAGTTGGAATATTTGGTTATTCTATTATAATCTGGTCCATTGTAAGTTAAGACAGATGATATGATAGACAGAATGGCATTACTTAGCTGAGGAGCACAACAACACAGATTTTAATGATAAGTAATAAAACGTGTGAAGCTAACAATAAATATTTTACTTTATTTAAACGCAACAAATATTGATCTAAACACAACAAGAGGCATAAAAGAATCCTAACCAAAAGCCAAAGAGTAAAAATGCATTAAGGCTCATTATACTTTAAAATTGAATGACAGCCGAGGGTATAAAAAGAGACCTTAACCGAAAGCCAAAGATCAAAAATGTATTAGGGTTCATTAGACACTAAAACCAAATGACAGCTGTCAACGAAGGGTCTAAGTAAAAAGCAGAATGACAGCTGTCAATGGAGGGTGTAAATGAAGAACTCCTATCAAGAATTAAAGAGCACAGATGCATTGGGGTCATTAGACACAACTGAGAGACAGCTGTCAACCGAGAATGACATTTATATACAGTAATGAGCTCATATTGAAAGCCAAAGTTAGACAGTGTCGAATTGTCTAGTTTACTGTGCAGTTTGCATGAAGATTAAACGCATACGCAATCCTATAAGCCAAAGCCAGTTAAGGATGTGGAGAGTTCATACCGACAGCTTGAGATTGAAAATATGTTATGGCTCACTAGACTATCGAGTGACAGCTGTCAACAGGGCATTTATATAGAGATTTGCTCTTAATACGCCCGCGGAAATACCAACATGATTAAACCTCAATGTTTATTCCATTAATCATTATTTACACAATAAAAGTTGCTTTATGCGTATATAAAAAAAAATATAACTAATTTATTCATTTTAGCATATTCGATTGACAGGCACGTTAATTATTTCTTACTTCGCCCGTTTCTTCATGTATTCCGCTTTCAATAAATATTTATGAGAGTTCTATGTAAACGCGATGAATTTTAAGATATTCCAATAAAAATCGCTTATTACACTGTGTGGTCAGCAGGTTTAATCTGCAAAAGCTGCTGCAATTTACACTTTCGCTTAAGTGCATATTGACTAACCGGAATCTATAGTAGTAAATCATGTGATAAGCCAAAGATCAAAAGGACGCGGCGTGGCTTATCTATTAAAATAACAACCTGCTGATTTATTTTGACAGGCACAGAGGGCAAGGATGTCTAAGCGCATGAGTAATTAAACGAAGTACGGTTTCTCCATTGAATTATCACAACATGTAAATGATCTCTCCTGTCTATTTACTCATTACCTGTATCAATAACCGCACCACATATCTAACGATATATCAAATATATTTTGCAATATAGATATAAACCGCCATTCAGCCATGAATAATCTATAAAATACACCATTACGGTTTAAGGTTTTGTTGATACAGGGCCGATAAACCATGCAGAGTCACGCGCCGCTCTTAATTTGCTTAGTAAATAGACTTAGACTAGATAAGGCGTTTTTTCTTTTTTTTTTTTGGATACAGGTTGTCTCATCATAACCTCAAATCTGCTTGCCCCCACTGTCTGTCAAGAAAACGCCATTATTGCCATACGTCACTGATACAGCTTTCAATCCTGTGCCACGCCCAAGTTTTTTTACACACACTATATACATTAAACCTCCATAATACAAATGAATGCTAAATTATACGAGAATCACGACCAAACCGAATCTGTATCAATGAACTAAAGGTGCGTGCTTCATACAATTAACGCCCTCACGTATGATTGATGTGCAAAATTACACGGTTGAATTGGCGTGCAAAGTTGTCTATTAAAAAAAAGTCCCCATCTTGATTGGTCCTTGGATAAAAGAGGAGAAAAAACTAATCACGGGAGAGTTTCTAATGACATAAGCGTCTTTCCTGCTTGCCCACCAGATCTGGAGAAAATCGATTTTTTTTTTTTTTGAAAAAAGCATTACAGAAACTAATAACGTAATTACCCACCGGGCCTACCTATAATTACCTTTGTCGATAGACTAATTACCTAACTATATACGGCTTCTGGCGCTTAAGCAGACAATCTCTCTCTCTCTGTTTAGAAAAAAAATGGACCAGCTTATTTACCAGATTCACGGCCTGTTGACTCGGGTAATTGATAACAACCATTTAATTATCGGGTGATTGGTTAATTATGGGATTAGGTTAGGTCGCTTTTGTAAAGTCGATAATTGGAGTATATTTTTTTTTTGGCTAGAAAATATAGGAAATTTACTCTTTTAAGTGTTTTCTCTCTTTCATCCTTAAATAAGAAAAATAGTGCCTCTAAATCGTTTAGCAGCAAATTGACATTTGACACTAATATTTTGACAAGTGACACTATTGGCAATGGAGAGCTTCTGAATATTTGACAGTCAGGGAGGGCAGGAAAATGTAAGGTTATATTTTAATTTTTTTTGTACGAAAACTTGCTCTCTTTTGTTAATATTAGCTTCATAAATCAACCTTTATTCTATATATAAAAAGCTACGAAAAGGCCACATTGTTTGTTAAAGCGACAACCCTCCTTCAGTCAAAGCCATGAAGCTTAGACATTTTTAGAGTTCATGGTTCAAGTATTCATGAAGACGAATTTTTGAGGTTAGGCAACGTTGCCTACATTGCTTAACATCATATTGACATTTATTCTGAATCTTTGACTTGTGAGGTTATATTTTAATTTTTTTATATGTAAACCCAATACCAATTAAAACAAAGATTTGGGAATTGAATGTATTGATATTTTGTAATTAAATTCATTAATAATTAATTGCAGATGTCAAGTGTGAAACCCTTTGGAGTTATTGCAATAACATTTGTGACAAGTGTCATATCTGACTTTTTTTTTTGACAGGCAGAAAGGGCAAACAAATGTGAGGTCATTACTTAATTATTCTCTTTTTTCATTTGTTAAAAAGGAGAGAAGTAAAGAGTCAATGCAGGTAACATCCACATCAAACAATTGATAATTAAATTCATTAATTACTTGCCATTATCGAGTCTGAAGCTCCTTTTATATACTTTAATAATTAAATGTCAACATCTGCAGCACTAGACTGTTTGACAGTTAAAACAGTCATATGACTTGAGACAGCTTTGACAACAGTTATATGTTGACAAATGACATATGACAATAAATTTTTTGACACAGAGTGAGGGCAATCAAATGTGAGGTTTTTGTTTCTATTTTCGATATAAACCATGCCAGAATTAAATGGAGATCAATTGCTAGATTGTCAGTTAATTTTTATTTTATTATGATCTTCCACGATTTTGTAACCAATTGCTTTAGGTCGAAAATTGGGAAAATAGACTGGATTTTTGTAGATTCTATTACATTTCATCCTTCCATTACGTCCTAAATTGTCTTGAAACATTACTTTTCTTACATATCCTTACGATTCAATATAATTCTACAGCATTAGGTCTTTGACCATCTGAAAGTGTTATTTTTCTTACATCAACATGATCCATAGATGCAATAAGTAACTTTACATTACAATCATCCATGACATTTGAAGATGGATGAGTTTAAAATGTCCTATGAAAATCTTGACAGTTAAGTCGCCTGCTTTTTTTGACAGACAGTGAGGGCAAACGATTGTGAGGTTAAAAAGGAAAGAAGTAAAGATTCAACGTAGGTATTATCCACATCAATTAATTAATAATTAAATTCTTTTACCTTACTAAAAGCTTCTTTTATTTACTTTCAACATCTGCAGCACTAGACTGTTTGATAGTTAAAACAGTCTAGTGACTTGTGACAACATTGACAATCCACCTGCCTCTTTGACAGAAACTGAGGGCAGACAAAAGTGAAATGACTTTTATATTTTATAGGTTAAACCTAATTTAATTAATTGCTTGTTAAATTCCTCAAATAATTATGAACAATCATCCGTGACATTTGAAGATAGATGAGTTTAAAATGTTTTATGAAAATCATGACAGTTAAGTCGCCTGCTTTTTTGACAGACAGTAAGGGCAAACGATTGTGAGGTTATTGTTTGATTCTTCCTATTTTGTATACAAACCATGCCAAATTTCAATGTAGATTATCGATGAAATTACGTTTCTTGACGTTTTTGTTTTTTACTTTCCTAGAAAATAGCAACAGTGGTGTTTCTTGATCATATAGTTGCTTATTACAATGATATTTATGACAAATGAATTCTTTGACAGATATTGAGGGCAATCAAATATGAGGTTATCGTTTAATTACTCCTATTTTCTATTTAAACCGTGCTAAAATTCAAAGTAGATGCATTGCTAGATTGTCAATGAAATTTACCAATAAGTTACGTTCATTGACGTTTTTATTCTTTACTTTCATGGATAAATGGCAACAACGGCACCACTTGGCTATATAGTTGCCTATTGCAATGACATTAGGGACAAATGTCATATGATAATGTTAACAATGAAATTAGCTAATTCGAATGTGAGGTTATTATTTAATTATTCGTAATAAGTAGAAATAGGTAACATCCACATCAATTAATTAATAATTAAATTCTTTTAGCTTATTAAAAGCCCCTTTTAATAACTTCAATAATTAAATGTCAACATCTGCAGCACCAGACTGTTTGACACTTAAAACAGTCAAGTGACTTAAGACAGCATTGACAATCTACCTGACTCTTTGACAGGAAATAAGGGCAGACAAAAGTGAAATGACTTTTATATTTTATAGGTTAAACCTAATTTAATTGCTTTTTTTTTGCCTGCTTTTTTTGACAGACAGTGAGGGCAAACATTTGTGAGGTTATTGTTTGATTCTTCCTGTTTTGTATACAAACCATGCCAAATTTCAATGTAGATTATCGATGAAATTACGTTCATTGACGTTTTTATTCTTTACTTTCATGGATAAATGGCAACAACGGCACCACTTGGCTATATAGTTGCCTCTTGCAATAACATTAGGGACAAATGTCATATGATAATGTTAACAATGAAATTAGCTAATTCTTTGACAGACACTAACGGCAAACAAATGTGAGGTTATTATTTAATTATTCGTAATAAGTAGAAATAGGTAAAAAGCCCCTTTTAATAACTTCAATAATTAAATGTCAACATCTGCAGCACTAGACTGTTAAAACAGTCAAGTGACTTGTGACAACATTGACAATCCACCTGACTCTTTGACAGAAAATGAGGGCAGACAAAAGTGAGGTTACTTTTATATTTTATAGGTTAAACCTAATTTAATTCATTGCTTGTTAAATGCCTCAAATAATAATAATTATTAAGTGTGAATATATTTTTCCGTATTTATGATAAAATGACTTGCATTGACATTTGGCCCTTAAGACAGTTATATGTTGACAAGTGACAACAATGTTGACAATGAATTTTTTGACAGAGAATGAGGGCAATCAAATGTGAGGTTATTGCTTCTATTTTCTATCTAAACCATGCCAGAATTAAATGGAGATCAATTTGCTAGATTGTCAGTTTATTTTTATTTTAATATGTTCTTCCATGATTTTTGTAACCAAATGGGGCTTTATGGGGTACATTTTATTCTTCCATTACGTCCTAAATTGGCGTGAAACGTTACTTTTCTTACATTTCCTTATCCGATTCTATATGATTCCTGGGTCTAAGATCGGGTTTCTACCGCATTCCTAGAGGTAATACATAACATTAAATTACGATCTTCCCTGAAACTTGAAGATAAGGTGCTAAATCCAGGAACATTCTATTGATTTACTAAACCTTCGTTTACTAGATGGCGCCACTGGTAACCGTGGCCTTTGATGTCTTTCCGTGGGGCTGTCAGCTGTCATTCGTTGTAAATAAACGTTTTTCGCCATCAATGACCCTTTTGTTTTCGCTATATCATGCATATAAACCCGCACAATACCGTAACGAACAAATCAATCAATAATTACCTCGATATACGCCGATTTTTCACACCGGAGAGCGTAATAATAATAATGCCTTCATTATATCGTGGCCGACGCTTAAAATAATCGGGTTTTTTTATATTGTGCCGCCCTCAAATTACACCGTCGCTCTTCTCTCTGATATTTTTTCCGATGCCGCCGAAATTATTTTATTAAAAATTAACCAAAAAAAAAAATAAAATTGAAATCGCGCGCGTGTCGGTATTTTAATGAACAGAAAAAAAATGGCAGCGCCATCTTCACGACGCCTCAAAAATACGATCTCAAGGGCATCGCTTAAAGTATTTTTGTATTTTTTAATATCATTTATTCCCACTGAAATTGAAAACCATATGGCCCCCCCAGACTTATTATCTAAATGGCGGTCGTATATTTAAATGCATTTTAAACTTTGTGCAATAATATTTGATGCGAACGGCGCCGCCGGCTCGATTCACCCATTTTATGATGCTCGCGTGTGTTTTTTTTTAATAATAATAATTCAATTGAGAAACGAATTTAACGGAAAAAATGTCAATAAGAGTTGATTGAATGAGGCCGCGCCACTACGTCCGTTAATTGGGAAAATTTAATTAGCAATCAATTCGGATTAACCCAATTTAGTACTAGTCTAGTTTGGACATAACCTCACTTTCGCTTGCCCTCATTATCTGTCAAGGAAACAGGTGATATGTCATTGCAATTGCTAACCAAATAACCAAGTCTAGGAATTCATTTACATTGGATTCTGGCATAGTTTGGATTACAGAACACAAACATAGAGAAATGCGTGTTGCCTAATGGACAGACAGAAATTCTGTTGACAGCTCTGTTGACATAGACGGGGGCCACCATCTTGGGTGGCGTGTGGCGGGAAATTTATGCCTGATCTTTTGATTTGAATTTGCAGAATTACAAATTAAGTTGATGCGTTATGGGAGCAAATAGTGACACCCTTTGTTGATTAATAATCTATCAGCAGAAATTCATTTACATTGAATTCTGGCATAGATGGGTGTACAACAATAACCTTACATTTGCTTTTATGCCCCTCACTGCTTGTCACCGAACTGTCAACCTGCCTAATATATGACTGTCTTAAGTGTCAAATGTTACGTCAAACAGGCTAGCGATGAAAAAGCAAAGAAAATGAGGAAAGGTGGAAAAGTCGAATTGTCATTTATATATCTTTATCTCAGTCTAAGAATTAGAAGAGTATAGGAACAAAGTGATGTAATTTTTTTTTTGTAATCTAAAAACAGAGAACAGAGAGAGAAGAGAACAGAATCATTGGTTTTGGTTCTACCATCATTAAAATTTAAAAAAGTCACAATCTTCAACCTGTTATAACTCAAAAACCTGTTCACCAAAATATAACATGCGATACCTCAAGTAGAGGCATGAAATGAAATGAAAATTACAAGAGTCCATTTTCCAAGATGGTCGCCGTTCCACGTCTAATAATAATCATATAAAACATGCCTCTACTGGACTATAGGTCAAATTATTTAGTGATTTTCTTAAGAGATTATGTCGCCTTATGTTCAGCCGAATCACATCGAAATTCAATAGACCACAAAACAAGTAAATAACCGATCGACAAAGATAATCCCACACGAAAATCGTATTACAAAAAAAAAGCATCAATTTCCCTAAGATACGCATCTCTGGTACCTCTGAATCCGGAGCTGCTAATTTGAATTTACGATGTTTCCTTTTTCGAGTTTGATGAGGCGGTTAACGCATTTAGTAGCCATTATCCCATTTACATAGTAAATATACGCTTTAATGAAGCGATAGAGTTTATTTAGGACCTTGAAATAATTCGGGGGGATATTTACAGGACATCTTGGACCTCGAGACGCTCTGTAAATGCTGCAGTGGGGCGTGGCATACTAAACCTTTAAATTATATTAAACGATTGCGTGATTTTCGGTCATTATAATAATGATGCGAGAGAATGAGAAAAAAAATGAATGTCCTTTTGAATACCTTCACGTTTTAACACGGGCATGCGATGATAATGTTACTCGTTTTATCACGTCACCTTTTACTTTTTGATTTATCACGTTCGGTTCGGTAAACACGTTTTTTTTTTTTCATTTTTTTAGAGCGTCAACTCCCACGGGGTGGTGGGGGGTAGCGACGAAAACTCCCATCACGAGTGTCATTCCTGTTTGCGCGGTCAATGTCGAACCGTCAACGGGATTTACACGCGTCCAGATTTACCCGCTGGATACTCGTTGGTGGCCCAAGTGCCTAAAGGGGCCTGTGGGTTGCACGTGCAACAGATTAAACACACCAGGAACTTTTTGGGTAAGTGTTTTGTATAGTATAAGATGCCCTATATTTTATTGTATATTTGAGGGGTTATATGTCATACTTTGATGGAACGGTTTTGGAGTTATAGTCAGTCGAAGTTTTTAGGTTTTTTTGAGTGCTAGAGGATGTGGAGTAAAAATAACTGGCCATAAAAGAATAGTTTTCGCTTTTCGTATAAATTTATCACAGACATTTTTCTGCCAAGTTTCTATAGGGTAAAGTCGGGAGAGATGACGCGCCGGGACAGATGACGCAGAGCCAAAATTACGGTGTAACCATACCCAATTTATTAGTCGTGCGCGCCATGTAGTAGAGCTGGTCCTGTTTTCGGTTTCTCTTGTTTTTTCATACAAAAAGGCGTTAAAATATAGGTGCAGTATAATTTTTCTAATTGGTAAGTACCACCAAGTTTCGGAACATGTTAAAAAATACTTAAATAACCAAAAAAAAAACTTGACGTAGGAAAAACTAGGTTATGTTAGTAACGTGCTTATATTAAGGCGAGTGCGTTTACTTCATAACATATAGAATAATATAGGTGCGTCATCTCTCCCACACATCTGGGATAGATGACGCATAATTTATAAAAAATTGTTTACTTTTTTAAGCCAATGTTTATTTTCAGATCCTTCAAAATGCCAACATTTTAGAGTCCATAAAATGAGAGAATATGTCGGTGACGTAAAATGCGCACAAAACCACTTTAAACCAAATAATTAATAAAGGGGAGGCCCCATATTTCCCTGATTAGGTTTACTTGACCGTGAATACATGCATCTCTCTCTTTCACATCTGCTAGAATTCTACGCTTCTACGCCAGATAGCCAGCTTAGATGCGCGAAGTCTGACGTCACCGGCATATTCTCTCATTTTATGGACTCTACTGCTAAAAGCTGTAGAAGCTGTAAGCGTCAGAAACGTTTCAGTAAGACAGGCTGCAAGAGAAAATAATATTCCTGAAGATTTAGAATGCACAAAAACGATTTTAAGAAGGGTAGAATGGGTGGAAAATCACTTTTGGGGGAGGATGTTGAAAAAAAGCTTTGTGAGCATATTAAAAAGCTACAAAATTCTGGATTTGCAGCAACAAGAACAACTGCTAGAATTTTAGCCTACAATTTAGCAAAAGCATTGGGTATCGAAAGTAGGTTCAATACACAAGCCCATATGACCGGAAAAGATTGGTTGAAACTTTTTTTTAATCGAAATAGGGGGCCTTTCTATAAGAAAAGCAGAGGGCGTCTCTTTAGCAAGAGCTCTAGGGCTAAATAAAGAAGAGGTTAATAATTATTTTCAATTATTATCAAAAATGTTAACAGATAATGATTTGCTAAATAAGCCTTAACAATGATCCTGGAAAAGTTATCGCTGCAAAAGGAAGTAAAGATATTCATGTTATTAAAGGTCAAGAAAGAGGCGAGACTATACCTCTTGTGGCTTGCTGTAATGCAGAAGGTTCATTTTTACCACCATATTGTATTTTTAAGGGGGTGAACAAGCAACAAGTTTGGGAACAAAAAATATGCCGCCCGGAGCCGTAATTAAAATGAGAAAAAAGTTGTTCATTGATTGGCTAACAAATCACTTCATACCCAGGAAGCCAGCTGGAAAGTGTCTCCTGATTTTAGATGGTCATGGTTCTCATATGAACTCCTATGAAATGCTAGAAACTGCCCTGGAAAATGACATTTTATTATTGTGCCTGCCCAGCCATACTACCCATTTTTTACAACCCCTTGATCGCTCTTTTTTTAAGCCACTGAAAAGTTACTTTAAACGTGCATGTGATGAATTTATAAGGGCAAATCCAGGCAAACGTATTGAACGCAGACATTTTGGGAAGCTTCTTGCTGATTCTTGGGCACGTACAACAACAACTGAGATTGGAATATCAGGATTTCGTGCTACCGGAGTTTACCCCTTGAAACCATCTGCTATCCCAGATCATGCTTTTCTTTCTGCCGAGGAAAATGAACTACCTTCTCAACATTTACCAGGTGAACGCTCAGAACCTGGTCCTCCTCAATCCACATTAACACCCAATGTAGCATTGACAAGTTCAAACTCTTCCCCTCTTAAGACATTGGGCTAATCATTCTGCAGTGCCTGTCGCTTGTACATCAGATTGGACGCCTTCAAAGATTTTAGAAGATCTTTCTCCTGTTCCCAAGATCGTAGCTTCAAAGAATCTAAAAAGAAGAAAACAAGTCTGCCCAAGACCTAACAACATTTTGGAAAAAAAAGAGATGAGACTCAAAAAACTAGAGCTTGAAGCCAAAAAATTAGAAAAACAGAAGCAAACCAACAAAAAGAAAAAGCACTCTCACTTTCTCGCGTGGGTGCTCTTAATTCTGCCAAACGCAAATTAGTTGCAAGTCAGTCGTCATCATCAGATAATGATGATGATTTTTCAATTAATGATTCCACCGATGACGAGATTTTTGACGAGAATGAATGTGTTGGTTGCTTAGAAAAGTACGACCAAACATAACCACTATAGACTGGATATTTTTTTTAATTATGTATAAAGCTCATAAGCAATAACACACACCCGGTCGGCGTCAACACACCCATATAGGATAAGTGAGATTGTCAAATACATAATAAGGAAAAAAAATGTTATTGACAGGAAAAACTTAATTTATTGAATCCAAATAATACATTTTTCACATATAAACTTAAACATTTAAAAGTGGTTTTTATTTACTGTCTCCCAATGTTAGAACTAAAAGGTGCGTCATCTATCCCAACTCTACCCTAACTGTCACATTATGTCAAAAAAATTCACTTTTGAAATTAAAGGAAATGTATGCCAGTGGATAGCTCTTTTGGCTCTACACTCCCAAAAAGTAAAAAAAAGTGATTATATTCAATGTCGTTCAACTGAAAAACCGTTCAACTTGAGTGCTTCCTAATTATAAAGCTTGCTATAAAGGAAAATTCATCAATTTTAAAATGCCAACAAGAAAAAGAATTTCGTACTTTTCCATCTTTTTTCTATATCATAATTTGTAATGTAATGCTATCTATTTTTTGTACTAGGAATGGATGTATAATTTTACAAATGCAGAAAGTTGATCCCTGCAAACTAAAGATTAATTCACATATTTTTTACTCCAGAAAGTTAAGCATCAATCGATAATTTCAAATAATTAATTATATTTTTATTCTACGCTATTGGTCATAAATTCGTGCCTTCTTTTACACATTTATAGTTCCCAACATCTGATCATAAACGAAGAATTCCAAAGGTGCATTATTTTGTTAATCTTTAAAATTAATCGTAAATGAATATATTTTTTATTGGAGGGAGTCGCATATTATTTTTATTTTAATTAATAAATTGTTGATCTATAGTTTTTTTTATCGCAAATTGTTGGAATTAAAACTGCAAAACTCTCAGATATCTCTAGAAAATGTCAATGCTCTGGGAACCTGTCTAAAGAAGAATAACGACCTTCTTCCAGTGTTTTCAGAGATGTACGACATTTTAAATTCTCACGACTCCAATCTCTATGACAAAATTGATGACATTCATCGCCTCCATACTGTCTCTGAAAATGGACAAGAATCTCTTTTCCATTCAATCAGAAATATGAAACAGGAAATTTTCAACCTGTCATCAATTATTATGAACAACTATGGTGAGGCGGTAAAGGTACAGGTCCATGATTCTTCCAATGAAGAGTTAAAAAGTGAAGTAGAGAATCAGAGGAAAGATGTTAAACAAATGGCTCGCACCATAGAACAATTAGCTAAAGAAAAATCTAATGTTAAAAGTTACCAACCTGTAACTAAAAGGACGATAGCCTGATCATACAGAAAAACCAGACCCGGAGGTTCCGACGTCACCGAAGGACAACACAATGAACAAAGATGAATGGCATTACGTGGTTGTATCAAATATCCCACCTCCGTTTACCGGAAATCAGCTTGCACACTTCATCAAAGAAAAACTGGGAACGACGGACTTTATCCGATGTTTTCCAATGCTAAAAACCAAGGACATTGCACATTCCGACTTCAAAATTGGTGTCTCTAAATCACTTAAAGCAGCTGAAGGATATTAGTATGTGGCCACCGGGCACTCTCATAAATTCATGTTTGGAAACCTCTAAAGCGCCCAAATCTAAGCCTTCCCAGTCTAAGTCTAAGCCTCACTCTCCAGACAGCCATAACCTGCCACATCGCTCAGTTCCATCAACATCAGCTACAATATCCAGAGAGGTTCAATCTTTGAAAATTAGCTCTGATAGGGAGGCCATTGCTGCCTCTAAATCCCTTGCAACAGAATTTTTAGAGGTTGATTTTGTCATCGATAATAATTCAGTGGCGAATAAAACAGCAAATATGTACCCGTTGACTCCACCACTATCAAGAGACTCAGATGCGACTGATGGTCGCTATTTATTGGCCAGACTGAGAGACCCTTCCATCTTAAAACCTCTTAGGCTATTCCTTGTCTATCTGCATGATCAACCCTCCAGTGTGTGTTTTGAAGGACATACCAACACCAGCATCCGATTGGCACTTTTCTTCACTTTTGGCGAGGCTCTACTTTCGGTACTATGATGCCTATGGTATTGGTCCAACTGAAGTTGAAGCAGATCTGTCAGCCTTCAGGTCCTTCTTCTCATCAGAAAAGCTGCTACGCCTTCAAAAAATCAGAGAGAGTCATACAATTATTACTCTGGTGGGTCTCCCGCCACAATTTTCTGAAAATTGTGTTTTTCTGGAATAATTACCATAACGTATAATATCTGAACTAAAATGGCGATACAAATTTTATCCATGATTTGTCAAAGAGGCCCATAACTCAAAAACCAAAAAAATTTGTATACAAACTCTTTATATCTAATTAAATTTATTGAACTTTTTCAGCATTTTTTAATTTTTTTATTCAATCAATATTTAAATAAATAATGTCAAGCCTGTAACTTTGTTAGGGCTTGAGTTTCTTGCCTATATGATCCAATGAAGCCAAGGCCGTTAAAGTTATAGGCTTGACTCTTTTTCTATTCTGAGTTACGTTCTGATTTACGTTGTTTGTATTTACAGAACACCTGATGCTGACGTAAATGTTTTTTTCCAAAAATTACTAAGCTTGCTTGAGTCTCTGCCGTTAAAAAGCAAACTCATTTTATGTGGCGACCTAAACATTGATTTTTCCACTGTGTGTTGTGCTCAAGAATCTCTCCAGTCCATTTTCGACTCTTTTGGCTTAATCATGCACATTAAATCATCTACCAGAATAACTAAAACCAGCGTTAGTACGATAGATTATGTCGTATCTTCCTTTGAGCCAGATTTCGTCGATTGTACTGTCTTAAGCCCAGGTTTCTCAGACCATGAAGCAATGTTAACAAAGTTTTCCATAACTAAATCTAAAAGTAAAAATTTTCCACGCAAATTAGGCCGTATTTTCTCGGATACAAATTTTTTACATTTTAGGCACCTTTGTCAATCAACTGACTGGAATATTCTCTCTGACGACGTTGATTCAGAATTCTCTAGATTTGTAAACACGCTATCTAGTCTTTCTCACAAATCCTTTCCTTTGAGACCTCTTAAAAAGAAGCAACATAACCCCTGATCTACCCAAGGCTTGCGTACATCTGCTAAGAACATGCGCTTATTATCTCATCTTAAGAAATTTTCAGACAGCGCTTTTTTTCATGAATACGTAAGACTTTACAAAAAGATTTATCAGAGAACTTTAAAAGCCGCCAAGGATATTTACTATAATAGGCGACTGGCTAAATCTAAAAATGTGGCTAAGGAAACATGGTCGTTTGTTAATGCTTTGAGAAATAAGCCTTCTTTGTCGAATACTATCTCCATTTCATCTGAGAACCTTAATGATTATTTTGTAAATGTGGCAAATAATTTAATGAGTACCATAACTCTTTCTTATTGCAAATGAGAAAAAAGTAAGGAATTATAATTTATGATCTATAGACAAGTTAGTCCCATTAAATGCCTTGAAAAAATTAAACATTTTTCTAGTACTCTAACTACGTGAAGAAAAGATAAAAATTATTGGACGTTGTTTTAAAAAACATAAAAAATTGACGATTTTTTACTTATAATTTTAATATTCTAATAGGAAAAAATTATATGTGCTTTCTAAATCATGGATCGGTTTTAAATTACTATCTGGATCTTCTGAAAATTGTGTTTTTCTGGAATAATTACCATAACGTATAATATCTGAACTAAAATGGCCTTATAAATTTTATCCATGATTTGTCAAAGAGGCCCATAACTCAAGAACCAAAAAAAAATTGTATACAAACTCTTTATATCTAATTAAATTTATTGAACTATTTCAGCATTTTTTTCATTTTTTTATTCAATGAATATTTAAATAAATAATGGGTCAAGCCTGTAACTTTGTTAGGTCATGAGTTTCTTGCCTATATGATCCAATGAAGCCAAGGCCGTTAAAGTTATAGGCTTGACTCTTTTTCTATTTTGATATTGTTTAATTGGACAATATTATTTAAGTTTTTTTTGATATGAAACAGTGTAGAATATACGTATATCATATACAATTCTATTTACAAAGGGAGAAAATTGCGACATTTAAAAAAATTAATACGGGATTTAAATATCTAGTTTTTACACTCGTTTACTACACCTAGCTGAAATATTTGATGAAATTTCCCTGAAAAATCACCGTTGTTCGTCCATATTACCTAATCTAATGACGCTGTTTTTATACTAAATATTTATATATAAAATTATATAAAATTTAAATAAACAGTGTTATTAAATTAAATATTGAATAAATATTTTGTGCAAAAACATTGTTTTTTATCAGAACAACCCTTACCCCCCCCACCCACCCCAAATATTTTCCCAGTAAGAAATTCCTTTGAAAAATCACAGTTTTTCGTCCATAATGTCCAATCTAATAGCACTGTTTTGTATTAAATATTTATTAATATACATATGTATAATTGTATCAAATTTAAATAAACAAACTGTGTTTAGATATTAACGACAAAACCACCTGTTATTCATGCGTATTATTTTGGAAAACAATGATTTTTGAAAACAATCTCTTATTGGTAAGTTGTGTGGGGTGGGTGGGGGGGTAAAGGTAGGGTTAATGAAAAACCTTTTTTTTTCTAGAAAATAATTGCCTGAGAGATAAATGCTTTTTAAGAAAATTATGAGAATATACATATATAACATACGATTCTATTTACTTACAAAAAACTGTTTAATTAAATGGCATGTGACTCCTTTAAATATGTTGAAATTTCACGTAGAATTCAAAAACGCATTAACGTATAGGATATTTCAATTGAAATAACTCAATTTTCGTTATTCCCGAGACACTTATCATTTCATAGTTTACAGCAAAAAGACCATTCCTAAAACCCCATTAATTAAAAAAAAAATTACACGCAATGAACCCTTTAAAAGAAGATTATAGCAATTTATAGCATACATTCATTCAAATTAACACACAAGCAATTACAATCGTTTTTTTGACCAATAATTAATAACCATCCAACCATATATCATTTTTATTCTAATTAAAAGTTACATAATGGTACCACACATAACAACGCAAGCAAAGTGGTTTTCTTTAATAACAGCAAATGCAAATTTCCCGGTATTTTCTTGTCCAAACACGCAATTATCCGCGCGAAATAATCGACATTATTAACTAAATTGCTCTATTCATTACCCGCGAGACCTCCTGGGGTCTCAATGGGTAGGTTACTCTTAGACTCATCATAGGCGTAACCATTCACTTTTAGCCTTAAAAATCAGCGAAAATGGCACCTACGTCCTCAACGGAGACTGGAATTTGGGACCCAGCAGAAGCATTGATACCATAGGCACCAAAATCACTTACGTAAAACAAGACGCCAACTCGCTAGAGACCATTGCCGCACCCGGACCTTTGGCAACACCGCTCGATATCATGGTAACACGCAACTTAGGTTGCATCAATGAAGCAACAATCAATTAAAAATTTTTTTTTAGGTGGCCAGCTACCAGGCCAATCCAGGGATCAAATATCGATACTCTTTGCCGGTGGACGAGGCCAGTCCCGTGGCTGCACCGCCCCTGTTAAAACGACCCTTAGACCCCGTGACGTTTGACACAAGGATATTAGAGCCGTATGGTGATAATGCGACTTTTAGCCACCAGAGGGATGACCCCAAGCCGGTGGTCCTGCATCCGGGACAGCGCAGGACGCGTCTGCGCAGACGAAACTTCCATTGGAAAGTCACCGGGTTGACTCCATGTACCAAAACTTGCGGGGGAGGTAATAAATAGGTTCTCCCAATTCATGTTATAAAAGTAAAAAATGTAATTATGTTACTGAAAAATACTGGGGTAAATAGAAACATACTCTGAACAATTCATGAGTTCCTAGACTTTATGGTTTGTCAAACATCCGCAAACTCTCTTCTCCTGCTTAAGTAGTCTTCTTTCTTTTTGTTTAAATGATAAATTTTAGTAATGCATTAACAATTCAATGAACGATACATAAATTCTATAGAACTGTGTGATACAAACAGGAAGGAATAAAGCATCTATCTTTTTCTGAGAGCCACAGCTTGATCACTAAGGTTCCCAAGGTCTACCCAATATCTTTGTGAACTTTTAAGGTCTGATTTTATGTATCTTGCATTCCTCGTTATGTAGTGTCTTTTTCTATTCCTTCTTTCACAAGAGTAATTTTCGTATGTTATATATTTGGTCACTCCATAACCTTTTTAATTCTTATCACAGGAAGATTTTAATTTAAAAAAAATTATTACTCCTAGAAAACGTTGTCGTATTTCCTTCAAGTATTACTAACTTTCAGGCACTCAAACGTACTTGCGCACATGCTACAGAACAGTGACCCCCACCCACCAAATCCCCATAAACGAGAAGAGATGCGCCCACCTGGATCCCCCCGCCCTCACCCCCATCCCTTGTAACCTGGACCCTTGCCCCAACACCGCCCAATGGGGTGGAGCATGGGGTCAATGCTCGGTCTCCTGCGGCGAGGGTGTCCAACAATTCATCGTCCTCTGCAGGAAAGAGTCGGATGGTAAACTGGTGGTGGTCAGTGAGACCCAGTGCGGCCCAGACAAGCCCAGTCCTCAATCCAGGGCGTGTCAGGAGAGGGAGTGCGACAGTTTCAAGGATAACGAGCTGCCTCAGGTCGAACGGGAATGGAACGTGGGTCCGTGGTCTCCGGTAAGACTTTTCAATTAAATAAAGGCGGGAATTTCAACTGTTTTTTTTTTTTTTAATAGTGTTCAGTGTCTTGCGGAACGGGCCATCGGACCCGCTCGGTAATTTGTCCCTCGGGACGGTGTCATCCTGAGAATCGGCCCGCGCATGCGGAGCATTGTAGCCAGGGCGCATGCCCGGACCCCGCGCAATCTAGAATTAATATCGCGTCGCGGTCCAGTCATGTGGCGCCCTCTTGGTTGGTCAGCGAATGGTCGCACTGTTCGGTACAATGCGGTTAGTAGATTTCTTTTTTAACGTCGAATTTTTTTGCATGCGGCAACATTGCTTAAACATTACCGAAATTGAGAGAGACATTTACTGTCGTGAAACGTTTATAGTTTCAAATTTGACAACTGACAGCAGAATTATTGACTTCTCTCGCCCATCCCTAATTTGCTAATTATAATGGTTGACAGTTGACAGAGGCATTTACTATCTTGAGAATGACAACTGACAGCAAAAGTACTCTGATGAGACTATTGTCTAATCTTGGAATAAATTGTGCATACACTGATATCTATTTCTGACGTATAGCTTAAAAATTCATGGAAAGTCATTCGTATTAATGTCAATCTTGTCAAGGACTAACTGCTATTGAACTATCGATAAAGTATCATTTATTTATCGATAAATAAAACTGCCATTAAATTATCAATATTTACCTCTTAGTTCGTTATATCTACTTGCCAGCCATTCTTATTAAAATCATGTGTCAATTTTGACAATTGCGAGACACTTAATATGCATCACAAAATTGACAACCGATAGCAGAATTATTCTCTGCTCACGTTTTAAATTTGACATAAGACAATTTTTATTAAATGTCATTAAATTGTCAATATTCTCTTCTCTCACCCACCTCTTTGTTAGTTATCATGTCATTTTTGTTTATATCTTATCAAGGACGCCTAATATAAAACGAAAGCTGCCGTTGATCTATCGATAATTATTCCCATCACCTATGCCTTGTTCGTTATATCTACTTGTCATTGTTGTCAAAATCCTGTGTCAATTTTAAAAATTGACAGAACTAGTTACTGTCACGAGACACTTATACATCAACAAATTTTCAAATGACAACGGAATTACTCCCTATATACGTTTTAGATTTCATACCATAAACTGTCATTGACTTGTCGATATTTACTTCCTTCGTAGATCTCTAGTTTATTAGTTATGTCATTCTTGTCAATGTCAAGGTTAAGTAATGGTTGATTGAAGCATTTACTGGGCCGAGACCTGTATCATAGACTGTGCGTAAAACGATGTGCATTCGTGTTAAAGTCCATTTTGACCGACTGCCATTAGACTATCGATATTCGCTCCCATCCCTCGTTCGACATGTCTACTTGTCATTGTTGTCAAAATTATGAGTCAATTTATAAGGGTTGACAAAAATATTTATTGTCGCCAGATAGTTAGACATCACAAGATTGACAACTGATGGCAGAATTGCTATCTGCATAAGTTTTAAATTTCATATAATACAATTTTTTAAAAATTTAATTGAATTGTCAATATTGACTTCTCTCGCCCATCCCTAGGTCAGTGGTTTTAATGTCAATCTTGTTAATTTTAATTTTGTTAGGTTGACAATTGACAGAAGTATTTACTGTCCTGAGATATTTGAGAATTACTCCGTACTTACGTTTTAAATTCTAAATAATAAAATTTTTGTAAACTGTCTTTGAGCTGTCGCTATTTACTTTCTTCGCCCATCTCTAGATCTCTAGTTTGGTAGTCATAATGTCATTCCTGTCAAAGTCAATGTTAAGTAATGGTTGACAGTTGACAGAAGCATTTGCTGAGCTGAGATATTTATACATGCAAAGTCACAACTGACACCAAAATTACTCCCATGATATTCTCTGCTATTCTAGAACCATATGTATCATTTATTTCCTTTGTCAGTTGTCATTCTTGTCTATGTCACTCTTGTCAAGGATTAGTATAAAATTAAGGTTATGTTAGGTTATATCACTTAATTATCGAAGTTTACTCCCATCCCCAGTGTGGTTAATCTAGTAGTCATTCTTGTCAAAATAATGTGCCAATTTTACGGGTTAACAGAAACATTTACTGTTGCGAGACACCAATACATCAAAAAATTGACAACTGACAGCATAATTACTCCCATTAAAATTCTAGGAACAGGAAATCAAACTCGTTATGCGCTCTGCGACCTGGACTATTGCAGTCCCGAGTCCAAGCCCGACGTAACCCGAGAATGCTCGAGCGAAAAACAATGCGACGGACAATGGTTCGCTGGTGCGTACTCACACGATTCTCGACCTCCACCCTGTATATTTTCACATTTTTTAGGTCCTTGGGGCGAGTGCTCGGATTCATGTAACGGTCCGGCGAGACAGAGGAGGGAGGTACTCTGCATAGCGAAAATCAGGGGCGTGGCTCACGTTACCAACGAAATGGTGTGTCCAGTTGCATTAAAACCCTACGAAGAACAATCCTGTTTAGGTGCGTTTTAGGCGGCGATGTTGCCGCGTCTGTTACACCTTGAAATTTGTAGGTTCTTGTCCGTCCCAGTGGTTCACTGGAGATTGGCAACAGTGCGAGGGCAACTGTCCGCAGGGCGTGCAAAGGCGCGAAGTAAAATGCCTGGACATCGATAAACGACCGTCGAACCGTTGCCCCGAGGATAAAATTCCCGTGGGAAAACGGTCGTGCGCATGCGAGACTTTTAGTAGGGAGTCGAACGCGAAGGACAGCTACAGCTATAAACTGGCCCAGGATGAACCTGTTGACCGTAAGTAAATTCACTTAAAATCCTGATCCAAGCTTAAGGCAACACCGGAATGGGTATGTGAGTTTATCAGCTTGTCAACTGTCATTTTTTATTTCTGTTACAGGTTCCTGTGTCGATAAGATATCGAAATGTCGATTGGCGGTGCAGGCCAGACTGTGCAGTTACCCGTTCTACACTAAAAACTGTTGCGAGTCTTGTAAAAAGGCGCAACAAGACTTTTTCGAATAAATCATAAGAGAATTTTAGTTTAATCATTCTGATGGAGAAGAACGTGATAAATGAGGGCTAGGACCGGGCTAGCTGAGACAAACCCAGGGAAGGAACTGATAGATTTTTTTTTACTAACATTTAATTAGGATTTTTAAAAAAAATTAAAATGTATGAAAGGGTGATTGAGTGAACATTGAGTCTTGAAGCGGATTCAATAAAAGGTTTTCAAGTTAGACAAGAATACTCTACTAAATATGGAACCTAAAGAAAATATAGTTGTCTGTGATTGTTTCTTTTTTTTTTAGTTAAGACTTATGTACATTTAATATAGTTTCTCAAAAGTTTGAGGTATTCTAACCTTAATTTCGCTTCTGTTCTGTACTAAAGCACTGCCAAAAATTGAAATTTTCAAACTAAACCAGCGCGTTCTCATAAGGAAATTTAGTATTTATTCTGTCATTATAAGGGTTAGAAACTACTAGAAAGTATTATATGTGTAATAGACTTTTATTATTTAATTGAAATATAGAATTTTTCACGAACAGAGTCTTTTTATTTAACGTTTTCCTGGTCGTTAAGCAAGTAAGTTGAATGCAGCGCCGTCAATGGAAGATTATGCAAACTTCAATTGCCCATCCCTACTTTCTTATTTATCCGTCATTCTTGTCAATGTAAGTCCCGTTCAAAATAACGAACTTTGCAACTACTTTTGATATAATGAGCATAGTTATTATACGAATAATATTAGTTAAGTTATTATAGTTTTACCGGAAGTAGATGATAATATATATCAATGCATTTTTTGATTCTACGTGAAATTCCAAGTAATTTGATGGTTCATAAATCGTACTTTGATGAAGCAGTTTTATTCAGTTGAAGTTTTTAGGCCTTTTGACTGCTAGAGGCTGCAGATTAAAAACCATTTAACATAAAAGAGTCATGGTTTTCACTTTTTGAGTTAATCTATCGAGATTCATCTATTCACATTGATTTTTGTCAATGGTCGTTACTGTCAAATGTCATAACTGTCAAATGTCAAAAACTAAATTAACGGAAATATATAGATTAAGTGAATTTTACACGAATTATTATAACGGCATCATCGATAGTTGTTCATTGAGACGCAGCGCTGAAAATATTCGATAGAGAGTGGTGTACCCGAAAAATGAAAAACTTTGGTCGATATCTCGGTTTCAAGGGGCACTATCGGGAAAATTCCAACGGTTATATCTTAGTTTCGTCCTTCCGAATGCAACGAGATCTTCCGCAAGTTCGTAGCTCTTATATTAGCCGAGAAAAATGACTCCGAATGTTCAAAGTACTGTTTTAAAAACATCGATAAACATCGCCCAGCACTACTATTAATTAAATTAAAAGTTAAATTACTTTACCAATGTCAACTATTGCCAAGCAACATTTACTAAATTTTCTTAAATATGGACTTTCCTCACTCCAAATCATTAAAATTCCTCAAAACACAACTCTATTGAGCAACTTTAATGACCCATTTCTACTTTAGCCTTTAACTTGTCATTCTTGTCAATTTTGTCGGCGTCACATAACCTAAAAATTCCAAACATTGTTTATTGTTGTGTTTTACTAATAACGAATGCAATTTAATAACTTTTCTTGTTAAAACACGATAAAACCAGTCAAAATGTCCAGTGCGGCAGCCCAAATAATCGCCGCCCCAACGGTACAGCAAATACAAAAAGACCGGATAACACAGGTAAGCCCCAATAACCCCTTTAGCACCCTAGGACTAATAAAACTTTTTAGCTCGCAGACAAATACTGGGCCCCACATTCAATAGAAAATCATGTGGAGTTCGATCCTGAGGTTATCGAGGATATTTATATGCAGGACATACGGGGCAGCAAGTAAAAATTCATTTACTTACTTGGTATTGGATATTTAATAATCTTTATTTTTCAGTTTTTCTATTAGAAGAATCATGGTTCTCGAGTTCAGTCAGTACTTGGAAAAGTTCTTGTGGCCCAATTACAAACCTGGAGCCTCTATAGCTCATATTCTCTCAATAGTTACTATGGTCAACGAAAAGTTTAGAGAAAGAGTGCAAGTTTGGCAGGTAAGCAACGATTATCTCTTCTAAACCAGCTTACCATTCAGTAATAATTATATTTTAGGCTTTTCGTAAGCAAAACGACTATTTTCCAGACTTTTTCCAAAGAGTCTTGGAGCTTTGCCTCGAAGATGAACTTCTGGTAAACATAAGGGAACAAACCGCCCTCCTGATCTTCCTAAATCACTGCTTTAACAGCATGGAAGAAGCCCTATGTCGGGACCAAGTTAAAAGATTGGTGTCCCTTTCCATGTGGATCTCATTGCAGCCAATCAGACGAGAGCACGAGTTCAAACTCAATCCCAAATGGAAGAAATACTGGCGAGCGATTCAAAGAAAAGACAAACCAGATCAGGCGGAGCAGCTGATGTGGGAAAGAACTTTCTTGCACCGGTTGATGCTAAAGTTTTTGGGGGTGCTGGAGAGCATTGGGGCAGAAGGGATTTGTCCACAGGATAAAGTGCATTACAGCGAGAGGTTTCTGGAGTTACTGATCGACTTGGAAGCCCTATTGCCCACCAGGAGGTTTTTTAATACTGTTTTGGACGATTGTCATGTGGTGGTGAGGTGTTCTCTGTCTGGTTTGGTGAGGAGACCTGAGGGGCATCTGTTTAATCAGGTGAGTGGTGTTTCTTTTTCTTTTTGTTAATAAGTGTTTTATAAACTGGGTTTGTTTGCTATTTTAAACTGTAATATTGGATTGTTTTTTGTGTGAAAAATGCTGTTACCAAATATTTGGAGGATACATTCAAAATTCTAATAATAAGACAATTACTGAAATATATCAGACAACAAATTCAATAATGACTTACTTACTAGCTGGTACAGTATAAAAGTAATAGTTTCATAGTACATTAAATGCTTAAATAACTATAAATATAATTCTATCTGGAAAATTGATTTGAAATTAGTTAATGTAATGGCAAGCTGATTTCAAATATATATGTATGGTTTAACTACTTTCAATTAAACTGTCTTGGAAATATCGGGCTCTAAACTTTAAAAAAATTAAATATTGAAGATCTGGGTAGACGGTGAATTCTTATTGTTTGACATTTACGAGGAAAGAAATAATTCTATTATAAATTATATTAACCAAAATTATAGACAAATTAATATGATACAAAAAATTGAACAACTGCAGAAAGGGGACATCTCCAATTTCTTAGGAAATTCATATTTTCATATATTTAGATATCATTACCTTAAATACGTCGTTTACTGCATAAACGGCACATACGACATTGTCACACCATTTACTCGATAGCATTATAATTCTCGCTAACCGCAGAAAGGGGATATGTCCTGGAGAAGTAACCTTTCTGCGGTTAACTATTGACTTCGGTTCTCGTGCAGTTTCGTACACCAATACAAAAGACCAGATAATATAATCACTAAAATGCAATAGAGATTCGGGGACCTATTTTAATGTTCCGCTCTGATCTATTTTGGTTTTTGCTGGCTGAGTAATAAACAACGCAGTCGTTTAGTTCTGTTTAGAATTTCATAGAAACAAGGAAACAACACGTGCTTATTTCATTTTATTTAAGTTGAATAGAAAAAATAAGTTCTAGTTCAGAATCTGAAGATATCCCAAAAAAAAAACGAAAAAAAGGTTTTGTGAACACTAAGAAATATAAAAGAAATTATATTTAAAGGGCAAAGGCGTCTGCAAGGCGTCCAACATGTAAATTATTCTGGAAAATGCATTCCTGCCAAAGAGGTTGCGGGTGATTTATGGTAACTCTGGGGTTTTTTTAAAAAGCCTAGAGGGCTTAAAAAGGGGTAGCATAGACGCTTCTAATAGTAAACCAAAGTCTTTAAGTGTCAAATATTTTATTCTTAATTGTTCAAGTAGAATACAGACTTGTAAAAGAGCATTTCTATCAATTTATGGAATCTCTAAGAAGCGATGCGAACGTATTGTTTTTCTCCTAAAAAATCATGCGCGGTCAAAATGTAAGTGGAAATACAATAAAAGGATCTGTTATTGCAAATATCCGGAACCACATTGAATCCTATCCGGTAAAAATATCGCATTATACGAGCCAGGAAATTCGTTATCTAGATTGCAAATTATTAATCAGTAAAGACAATGTTTGAGATGTTTAGAGAAAAACACCCGACTGATAAAATTTCTTACAGATTTTTTTGGTCCTATTTTAAAGAAAATTATAACTTAAAATTTGGTAGACCAGCAAAAGACACTTGCAGTACCTGCGAGGAACTTAATGCTAAAATAAAGAGTGACTGTCTTAACGATAATGCAAAAAGAGTAGCAGTTGCTGAGCTTATGGTCCACAAGAGACGAAGCAAGAAGTTTTATACTGCTCTAGATTCGGTAAAAAAGCGCTGTACTGAAGATGAGCAGACCTTAGGTATTTGCATTGATTTCATGGCGAATGTATCGCTACCACAACTTCCGGTTCAAGATCTTTACTACTAGGGGCGTCTCTAAGCACTTGTGATTGGGGGGGGGGGGGGCAGTTAAGTTAAAAAACCCAACTAAATTAAAAAAACATCCTTTTTTTAATGCAGATACTTTATTTCTATTAGGAAATTTTTAATACTCAAATAAAAATTATACATATGTGATGTAATATGTGAATAAATAATTATTTAATGATAATCAAGGTATATAACTAAAAATTAATTAAAAAGTAGGTACCCTACATGTAAATAAAACTAAAATTATCTATTTCTGATTTAATTTTTTTTAATTTTCTGTTTTTTAATTTGCTCCATTGCACAACAAGATCTTTAATATTAATTAGCTCACAAATGTCTTTCTCACTAGACAAATTCATTAAGTAGTCAAGACGCTCGTTACCCATAGTTGAACGACCAACACTTTTAATGTGTTTTAAGAGACTAAATTTTCGTTCATTAGTGGCCACTGAATATCCAGCTGTGAAAATTAGTTGACATAAACGGTATGCAACTTTCAAAGCAGGTTTATATTTTTCAGCTATTTCCATTACTTTTTGCATAGTATCTACCTCGTTTTTAATGCATAGGTCAAGCAACACTTCCAACTCGGATAACAAGGCAAATTCATCGGGCCTGTGTTGTGGAGGAAATAGATTAAGAACTAGCAATACATTACACATTTTAATATTATTTGTTGAAAGTGGAAAAGAAAACAATTTAAAAAACCCTTCAATATTTTTCAGAACGGTTGCCAAATTATTTTGAAGAAAGTTGATTAAGGTATCCAAGACTAAATTAAATTCTTTTCTAAAAAAACTGTTTAAAGTAAAAATGCATTCGGTGTCCATATTATCATCAATTTTTTTTGGTTTCAATCGCCGTCGATGGTGACGATTGAAATCTTCTAACGACGATACACCTAATTTTTCAGAAAACACTTTTGAACTTTCAATAAGGTTGTCGATTTCCATATTATCATTTCGTATTTTTCTAAGCAGAGCTGTAGTTGAGGAAACTGTTTCCACTACATCCAAAATATTTAAGTCATCTTTTTCTAAAGTTACCGTTACAATTTTCATTTTGTAAAATATTATTTTTAAGAAATATAAAGTGAGAATAAAATCAAAAGAGAGTAATCGCTTATATAAGCCTATTGCAGTTGCCCTACTTTTAGCATCCAAAGTTATGTCAATACTAATAATTTGCAGCACGTTAATAATCGACTCAAGTGAGATAATTACAGCTTTGATGCTTTCCGCTCTAGCTGTCCAACGGGTTTTTGACAAATTTTTTAGTAGAAGTGAGTTTTCAATTTGATCTAGCCCTTCTTTAAGACGCTGGAATCGCTTGGTACTAGAAGAGAAAAAAACATACAATTCTTGTAAAACGTTAAAAGTTTCAGCGATAATGGAACTAGCTTCAACACAGTGTCCAAGAGCGGTATTGGTACGATGGGCTTGACAAGGAATATACGGTATATTGTAGCCAATTAAATCAGATAGTTTCTGCTGAGTGCCTTTAAATTTACCTGACATCGAAGATGCAAAATCATAGGATTGAAAAGATAATTTTGATACATCTATACTACAATTTGTCAAGCACCTGAAAATATCACCACTTTTATCTTTTGCTTCTAGAATCGACAGCAAACGCTCTTGAGGGCTACCATTATTGTCAACGTACCTTATGACTACAGATAATATATCTTTATTAGATGAGTCTGGAGTGTGATGTGCCATAACAGTAAAAAATGGGGCACTATTAACTTCCTGTACAATTTGTTTTTGAATTTTCTTTCCTAACAGCCCTATAAATTCATTTTGCGATGTTGCACTTACGTAGCTTGTATGATATGGCCGCAATTTTGACTCATCTAACCACTTTTTAAGTACTGGATTATGGCGAGATATAAGTTTAATGATTTGTACAAAGTTTCCACTTTCATTATCATGTCCGCGGAAAGCTATCCCTTGCTTTGCCATAGTCCTGCAAGTATCCAGCATAATTTCGATGACCTTTGAATTCTGGTTAAGTATGCATTGTTCCTGGATAATGAGATTCCTTTTTTTTACGATCAAGCAAAATATTAACATGCTGATATGTTTTTAAAAAAGTACAATAATCGAATAAAGCCGACTTGTGAGCTATCGAATTAAAGTGCTGCTGAAGTTTGCCGGCTTTATTTGCTCCAGCGCTTTTCATTTTTCTCCAGTTTCGAACGCCACCTTTTACCCATGCAGATTCTGACTTATCCCGTCCAGGACCATTGGGGAAAAGGGAACAAATAAAGCAATAAGCCGAATCGTTTGCAATACTATACTCAAGATATTCAAAATCACTCTACCAATGTGGATTAAATCTGTTGTGGCCATCACTAGGGAAAATATGTAAATGCGGTTGGTGTGGTCCTAGTTGAATAAGGTAATTTATTTCTTCCGCAGATTTTACTGATTGCCGTAGTCCAGGATCATGCTCTAAACGTACATTTTCTTTTATTTTATCGTCAATTTTTAGGCTAGAATTGGATTCTTTAAAATTTTGGAAATATGTTTGGCAGTGATTTCTTAAATTTTTGGTGCCCTCCAGTATTTGATCAGCCGCTTCACTCATTTCTATGACGGAAAAGTATTCTTCAACAATTTCCTTATTTTTGGTTTTATCTAAAATTTTTGCTGCTTCGTTAAGATTTTCTACCAAGAAGGCTAGCTTCCCCACGCATTCTAGCCACAATGATGAAAGTTTGACAGTTGAAATATCATCTTCTTCAAGTGTGACTTTGGTTTCTGGCATATCGGCTTGAACCTCTACAAAAAATTATATATGTAAATTTACAGGATGTTGTATCGCCATGCGGGACATAGGAAAACCCATGTTAATTAAAGGGGGTCAAATATTGGCTCCCCTAATTATTTTAGGTAAAAAATGTATTAAGGTTATTTAAAGAACACTAAAATCTGCAACTAATCAAATACCTATTACTAGTTTTAATTAACCCGTTTAAGAATTATTGCCAATAATCTTTTTTTAAATTAGAAAATCAATACTATTTATCTAGGGTTTTTTGATTAAAAATCAGTGGTTTTTAAGATGTCGCTCTAGATCGAAATTTTTTTTTGGTAAACACGTAAAAAATTGACATACCGTATCGTTGTATTAAGATGCTAATGTTTATTTCTTAGGGAATAAATTTTGTGTAAGAAAAATATTTACCTGAGTGTTGCATTTCATAAGAAGTACTTGCCTCTTGTAGATCATTATTACAAATGTCAGCGTCTTCATCAATAACTATACAATAAATTTAAAAGTTATTTTTTGTCCAATTTGGATCGGAATTTTTTTTAAATTTTAAAGGTAGAAAAAATGCACCTTCTAATAAAATTAAATTTAGTTCATTAAATGCCAAGGATGCCATGATAGTCTTTTATGAACCATATTTTGATGAAATAATATTACTTAGGGATTTTCCTAAAAAGAATTTGTACATTGGCTTTTAAAGGACAAGTCAATTTCAGTGAGAAGGTGCATTTTTTCTAGCTTTAAAATAAAAAAAATCGGATCCAAATCAGACAAAAAATAACTTTTTATAATGTTGGTTCGCGTTTCGTAAACGAACGGATCACACTGTAGGTATGAAAGGGCGAAACATAAATAAAATTACCTAAATTGGAGTTAAAGTTCTCTATGGACTTGGCATTTGATTTGCTGCATTCGTCCATAGTTGTCGAATTAGGTTCTTTAACTGAACAACCTAAAAATTATTAAATAAGCCAACATTTTTAATTTTAAAATTCCTTTAGTCAAGAAAATATTTAAATACAAAAACAATACATCAATACAATACTTTTTTACTTTCTTTGAGCGATTCCAAACGAACATCTTTCTCAGAGTCTTTCTCTCTTAAGCAAGTTTTTGTTTTTTTGCTGCAATCACAAAAAGGATTGTCCAGCGCTCCGACATTTTTAATTTGCACTGTATCCTCATTATGAATTTTTTGTTCATGGGTCTTTTTTATAGCCCCCGTTAAAAGTTGCTCCACATTTCACCTGTACCCGACCGGGGCGTATTTTTTTGTCCATTGTTCAATTAATATTTAAAGCTAATTTCAATAAAAACCAACTGTAGGTATAACAAAAAGGCCAAATACAAATACAAATAGCCAAAAATTGTCTTTAAAACACTGTAAGAAAATAAGCTGTTTTCCTGCTTTGTTTCATTAATACGTAATTCAAGGTTTGGAACGGGGGATTCCCCGTGTAATCATCATAACAATGTCAGTTGCTTTTACAGGTCGTTAATGAAATTGCTACCCTGTATTGCTGGTTGCCTAGTATATTTGTTTAAATGTATCTAATGGTAAGGTAACCAGCTTACTTAAACGACAGCTTAATAAAATAGAACGATTTTACACCATCCAGGATTGTGTTGAAATAATGTCCAAGGCTTGCAAAAATCCAGCAAAATTTTCAACTGTTCAGGTGTCTAGCGATTTTGTGTACGATTTGAAACGTGGGTGGCCACAATTTTATAAAAGAACCTGTCTGAGTAATGAATCTTATGGAAAGAGTGTACCACGATCTCAAAAGAAATCGTTTTCTATCGCATCCTTCCAACATTTGAGTATTTCAACAACCACTCAGATAGTTGGCAGTGAGTTTATAAACTGCCCTGTAAGTCATACTTACCGGCTTAGAAATGCTGCAAAAGAATTAACTCAATGTTCTAAAAAAGCATACCTTGAAAAGATACCAATTAACAAAAAAAAAATGACTGATTTATTAAATACAATAAAATTTATTCCTGAGGATTATATGGAATTTTGGAGGATCATTTCGGCTTGGCTGACAAGTGAGAAAGAATGCGATGTAGAATGAGTATATACTATTTGAATAAAGCAAATGTCAAAATTGACAATAACTTCATGGGAAATTTAAAAACACCAAAAGAGACGAAGCTGATATATAAAATATACCTCCAGGTACATTTCCGCAAAAAAACAATAGTCAAATAAGCTTTAAGCAAAGTTTAGGTAGTTTTTTCCTCTTCCTGTACAATTTTAAAATTGTGACATATCCCCTTTCTGCAGTTAGTCATTCATATATTTGAAATTAAAAAATTCGGCTCTTTTTAACTATGAGACCATATATAGGGTGTTTTATAAAAAAAAACCTGATCCTGTACAATCTGTCTCATACAGTGGAAACTATCTCTAACCAGAGGATCTTAAATACTGATTTCTCAAGGTTCAGTTCTCTCTCTCTCTCATTTATGTTTATAAATTAATATTTGAACATCATGTTGAACTTCTTCATCAAAAACTGGCACCCAACTGCTTCACTTTAAAACTAATCTCCAGTGAATTGACCATAAACATAAGAAAGCATGCATATGTTGCATTAATAAAATCCCATTTGTGCTGAAAGGCTAATGCATTCATGTATTTGTGTTAAAAAAAAGGCCCACTAGGTACATCAATTAAGCCAAAGTGAGGGATTTATGTAAGACACTTTTTATTAAAAATAAAATTCTAATACTACCTTCTTTGTATACACTTGAAACTTTAATTCATAAAGCACTTACTGTTTCCAATATTCTTTAACGGTACAAATCTTAAGACAGTAATATTCCTCAGAGCGGGAAACCATTTAGGTATTTTATAATAAAAACACAACAAAATCTAGTACAAGATTTTAATTTCTAGACAAAATTAAGTACATTTGGTGTCACCACTATTACGTAAAAAATATATATAAAACTATGTAAAGTGTGCTCTAAATACATAGAAAAAGTTGTCATATGAGGCGTATAGAATCAAACCCCGCTAACTCCACTTTTGTCCAAAAATGATATTTTGATTTAATTTCACAGCTAATTTGCCAATGAATCTGGTCGTGTGAATCTTAACTTTCAAAACACGCTAAAAGAGGTCTGAAATATGGCAAAAACATCGCGTTTATTTTCAAAACCCGCTAACTCCCTGCACATGTTACAATCAAATCCCGCCAACTCCATTTTGACCAATGACGTTGCTCTATTAGATACGAGCACATGTTTATGTATCATTGCATCAGTTGATGTTTAGATTTCTATCGTGCAGGATCTGAGTTATTGCTTTTAGTGATTTTTATAAATAAGTTTTAAATATAAATATGGATGAGTATAATAAACCCGTACAAAAATGTACACCGAACAAAGCCCGAAAATGTTTAGTAAACAAATCCAACCGAAAATCAGAGAAGCAAAAGATTGAGAGGTAAGTCCTATTGTGTAATTTTGGTAAAAATGTGTTTCTAAGTGTATTTTTATATACTCAAGTCAGGATCTTTTTGCAAGTAAGCGTTTTTTTGTCGAAAATCTAAACTAGGACATTTTTTAAAATTGTTAATTGCTACTTTGATAACTACAATTAGGGGCACATTAAAATTTGTTAAAATAAGAATGTATAAGTTTAATTTTGTATAATTTGTAAGTAAAATGAAAAGCCGGTTCGTTGTAATCTCAATAATATGTCACTTTCAACTTATTTTTAGATACAAGCCTAAAAGACCACCGGGTGTCCCAAGCTGTAATCATGCAACGAAGAGCTTCCGATGCAGCACTCTAACCAAATTTGACATATCTGATTTTCACTCAAAGTTTTATGCTACTCCTGCAAAAATTGATCAAGATAATTATATTGTGAAGTATACCAACGTTCAATTGCCAAAGCGGAAGCGCCCAAAGAATAGTTCGAGGCAAGTGAGAAAATTAAGTTACAAATTTTTTGTAAGGAATAGAAGCGGAAAAATAATTCCAGTTTGCAAACCTGCGTTTCTGAGTATACTGGATATTAATAAAGATAGAGTTTATGGAGTTTTAAAAAGACATTTTGAAAGTGGGCAAATGGCACATGAAAACCGGGGTGGAGATCATAAAAGCAAGAAATATCAATGTAGGCGAGAGACAATTCAGTTCTTTTTGGAATCTTTGAAATGTCAGGATTCACATTATTGCAGGTCAAAGAGTTCTTGTCGTGTATATTTGCCGTCAGAACTAAACATCAGAAAACTGTACCAAATGTATTCAAATTCAGCACTTGACAATGTCAGTGTTAAAGAATCATTTTTTAGACGTAAATTTTGTACAAAATATAACATTGGCTTCGGTTCTCCGAGGACTGATGTATGTTCCACATGCATTCAGATAAGTGAAAAAATAAAGCTGGCGAGAGATGATCCTCCTAGAAAAGCTACACTGATGGCTGAAAAAACAGTGCATAAACTTAAGGCACGAGCTTTTTTTGCATTACTAAAGGAAGAAAAGCCTGAAATGATAACATTATCATTTGACTGCCAAAAGAATTTGCCAGTTCCAAAACTTCCAGACCAACAGGCATATTTTTCAAAGCAATATAACTTCTACAATTTTACTATTGTCTGTGGTAGTTCCAAGACCACGTTAACTTCAGAAAACGTGTTTTGTTATTGTTGGAATGAAACTGTTCGGCCGAAAAGCTCTAATGAAATTGCTAGTGCTGTTTTCCATCGGCTCATAAACATAAATTTGGAGGGTAAAACGCACATTAGACTTTTTGCTGATGGTTGTGGTGGCCAAAACAAAAACACCACCATGATGGGAATGTGTTCAAATTGGCTGGAATGTTATGCGCCACCAAATATTAAGAAACTTGAGATAATTTTTCCTGTAGTTGGACACAGTTTTATACCACCCGACAGGGTGTTTGGAAATATCGAGAAAGCTATAAGAAAAAAAGAGATAATTACGACCCCACAGCAATATATTGAACACATAAGACAATATGCCACAGTATTAAAAATGGGTGACGATGTCCCTGTTTTGGATTGGAAGAAGGAATCCCAAAATATACTAAAGCCACCTGGAGCATGGCACTTTAAATTTAATCCTTCGAAACGGTTTAAAATAACTCTTGACAAAAATCGAATTACGAAAGTTCAAGGTGAAGTAAACAACAGAACTGAATTAGGCAATCCTAGAAGTGTTACGAAGAAAAATAAGCAAATCAAATCAATGAATCCTCAACAACTTCCTGTGAACGTTCCTGTCAAACAAGATAAAATTATAGCAGTAAGTAAATTATTAGAATCACACTATGGCGAAAACTGGAGGCTTAACGAGGATTTTGATTTTTTCGTAAATATTGAACTTCGCCAACCAGATCAAGCTGATGCTAATGAAGAGCTTCCAGATTTGCAGTGCGAACCAGTTGAAGAGCTGGGATCTCTGTCTATTTAAAAAATGTGTTCTAAAAGAATTTGTGTTTTATTCAAAATGTTTCCGTTAAAATTTATAGAATTACAATTCCTGTTAATTAAAATAAACATGATTTAAGACATACTACGTTTTTATTTTTATAGTGAAGTAAGTTAAAAAAGTAACTAAAGAAGCTCTACCTATTTGCTGCGTATTTCGGACCCTGAATCAGAATCAAAACCCGCTATATCCATTTTTCACAATCAAAAGCCGCTAACTCCAAACAAAAACCTAAATATTTAGCCTAAAACTTAGAGCCATGGTGGATTTTTTACCAATACTTAGATATTTTTATATAGAAAATTTAAATTAAAAATATTTGGCAATCAAATATCAAAAAATAATCTAGCTAACGGTTTTTCTCAATTCCTGTAAAATTTTGCATTTTGGAGTTAGCGGGGTTTGATTCTATACGCCTCATATATACCTACAATACTATATAGTGTAAAATTAGCCGGTTGTGCAATAAAAACACACATTATGGAATGTAAGTCAAACTAAAACTAACGCAATATTTACAACAAAAAAGCTGCCAATAAATCACTTATTTTGTATATAAGGCACATTATTCCATAATACTTTTGAGATTCCTCCATTCCTCCGTCCTTGTATACAGACCGTTAATGAGAAATACACACTGTCTACTACACAGTAATGAACTTCAAATTGGTGATTTCCCCGTTAAGGTCGGTGTTCATAGCGGTCATTTCGTCGCCCCACTCGCTCCCGTTGTCCGGTCTACAGCAGGGACAAAAGCAATTTTCGTAGCAACAAGTTTTCTTCAGTAAATACGAGACGTGTTTCTGGTTTATGACGCAAATGTAGAACATCAGGGGGCCCAATAATGCGTTAACGACGATGTGCGAGTTGATCAGGCCCTCGTACTTTGAAAACGAGGACAAAAAGAAGAGCCAACCGAGGGTCATCGTGAGTAAGAGCAGGACGAACATTCGGAAACTAAGAAAGAGATTAAAAAGAAAAAACTCAAACAGGGCCTCGGGGGAATATAAATAATAAATCATACTTCCAGTCAAATATTTCATTTAAGAATTTTTGACCTAATATTTTCATAAATTGATATTTACTGCACTAGTGACCTAATACCTAACAAAATACTTTTACATAATGTACCTGTGTCTCAATTTATGATGTATCCTCCCATAAGTGTGCATCCTATTAAGCTTCTTAAGGGTGTTAGCGAAAAAAATTACGTCGGCGATAATCGTGAAAGCCACTGGCACAAAAAAAATGATCATCCCTAATGATCCTACAATTAAAAAAAAACAATAAAAAATCGGGCTTCTACCCTCACACCTAATGCTTACCAATTTGTTCCCTAGTCTTATCAGAAGCCTTCATAGACGACAGATCCGGATAATCCATCGTAAAATGGGCGAACATGGCCAGACACCCTAATACTACTGTACAGGACCATGCGTAGGCCCCATAGTAGCAATACTTTTTCCCATCGGTTATTCTTAAAAAAACATTTCTAGACCTAAAATTGCTCGATTACACGAATCCTTTTAAAAGCGTGTAAACTCACTTGAAAGTCCTCCAAATGTAAAAGCCTAAACTATTGAGCCAAAAGAACGCCCCGAGGAGGCTCATATAGCAAAAAGCCTCTGCAACAACCCAATTTTAATCATTACGGTTTTACCACCTTAAAACACTTACCAGCGATCAATAAACTTATGTGGCTCTTAAATACAGTAAGCAACCGTACTAAGTCAGCTATCTGGCTCAAAATAAGGCACATAGAAATTGTCGTGATAATATTCCCGGCCAAATCCCTTAATGTCGGCATTACAAAGTAAATGATCGCTATAGCGAGCAGGCAAATTATAGTTATCCCATGTGCAATAGGGTTTACGATGTTACGCATTAAAAACTCATTAGTGGTCCATAGTTGGGTGTGATCCGGCATACATACCCAAGCGAATTCGCTCTCTATACCATCAATTTTCTGTTGGAAAATTCTCAAATAATTTATCTGCGTATAGAGATTTGAATAATGTATATACCTTGTCCAAGCAAAATTTCCCAAACTCGTAATCGTGAAAGAGCCCAGTGTCTTGTAAACTCTCCCCCGATTCGTATTCAAACTCGTTAGGGACTTGATTGTCATAGTAATGCCTTAAGATTCCATTGGGTAATAGTCTGAGTTTGTCTGCTGACGATTCGTAGTGGTAGATGGGCCATAGTTGCATGTGGCCACAGTTCGGTCTACCTATGACCAAACTGAACACAAAATTTTGAGTCTCTTATTATTAGGGTTTTTTAGTGTTTCGTTCATATGAGCATAAACAGTTAAATAGAGGGTGTTTTTCTAGTATAATAATACACAAAGCTTCCTGCTAGATAAAGCATTTGGTATTTGAATGGTGAGAAGATGCACAAACTAGCAAATTGCAATATTTTCAATAAAAAAGGCAAATATCCATAAATATACCATAGAGTCTACCAAGTAATACTCTGCAATTCTATATTGTGTCATTCCTACATAAACCTTCCCAAAAGCCAAACTGACATTCGCTTAAAATACTGTAATGAGGAAGGTCATCATTTTTTGCTTAGGTAATATTTCTATGACCTTAGATAGAAATGGTAAAAGTCAAACAGATCTATACCTAGCAGGGTCATTTAGTTCAATAGATACTCTGAAGTTGCATACTCTGAAAATGCAGCTGTTTCGTATTTCCACTAGGGTATTTATAATTTCATCATTCATTAATGTTTCATAATGTTCATAATGTTTCATAATGTTCCTAATTAACAGGTCAATATTTTTTTTTGTTTTATAAATATTTCCTGTTTTAACTAACTAGACTTGTTTTGCTGGCATTGACCTTAACTTGAAACCATAGAACTTCAACCTTAGGACGTGCTAGTGTGTTTGTTTTACGCGTGTTCCTGGTGACGCTCAGGCTCAAGTTCCTGTTTGGCTAGCAATTCCTGTCTAACCGTATTTATATATTAATTTATTTATTAAAATGAATCGTAATTTCAAATGCTGTCAAAAAAAGGAGTTTTCAAATTATTGCTGCATCTTTTGTATGTCTATATTCCACCCAAGTTGTTTGGATAGAAATTCTGATGCCATAAAAATGGGAGGCTACAAAATTTTATGCTTAGAAAAATGTCAAATAAATTTTAATGAAAATGAGAATGAAAAGAAGTCTTACGAGCAGAAGATTCATGAATTATTGATTGAACTAAAAGAAAAGGATAGGCATATAGAAAGAATGAGAAGAAACAGTTTGGTGTTTGAAGATGAAGTGTCAGAGGCAGAAAAGAAGTTTTCTTCCTCCCTAGATAATCTACACAAACTTAATGATGAACTTAAAATTGAATTAACAAATTTAAAAACTAAAGAATGTGAGTTACTGTCACTATTAAAAGTATGTGAAGAGGAAAAAATAAATTTCAATATAGGAATCAATGAGTTAAATACCTTAAATAAAAATTTAATTGTAACAGTAAAAACATTAGAAAATGAATCTGCAACCTATAAGATGCAAATAAATATGTTACAAATGGAAGTTAATGATTTAACTAAGATGAATAAGAATATGATCCAGTCGATAAAGGTGTTGGAAGTTGAAAAAGATACTTGCTATTCCGATATTTGTGCATTAAAGGAACAGCAAAACATATCTAAATTCGTTAATATAAATTATCCAACACAGTTGCCATGTAGGCCAAATTCACCCGTTGATAATCGACCTAGGCTTCTTTTTGTGGGTGGAAACTGTAGTAGAGTGTTCCTGAAGAAATTGCGTCTGAAGTTTGAAGCTAACTACAAAGTCCAGTGTTTCCTGAAGCCAGGAAGTACAAACAATGAACTGATTTATACTGCATCATCTATAGTTAAGGAATTTACAGAAAATGATATGTTGATTTTAATGTTAAATGGTATTTGCTCATCATTCGATATTTTAAAAAAATTTATACATTTACACAGCAATAGTTTAGTGATGACAAGCCCTTACATGTATCCAAACCATAATGTAATTTATAATAGCAATAAGGCTCTCTATAGAATATTTCACGCAAATAATATTAATCTAAATAGAATTTTAGAGTCTAATCATGCCAGCAACTTTGGATCAGATTTGGCATCATTACTGTATACCCATATTTTAAAACATTTCAAAAGTAGCATTTCATCAAAAAATGTGTCCACAATAAAACCAAGTAATCAATCTGGACTTCTAGATACTGACTGTGATAGGGATTCTTTTTTATAGATAAATACACAGAAGATGAAGCTCACTCACATTCTATAAATAACATTGAAAATAAGCATGCGAAAAGTTTCAGTAGTTTTATTTTAAATATACAGTCTCTAAGAAATAAAATGGACGAGCTTCATCTTTAACTTGATTCATGTGATTTTCCTGATATTGTATTACTAACTGAGCACTGGTTAAAGCCTAACGAATGTTTCTTAATATCTGATTATATTCCTATATCAATTTTTTATCAGCAACACTCCATACATGGAGGAACAGCTATTTTAGTTAAACAAACAATTGAAGCTTTTTTCTGTAAAATTAATAAGTATGATAGCTTTCTGTTGGAGAAGGTTTTTGAATTCTCCCTTTGTTTTTGTAAGCGATTTAATTTATATGTTCTTTGTGTTTATAGACCACCCACAGGAGATATTGGTATGTTCCTGGACAAACTTGATTCTCTATTATCCCAATTGTCTTTACACTCCATAGTTATATTAGCTGGTGACTTTAATATTAACTTCACTGATGTAAGCTTGCCATCATATCATACATCCCTTTTAAGTATATTGGAATCTTATGACTTAAAGATGCATGTTCTTTCACCCACACGTATAACATCCTCATCTGCAACTACTATTGATTATTTGTGTACAAATTTAAATGATGTGTCATGTAGAGTACTCTCATCTGGTATTTCTGACCATGAAGCCATTCTCACTAGGATTCCATGCAACACTGTATTTCCTTCATCTCATTATATAGGAAGAATTTTCAGCATAGCAAATTTTAATGCTTTTTCTTCTACTGCAGCTTTGGTTAATTGGAATGCAGTTGAAATGGCTCCTGACTCGTTTACTTTGTTATTTCATGTGCTATGTGACAAAATCAATCAGTGTTTTCCTAAAAAGAGGCTTAAAATGAAAAATAGAAAACCATGGGTCACAGCAGGCCTCAGAACTTCAGCTAAAAACCTCCGTTTTTTGGCTAAGCTGTGCAAGTTTACAACTAATGCAAACATTATTCTTTATCATCAGAAATATCGTAGTCTATATAGAAAGACGATAAAAGCAGCTAAGGTTAAATATTATAGTGACCACTTGAATATGTCCTCAAATAGGCAGAGAGAATGTTGGTCAATTATAAATGACTTCAGGCATTCTCACAAGAAAGTTTCAGAACCAGAAGTAAGACCAAATAGTTTAAATGATTATTACTGTAATATTCCTCATTTATTTCTCAAGGATGTGAATACTAATATTGATCCTTTGCATTATATTCAACAAGTGTCAGTTCAAAATTCTTTTTTCTTTTATCCTGTTAGCCTTACTGATGTTAGAGATACAATTAAAAGCTTAAAAAACCATAAATCAGCTGGAGCTGATGGAATATCATCAAAATTACTACTCCTTTTGCCTGACTCAGCATTGAATGCCTTAGCTTCTGCCATAAACAATTCCTTTCATAATGGCATCTTTCCAGCATGTTTGAAGGAGGCAGTGGTTATCCCTCTTTATAAGGGTGGAGATGTGAGTGAGCCTTGTAATTTCCGTCCAATTTCTATATTATCTACCCTCTCCAAGATAGTTGAAAAACCTGCAAAAATCAGAATTTTATCTTTTTTGCAACATAATTGCATTTTATCTGCAAATCAGTTTGGATTTCAAACGGGAAAATGGACTCATGACGCTGTTTTCGGCTTTTTGGAGAGTGTCTATGTGTCCTTAAATTCTGGAGAGTCCGCGGCGGCAGTGTTTTGTGATTTATCCAAGGCATTTGGTTGTGTAGATCATGGAATACTGCTGTCTAAGCTCAATAATTATGGCTTTAGAGGTGTGGCATTGCAATGGCTGGAATCCTATCTGTCTAATCATATCCAAAGAGTTACAGTATCTGGATGTTTATCCGATTCCAGATCCCTTAAAACCGGAGTACCTCAGGGTTCAGTGTTAGGACCACTATTATTTTTGCTCTATGTAAATGATTTGGGTTCATTAAAACTGCAGGGCAAAGTGGTTCAGCTTGCTGATGATACCACCATTTTATGGAATCATAGAGATTCTGATAATGTTAGAGCCCAGGTTTTTAAGGATCTTAAGATTTTATCGGAGTGGTGTGCTGCAAACAGGCTTGTATTTAATGTGGGCAAAACCTTTATTATGGGATTTAAGTGTGACGTTCAGGGCATTATGTTTAGTGAAAACTCCCCCTTGCAAAACAAAGAAAGCTGTAAGTTCCTTGGTATTACCATTGATGGTTGCCTTCGCTTCGAAGATCATATCCTAAATCTTGCATCAAAATTATCCTCTGGATGCTTTGCAGTAAGAATGGTGGGGCATGAGCTGGGAGGGGTAGTTGCACGTTCAGTGTACTTTTCTCTTATTGAGTCCCACCTTCGTTATGGCTTGCCTTTTTGGGGTTTAAGCAACAAGGGATTATTAAACATAATTTTTGTGATTCAAAAAAAGGCAGTTAGATACCTATGTTCCGCTGGGTTAAGAGATTCTTGTAAACCTCTCTTTATATCTCAAAAAATCCTAACTCTTTTTTCTCTTTTTATCTTAGAAACAGCTACTCTTATTCATAAATGTCCTAAACCTCCCTCTAACACTGGTCATATGACTCACCAGGTTAACGATTTTCCCTTACCAATCCCTACATCCTCCCTCACCAAGAACTCACTTATATACCTTAGCAAAAAAATTTACAACCATGTTCCTCTATGTATCAGACAAATTTTAGAAGTTAAGAGATTCAAAAAGGAATTAAAATCACTTTTATTATCCAGGGCATATTATAGCCTTGACGATTTTTTTAATGATACCTTTTGACCTGTGCTCTGACATCATTTTAGTGTTTTAGTTTTGTTTCCTGTTAAATAATTTAATTTACTTCTTCTAAATTCTGTTTTATTGACAGCTTTACTTATTTTTTAATGAAATTTATCAAAAAGATGCTTTTTTTTTTCTCAATCTGTTTTGTTATGATTAATTTTGGTAATGTGTGTAAATTTTATGGTAAAGTGTTTTAGATGTTATGTTTGTTTGAAATTTGAAATTTAAAGTGAATTTGGAATTTTTTAGTTTTTAGGATGCTTGTACACAAGATTTTGTTGTCTTACGTAATATAGCACATTTTCTTTCTTTCTTTCTTTCTAATGAAAAAAAATGTCTTATTTTGCAAAAGTGTTATAGGGTCCTTGTCAGGATGGAATATCCGTGACAAGTTTAGAAGCAACTGGGCAATAAAATCTGTTAATATTAGTTGCACCTAAATTAAGTACAAACTTTTGAAGAGATTTTACTTCTTAAATACTGAACAATTCTCCATGACTCTGTCTGATTATTGGGGGCATTCTTTATTTTACCTTTATGGAATGTAAATTCAACTAACTGAATCAGTTTTCAGTAGATATTATGTGAAATAATTTATGAGCCCATTGATTGTTCAAAGAAAGTTTCCATGTCAAATGCAAGCATCTCAAGTTTCCCTCTTTTTTATTGAAATACTGCCATTCAATCAATTTTCATGCTCTAGCACCGTTAATTTAAGCACTCTCTTGGAGAATTTGAGAGAGTATTCCTACCTGTAATCCACCGGAATGTTACTCAACCCTTCCTTGGAAGTAAACTTGGGATACCATCGACTAGTTCCATTTACCCTAGTGCACATGGACCCGATCAGTATCTCTTCCGGTCTACAACACTTGGGCACCGGAACGGGGCGATATTGAGGCACCTCACACTTAATCGTGCCGTAAAATAGGGAACAAACTAAAATCGTTTGCAGCAGGTACATTCTGGTTTTTAGGTCCCGTTTTCTTAAGGCATTTATTATGGGTCTAATTGACACCTAATTTACATAAAAACCGTTTATTTATTTATTTTTTTAACTAAATAATATCATTATTGTTGTTTTGTTGTGATTCATATACAGGAAAAAAAATTTCCTTTAGCGGTATTGACAGTGACAAATGACAAGTGATATGTCATTTGTCATGTCATGTCATGACGTCTCTCTCTCTCTCTCTCAGTTTGATCTTGGGCTTTGCAACGGGGCAATTTACCCAATGACTAATGTTGATTGATGACTTGTCCTATGAAAGAACTGAGAAATTAAAAAAAAAGAAGAAAATCGTACTTTCTTTAGTCCTTTAATTAAATTTCAGTTTTTTCGTACTTTATATAAAGGAAAAAAAAAGACGTTTAACGATATTGACAGTGACAAATCACTGATGACATGTGTCAATGTCATGATTTGTCATATAAGTCAACTGGGCCTCTCTGTTATCCAGTTAGTCTTGTTACTCCGCTTTATTTGTGGATTTTGGTTTTTATTAATATTTTTTGTATTATGTCTATATAGAGTATTTATTTGAGAAGTGTCGAAATTTAATGCAGAAATACGAGAATGTGGCAACGTTGCTTCGATCGGATTTTTTTTGAGTAGAGACGTATCGGTATCGATAGTCGTAGTGAAACACCTTGGGAGGTATGACGTCACGAAAAAGCCTTATTCTTATTCAAGCTATTTAATCATTAAAGGCAAAAAACTAGAAAAGGTGCTCAAGTTGGTTGATATGAGGAGGCCGGTTCAGTTTCACCCTCCATTTCCTTGTCAACTAAGGCGGTCCATGATCTTGGAAAATGCAGGTAACAACAGAACGTTTTCTGAGCCAACAATTTTCTGATGCGAACTCTGTACACCACCAGGATCAGAAACGCGAGCCATCCTTGAAGCATGTTCAATATGTGCGGGATGTCTCTAGGAAATAACCAATTTTTTAACCATTTAATATCAATTTATATAATAAACACTTACATAAATAAAACCTTTAAAACCTCGGAACGCTCGAAAAACTCATAATATTTGTACTGTATCTGTCCCATGAACCAAAGTAAACCCATGATTGCATTCAGTTTGGCACCCATGCAGGCCCTAAAATTCCCTTACATTTTTAGGGATTTACGTGATTTTTTATACTTTACCTGGACTTTAAGGGTCGATTCGGTTTCTTTGAAAGGTTCCTAATTATGCATATGGAAAGCACCAAAATTGCGCACAAAATGATGACCACAGGACCATAAAAGAATATCCAAGCCTCCTTTTTCCCTGCAATAATTTTAACGCCATTTAAACAGCTTGTTACTTCACAAGTTTTTTTACCACTGAACCAACAGAATTCAATAAAACTAGGGCGAAATTCATCAAAAATCTCTGAGGGGTGGTACTCTGCTACCAGTGCCACAGTCAAGCAGAACAACGGCCCCAAAGTACCTATTAGGTGATATAATTGGCACCAAGTGAGCCTTTTAAACGTGATATCTGATTCACTATAGGGTGGAAAACAATCAATTACTATCCCACTTTGGCCTTTTTAGACTTACGAGGTTTTTGTCCAAATGTGGAACGTTAAAATCAGCAACCACCAGTACACGTAAATCGAACTGAAGTAGATCATAATACCACACAATCGACATTTAAGGTCCTGATCCGATACGATGTTAAAGTTGAATAGAATTTGTATTAAAGCGAATTCGGATATGCGGCCGCATAAGATGTGCATTAAGCATATTTCCTGAAAAAAAGGGAACATTCTTTATTCTGGCAACATTGGAACAGTTATCGGAATTTAGATGCTAATCTGACTTTTAGGGCGGCAAATTTGAATCAATTTTCTTCAATTATCTGGAATCAAATTTCACTTTTACCTGTAAGTCTGTTAGCTTCAAGTAAGCGTAAATGAGTACAGTAAGACTTAGGAGGGCTATTGATATTAACATCAGCATATCGCCTGTTTTTAACAACAGATTATTATAATCATCCATGGTTTAACCGGTAAACTGTTTGCCTGCTTATTTTCACTGAACGCCACTATTACCTACTGAACTATCCCGGTTTTATTTCAGGGTAAATAAGCCCGGAATTATGGAAAAAATCACACGCATCCGTTCTAGTTCACGAGGGTGGGGCCGTTAATAGTTTTTCAAATAATTAATTTATTTGTTTGAAGCGTATAGAGAGTTTTCAAGATGGCGGAAGTGGAGGCCAACTTGGTTATCTTTATCGAAATATCGTTTTTAAATTCTATGTGAAATTCTATGAAATTTGAGGAGTACTTTACTACTTGGTGTAGCCATGCTTCGATAAAACAAGATAGCTAAATAAGGTGAAGTTGCCTCAATGCTTCAAGAAATGAGGATACAAGGAGTCATGGGCGTCGTTACGTGTTTATACAGAGGGGGGGCACCTCTCCTAAATTGGCGCCGCAGGCGAACATTTTTTGAGGTACGACGCCCATTTTTTTTTCAAAAGTCGTTAAAATCGTTAAAAAAAAACAAAATGTCTGGGGCAGAAGTATTAGAATAAAAAGTATATAAAAAAATTTATTACTTATTAGAAAACATTTGCAACAAATTAAAAACATTATTTTAGGAACATAAAAACAAATATATTCCTAACGGTGATAATAATTAAACATCTATATCGTATATAAATAATAAACAAAAAATTAGTCTAGCGAATAACAGTAATATTTTTTAATATTCCTTCGGTTTTTAGGAAAATAAAAATTTTAAATTCCTTTTTGTCAGCACCAAAAACATCAATATTTTATTTTCTACCATCTTCCGGTGTACGCTTATCATGCAAAGACCTGATAAGCTATTTTCGGTTATTGTTGACCGCAACCATGTTTTTACACGCCTATAAGTGTATTATAGCCCGGGAGCCAGTGACAGATTTTTTTGACCAATTTCAACCCTGACCAAACTTTGTGGAGTACTAAATTTCGTTGTGCTTTAAGGCAAAATGACCATCAGCTAGCGCACCAGCGGTGGGTGGGCCAATGGGAGGGCCGAAAACACTTTAAAAAAAATTCAACTTTCAGTCATTTCAACCCTGCCGAAATTTTTGTAGATGGTTGTTTATATAATTATTTAAATAAAAAAAATCGTCAGCCGGCTGTATGTTGGTGGAAAGCCCGTCGAAGAGCATGTTTCTTGAAAATTGATTGACTAATTCAGCTTGGCACGGCGGTAGACTTGACCCATCAATATTTGTTTTCGGCAACTCAAAGACGTCATTTCTACCAATTTTGTAATTTTTATGAAAAGTTGCTTCTCTTGCCTGGTTAACTTTTTGTAATTTTTTAAATCCGTACACAGCACAGATATACTCTTCAATCACTTTAAAAGGTTCACTCTTCTCATGCGATGGCATCGACATTTGTGTGAATGCTTCAATGAAGCGAGAACTTTCTCTCATTATTGCCAGCGGTCGCTTTTTTCCTTTGCGGAAAAATGATGGATTGAAGTCGCACCCGGTGAAAGCATGGAAGGCAGGCAGCGCTTCGCTCACATCTTTTCCAAGAGTGTCGAATAATTTCGTAACGTCAATAAAGCGATGGTGATTGCCGGTACCAACTTCCATATGAATGTGATGGTTGTAACGTATTTGAGACATATTACCGAGCTGATTATGATGATTAACACATCTGTATCAGAGCAACGAATTGTAATATTCGCATCGAACTTCAACTGCGAAACGTGAAAAATCATTTTGGTGTCCGCCTCCTCGTGCGCGGGGCACGTCAATGACGGCTCCAACGTTTTGACAATTTTTCCATCGTTCACTTGATATTTATAACATGATTCACAGTTGATATAAATCTCTTTATTATTCATATAAGGTGCCATGTGATTGTCAGCCCAGTGTTGGCTGAAGAAATTGACGATTGCTTCTTTGAAATTCGGATTTTTCAACTCCGTAGCCAAATCTTTCGTTCGCAACTAATCGGGACCATCAATCCGATAATCAGATATTTCCATACCCCTCATTTTACGCTCCGTATCTTTTATCGACGGGAAAATGTATCTGTCGAATGTGACTATAATAACTTTTGCTGGAGTTGCACAAATCCACTGCAGAAGTTGTAGAGAAATGTTTCCAAAAGTATTTGGTACTTCTTTCATCAAGTGAAGAATGAAAAATCCATCGTAGATAATCACATCTGTGTTTGTAGGTGCTTGTGATTGAACTTCTTTCTCCAACAATTTCATCAGAGCCGATTTTTCAGTCTTGCAAATAGAACCATCAAGATGGCACATTGACAAAGGTACTGGCGTTAATGGGTACGCAAGAACCTTTGCAATATCAACTTCTTTTTGCATGGAAATGTAAAGAAGCTTGCCAAAAATATCACGCTGCATTCTCAGCTCCACTTCCTTTCCAGCAATTGACAATTTTTTTTTACAGATGATACTGGCAAAAGTATGAAGTTTATTTTGTGAAATAGCCTGATCAAACTTACTTGGATCGTCTACACACAATTGTATAAATTTTTGTCTCTGCTGATTTCCAGTTTCTTCAACACTCAACAAAAAGTCAGCGACATTTTCTGGTGCAGCTTGGCCAGTAGAAATGTTGTATAAATTATTTTTGTTTAAAACTTTATCAAACGGGTTGATATTTCGTTTTATTCCACTAATTAATCGAGCTAGTTGACTGCTGTTTTTTTTAATCACACCCTTTGACAAATTTTGTGTCACGTCTTGTTTTTTAGTTAAATGTGCATCATCTAACGTATGACTAATCATCGCAGATCGAATGGTGTGGCTGCGGCACCATCGCTGTCTAGCTGCTATCGAACTTGTGATATGAGAAATTCCAGTCAGCTTATTAGCAGCATCTCCATTAATAGTTTGCTCAAGAGTGAGGTCAACTGATTGCCTTGAAAACGGTTTCTTTGTCCTTTTAACGCCGAATGATCCCTCCTCTAGCTGCGAACACAGGCCAGGATGTGTGTCGTCAATTTTCAGAAAATTATCGAGATATTTAACTAAATATCTCGAATAATTTGGCTGATTAAATGTGAAAAATAAGTTAACCATTTTTGATAACATATATTTGAATAACTGGAAGTCGCCTTTGCGAATACTTGCATTTAGCAACAAATAATAGTCGACGAAACGTATGTATAGCATATAGTATTGTGGGGTCTTTCCATGATCGCCTTGCAATGTTTTTTCACTGTATTCTTTGTATTGTTTTACCAAATCTAATATTTCTTCATTTTCTATGAACGGCGAAGATTTTACATGTTTTCATGGTCAGCTGACGGGCTTTCCACCAACATACAGCCGGCTGACGATTTTTTTTATTTAAATAATTATATAAACTACCATCTACAAAAATTTCGGCAGGGTTGAAATGACTGAAAGTTGAAATTTTTTTTACGTGTTTTCGGCCCTCCCATTGGCCCACCCACCGCTAGTGGACCAGCTGACGGTCATTTTGCTTTAGAGGACAACTAAATCTAACACTCCACAAAGTTTGGCTAGGGTTGCGATGGTTGACAAAAATCTGTCACTGGCTCCCGGGCTATTATAAGTGTACTGAATGAACCTATGAACCTACTGAATGAAGCCTATTATAAGTGTACTGAATGAACGTTCGATAGTACAAGTAGTTGGCGGAAGTGTCAAAAATATTTTTAGCGCTTTTTGAATACTTGGAAAAAATTCGCATTCATTAGCAAGCAATTCAACAAAATCCAAGTTTTCGTAAACCGCCTTGGTTTTCCAGGATGCTGGTACCCATGTGTTGTACTCAGCTACAAAGTTTTCCAATTCAAACTGCCGAGTAACATTTATGATTTGATCCGACGATAAAATAATATTATTTTTGATGTTTTTTGGATGGAGTAAACTTAAAGAAAAACCAATATTAGAATCTTCAGAGAATCGCGAGCTAAGGGACGTAATTAATGAATCTAAATATGGATTAAATATACTTAGTTTGAAATACTGCTCTGCTGAAGTAGAAGGAATATTTGGTCGATGGGTTTGTCGTTTTGCCACTTTTTTACATCATAATCTAGTATTTGCGCCATTTCTTCAATTTTACTAAAAATTTGAGAAAATGGGTCTTCAGAATTTTCCCTGTAATTTAAAAAAAATTTTACCAGCTGGTCAATATGCTGTTTTATAGACACACCTTGAAATTTATTAGTTACCGGCTCGAGTTGAGATGAATATTTAGAAATAATTTTAAGGCAAACGAGAAAAGTGCAATGGGTAACCGAAGTAAGCAAAATATTTGCTTTTGTTCTTGTCTGTAAATTGAATCCAGCATCTGTCGACATACTTTCCAAAGTACATTTAATGGCAACAACATTTTCTGAAAAAATACGTATTGACTTATATTTTGAGGTCCAACGAGTTTCCGACAAAAGAGGAATATTTGTTACCCTACTTCTTCTTTTTGGACTCTCGAGAAAAAAATTAATTATTTCTTTAATAGTGCCAATTGTATTTTGTATCTGTTGAACGCTGTTAAGATCATTAACCACAAGGTTAAGTTTATGGGCACTACAACGGTAATATGTCGCCCTAGGGTATTCATCCTTTATAAGTTTTTGTACCCCGTTGTCCTTACCGGCCATCGTGGAGTATCCGTCAAACCCAAGACCTACAAGCTTATTTAAATTAACACCATGTTTTTTTAGAAAATTTAATATACTATACTAACTATGGTTTTGGCATCCATAGCGGTCAATTTTTCAAAACTGAGAAATTCCTCCCGAATATTGTTTTCGACATCGACAAATCTTACTCCTAGTGATAGCTGTTCATGCCCGAAAATATCTGCAGTTTCATCAGCTAATATAGAAATTGCTTCGGAGTTATTTGCCTCTGAAATTATTCTTTGCCGAATAATATCTCCAGATATTTCAATTAAATTATTTTGAATTTGTGCCGAGGTATACTTTTGTTTAACATGGCAAGTTTTAAGGTGATTGTCCAGAACTGTATCACCACTTTCAATCCTAAACTTCAGCAAATCATTAAAATTTCCCCCCTGACTTTGTTTACCCCTTAATGCAATGTCGTGAGTTCCACAAAAAAAAATGTTGTCGAAAGAATTGGATACAGTTTTTTTCTATTTTCTGGAATTTGCTCACGTTCTTGAGTGTTAAGCTGTTCATAGACGCTGGCCGTTGTTCCAGAAACGATTTTAGTAAAATCAGTAGCACGATTTACTGCCTGCTTATGCCATTTACAATTTTGATGCGATCCGGCGCTTTCATGGAGTTTTTTATAGTTGGAAAATTCTTTAATTATAACGATCCCAAAGTTCCCCTTTTAACAATAGGTTTAAAGAGCACACAGTACTTACACAAAGCTCCTTTTAAATGTGAAGAGTACACCATCCAGTCATATTCATTAAGCCATGAAATTTTAACAAATCTATTAGAATTTGGGCCAGAATCATTTTTAAAATTATAGTGAGCAGCCGGAACGTAGGGGTGTTTTAAAAGTTTGTATTTTAGGTCGTCAGTCAACGATGAACTTTTTACATATAAGCCCAAATCAAGTCATTATTGGAAGGTGTTTGACGGGAAGCCCCACTACTTCCAGGTAATGTTTCAGGTTCAGTGCCTAAATCTGCTTGTTTCCTTTTTTTTCGTGATGGGGAAGTCGAATTATCACTATCTGGTTCAGGTTCCGAGTCAACTTTTTTAGCAAAAAAGTTTCTGATATCCATTACCTAAAGACGAATTAGCGTTTAAGAAATTTATATTGGCAAATAATAAAATATTTTTAAAAATGTTTTTAATATTTAATTTAATCATTATTCGAAAAAACTGGAAAAAGAACAAAAATTAGCTATAAATTAAAAATAACTATAGATAGTAATTTAGTAGGTACACCTAATAAATAATTTAACAAAAAAAAACGGGTTTATCTTTTTTAAATTTAAATTAGTTAATCATTATTATAATGTAGCTGCCATATTCCTACTATATTTATCACAATAAAATTATATATTTTTTAAATCATATCTTGGTAAAGAAACTATAATTTGCGGACTTATGTTCATGAGACATTATGAAAGACAATTTACTATTTAAAGTAAAAGTAGGTAAATTTTGTCCCTTACCTCAAAATACCCCGGATATAATCCATTAAAAATTCGTATAAAATAGTACCGTTAAACAACATTAAAGAGTGCAAAAACGAGCAATTATATAAATGGAAAAACTCATACCGGTGTTATATAAGATCTTAAAAATTAATTAAATAAAAATAAAGACCAAATAACGGTTCCACAAATATGCACTAAAAATACAATAGATACCTACATAGTACATAATAAAATATTAAAAATTTGCTACTTACGTTAAATTTTAAAGCACCACTCTCCCGCCAGAAACTTAGAAATTAAGTAGATATTATTTTACATTTTACTCTCCACTATTGACTACTAGTGCTATTATTTTGCCTAGATGTAGATTCCAACATTATCACAAAAAGGGATGGATTGACGACAAAAAACAGCTAGCTCTCAAAATTGTTATAGTTACAACAGATACAATTTTACTGATGCTTTACGAATAGGAACTAGGAACACGATACACGAATACCAGAATTATCGGTTTCGAAAATAAACCTATTAAAAATAATTTTAAGTAAATACAGGGGGAGGGGGGGCAAGCAACCCCCCTTGCCCCGCCAAACGACGCCCATGCAAGGAGTGATAGAACCATTCCAGAGTCCTTCAGTTTTACTAGTAAAGAAAAAGGTCGGATCTACCAGATTTTGTGTAGACTATCGGCTACTGAATAACATTACCAAGAAAGACCCTATTAAGAATTGCCGACACCTTGAAAGCTGAAAAGTGGATTCTGGCAGGTTAAATGCATCCAGAAGCAAAAGACTGCATTCTAGACTGGAACAGGCCTTTCTTAGTTTACAGTCGTTGAAGACAAAAAAAAACTTACATTAAGATGCATAAGAACGTTCAACGTCCGTGCATTAAACGTCCAATTGTTTATTGGTTAATTAATTAAGCCTTTTTATCATTATTGTAGATGCCCTTTTTTATTGTTGGTAATTTTAACCTTTAACCTTGCCAGAAGCACTATATAGCTTTTATATGTTGTGACGCAAACCCTCATTGTACGTAAGTTATTTTTAATACCTTTTTATTTGAACACTTTTAATCCTTAGCTTATAAGTTTCCTCGGTTCTTTATAAATCTCTGATGATGGACATCTTATATGTCCGAGACATGTAGGATAGATGATTTTTCAAATAAATTTAGTGGAGGATGACCGAAACAATTTTAGTTACCCTTTGACATATTAACTCCACTGCAAGTATGGACCACTTCTTCAACTTTAAAATTTTTTAAATTAAGATTAATTCGAATTTTTCTTAAGGCCTAATTAACTATAAATTGTCTAAATTAATTCCTAAGCGACTAATTTAAAATGCTTCAATTCTTTTGATCTTAAAATTTCAAATTGTGATTTCAGGTTAATTAAATTAATTAAATTTTTAATGTTAAATTGCTACTTTTTAGTAGATTTTTTGGTACAGTTTTTAAAAATTAAATTAATTATACTAACACCTTTAATAGAATTTTTAAATTTGTTTGTAAACTATATTTTACGTGCAGAGTAAATAAATAACAAATAATCATCGAGCTAATGCAGAGAGTTAATTTTCTTAGGTGTGTGACAATTTTTTATAAAATCCGTATTAATTTCATGTTTAAATAAAACGACTAATTTTTTTTATTTAAAATATTCAAATACACCTTGTTGCCACATCTAAAAACCGAATTATCGCGAAAATGGCCAACTTAACCAAAGGGAAATGGAGCAATTTAGAGCAAAGAGAGGACTTGTTTGAGGGTTTGTTGAAGACAACTGAATATAAAAGGATCATGATCATTAAAGTAACAATTTTATTAAAATAACATAAAAACCGATTAAGTAGGCTGCATGGGAACAGTCTCGGTTTCTTCATACTCGGTTTGTCTCTCTTTAATTTGTTCGCTGTCCATTTCCTCGTCGTGCAAGTTCGTCCACGCGATCGGGAACAATCGGTGATTGCAAAACGTCTTTTTGGCCAAAAGTCTTCGCACTCGTTTCCTGAACACCACCAGGACCATGAACACCAGGACACCTTGCAGGGCATTCATTATATCGGGGATAAAGCTACAAAAACATAAAAAATTATTTATGCATAAATCGCTTTAACAATTAGTGACGACTTACATGAATAAAATCCTCTCGATAATGGTGTCCAGGGCGTTTTTATACGAGAAAGTTATCAGCTCAATGGTCCACGTGAGACCCATAATTACGCAGAGTTTGATGCACATGCGCACCCTAAAAAAAAACATTTGCTTCCAGTTAGGTAGTTTTTCTTGTGGTTGAGTGCTACCTGTAAGTCAACGCTCGGTTTTGAGTATTATTCATTTGTTTCCAGAGGTGCCCAACAGTCCAGATGTAAAACATCGAATTTATGGTCAAAACCACCACCAGAGGGCCATAAAAGTACATCCAAATCTGTTTGTCAGCTAAAATTTGAGTTTTTGCTACCGTGTGACGCTCGCGTGGTATATTTACCGTCAAACCAGCACTTTCGCAGGCCAAAATTGGGTCGGAAGTTGTCGAAAATTCCCGACGGATGGTGTTCCACTATCAGTAAGATAATTAGGCAGCATAGTGGGCCTAAAGCGCCCGTCAGATGGTATATTAGGGACCAGTTAGAATTTTTATAGCTATTAGGCTTCCTAAAAGACAATATATATATAACACGTTGATTATAGAGGGAGATAAAAGTTACACAGTGGTCCTCCAAATGTGGAACGACAAAATTAGTAACCACCAAAACGTGTAGGTGAAACTGATGTAAGTGGTGGTGGCGAACAGTTGGCACTCGACATGGGCCAAACTGCTTGGGAAGTTCACTATTAGTAAGGAAACGTAGGCGCATATTAGGCTGCATAAGATGTGCATTATGCATTTTCCCTAAAAAAAAAACAACTTTAGAAAATTTTGGATCTCCTTTATAAGTACCATATGGAATTTTATTTCTGTAGGGTACTTTAATAAATAAATAAAAGACATTCATATTTACTTGCAGGTCTCTCAGTTCGGGCAGAATGACGTAAACTGCCGCAGTAAGAATGAGAAAAACCACCGATATAGCCATAAAGGCCAATCCTGCGATTTGTATGCGGTCCTGACTCGCCATATATTGCTCGTTTAGGCAGGAAATGTAAAAAGTGACCGTGGAATCGTTTTCCGCACCGTTCAGGAATTTGACGTAACACGAGCTGGAAAGACCCACAATTTCTCATTATTACAAGTGAATTAAAACAAACAACTCGCTTACTCAGAAATTTCCTCCCCGATCAGTTCCGTTTCGGTCTTAAACCGCGTTTTGCACCCGATAATGTTCATGGAAACGCGATTTTCCGCCCACTTTTCCGTACATCGTTTCGCTTGCACGTCGTACACGTTTTCCCCGGGGCAACATGTTTTGTTAGTCGCAACTGTACTGCTTAAAACCAGTACAGTTACGCATACCAGTACCACCAAATTCATGGTTCTCACATTCTGAAATTAATACGACTTTCTTTTACTTGTTGCAGCTGTTGGAAATGTTGAAGTTCTACACGAGGTTCGAGATTAATGATGAGACCGGAGACCCCTTGAGCGACCACGATATGACCCAACTTCATTACGACAAAATCACTTCGTTACAGGTAAGTACAAATTGGCAACATTAATGTACTTAAATTGTAAACTGCAGGAGTATGAAAATAAAATCGTTTTTTTTTTACCGATTTGGCAGCACTGCTTGAAATCGTATTTTAAGCAATGAAGCCTGAAAGATGACAAAAAAACCGAAGATCTGGCAACATAGTCGAGACTTTTGATCGGATTCCAGCATTATCAAGTGTCAAATTACTCAATTCAACGCAAAACTAGTAAATGAGGTAGTAAAAGTCAATGAGGTCATAGGCCAAGGATCTGGCAAAATCCATGGGAAAACTCTCCCCAACCAATGTTGCCAGAATAACACTGCTTGATTAACTGGGTTTCTCTTATAAAAAAAAACAGAGTTTCATACATGGAATCCATCTTCAGGAATCTCTGTACACTCTACTAAAAAAAAAACCAAAATTCCTCAAAGGGTTTTTGAGGTAAACTTAAAAGCGTGTTTCTATGACATACTTTCAATTTAAATCTTAAAATTCTTATTTTTGCCTCTTGGCCCCATGTCTCGTAAATGTGAGTCTAACTCAGGCAATTCTGGAACTACAAAAATTCTTCATATATGAAATTGTTCATTAAGGATTGCTTCAACTTTGAGTAAAAGCCTCACTAAGATGCCTTGAATAGTTTTTGAATTATCATGAATGAAAGTTAACATTTTATGAAAAAAATGGCACTTAACCAAAATTGCCATAACTCATTAAATCTTGCATCTAAAAAGGTGTTTCAGACCCGTAATCCATCCTCAGGAATGCCGTATACTCTACAAAAAAAAATAACAAAATTCCTCAAAAGGTTTTTGAGTTATGCTCAAAAGTGTGTTGATAAGACGTAATTTTAATCTCAATCAATTTTGCCCCTTAGGTCCACTCGTCATAAATGTGAGTCTAGTTCAGGCAATTCTGGAACTACAAAAATTCTTCATATATGAAATTGTTCGTTAAGAATTGCTTCAACTTTGAATGAAAACCTCATTAAGATGCCTTGAATAGTTTTTGAGTTATCATGAATGAATGTTAAAATTTAATGAAAAAAATGACACTTAACCAAAATTGCCATAACTCATTAAATCTTGCACCTAAAAAGGTGTTTCAGACCCGTAATCCATCCTCAGGAATGCCCGTACACTCTACTAAAAAAAATAACAAAATTACTCAAAGGGTTTTTGAGTTATGATCAAAATTGTGTTGATATGACGTAATTTTAATCTGAATTATTTTTGCTCCTCAGGTCCACTCCTCATAAATGTGAGTCTAGCTCAGGCAATTCTGGAACTACAAAAATTCTTCATATATGAAATTGTTCATTAAGAATTGCTTCAACTTTGAATGAAAACTTCACTAAGATGCCTTGAATAGTTTTTGAGTTATCATGAATGAAAGTTAAAATTTTATGAAAAAAAAATGGCACTTAACCAAAATTGCCATAACTCATTAAATTTTGCACCTAAAAAGGTGTTTCAGACCTGTAATCCATCCTCAGGAATGCCCGTATACTCTACAAAAAAAAATAACAAAATTCCTCAAAAGGTTTTTGAGTTATGCTCAAAAGTGTGTTGATATGACGCATTTTTAGTGTCAATCAATTTTGCCCCTCAGGTCCACTCCTCATAAATGTGAGTCTAGCCCAGGCAATTCTTGAACTACAAAAATTCTTTATATATGAAATTGTTCATTAAGAATTGCTTCAACTTTGAATGAAAACCTCATTAAGATGCCTTGAATAGTTTTTGAATTATCATGAATGAAAGTTAAAATTTTATGAAAAAATTTACACTTAACCAAAATTGCCATAACTCATTAAATTTTGCATCTAAAAAGGTGTTTCAGACCCGTAATCCATCCTCAGGAATCTCTGTACACTCTACAAAAAAAAATAACAAAATACCTCAAAAGGTTTTTGAGTTATGCTCAAAAGTGTGTTGATAAGACGTAATTTTAATCTCAATCAATTTTGCCCCTCAGGTCCACTCCTCATAAATGTGAGTCTAGCTCAGGCAATTCTGGAACTACAAAAATTCTTCATATATGAAATTGTTCATTAAGAATTGCTTCAACTTTGAATGAAAACCTCATTAAGATGCCTTGAATAGTTTTTGAATTATCATGAATGAAAGTTAAAATTTTATAAAAAAAATTACACTTAATTAAAATTGCCATAACTCATTAAATTTTGCACCTAAAAAGGTGTTTCAGACCCGTAATCCATCCTCAGGAATCTCTGTACACTCTACAAAAAAAAATAACAAAATACCTCAAAAGGTTTTTGAGTTATGCTCAAAAGTGTGTTGATAAGACGTAATTTTAATCTCAATCAATTTTGCCCCTCAGGTCCACTCCTCATAACTGTGAGTCTAGCTCAGGTAATTCTTGAACTACAAAAATTCTTCATATATGAAATTGTTCATTAAGGATTGCTTCAACTTTGAATGAAAACCTCATTAAGATGCCTTGACTAGTTTTTGAGTTATCATGAATGAAAGTTAAAATTTAATGAAAAAAATTACACTTAACCAAAATTGCCATAACTCATTAAATTTTGCATCTAAAAAGTTGTTTTAGACCCGTAATCCATCCTCAGGAATCTCTGTACACTCTACTAAAAAAAATTACAAAATTCCTCAAAGGGTTTTTGAGTTATGCTTAAAAGTGTGTTGATATGACGCATTTTTAATCTCAATCAATTTTGCCCCTCAGGTCCACTCCTCATAAATGTGAGTCTACCTCAGGCAATTCTTGAACTAAAAAAATTCTTCATATATGAAATTGTTCGTTAAGAATTGCTTCAACTTTAAATGAAAACCTCACTAAGATGCCTTGAATAGTTTTTGAGTTATCACGAATGAAAGTTAAAATTTAATGAAAAAAATTACACTTAACCAAAATTGCCATAACTCATTAAATTTTGCACCTAAAAAGGTGTTTCAGACCGTAGTCCATCCTCAGGAATGCCCGTACACTCTACTAAAAAAAATAACAAAATTCCTCAAAAGGTTTTTGAGGTATGCTCAAAAGTGTGTTGATATGACGCATTTTTAATCTCAATCAATTTTGCCCCTCAGGTCCACTCCTCATAAATGTGAGTCTAGCTCAGGCAATTCTGGAACTACAAAAATTCTTCATATATGAAATTGTTCATTAAGAATTGCTTCAACTTTGAATGAAAACTTCACTAAGATGCCTTGAATAGTTTTTGAGTTATCATGAATGAAAGTTAAAATTTTATGAAAAAAAAATGGCACTTAACCAAAATTGCCATAACTCATTAAATTTTGCACCTAAAAAGGTGTTTCAGACCTGTAATCCATCCTCAGGAATGCCCGTATACTCTACAAAAAAAAATAACAAAATTCCTCAAAAGGTTTTTGAGTTATGCTCAAAAGTGTGTTGATATGACGCATTTTTAGTGTCAATCAATTTTGCCCCTCAGGTCCACTCCTCATAAATGTGAGTCTAGCCCAGGCAATTCTTGAACTACAAAAATTCTTTATATATGAAATTGTTCATTAAGAATTGCTTCAACTTTGAATGAAAACCTCATTAAGATGCCTTGAATAGTTTTTGAATTATCATGAATGAAAGTTAAAATTTTATGAAAAAATTTACACTTAACCAAAATTGCCATAACTCATTAAATTTTGCATCTAAAAAGGTGTTTCAGACCCGTAATCCATCCTCAGGAATCTCTGTACACTCTACAAAAAAAAATAACAAAATACCTCAAAAGGTTTTTGAGTTATGCTCAAAAGTGTGTTGATAAGACGTAATTTTAATCTCAATCAATTTTGCCCCTCAGGTCCACTCCTCATAAATGTGAGTCTAGCTCAGGCAATTCTGGAACTACAAAAATTCTTCATATATGAAATTGTTCATTAAGAATTGCTTCAACTTTGAATGAAAACCTCATTAAGATGCCTTGAATAGTTTTTGAATTATCATGAATGAAAGTTAAAATTTTATGAAAAAATTTACACTTAACCAAAATTGCCATAACTCATTAAATTTTGCATCTAAAAAGGTGTTTCAGACCCGTAATCCATCCTCAGGAATCTCTGTACACTCTACAAAAAAAAATAACAAAATACCTCAAAAGGTTTTTGAGTTATGCTCAAAAGTGTGTTGATAAGACGTAATTTTAATCTCAATCAATTTTGCCCCTCAGGTCCACTCCTCATAAATGTGAGTCTAGCTCAGGCAATTCTGGAACTACAAAAATTCTTCATATATGAAATTGTTCATTAAGAATTGCTTCAACTTTGAATGAAAACCTCATTAAGATGCCTTGAATAGTTTTTGAATTATCATGAATGAAAGTTAAAATTTTATAAAAAAAATTACACTTAATTAAAATTGCCATAACTCATTAAATTTTGCACCTAAAAAGGTGTTTCAGACCCGTAATCCATCCTCAGGAATCTCTGTACACTCTACAAAAAAAAATAACAAAATACCTCAAAAGGTTTTTGAGTTATGCTCAAAAGTGTGTTGATAAGACGTAATTTTAATCTCAATCAATTTTGCCCCTCAGGTCCACTCCTCATAACTGTGAGTCTAGCTCAGGTAATTCTTGAACTACAAAAATTCTTCATATATGAAATTGTTCATTAAGGATTGCTTCAACTTTGAATGAAAACCTCATTAAGATGCCTTGACTAGTTTTTGAGTTATCATGAATGAAAGTTAAAATTTAATGAAAAAAATTACACTTAACCAAAATTGCCATAACTCATTAAATTTTGCATCTAAAAAGTTGTTTTAGACCCGTAATCCATCCTCAGGAATCTCTGTACACTCTACTAAAAAAAATTACAAAATTCCTCAAAGGGTTTTTGAGTTATGCTTAAAAGTGTGTTGATATGACGCATTTTTAATCTCAATCAATTTTGCCCCTCAGGTCCACTCCTCATAAATGTGAGTCTACCTCAGGCAATTCTTGAACTAAAAAAATTCTTCATATATGAAATTGTTCGTTAAGAATTGCTTCAACTTTAAATGAAAACCTCACTAAGATGCCTTGAATAGTTTTTGAGTTATCACGAATGAAAGTTAAAATTTAATGAAAAAAATTACACTTAACCAAAATTGCCATAACTCATTAAATTTTGCACCTAAAAAGGTGTTTCAGACCGTAGTCCATCCTCAGGAATGCCCGTACACTCTACTAAAAAAAATAACAAAATTCCTCAAAAGGTTTTTGAGGTATGCTCAAAAGTGTGTTGATATGACGCATTTTTAATCTCAATCAATTTTGCCCCTCAGGTCCACTCCTCATAAATGTGAGTCTACCTCAGGCAATTCTTGAACTAAAAAAATTCTTCATATATGAAATTGTTCATTAAGAATTGCTTCAACTTTGAATGAAAACCTCGCTAAGATGCCTTGAATAGTTTTTGAGTTATCATGAATGAAAGTTAAAATTTAATGAAAAAAATTACACTTAACCAAAATTGCCATAACTCATTAAATTTTGCACCTAAAAAGGTGTTTCAGACCCGTAGTCCATCCTCAGGAATGCCCGTACACTCTACTAAAAAAAATAACAAAATTCCTCAAAGGGTTTTTGAATTATGCTCAAAAATGTGTTAATATGACGCGTTTTTAATCTCCCTCAATTTTGCCCCTTAGGTTCACTCCTCATAAATGTGAGTCTAGTTCAGGCAATTATTGAACTACAAAAATTCTTCATATATGAAATTGTTCATTAAGAATTGCTTCAACTTTGAATGAAAACCTCACTAAGATGCCTTAAATAGTTTTTGAATTATCATGAATGAAAGTTAACATTTTATGAAAAAAATGGCACACAACCAAAATTGCCATAACTCATTAAATCTTGCATCTAAAAAGGTGTTTCAGACCCGTAATCCATCCTCAGGAATGCCCGTACACTCTAATAAAAAAAATAACAAAAATCCTCAAAGGATTTTTGAGTTATGATCAAAAGTGTGTTGCTATGACACATTTCTAATTTCAATCAATTTTGCCCCTCAGGTCCACTCGTCATAAATGTGAGTCTAGTTCAGGCAATTCTGGAACTACAAAAATTCTTCATATATGAAATTGTTCATTAACAATTGCTTCAACTTTAAATGAAAACCTCACTAAGATGCCTTGAATAGGTTTTGAGTTATTATGAATGAAACTTAAAATTTTATGAGAAAAATTACACTTAACCAAAATTGCCATAACTTATTAAATCTTGCACCTAAAAAGGTGTTTCAGACCTGTAATCCATCCTCAGGAATGTTCGTATACTCTACAAAAACAAATAACAAAATTCCTCAAAAGGTTTTTGAGCTATGCTCTAAAGTATGTTGATATGACGCATTTTTAATCTCAATCAATTTTGCCCCTCAGGTCCACTCCTCATAAATGTGAGTCTAGCTCAGGCAATTCTGGAACTACAAAAATTCTTCATGTATGAAATTGTTCATTAAGGATTGCTTCAACTTTGAGTAAAAACCTCACTAAGATGCCTTGAATAGTTTTTGAATTATCATGAATGAAAGTTAACATTTTATGAAAAAAATGGCAGTTAACCAAAATTGCCATAACTCATTAAATTTTGCACCTAAAAAGTTGTTTCAGACCCGTAATCCATCCTCAGGAATGCCCGTATACTCTACAAAAAAAAATAACAAAATTCCTCAAAAGGTTTTTGAGTTATGCTCAAAAGTGTGTTGATAAGACGCATTTTTAATCTCCCTCAATTTTGCCCCTTAGGTTCACTCCTCATAAATGTGAGTCTAGCTCAGGCAATTATTGAACTACAAAAATTCTTCATATATGAAATTGTTCATTAAGAATTGCTTCAACTTTGAATGAAAACCTCACTAAGATGCCTTAAATAGTTTTTGAATTATCATGAATGAAAGTTAACATTTTATGAAAAAAATGACACACAACCAAAATTGCCATAACTCATTAAATCTTGCATCTAAAAAGGTGTTTCAGACCCGTAATCCATCCTCAGGAATGCCCGTACACTCTACTAAAAAAAATAACAAAAATCCTCAAAGGATTTTTGAGTTATGATCAAAAGTGTGTTGCTATGACACATTTCTAATTTCAATCAATTTTGCCCCTCAGGTCCACTCGTCATAAATGTGAGTCTAGTTCAGGCAATTCTGGAACTAAAAAAATTCTTCATATATGAAATTGTTCATTAACAATTGCTTCAACTTTAAATGAAAACCTCACTAAGATGCCTTGAATAGTTTTTGAGTTATCATGAATGAAAGTTAAAATTTAATGAAAAAAATTACACTTAACCAAAATTGCCATAACTCAAGGTTATACATAGGTTCACTCCTCATAAATGTGAGTCTAGCTCAGGTAATTCTGGAACTACAAAAATTCTTTATACGTTAAATTGTTAATTAAGAATGGCTTCAATTTTATGTGAAAACCCCATTGAGAAGCCTGGAATAGTTTTTGAGTTATCATGGATAGAAATCAACATTTTATGGAAAAACTGATACTGCGTTGCCTTACAGCGTTGCCAATCAAAGAAATATTAACATTAACACTGGTCGCGACTGTCATGTCCGCAATCGCTACGGCAACGTTGCCAGATCGTTCAAAAAAAAAACAAATCAAATGCATGTAATTGCAAAACACCACGTTGCCAAACCGTTATAATTTTTCTTTTGCTAGAAAGCCGCCTTTGCCAAATTTCCCGAGTTGAGGGCGTTCTCATTGGCCAACGTTGCCAGCGTGGACACTAGGAGGGCCCTGGAGAAACATTTCGGACCTCTAAGGTAATTCTCAGACAGCTATCAAATTGACATTGACACTTTTGACATTTAAAATTGTTTTCTCCAGTCAAGACCAGTTGAGGGCGATCGCGACTTATTTATGTCTGGTGTCGCCCCCCGGGGACGAGGAAAAAGTGAAATGGTGTCGGGTCGATAAGATATTTTTGAAGGAACTTTTGGTAAGTAAATAATTAATTAAAAATCTCCCTCTGCAGTGTTACTCTTAATAAATTGAAAAAAGTCACATTAATATAATTAAAATACAAAAAAACTGTTTGTCATGCGTTAAGTAATAATTGCCGATTGCATCACCACATTATTTTTATATACATCGTGTCCTTTTAATTAAAATGATAAATAAACTGATAAATTAGTCACTTTCATAATATGCATATGGCGAAGCAATTTATGCGACCAATTTGATTTTCTTAATAAACACTCACACATGTTTAGAAACATGTGTGAGTGTTTATATAAGTACATGTCAAGAAAATTTGAACAAATTGGCAACAGAGTAGGGGGTACTCTGTTCCTGTCTGTGTTGCCAGATTGTGCTTAGTTTCTCAAAAAGATCCCTATTTATGGCATATGATCGTCCTCGTTCACTGAAATGAATTGCAGGTTTCCCGGCATGAAAAACGAGTTTCCCAATTGGTGGCCCTCAACGAGATGCCCCTTTATCCAACGGAAACGATCATTTGGGACGAGAACGTGGTGCCGACCGCCTATTTCTCCGGAGAGGGTTGTCTCGCCCTACCGAAACTCAATCTACAATTTCTCACTTTACACGACTACTTGCTGCGGAATTTCAATTTGTTTCGGTTAGAGTCTACGTGTAAGTTGGTTTTAATTAGCATCGCAACATTGCCGTTTATATCGAATAGTCTTATCTCTAAAAGTTTTCGAGAAAGTCGTTAATTTGTAGTATTTGTATAGGCAGTACAGGATAGACAATATTTATCCTAGAATCATGTGTATACCCTCAAATTCATCCTCAGAAATGCCACTATATTCCTGTAAAAGAATTATGAACATACTTGAATTATTTCCCAAGTTATGACCAAAAATGTCTGATAATGAAAAAATGTTTATATGGCATTTCGAAATTCAAAACTTCAAATTTGACGTCTCCCTGACCTTGGATGACGAAATTGCCTCTAACTCAAGAAGTTTTTGAGGTACGAAAAACGTTCTGATATGAAATTAATAGGCAAAAAACGCACTTTCTTTGAGTAAAGCCCTTTTAAGAATATTCCAATTATTTGGTGAAAAAAATTCGAGAAATTATGAAAATGTCCTAAAAAAATTAGCAAAAAAATGCCTGGACCAAAAGTGCCCTAACTACCAAAATATTTAACCTAGAATTACGTTTTTACCCTCAAATTGATCCTCGGGAACCCCACTACCTTGGTGTAAAAAATCATGAAAATATTTTAATTAGTTCCTAAGTAATGCCCAAATATGTTCGATGTTGAAAAAAATTGCAATATTAAGAGTTTTAAAACTTCAAATACTTCGTCTCTTGGACTTGGATGAGAAAATTACCTTCTAAATCAAGAAGTTTTTGAGGTACAAAAAACGTACTGATATGAAATTAGTAAGCAAGAAACGCACTTTCTTTGAGTAAAACCCTTTTAAGAGTATTCCAATTATTTCGTGGAAAAAATCTCAGAAATGATGAAAATGTCCTAAAAAAATGAGCAAAAAATGCCTTGACCAAAAGTGCCCTAACTACCAAAATCTTTAACCTAGAATCACGTTTTTACCCTCACATTCATCCTCAGGAACCCCACTACCTTGACTCTCACGAGATGTGTAAATATTTTAATTAGTTCCAAAGTTATGCCCAAATATGTTCGATGTTAAAAAAAAATGCAATTTGAGTTTTAAAACTTCAAGTTCTTCGTCTCTTGGACTTGAATGACAAAATTGCCTTTAACTCAAGAAGTTTTTGAGGTACAAAAAATGTTCTGATATGAAATTAATGGGCAAGAAACGCACTTTTTTTGAGTAAACCCCTTTTAAGAATATTCCAATTATTTCGTGAAAAAAGTTCGAGAAATGATGAAAATGTCCTAAAAAAATTACCAAAAAAATGCCTGGACCAAAAGTGTCCTAACTACCAAAATCCTTAACCTAGAATGACGTTTTTACCCTCAAATTAATCCTCAGGAATCCTACTATCTTGGTGTAAAAAAATTATGAAAATATCTTAATTAGTTCCTAAGTTATACCCAAATATGTTCGATATTAAAAAAAATTTGAGCTTCAAAACTTCAAATTCTTCGTCTCTTGGACTTGGATTACAAAATTACCTCTAACTCAAGAAGTTTTTGAGGTACAAAAAATGTTCTGATATGAAATTAATGGGCAAGAAACGCGCTTTCCTTTGAGTAAAACCCTTTTAAGAGTATTCCAATTATTTCGTGGAAAAAATCTCAGAAATGATGAAAATGTCCTAAAAAAATGAGCAAAAAAAATGCCTTGACCAAAAGTGCCCTAACTACCAAAATCCTTAACCTAGAATCACGGTTTTACCCTCAAATTCATCCTCAGAAACCCCACTACCTTGGTGTAAAAAAATCATGAAAATATTTTAATTAGTTCCTAAGTTATGCCCAAATATGTTCGATATTGAAAAAAAATTGCAATATTGCAATTTGAGTTTTAAAACTTCAAATTCTTCGTCTCTTGGACTTGGATGACAAAATTGCCTCTAACTCAAGAAGTTTTTGAGGTACAAAAAACGTTCTGATATGCTATTAATGGACAAGAAAACGCACTTTGTTTTAAGTAAAACCCTTTTAAGAATATTCTAATTAATTCGTGAAAAAAATTCTAAAAATGATGAAATTGTCTTAAAAAAATGAGCAAAAAAAATGCCTTGACCAAAAGTGCCCTAACTACCAAAATCCTGAACCTAGAATCACGTTTTTACCCTCAAATTCATCTTCAGGAACCCCACTACCTTGGCGTAAAAAAATCATGAAAATATTTTAATTAGTTCCAAAGTTATGCCCAAATATGTTCGATATTAAAAAAAATGCAATTTGAGTTTTAAAACTTAAAGTTCTTCGTCTCTTGGACTTGAATGACAAAATTGCCTTTAACTCAAGAAGTTTTTGAGGTACAAAAAATGTTCTGATATGAAATTAATGGGCAAGAAACGCACTTTCTTTGAGTAAAACCCTTTTAAGAATATTCCAATTATTTCGTGAAAAAAATTGTAGAAATGATGAAAATGTCCTAAAAAAAATGCCTTGACCAAAATTGCCTTAACTACCAGAATCTTTAACCTAGAATCACGTTTTTACCCTCAAATTCATCCTCAGAAATCCCACTACCTTGCTGTAAAAAAATCATGAAAATATTTTAATTAGTTCCTAAGTTAAGCCCAAATATGCATTATTGCAATTTTAATTTTAAAACTTCAAATTCTTCGTCTCTTGGACTTGAATGACAAAATTACCTCTAACTCAAGAAGTTTTTGAGGTACAAAAAATGTTCTGATATGAAATTAATGGGCAAGAAACGCACTTTCTTTGAGTAAAACCCTTTTAAGAGTATTCCAATTATTTCGTGGAAAATATCTCAGAAATGATGAAAATGTCCTAAAAAAATGAGCAAAAAAAATGCCTTGGCCAAAAGTGCCCTAACTACCAAAATCCTTAATCTAGAATGACGTTTTTACCCTCAAATTCATCCTCAAGAATTCTGCTACATTATTTAACATTACATAACAAAATCACAAAATATTATTACAGAAAATGTCGGATAATGAAAAAAATCTTTATATTGCAATTTAAAATTCGAGACTTTGACAAATTTGACGTCTCTTGGACCTTGAGTGACAAAATTGCCTCTAAGTCAAAAAGTTTTTGAGATACAAATATCGTTTTGATATCAAATTAATGGGCAAGAAACGCACTTTCTTTGAGCAAAACCCTTTTAAGAATATTCCAATTATTTCCTGAGAAAAATTCTACAAATGATGAAAATGTCCTCAAAAAATTACTAAAAAAATTACTAGACTACAAGTGTTCTAAATACTGAAATCTTTATCCTAAAATTACGTTTTTACCTTCAAATCCATCTTTAGGAATTCCATTACATTACTGTGAAACAATTACGAAAATATTTTAATTAGTTCCAAAATTATGCCCTAAAATGCCGGATAATTAAAAAATATTTATATTGCAATTTGTGTTTTAAAACTTCAAATTTTACCTTTCTTGGACCTTGGATGACCAAATTGCTTGTAAGTCGAAAAGTTTTTGAGTTATAAAAATCGTTCTGATATGGAAGTATTGAGCAAGAAATGCACTTTGCTTGACCCAATTTCTTTTAAGAAAATTCCAACCATTCATGCAAATATTCCCAGAAATAGTGAAAATTTGTTTAGAAAAATGCCTCGACCAAAAGTGTCCTAACTACCGAAATCTTTGTCCTAAAATCACGTTTTTACCCTCAAATCAATCTTCAGGAACGCTGCTATATTACCGTAAAAAAATTTAAAAAAATTTCCGATTGGTTCCTAAATTATACCTAAAAACGTTTTTCAGATGAAATTAGGCAGGACATCGAGGACGCCGTGAGCCGCCTGTGCCCTTGGTAAGTCTCAAAACAAAAATTATTAAAATTTATTCAAAAAATCTACACTTGAGTACTTACATTTAAAACACCACAAAAAGATTCAAATACGCCTTAAAACACAGACTGCAGATGAGAAACCGCACATATTATTATAAACACGCGGGCGTCACAGAATAATATTCGAAAACGTTATTTGTTTATTAGGCGAATGTAATTTATATGCGCCACACGGCTCTGAAATATCCGTATTTTAATCGGTTTTTAGGCTTTTGTGTATATAATGTTAAGTTACATTAAATTTATCGGTGTCTGGCCTGGCATGTTGAATAATTATTGTTATGATTTGCGCTTAAATAACAAAACTAGATACGTTTTAGTTTATTGAAACTCGGATATCATCCGCTAATGTTACCATCCCGAGAGATCAAATTTTGTAACTCGGATATCATAAATATAAAGTACATAATCTTTTAGAAATTTTATGTGTTTCATGGGGAGCATAAACGCAGATCAGCAACGTTGAATAGACTCCTCAATGCCCTATCTATATAGAGAACATGGTAAAACTTTTTTGATTTTATATGTAGTAGAGAAAGAAGCATTTTATCCATGAAATTTTAATAGAATTTAGTACATGTTTTTCTTGGTATTGTTTGTACATTTGTCGTATTTTTGTATAGGCGCTACTGTCAAATATTAGTCAAATCAACACTGTCAAATTTTCTTATAAATAGTTCTTGATATGGCGATTTCTATGATTCTTAATGGACTCAGGTAAGCAGGACTGACATAAAAAGGAAAAAAAATGCTTATCACCTTTACCACTTTTGGATTGTGGGCGGTGCATTTACGTAGATAACTACTACACAAATATGGAGCTGGCTCACAAGTTACTAGAAAGAAAAACTCATTTAGTAGGTACGCTTAGAAAAAATCGTAAAAATAATCCAAAAGATCTTGCGGCGAAAAGGCGAAGCATATAGTCAAGAGAGTAATACAGGAGTTGTAATTATAAAATGGCAAGACAAACGGGATGTCCTTTATCTACCAAGCATACTGGTCAAATGATCAAAGTACCAATACGGCGCAATGCGGATATAGAGAAGCCAGATGTCGTTGCTGACTATAATACATGTAAATCTTTTATCGATTTATCGGACCAAATCAAAGCATATTCCTCAGCTTTGAGAAAGGGAATTAAATGGTACCGAAAAATTGCAGTGGAATTGCTTTTGGGAGCGGCTATGGTAAATGCGTACATATTGTTTAGGGTAGTAACTGGACAAAAAAAGACAGCATTTAGAGAAGAAGTTGCTACATTTACATCTTTTCCAAGAAAACCAAAATGAGCGAAGAGATTCACAAATAAACGCAAATCGAGTGAAACATAATATGTTGGAAGACGTCGGTACTGCTAACCGGCGAAGATGCTGCTTTTGTTATTCCAAAATATCCCAAGAAAAGGGCAGGTCGGCACAAACTAGATGGAAGTGCATTCAGTGCGATAAGTACTACTGGGTGACTTGTTTCACCGAGTGTCATGTCTGCTAAAAAGAATAATTATTTTTATGCTTTTAAAAACTGTGTACCTTGTGTACCTAATCTGTACTTTGAGCTTCTAAAATGTCTTTAATTTGTCCTAATAAAAATGTCTTCAAGAATAAATTTTGTTTTTGTTCGACAAAAATTAAAAAACCTTGTATTTAACGCCATTTATACAAAAATTTCGTGTGCTAATCATTACATTTTATACGCCAGGCCACGCTTTTGAAATTACCATTGATTTATATGGCTACTGAGAATCACCGGCGAGCTACAGGCTTAATTACAATAGTTTTCCTGTGAATCACGGCTGATTCACGTGGCATAAACTAATATGCTAAATACCTGTGAGACACACTTGATTCACGTGGCAGTTAAGGTGATATTTACCACGGGCCCCATACATTAACTAATTTACATAAACCTGAGGGTAGTACATTTAAAACACAGGTAAAACAGCTATAAGACACAAAGATTAAAAATTTCAGAAGAAAAGGAAAACCGTTATTATTTATTTCTAGAAGGGTTTTCTCTAAGAGGTCAAGTAAGGCATCATCATAAATAAATCGTTTACAAAGTTCTGAATATTTTTGTCTATTTTTTATCTCCCGAATTGTCCGCGGCAACTTATTGAAGATTTTTGGTTCTATTACAGAATTACATCTTTGGCTTCCATCGAATCTGCGAATTATTAGATGTCTTTCAGTTAGTTGTCTGGTTTCATGTTGGTGACTTATGTAGTTTTTATCTTTAAGTTTATACCAGAATACACAACTGCAGTATAGATATAAGGATCTGATATTAAGTATTTTGGCATCATATAAAAGCGAGGTGTGGTCTTTTTTATAGATTATTTTGATTATATAATGTTGAACAGTTTTTTCGGATTCAAGAGCATTATTGTAGAGCCCACCCCAGGTCGCTATACCATAGCATATCAGAGATTCCACAAATGATTGGTACAACATCATTATAGTTTTTTATCCAATATATTTCTAATAAGGAAAAATTTATGAATTAAGCTTTTGAGTTTTGAATGTGTGGTGTCCATTTTAATTTTTTGTCTATTATTATACCTACATGTTTAGTGTTTTCTACTAATTTTGTAATAAACTTTTGTTGTTTATCAATAACCATTTCCTTAAAATTTGGCCGTTTTGCATCTGTTATAGAAAATGCGTCATAAACAGTTTTTAAAATATTTAGGGATAATTTATACTTGTTTAACCACATCTTTACCTTCCTCATGCCATTTATGAGTTTCGGTCTTACAAGATTCCATGTAACATGCTTAAATACAAGAACTGTGTCATCTGCGTAAGATAGTGCCATGCCACCTATATGCAAGGATAAAATGGAGTTTATATATAAAGAGTAAGGGTCCCAGCACTGTGCCTTGGGACACTCCAATTTGGTCACTCAGGAAATCTCTAATTTTTACCATTTGCTTTCTTTCTTCTAGATAGTTGTTAAAGAGCCTCAACACTACACCCCTAATTCCATATCTTTCGAGAACATGAAGTAACTTGGAATGGGGTATAGTGTCGAAGGCCTTTGCTGATCCATAAAAACCGCAACAATTTTTTTTAAAACCTGTTCCAGTTCATATTTTATGTTTTCTATTAGACTATACATTGCATCATTTGTACCACTTTTTTTTTTGAAAACAAAATTGATTTTTTTAAGTACTTTATTTTTAATTAGGTAGTCATATAATCTTTCTTTTATTAAGGTTATTGGTCTATACTTCCTTTTTTCTAAATTGGTGTAATAATTGAAGTTTTTAGTTCTTCAGGTATCTCTGCTGATGAGAAAATAAGGTTAAATATATATTTAAGTGGTTCAACAGTATATGGATGACCATCTCAGAAGTTATGTCATCTGGACCTGGGGAACGGTTTTTCTGTAATGAATTCATATGAAGTATTAGTTCATTTTTTGTTATAGGCTTTAACGACATGGAGTTTAAGAAAGATGGATACTTTAGATTAGGCTTTGTGGTTGTATCAGGAATTTGACATGCCGTACTCGTTCCTATTTTAGAGAAATATTCATTACAGAAATTGGCCATCTCTGTGTCATCTTCAGTATTTATTATTTAGATCTTTCATATAAATGTCTCGGTTAGAAGCATCACTCAGAATTTCATACATCTTTTTAATATCATGTTTTGTATTTTGCAGTTTGTTTATATAGTAGTAGTTATTATTTTCTGAAAATTATTTCTATAAGTTTTATATTCAAGTTTCAGTGTGCCATTATTTTTATTTTTTAATAACTTTTTCTTCATTTGGTCACTTTTTTTAATTGAAGTAATAATACCTTCAGTTATCCAGGGTTTAATGTTTGTGTGTCTTTTTTTTGTTGTATATCTTATTTATTGTACATTTATTTTTTATGGAACTAAAAATGTTTATGAAGTTTTGATATGCCAGGGTTAAGTTTTTTATTTCATATACTTCCTGCCAGGTTTGATTTTGCATAGGTTCTATAAACTTTTGCTTTTCAAAAATTGTATAATGAGTTTTTAGGTACTTCGTATTACCAGTAGGGTAGTCTAGCTTGGAGAAAATCTCTAGATAAATAGGGAAATGATCTGTTATATAAGTCTCTAAGATGTAAGGATTTAAATTTAATTTGTTTCTTTGTGGATGAGTGATTAAGTGACCTGTAACCATAGTAAAGGAGCATAGTTATATAGATATCAATGTTGAAATCGCGAATTATAATGCTAATGCCTTCTTTTTTTGGTAAATTATTAAGATAAAAATCAAAGTCATTAAGAAATACATTTTTTGAGGTGTTGGGAGATCTGTAGCATGCTATGAGTGAATACTGTATAGAGCTTAAGGAAAATGTAAGTTTAGTTAGCATTATTTTTGAGGTAGGGAGAGTTGTATGTTCTATTTCAAATTGAATACCATCTCTAATGTATATAATTATAAACCCATCACAAATATTATTTGAACTATTGTTACAATATTAAGTCTTAATTTCCTCTGTTGAACTTAAAGCAAATAGAGCATATTTTTAAAGTTAATCCAACATTCCATTATTGAAAATTTAATTACTTTTACATATTTTATAATTATTTATATCTTCCAGGCGTTTGGGATAATTTTAAACCTTATTCTAGGTTGTTAAAGCTCCCTTCTAAGTGTTTACAGTCATTTTTGTGGATTTTTGCTACCCTTGTAAATTTATCATATTTTCCATAGATTCGAAATAAATTTTCCATGTCAAGCTATTGACAATCGTGTACCACGCTTTTGAACTAATTTACTAGTTTCGTTGATTGAAGAGGCGAGAAGATACGCATATTTACGGGCAAAAACGTGACCCAAAAAGCGCGCGGCGGGTAGATGGCGCCACGCTCAAACGCGCGCGGAAATCTTTTTGCCGTTTGTGTCTCATTATTGTTTAGCGGAGCTCGCCAGCATCGTCTAAGGGAGTTTTTGCATGTTTGGCGTATTATTTTGTATTATTATTGTTTTGAATTATGTCAAATTCAAGCAAAATTAATGAGTGTGCTTATCGGGGATGTACTAATACTAGGAAGAGAAAAAACAATTCTCTTAGTTTTTTGAAAATTCTTTTAGTTTTTTTAAATGGGAAACTGAAAAATACCAGCAAACGAGAGAAAAACAAACTTCTAAGAAGCCGTATAGCAAAATACGTATCGTATCTAATCAATGATTGAAAATTAAATCTTGCCTCTTCAGTCAATGTTTAAACAAATAAAATCAAAAATATTGATAAAGATTGTTTAAATAATCTTTATATGTAAATACTTTTACTACCATTTATTTATGATTATTTCGTTATGTAAAATTTTCTGCTAAAAACATATACGAACCCCGTCTTATTTCAGTTGGCCCGCTTAGTAAAAAATGAATTTATTCTTTTATCGAATCTTTATTCCACAATATTACAATACAAAAAGTATCTCATATAAACATTATGTGTTGTCTCTAAAATTAGATTTCGGTTGATTGATAAATTTTTGAATCATATTTCAAATAGTAGAAATAAATTTCTTGTTTCTATTTTTTATTTTATTTTAACTCTTTAGGCATATACAAGGGTTCTATTCATTAGGTTCGAAATCCACTAACAAGAAATTTGGGATAGTTTTAATCAGGGGTAGTATCAGAACTTAATAAACCCTATGCCTCAAAGAATTGCTGTCTGTTTTGCTTGACTGTTTTAAAAAATAAATATATGTTCAATATAAATGAGTTTACTTTCCCATTTTGTTGTGTTTATAGAGTAAGTAAAGCTTATTATTTGTTTAAAACTATATAACACTATAAAATTTGTCTTTTTTTTTTGGGGGTTTAAACAGAAATTATTAAGAATTTTCAATTGGGCCAACTGAAGTGGGACGGGGCTCGTATAATATGAACAATGTAATTACATGGCGATTATTCATAATGCCCAATGCCCGGGCAATTTAAGAAATATGATGCTATTTATTAAACCAGAGTATTAACCCAAAAATAATCCAATTTTACCATTTTCTTTGGTTGGATATATAGGGTTGGATTGTTTTTGGGTTATGTATGCTGCTTATGTATTTTTGAAATCAATTATTTTCTTGGGTATTGGTAATTGTTAAAACATAAAATTTATCTTGCTTTAACATATAATTTTAATAACGTTTCGGTCTTAATTTTCTTGACCTTTATCAAATCTACAATAGACATTTTTAGATTTAAAAAAAATACATTTAAAAGTTTTCAGCTAAAAACTTACCCTATAAAACATAAAAGTCAATCTAAAGGTGAGTAACATATACAGGGTGTTCCGTTGATCATGTTACAAACTTCTATGGCAGATAGAAAACGTCAAAAGAAAAACAAAAGTTCATATAAACATGGGTCCGGAAAAGCTTCCTCAGGGAGCTAGAGCTCTTTGAAAATAACCTTTAAAAACTAGTTTTTTTTTATAGCTCTGGAACTACTTTAGCTACCGCAACCAATTTTGGGAGGTAAATTATTGTTAGTACGTTTATTCTTTTGAACCTACTAAATAAAAAAAATATTTACCAGGGGCTTCAGAATCAGGAGAGTATTTGGTAAATTTGGGCCAATTTCTTTAAGACTTTAATTTCTGCCCCAACATGGTTTGGACATTAGATTATGATGTTCCTATACTTTTTACATAAAAAAAGGTGCTCTTAGTATAAGTCGGTAAATATCACCGTTTTTGTGGAAATTGACTAAAACCAAACTAAGATGCTGTATCTTGAATTAATTATTTTAATAATAATAATAATGCTAATTCATTGCCACTGTCAGTATTTTTTAAATTTGTCACTGTCAGTATTTTTTACATGATATTAATTCCCTTTTTATTACGGTTAAGTAATGGATTACACTTTTGCTGAATACGCCGATATGCTTTTAATTTATGGGGAAGTTCGATGTAATGGTAGAGCTGCTTCTGGACTATATGAAGAGTGGTTTCCCGAAAGGCAAATCTTAGCTCACACACTTTTTGAAAGGGTCAATCAACGGCTCAGGGAGACTGGCTCTGTTAAAATAAAACGCCAAGATAATGGCGCGCAAAGAAACATCCGAATCCCGGATTTTGAGGAAGAAGTGCTTCAGCGATTTGAAGATAACCCATCAGTAAATACTCGAGCAGTTGCTGATGCGATGCATGTAAATCATGTTAGGGTATGGAACGTTGTTAATGAACAGCTTCTTCGGCCCTACCACCTGCAAAAGGTGGAATCATTAGGACCCAATGATTTTAGGCCCCGCGTGAATTTTTGCCAGTGGTTTCTTGACCGGTGTACAGAAGAACCTCAATTTCCAAAATATCTCCTTTTTACTGACAAGGCTTTATTTACAAAAGAAGGCATTTTTAATTCTAAGAATAATCATGTGTGAAGTGAGGAAAACCCTTGGTGGATGATGAATACCCATGGTATTCATTTTAGCAACTATTAACATAAGTTTTCGGTCATTTGTGGGCCGGCATTGTTGGAGAACGCTAAATTGGTCCAATTATGTTGCCTCCTCGTTTAACGGGAAATATTTATTTAATTTTTTTAAGAAATGTACTGCCAGAACTATTAGATGATCTGCCCCTAAATATACGACAGAACTTATGGCTACAACTCGATGGAGCGCCAGCTCATTTTCCACTTATTGTCCGCGAGTTTATAAATGAAAATTTTGGAAGGCGCTGGATTGGCCGCGGAGGCCCTGTCACCTGGCCAGCGCGCTCACCAGATTTGACACCGTTAGATTTTTTTTTTGGGGGCATATGAAAAGTCTCGTATATGAAACTCCAGTCGAGTCAGAAGAAGACCTGGTGGCCAGAATTTCCGCAGCTGCTGAAGTAATCCAAACCACGCCTGATATTTTTAACCACGTCAACCTTAATATGGTGCGTAGATACAATAAATGTATCGATCGTGGTGGCCGGCATTTTGAGCAATTAATATTTTAAGTTTATTTTTGTAATACCAATTTTTAATAAAATTTGTTTACGTTTCTAAAATTGTTAATTTGTTGGTTTTTTAGTACACTTAAAATCATTTAAACATTTTATGCCTCAAGGTAATTAAAGTGACAGTTAATTAATTTGAGTACCAATTTAATAAAGTGGCTACCTTAACTTTTTTTAAACATTTATTTTATATTTACGCCAGATTTTTTTTTTAATTGTTTATTAATAATAATAGATAATTTATTTTTGTATCTCATAACTTGCTTTTCGTCAATTTTCACAAAAACGGTGATATTTATCATTTACCGACTTTTACTAAGAGCACCTTTTTTATGTAAAAAGCATAGGAACATCATAATCTAATACCCAAACGGGCAGAAAATAAAGTCTTAAAGAAATGGGCCCAAATTTACCAAATACTCCCCTGATTCTGAAGCCCCTGGTAAATATTTTTTTTATTTAGTAGGTTCAAAAGAATAAACGTACTAACAATAATTTTCCTCCCAAAATTGGTTGCGGTAGCTAAAGTAGTTCCAGAGCTATTAAAAAAAAGCTAGTTTTTAAAGGTTATTTTCAAAGAGCTCTAGCTCCCTGAGGAAGCTTTTCCAGACCCATGTTTATATGAACTTTTGTTTTTCTTTTGACGTTTTCTATCTGCCATAGAAGTTTGTAACATGATGAACAGAACACCCTGTATATGTTTTTAAGGTTAATTTTTTTTCAAGGTATTTTTTTTTAATTTATAAGCCGTAGGCCCAAAAGCTTAAAACACTTTACCATATGTATATTTTTGCACCTTGTATAAAAAATAACAGCCTCTGGTTCTGCCAAAATGTAGGCAAACTCTATAATATACTGTACTTTTAAAAATAAGCAAAAGTATATTACTTATATTACTTATTAGATTTTATACTTAAAAATTAGAAAAAAAACAAAATATGAAACTAAACTTTTCAATATTTTCTCCCAAATTTATACTATGGAATATGCGAATATGTCCTCAAACAGAAATAGGGCAACGCGAAAACTCCCATTTCTCTGCGATATTATGTCTGGTAATTTTTAATACCAAGGCTGCCAAGCGAGTTTCATCATTCCTACGTATGGGGGCGCCACCTCTTAGCTTCTAAATTGCTAGATAAAGCAAAGAACGGCTGGCTGCCGCGGTCACGAAATTTTATACAGTATTTGCGCATCTTTTCCCTTTTCAATCAACGCTAGTTTATTAAAACTGCCTCAACTGTGTGTCAAAAATCCGAGAATTTATTTGCTTTAAAATGGTATGAAAGTTACTTTAACTTCCTTAAATTCATGAAAACGAAATAGCTTCAAACTTTAGCTGGTTTAAAAGTATATTGACACCGTTGAATTGAAAATTACTTTGATGTGTCCGAAAAAGCCGCGGATTTTTCTGCTATCGGGAAGTTAAAAAATTATTCGAGGCAATTGAATGCCTCATCATAGAGGTGAGATATGAATTTAAGTGACCGATCATTTGGTCATTTTTCTAGATTGTACAAAGGGTTGTAGTTTTTGCTTTAAATCACTTAAAAAGATCATCTTCATTCACACAACTAATCCTAGCATTTTTTTTTTTGACAAAGGAGAACTCTTGGGACACTTAACAACAAGGTCTTGTAAGAAGGATTTTTCGATAGAAAAGCTTCGTTAAGCCTAAGGCATTTATTTGACGGTAAAAAACATTGCAGTAATGCAGCCCCCACCGCTAACTAATTCTTCTTCACTACTTCTACATGACTTAACCCTTTCGTCTCTGAATTAAAATATTTTAGTTTAAGTAATAAATAGTGTAAAGTATTATTGTTAGGATGCCTAACAATGAATTTTTATTAATATAAATTTTTGTCAATAGTCAGGGAATGGTGGAGGGGGTGGTACTAGCAGGTATTTATGGTGGTACACACGTGTACCAACAGGTATGATCGAAAATTTAATAAAAACAGCTATACCAACATTTATTCACAAAAATAAATACAAAAACGGCTGTGCAAAGTAGAAAATGAACCTAATTAACTATTTGGTATGATATAACATAAAACAGAACTTGCACAATGGAATATTGCACTCTCGGCAAATAGTTTTTATGTTCTTGTTTGTTTTTTCTCTTCAGAGCATCTAGTGCATCTTTTTCTGGTTGATCCCTCTACAGGCAGATGTAATGCTGAAGATCCGTATAATTTTTTTTTTCTTGAAGGTGCGCCTTGTTTCGGTAATGGTAAACTTGTATATCGTATACCTTCTGCTACTAGTTCTTCTGCAAGTGTAGTAAGGATGGAAAGAACAGAAATGCTCTCTCTTTGCTGATTTTCGATCATGATCATATAGTCCAATAAATTGATCAGCCCGATCAACCCCTTGGATTTTTTTTCTGTAAAAAAAAATGGCCTCTGGACATTTGATATTTTGTCGTTCACCGGTTTTGCTTTTTTTGATAATTGTTGTCAAATTAGGGTTATGACAGTTATTCATTAGCAAAACTTCCTTTGTGTCCTGCCACTTTACACAAAGTAATCCAGAAGAAGTGCGTGTAAATTCAGATTCCCTGTTTTGGAGTTTGTCTCCCATAGTTGGTACATTCTTGCGATTGGACATGCAAGTTCCCAAGGCTGCATATTCTAGTGAAAGTAACAAATTCACACTTGTAAAAAAGCGATCAAAACACAACACAACATCATTTTCTTTAACTGAAGACGCAAGAGCTGTTACGACTCGCTCTCCTAAAGTTAGGGATTGATTTTTAGCGTGAATTGGGTCCTCTTTTCCAGAATATACATTGAGATCATACGTATAGCCGGAATCTGCATCGCAGCGAAGCCATAGTTTTAAGCCCCTCTTGGTTGGTTTGAGGGGCATATATTGTTTGCATTGTAAAGAAGATCGACCCTTGAATTTGGTCATAGGTTCGTCTGATACTGGCTCTCCTGGCGATATTTTGGAAACGTGTATTTGAAACAAGATAATAAATCTTCAATATAATATGTTTTTGAAGCATTTGGGGCTTTTTGAGGAGAAGCAAAGTAAATGTTTAAGCCTTCCTTTTCCTTTTTTTTAATTGGTTTAATATTTTCAGACGTTCATTCGTACAATTTGCAATATGCAAATAAAGAGAATGAGGAAATAGTTTATGAAAAATTTGCATAGGTATCAACTGCTTGGTGATATCTAGATCCAGCATACACTCTCTTTCAGGAGGAAGGATTTTAGCAGGCTCAAATTTTTCGTCAGGAATGACCCAGTCAAGAACTAGGTTTCTATCAACAATTACCTGTGGTGGTTGCGCAGAGTTTATGTCTGAGTTTCGATGCACAGTGGTTTGCATTGTTTCCGATAAAGACGACGAAGACATATCGGACGTATCACTGCCAGCTTCTTCATCGGAATCTGGTTCATAATTATCACTGAAGCCAGCAGAAAATGGTTCTGAATCTGAGGATTCTTCAATAAGCTTTTCCAGCTCTTTTCGTGAAAGCGGACGGCGGCGATCCATATTGAAGCTGAAATCAAATAAACGTAATTACAGACCTGTTGGTATACATGTGTGCCATCATAATCATACCTGCTGGTACATATATGTAACACGCTAACATACCCAAAAATACAAAAATAAAACATAGTTTTGACCTACTTTTGTAACAGCACTGCACTTGCAATTAAATAATAAATAAAACTTTGCATAAATAAGCACTTTGAGTGTCCTAAATAACTGATTTTATTACAGCAATACTGCCGTTACTAAATACACGTGCTAACTAAATCAACATAACCACACATTTACCACAATGCATATTGTAGGTACACTGCGGAAGCCTGATACACCGGACCGGTACACATTTATACCAAATAAAACGCTTTATTTTACAAACAGGAATTTTTAAATTTGCCTGGTACATATGTGTACCGTTCGGGACGAAAGGGTTAAGAAGCGTTATTAATAAGAAGTAGCGCTTTTTCAAGAATCTTGTTTTCCCTCAACAGTTTTCTTACAAAACATTGGTTTGTTTAAACACTGCTGAAGTCTATCTCGAAGCACTTTCCAAAACAATGTAACTAACCTAGTAATTTTATTGTGCGATCCAATTTCGCTATAAATGCCTTGACAGCTTCCGAATCAATCAACAACTGTTCTGACTTGTACTACGTTGAACGTTTAATTCTAAAAAAACGGCTTTAATAGGAAATCGGAAGATGGCAGCACCTACTTCGGAGGTTGGGCACGCATGGCCCACCCGATCGAACACTTCGCGGTCGTCGAGGTGGCCAAGCCGAACATAGGCGAGACTCGGCCGAGTCGCGTGCGAGCCGACGTCACCGTGAACCTCTCGGTGAAAACGGAAGTGAAAGCCGAGTGGGAGAACTTGCGGAAGCACGACGTTTGTTTCTTGGTTACCGTTAAACCGCCCAATTCGATTGGTACGTACCTTAGCGGTTCCTTTTTTTTATAATCGTTTTTTTTTTGTTACTGTAGGTACAAGATACAAGTACAAAGAGCCGTTTGTACCGCAGGTGGGGCTGCACTGTATCAGGGGCTGCGAGATCGAAGGGATGCTCGATAGTAACGGGAGGGTGATCGAGGACGGGCCCGATCCCAAGCCCATTTTGCCTGGTAAATTGAATAAATTTTTTATTTGTCGATTTTAATCGAAGTAATTTCAGTTTTTGTTAAATATTCATCAACAAAATTAAGATGATAGTTATTTAGATGCCACGTTGGGATTTTAGGGACGGTTCTTCATATTTTGGTCCTTTGAGTCAAAAACGACTGCAGACATTAAATTTTACTGCTTTAATGTAATTTACCCGTAAAATCGTAAAAGGTTTAATATTATTTATTATCATCAGAAAAGCACTTTTTTAAAATAAATCCTAGAAAACCTGTGCAAAAATTCTAGAAAGCATTTGCAGAAAGCTATATAAAACTAGGTGACAATTTATTCCTATTTAAGGAATTGGTAAAGAATCTAGGTCTTATTGTGGATTGCAAGTTATAATTTAAGGAGCATATTATTCATTGCTTAAAAACGTCGTATTCAATGCTCAAGCTAATTAACTCGCATATACACTATTTGTCAAAGGAAATTAAGGCCATGCTTTGCAACGCATTAATGCTTTTCCATTTAAGTTATTCTGATAATTTATATGGACCATTTTTGGACAGGCTGGATATAAGAAGATTCCGAAAAACACGAAAATTTTCGTCATAAGGCCTAGATAAAGGATTTTTCAAAAATTACCCTAATTGCTTTATATAGTTGACTCACATAAAATTATATAATATAAATGTCCTCCATACCTGTACTAGAAGATAAAATATAAAATAGATGTACATAAGGCAAATATCCTAAAACTTCTTACAATATCTATTCCAAATTCATAAATCTGATAATTAAAAAACTATTCAAGGCAACTCAGTGAGGTGTACACTCACAGTTGAAGCAATTCTTAGAGAACAATTTCATATATGAAGAATTTTTGTAGCTTAAGAATTGCCTGAGCTAGACATAGATTTAGGAAACATAGAGCTGAAGGGCAAAAATGAGAATTTTATGATGTAAATTGCAAGTACGTCATAGAAACACATTTTTAAGTATAACTGAAAAACTGTTTGAGTAATTTTAATGATTTTTGTGTAGAGTGTACAGGGATTTCTGGGGATGGATTTAATGTATAAAACATCTTTTTAGGTGCATTATTTAATGAGTTAAGGCAATTTCGGTTAAGTACAATTTTTTTCATAAAATGTTAACTTTTATTCAAGATAATTGAAAAACTAGTCAAGGCATTTCAATAACGTTCTCACTTAAAGTTAAAGCGATTATTAGAGAACAACTTGATATATGAAGAATTTTTGTGGATTTCATATATGAAACATCTTTTTAGGTGCATTATTTAATGAGTTAAGGCAATTTCGGTTAAGTATAATTTTTTTCATAAAATTTCAACTTTCATCCAAGATAATTTAAAAACTAGTCGAGGAATCTCAATGAGGTTTTCACTTAAAGTTGTAATGACTATTAGAGAATAATTTGATATATGAAGAATTTCTGTAGGTCAAGAATTACCTCAGCTAGACTCAAATTTATAAGATATAAGTACAAGGAGCAATAAGTCCAAGGCACATAAATCAAATAACCACACTTTTGAGTATAACTCAAAAAATCTTTGAGGAATTTTCATAATTTTATTAGTAGAGTATACAGGGATTCCTGAAGATGGATTTCATATATGAAACATCTTTTTAGGTGCATTATTTAATGAGTTAAGGCAATTTCGGTTAAGTACAATTTTTTTCATAAAATTTTAACTTTCATCCAAGATAATTTAAAAACTAGTCGAGGTATCTCAATGACGTTTTCTCTTAAATTCCAAATCCAATATCTCAAAAACTAAAGGGAATATTCTCATAAAATAACAAGTTGAATATTCAAAGGAATATTTCTAAAATAGTAAATAAGTTTAAATCGATCCAAACAAGAATTTAATAAATATTGGCACTTTAAGACGACATATAGTCATCAAATTAGCCACACACCTAAAGGTTCAAAATCTTAAAAGCTTACGGGAATATTCTAATAAAATAAAAAACAGAATATTCAAAAGTATATTCTTGACAAATTTTGTTAGAAAAGATTAAAAAATATCGACTCCTTTTAGTAGTGCTGTTAAAGAATGAATGTTTGATTTTAAAGGTGTCTACTCATTTTAATATTCAAAATCTCGAAAACTGAAGGGAATATTCTCATAAAACAAAAATGAGAATATTCAGAGGAATTTTCCTTAGAAATTTCTTTTAAAGTTTGACTAGATTTAAGCATTTTTTTTTTAAATATTGGCCCTTTTAAATAGTGGTAGTAAAAAGTGACCTTCAATCTTTTCTTTAAGGCGAGTGTCACTTAAAAGTACAAAAACTAATAGGAATATTTTCATGAAATAAACAGCAGAACATTCTCAGAAATGTTCTGGACAAATTCTGACTCATCGAGGTATCTCAATTACGTTCTCTCTTAAAGTTGAAGCAATTCTAAGTTTGATATATCAATAATTTTTGTAGCTCAAGAATAGCCAATAAGTACATCAAATAAACACACTTTTCAGTACAACTCAAAAAGCCTTTAAAAGGAATTTTGATATTTTTTCTAGTAGAGCAATGTCCGCATATTTTGGTCCTTCGAGTCAAACTTTTCATGACATTTTTCGCGATTCATTTGGACCCATTTCTGTTTATTAATCCGTTTGCTGCTAACTGTTAATTTTACATTGTCTTTTCTTAAATTCAATAAAATTAAGAGTCTGAGGAGTCAAAATATGAGGAGCGATAATCCTCCCATTTTGGTCCTTTGAGCCGAACTTCCGTTCTCATATAACTGCACATACATAAATTTGGTATCACTCAGGTGACCGTAGAACCTTCAGAGTTTGGCTGGACTGTAACCAATACAGGGAGGACATGAGCGAGGTAAACAAAGGCAAAGAGGACGTCTACGAGAGTTTCAACATAATCATCCGTAGAAAACCCAAGGAGAACAATTTCAAGGCCGTTTTGGAGACCATTAGGTAAATCCTTCTTAATATATTCAAACTGTTATTTAAACTGTATATTCAAACTCTCTCATCCCAATTTCCAAGAAATAGTCCATCTTCTTTCAAAGAGACCGTTTTACGTTAAACAGTAATGAAAGAAACTAAGTCACTGCTCTCAGATTTATTAAAATAAAAGTCAAAGGGTTACACGGGTTTCGCCCATCATAGACATCATCAGATCCAATTGTGCATTCACCAATAAAAAAGAAAGAACAAAGAAGAAGAAGCAGAGAACAACACTACATAATACAAGTCAAGGGTAGAAATTAAGTTAAAATTGATTCGAAATTTGAAAATAATTATTTCTACCCTTGACTTGTATCATGTAGTGTTGTTCTCTGCTTCTTCTTTGTTCTTTCTTTTTTATTGGCGAATGCACAATTGGATCTGATGATGCCTAGTATGGGCGAAACCCGTGTAACCCTTTGACTTTTATTTTAATAAATCTGAGACCTGTGACTTACAATTTGTTTCATCGCTATTTTCTTCTCATCGCGATTTTAGAGAACTGATGAACACCGAATGCGTCGTACCCGAGTGGCTCCACGACATAATTTTGGGTTACGGCGATCCCAGCGCCGCCCACTACGGCAAAATGCCGAACCAAATCGCCACCTTAGACTATAACGACACGTTCATAGACGCGAACCATTTGAGGTCCTGTTTTCCCGATTATCAGATCAAATTGAAAATCGACGATCCTAAGAATCTGGTGCGACCGTTCCGGTTGACCTTTGAAGATCTGGGAGTGGATGAGGAGGAGGAGGAGGGCGGGGGCAGGAAGGTTATCGTGGTGGAACCTCATAAGATACCGCGCAGGGGTCCGTATCATTTTAACGAACCTAAGAAGTGAGTGTCATTCTTTTTTTACATCGTTCATTATTATTTTAAATGGTTTTAAAGGCGAACATTTGTTAGTAGTGTCATGTAATTTATTTTTTTTACCTGTAAACTTTATGGTCATAAGATATAACTAAGAAATTAGTTTTACAAACTAAAATCTTGAACAATTTCTTATTATCCCAGGGTCAATCTATTTCATTATTGCGAATTTGTCTGGGTCTAATTACGATTAATCACGTTTTACTCGACAACCTTAAGGTTATGTAAGAAAAGTATAGATACAAAAACTATAGATTTTTTTGTCATCTATAATTTTTAGTAAAAACATTTTTTTCTGAGGCCATTATTATCTGCAAAAAATCCGTTTTTCATAAACACTACCATTAACCCCCCACCCACCCCACACAAGTTACCAGTAAGAAATTGTCTTTAAAAATCATTGATTTCTAAAATAATCCGCATGAATAACAGTTGGTTTCGTCGTTAATATCTAATCGAATAACACAGTTTTTTTATTTATATTTAATATAATTATATACATGTATATTAATAAGTATTTGATAAAAAAACAGTGCTACTAAATTGGACATTATGGACGAAAAACGGTGATTTTTCAAAAAAAAATTCTACTGGGCAAATGTTTGGGGTGGGTGGGGGGTACGGGTTGTGTTAATGGAAAACAATGTTTTTTCAGAAAATACATTTTCAATATTTAATTTGATAACACGGATTATTTAAATTTGATATAATTTTACATATAAATATTTAGTATAAAAACAGTGCTATTAAATTGGATAATATGGACGAAAAACGGTGATTTTTCAAAAAAAAATTCTACTGGGCAAATGTTTGGGTGGGTGGGGGGATACGGGTTGTGTTAATGGAAAACAATGTTTTTTCAGAAAATACATTTTCAATATTTAATTTGATAACACGGATTATTTAAATTTGATATAATTTTACATATAAATATTTAGTATAAAAACAGTGCTATTAAATTGGATAATATGGATGAAAAACAGTGATTTTTCAGAAGAATTTCATCAAATATTTGAGGTGTAATAAACTAGCTATATAAATCCCTTATCAATTTTTTTAACGCCAAAATGTTCTTTTTTGTGTAAACAGAATTGTATATGATATACGTATATTTTACGGTTTAATAAATATTTCTGACCCTATATGGTAGATAAATATACAAGCAGTTTTAATTGAAAAATTGCATTTTTGAACCTAGTTAACCCCTTGTTGCATGATTTTTTATTTTTGTCGGAAAAAAATATATAAGATAAGTTTTACAAACTTATTCAGTTATTCAGTATGGAATCGAATAAAACAATTTCTGTCTTTATTTAAGCATAGGGGTATTTGGCACTTAACATAATAAATGTACGTCTGGGATTTGCACTCTGGATGCTTGCATCTATTTCTGTCATTCTCCCTCCATTCTGGCAAATGATCGATTCCGTCTTTTCGAACTTCAGTTTGGGGTATTTCAGTCGTAGGGCCACGTTTCTTCTTTTGCAAATAAGCATTTTCAAGATTGGCGCTAGGTCGTCCACGTTTTCTGGTTAATACAGATTTCCCACTACCACACTTTAAAATCTGCAAGTGGCATATATATTATTTTGCCTTCTCCATAAAAGCCAACTATTTACAACGCACATGTCCATAAAATGAAAGAAAATGCGAAGATACTATTTCTTGGATCTAATTTTAATGCGATAGTAACCGAGCATAGAGTCTAATAAGTCTGCACCTCCCATGTATTCATAATATTTCAAAATTGTTTGCGGGCACTCGACATTCTTGTAGCATTTCTCGCTTCTAAAAAATCTTTGCTTAGTTCCCGTTGGCTGTGAACCGACGTAAAGTTGAGACAATTTTATTGTCATACCAGCAAACGGTACTTAACTTTACATCGTCATTAATAGCAGTTTTCTCTTGCCAAGATCCTCGTCCAAGTTTTTTAAACTCTTTTTCTGACAGCATTTTACATCCTTGAACTCGATTCAAGCGCACAGTTCCAAGAGGATGGATACCATTCTTGTACAAGTAAACCATAAGCGGGACGCTAGTAAACCAATTATCAAAAAAAATCTTATGATTTACGTGTTTGGGGACTCTTTCAACAAGTTTCACCAGCACATTACTACTAGTTCCCAAATCAGGAGCATCGGCAGGAACGATGTTGCTCTGAGAACCAGCAAAAACGTCGAAAGAAAGCCCCACTTGTGTGGCTTTTTTGGATTATATTGTTTGATTGTCGATCTGGCCTTAGTGGGAATAATTTGTTCATCGACCGCAATATGTTCTTCAACAGGAATTATATTTAGTCTTTCTTGTAATCTTCCTAGTAAAGCTCTTATCTTGAATAACTTATCATGACCGGGCTTGCCACGAGGTATAAAATTATCATTATTATTAAAATCGTTTGATTTCTTCCCACATGTTACATGTCATGACCCTAGATATGGCGGGATGGCCTAAATGTGGTGACCAATAGTTCCTAGCTTGAGACAATTGTATGATGGACATATATAAACACATACCAATGAATTGTTCTATTTCATCATCTGTAAGGACGGTTTATATGTTTTTGTAAGCAATATAAATTTGATTCGGTAGTTATCGTCGATATAATTTCATTAGTCAAGGAGAACTTAAAAAACTCTGATGGTGTCTCTAAATCAGCAACCTCTGGGGGCATATTCAGGTTGCCCGTAAATTCAAGCTCCTTTGGATCTTTCCTAAGATTTCCGGTTCTCCAGGATCCTGGATTCACATATTATTCACATCTGTTTCAGGAATGGTTGTCTCGTCATAATCTCCTTCAGGCCAAGAGTCATCACTTTCGTAGGCTAATATATTATGATGGTTTATTGGGATATTATTGTCTTCATCATGACAAATCGGGAACATCACTCTCATTATCCTCCGGTAAATCCCTAACATATTTGCTGTTAATTCCGTAAAATATTTTCGGATCCATCTGAAACCAATCAAACTCTTATTACCACGTATATGTGCATGATATCCCATATATGCATCAAAACAATGTTTCTACCTAATGTCTAAAAAAATTAAAAATATTGCTTGAACTCACCTTCAAATGAAAGTGCAACAAATAAACTATTTATATTTTTTTAATCACGAAACTAACTTTTTACTAAACAAAAATGACACTTTAAAAACATAAACATCGACTACACCGACAAATATGTGATTCTCAACCTGGCAAAGCGCGCCAAAAAAGCGTGCTTTGTTGCTGATGTCGGAATTGTTTTCACGTGTTTATTCCTCGGTCCCAAATATGCTACATCATGCATTTATTTAATTTTTAGATTCTAGGATCTTGAAAATATATTAATTTTAGTATGTATCATATATGACACAAGATGCAGCAAGGGGTTAATGACAAATTGTCTAGAACCAAAAAAAACTCTTTTTTTTTCAAAACTTAATAATTAATCTTAAAAAAACTGAATTTTCATTTATTTTCGATAAAAAATGACCCCTTTTTTTCAGAAAATAAAATACTATTTACCAAAAATTAGGAACTTAATTTTATCAAAAAAGTGATTTTATTGGCTCAACAACATCCCAAACAACAATCAACATCCCATAAATAATTTCTTTAGTTTGATCTTAAAGCCTGGGTTTTAGTATATTGTTTATTTATTCTAGGCACGTCATGCGCCTTATGACATTAACACGCTCACATCAGTTGATAATTTTATGTCCAATCATTAACATGCAATCAGTCTCAAGAAAGTATCAGTTGTATTATTGTTTGCAGCTCTTATAATTAAAAAATGATACTTATTCACGATTGCTATTGTATTTTGTAAAAATTTCCAAAGATTCTGCTAAAAAAAGGCTTTTTGATTTAAATTATTTGTTCAGTCCAGAAACTCGAATTCGTGATTTACTTGAATATTAATTACAAAAATCAATTCTTAATATGAAAAAAGGCCAATGTAGAAATGACCAGAAGCTGCAATTCCAAGCCAAACGTTCCATAATGACAATAAAATACGTTTTATTGACAGCATGAAAGTTAACTAAAAAAATTGCTTCATTTTCTGACTAAACCGTCTCATTGAACAAATAAATAGTTACTAATTTTGATATTTAACCTCCGGAAAAATTGTCTTATGTCTCTTTTTAAGTTAATTGGATATGGGGTTAGTAGTCCAAGAGCTAGTGAACCCTCCGACTAACGGTCTTCATAACAGTGCATAGTTTAGGGGGTGAAATAAACTTTCTCCTGTAAAGTTGAAAATTAAGTATGTGTTTGAGTAAGTCTTTTCAAATAATTGTGTACAATGACAGGCGGTTCTGAACAGCATAAGACCTTGACAGGCGAGGGGAAAGATGCTGAGAGCGTGCGAGTAAGAGGCGTAACGTGAATGCACATAGTGTGAGTAAGACCGTTTATCTAATGGTAAGCAAATCGGTACATTTTTATTTTAATGGTACAAAGGTACATTTCAAGTCAAATTACCTTGAATCGGGTACATTTTGTAAAATATATCCTTCCTTGTTTGATTTCATTAAAGAACTTCGCAATATACAATTCAAAGAAGCTTTTGTGGATTTTTTAATTACACACTGGAGCTCTATTGAAATGACAACATTCATCGGGAATACCATAATAAATTTAAATTACATGAATGCCATACTTATAGTGTCCACAACAATTCTGTTATCTTCAATGTCAACGAAAATTTATCATGCCAACATCATGAGGAAGCCGATACAAAAATAATATACCATATATGCCAAATGGATGAAGATGTAACCGACGTGTTAATAAAAACGTGCGACACAGACATTTTAATACTTATGCTCGGCAACATGGACCATCTCCGCAATAATCATTTAAAAATCTACATGGAATATGGCACCAACAATTTCAAAAAATGGATAAATGTTTTTGAATTGTATGAAAAATTAGGACCCTCGGTATGCCAAAGCTTACCAGGATTTCATGCATTGACCGGTTGTGATTTTAACCCGTCGTTTTTAAGAAGAGGAAAAAAAAGACCTTTTAAAATATTAGAAAAATCTCATCAGTATCTAAAGGCATTTGCAGCGTTAGGAAGTGTAGAAATAATAGAGAAGAAAGAAGATATTTTTCCAATACTTGAGAAATTTGTGTGCCAAATGTACGGATGAAAATGTCAAAGATTGGATAACGCACGTTATGAGAAGTTCCTTGCCACATATGACACGAAAAATATCAACATATTTATGCAAAAAATAATAAGTTATGATTCATCAAATCTACCTCCGTGACAACGCGAACTGCAACAACAATTATTAAGAGCTGCATATATTTCAAATATCTGGTGGAATAGTCATTTAAAGGAACCAATGTTTCTTGCCCCTGAAAATAATGGTTGGCACTTAATCGATGGTCACTACCATTTCAATTGGTTTGAGGGAGATACGGTTCCTGCGCCTGTATACGACATACTTTTACAAGACCCTGCTAATGCTGATACTGTCGAAGCACAGTCAACTGAAACTGAAGATTACATTTCAGGTAACACACAGTTATTTGATTTAATAAGATTCAATATACAGTCTTACGTAATTGAGCGCGATATTCACTTCTTAATAACATTATTAATTAATTAAAATATTTTTTTCTTTTCAGAGGAAGAAAACGATCGAAGAGTCGGATTATGATGGAAGAAGTAGTAGTGAAGAAGTGTCAGATGATGATGATAATTAATGTAAAAAATAATGTAGATTACAAAACAATTAATAAAAAATATTGCATCTATAATTTTGAATTTTATTTAATGACATTCACACTATATGCATTCACGTTACGCCTCTTACTCGCACGTTCTCAGCATCTTTCCCCTCGCCTGTCAAGGTCTTATGCTGTTCAGAACCGCCTGTCACTGTACACAATTATTTGAAAAGACTTACTCAAACACATACTTAATTTTCAACTTTACAGGAGAAAGTTTATTTCACCCCCTAAACTATGCACCTTTCAATTCACCTGGTAGATACTTTTGCTTACTAAAATCGTCTGTCAATTTTTTCCATAATTATCAATAAACAAACTAAATTGTATTAAATTTTGAAGCTTACAGAAGTAAGTTTTTTTATCTTATTTATTTGACATTTAAAAAAATAAAAGGGCTAATGGCGTGCAGGGCTGATGCCTGCCAGGTCATTGTTGTTGGCCTTGGTGTACTATGACTCATCATTCCACAAATTTCTAGCCTTACAGGAAGACCGTTAGTCGAAGGGTTCACTAGCTCTCCTAACATAGATAAACCTCAGTAAGTATTAAAATTTTAATATTACTTATGCGTTTCCTGCTCTATTAGGCCATCTTGAGGGCGCTACAATGGATATGAATAGTGCAAATTAAAATTATTAAATTGTTCGTATCTTTTTAAAATAATACGAACTAAAATTGACTAGAAGTTAAAAGTACATATCACATTTATGTATCTTTATCTCAATTTAATAATTTGCTGAGGATGGGAATGGAATGATGTTTTTCGGGTTTAATTTGACAAACTAAAGGAGAACAACACTATTTGCAGGCGATCCAATCCTTATGAAGAAAATGAAACGATGATATAGAAAAAGGGGGGAAAATTGAAGTCAAAATTAAATTGATACACACTAAATTCGACCTCCATGAACCTAGTTATGATATTCTCTCAAATTGTGAAACTACATCCGGAATTTAGATGTTATTATATTGTGCTTGTAATTTCGAATTTTTTTAGATTAATACCTGATTAAATAACTGTCCAAATGTCATTTATAATTAGTTAGATTTACTGTAGTACAATACAATATTTTAAAAAATCACTAACAAGTTGCCAACAAGGGCATGTTCTGCGTTTCTTTCGTTTATTACTAAATACTTAGTTATGATGAATTATCAACTTTTGGCAAATAAACGTATTATTATTATTATTATTACTATATTCAGTTAATAAATATTGTAAACAATTAATCAACAACCAATACTAAGCAATAATTTAATTATAATAACATTTAAGTGTCTTCAATTCTTGGTTGTCAAGCGATACAATCGAAGATTCGTTAGATAGTGCAACATATTATAGTCATTATGGATTTTTTGTTTTATCTAAGAATTCCATCTCAGCCATTTATTTTAATAAGCTTTAACTTAATTTACCTCACTCTAACCTCGACATTTACAGAAATATGATACCGTTTACGCCGACCCAAACCGAAGCAATAAAGTCCGGAATGCAACCGGGTCTAACTCTGGTCGTCGGTCCGCCCGGTACCGGAAAAACCGACGTTGCCGTCCAAATAATCTCGAACCTCTACCACAACTTCCCGAATCAGAGAACGCTGATCGTGACCCACTCGAATCAGGCGCTGAATCAGTTGTTCGATAAAATCGTCAAGCTGGACATCGACGAGAGACACCTGTTGAGGCTGGGACACGGCGAGGAGGCCCTAGAAACGGAAAAGGTGAGTCATTTAAATTGAAATGCACACATTCTAAACGTGTTTTGTTCATTTTTTAAAATTTTGAGATATATAGATGGCGTTACAATCTATTTTGGTCGTTTAGCATATTCCATAGCACAGGGACAATCTAACTGCATTTTGTTCTACTTCAATTTAACATTCAATAAAAACTAGACAAACTAAGTGTATTTCGTCCAGAGGCGGGAGACATACTAATCAAATTTTCGAGGACAAAACCAAAGTTTACTGAATAAAATACAAGTTGCTTCACTCGGCGAAAAACCTTTTATCTTTCGATGTCAAAGGCAGGCCGCCGAGCTCCTAGCCGACGGGGAACTAGCAAAAAATGTAAAGGGGAAGTCTGGTAAAAGGTACCTATTATTTTACGAGTTTCGTCTAATTCGAACTGTAGGGGAAGACGGAGCACGATTTTATAATAACTTTATTATCTGGAATAAAATTATTATGTAATGTACCTACTTGGGAAAAATATGTAAATTGATAATACTATAAATTATTTGTTTTTATAACCACCAAACTAAATAAATTTTACATTATCAAAGTTTACCTAATTCAAGAACTAAATGGTTAAATTTTTTTTGTTAATAATTAGGTACTTAGGTATCTTATTATAGGTTGTTTTGGTACGACTGGTTTCATTAGGATTTATTTTTAAATCAAAGTCAAAAGTTTGTGTGAGAAAATGCATATATTACTGTTACTTAACTTAATAACTAAAGATAGACATAACTATTAAGTAATGACATGTTTGAATTTTAAATGATTGATTACTCCTTTTTTTGACGTTTTTGTTAATTTTTCAGACTAATAATAGCATTACCAAAGACATTATAAGTAATAAACGTAATGTTTCATTCATAACCAGCCCAATAATGTGGAATTTTATTGTTTTAAAATTAGTAGTGAGAGAGAAAAGGATGGAGAAAGGATTGTGTAGTGTACAAATAATTTTCTATATCAATACGTGTTGTTTTCGTCGCTCTTGTGGTGCAATTTTAAATAGAGGCTAAAATGTCATTACATAATTAATTAACCGTAATATTTTTCATGTGACGACGCTGGTGGTAAAAATACTAAAGTCTTTTGCTGTTTAAACATAAACAAATAAACTTACCGATGAAATTTGGATTTTAATGCTCTACTCTCTTTACTACACAAGAATGCACCATGATCGTTTATTTTGGCATTAATTTTCTCCAAAAAAAGTACGAAAACAACAAAAAACTGATAAAACACACTCTAAACACAAAATACACCCTTAGACTCAATAATTTAAAGCGTTTTTGTTTTAATTCCTTGGCAACATCGCTCGAGATTCATTCATTCATAATTTTTGACAGAACTCGAAAAATAGTAAAACGTGCGTAAGACTGTAGCGCAACGTTGCCGAAGTGACTAAATTTTTTAATGCTCCAAGATATTTTTGTTTGGACTGCTGCTTTTATTAAAATTTTTGCTTTTAAATTAAGTCGATTTTTCTATGAATTTTATTAATATTCGATTAGTTTTTTTTCATTATAAGCTCAGTTATGTTTCCGACTCAAATAACCTTTAAAAGGTATTACATTTTTTAATACTTAAAAAGCGGATAAATAGCTCTGGCAAAAGTGCAATATTGTAAAAGAAGGACAAAACAATGCAGTCTCTTAAGCTGGATTTATACAGACAAATAAAGTAAAATAAGAAATAAAATAAAAATAAAATAAGAGTTAAATGTACAAAAGTTCCATAACGCATTTACATAGCAAAATAATATAATAAAATAAGAAGTTGACCAAAATCCAACTTTCATATTTTATTCATATTTCATTCATATTTTATTTTATGTGAAAACGAAACTGCGCACGTTATTTTGGTCACAACACACCCTCTCAAGACAGAGAGGTACTATAACCTGGCATATAATTGGTTACCCTTATTTCTTATTTATTATTTTAATTGCCTATTTTTGTGAAACGTTGAAGAGTGGACTTTGACGACAAACGGATGACATTTTTTTATTGGGTTTTGGTCCAACAAGGTATAAACTCATAGCAAATTGTTTATATTCATTTGTGTACCTGCTTCCCAGAGGAGACTTGTTCAGAAAAGATAGCTGACTCTTAAGGAATGCACAAGAATCTGCTGGGTAGTTGTCATCTAGGAATTTTTGAACATCGTCCAAAGTAACTCCTACTTCCAGGGATCTTTTTGCGTGAGAGCCTTCCTTTTCCAGAGTTTTAATTTCTTTTCTTAATTGAATTTTTCTTGGAGTTATTGCCGAAATCTTCATTGACGTTTGACAGAACTTATCTTAAAAGTAAAATTTATTTTAGATATACGATACCTGTTTTAATACAAATAATCAAAATTTAACTCAAAACAAGATCAAAATAATTTAAAAAAATTTAAGGTAATGTTTTTTGGAATGTATTGAACTTTACAAACTGAAATAATAAAATCTAACAAAAAATATAGATTTTTTTACTCAGGAGCTAAAAAACTATTATAGGGGTAGCGTCGTATTCATTATTAAATTACTAGGTTTTTCTTAATTTTTATGGTACTTTAAGTAAAACATTTGAGTATAGTGCAAGTGTAATTGTTTTGCATATTATAAAAAAGTTCACAGTGCCGATTCTTTCACTTACCTGTATTATTACATACATCCGTCTGGACAGAAACATTAACCTGCATCGGAGTGTCAGTTTTCACGGAAACGTCACTGAATTCCTTCCTTAATGTGTGACTTGCAATGATGTTAGAATTATCTGTGCCTGGAAAAATAGTACGTAAATTTGTAAATAATTCTGATTTCCCTACATACCAAAAAATTGCAAATATTAAAAGGTACCTTCTATTATACATATTGCCATTATAAGTGCACAAATTAGAAGAAAACATAAAACATACTTGTCGATGCTCTGGTCAGGAACAATGTAGGAATTGCGTCGGGTCTAAGACGTTGATTTGAAGGGGACATAAAACTGCTCTCCGCAAAACGCAAACTACAGATATTAACCCTTTTATAACATTGTTTCGGAGTAAGATCGGCATATCTATGTTCGCCAGTAAATCCAAAAATACCTTTCCAGAGTTGGCACCTATAATCCATTTTTTATATTAATTTAAAAAAAGAAACAGGAACCAGATCATAAAGTAACTAGGAATGCAATCATGAATTTAATAAACAACTAATTCCAATGTACTTACCTATTTTTATTTTTCGGACATCTAAAAAACATTAAACCACTTCCACGCTTTGTAAAACAACTGTCTACCGAACAATAAGTCGACATTTTAATATAATAGATTATAATAATTTGCCAGTCCACCCGGTACAACTAGTAATAAAACGCTCGCACATCAAAACGATTTAAACTCTACTCACTGTGTAACCCAACAGATTCGATTGTAGGAGCGTCGCCCGGCAAATGAAGTGAGGGGCGGTGAATAGGTAATTCGGCGCGTGGAGCCGAGTGAAGCAACTTGTATTTTATTCAGTAAACTTTGACAAAACGCTGTTTGTTCGTCTTTACGGTATGGCTACGTACATTTTAAAATCAGTATTCGCAAAAGGTTAGCATTGCGTTGTTGTTGGTGAACAATTAAAATACTTTTGAGTTAAATATCTCTTGAGTGAAAATGAACGAAGCAGAGCATATTATGGGTGATGTAAATAGAGGTACCAGAAAAGGACAGAAAAACAGAACCAGTAAATAACGTCGAACAGAGATAAGGTGATTAAAGAAATGTGTTTTAGCCTGGTAAGATACATAGATGTTTTTGTCATTAGGTATTCAGATCCTGATCTAGAATTAGCAAATTTTGACCTGAAGTGCCAACAAAAATTTAAATTCATGGAACTATCATCGTTGTTTGATGTAAAAACATAATTTCAACTCAGAGAAAAATAAAAATGGACAAGGTGAAAAATTGGCCAAAATGATGGATGTCAAAAATATCTGGAGGAAAAAATGGAAATTTTCTTGATTTTTTTCAAATAATTTTACAATGGCACCTAATAAAGTAATTGTTTAGGTTTGGAATAAGAACAAGAGTTCCTGTATATCAAAAACTGTTTTTGTCTATTTTTAACTGTGGACAAACAAGGCTTCATAATATTGCTAAGAAAAAATTGCCGGAACGGACATTAAAGACAGGTGCGGTGGAAATATGCGTTCCAAAAAATAGGTTTTAAAAGTGGAAATGTTACAAAATTTATCAAATCACTAAATGACCAAGAGAGCCACTATAATAAAAGTAAAATAACTGAAAGATATAAGTAAGTGTGTAAGTAAGTCACTAAAAGAAAGAAAAAATTATGTCAAAAACCTGAAATAACATTAAAAAATGTGTTTAAAAATCTGGAAAAACTATTCAAAATTCGTGAATAAAAACTTATCCAAAGTTCTGGTTTATTTAAACCTGAAAGGCAAAAAAAATTTTTTTGCAAAACGCACTGAAATATACACTGATTTAAATGGATGAAAGTAATTTTTTAATTATTCACAGACACACCGGGTCAATTTCTATGCCTTCCTGGCATTATAAATTATTTTCCAACTCTTATACAGGGTTATCCAAATTAAGTGTCCACCATTGGTAACTTTCTTATTAATCAGTTAAAACATCAAATTTTAAACCAAAAAGTTTTCAGTGACTTTTCTCCTAGGTTACAAATTAATGAAGTTTGACACCCAAACGGAAACGATAAAAAAACACCATTCTTGAGCACGTTTTTCAACTGCTCGAACTGTCTCTAAATATGGTCCTACCATCCATTTGGATTATATTTTCCTTAACTATAAAGCGTCGACGTTATCGTACCCTCGCTTGTAAATTTGGTTCTTTAAGTAACCCCCCCACAAGAAATAATCAAGTGGGGTTAGATCTGGCGATCTGGGAGGCCACTGGATGTGGCCGTATGTCCATCATCCACTAATCATTACAAGTAGTTACTAAGAAAATGATAAGTACCTCGCCATCTTCCTGAAAATGCACTTCACTATAACTTAGGGCCTTCAAAGTTGTTTTTATTTTTTTTTTTTATTATAGGACTTCAGCAGGTACGGCAGGGTGAATTATGTGTTAGCCAAGAGGATCGATCTGCTCAACGAGGTGCAAAAGCTGCAAGAGTCCTTAAACGTCGAGGGGGATCAGGCTTACACCTGCGAAACCGCCGGTTATTTTTATTTGTATCAGATATTGTCCAGGTGGGAGCACTTTTTGAGTATCGTCAAGCCTAAGTCCGGAAAGGTAGGTGTATTTTTTATTTTTTTGTCAAAAGGGTGCGGAAAGACGCCTCTTTCCGCACGCTTTTGTCAACAATAACGTGTACATGACTACAAAGCAACGTCATGCAAAGGAAGATCTAGCTAGGTCCCATAGGATACATCTATTTTTCTTCTCTAGATAATATAAAAAAATTACATAATTAACATATTTGAGTTCGGTGACTTTTCTGGTCTAGAAAAGCGGTTGCAGATAAGTCGCATGGATATTGAGATGTATGCCTCAAAAACGCCTTTTTAGGTCCAATATTTAAGGAGTTAAATAGTGTTTTCTTCATGCAATTGTTGCTCGCCAATCCGTGATAACTCAAAAACTATTTAAAGCATCTCAATCACGTTTTCACTCAAAGTTGAAGCAATTCTTAATGAACATTTTCATATATGAAGAATTTTTGTAGCTCAAGAATTGCCTGAGCTAGACTCAGATTTATGAGGAGTGGACCAACACACTTTTGAGCATAACTGAAAAACTATTTTTAAGAAATTTTGATTATTTTTTTAATAGATTGTTAAATAGAGATTCCTCAGGATGGATTTCGTGTAGGAAACACCTTTTTAGGTGCAAGATTTAATAAATTAAAGCAATTTCAGATAAGTAGCATTTTTTCCATAAAATTTTAACTTCTATCCATGATAACTCAAAAACTATTTGAGGCATCTCAATCACGTTTTCACTCAAAGTTGAAGCAATTCTTAATGAACATTTTCATATATGAAGAATTTTTGTAGCTCAAGAATTGCCTGAGCTAGACTCAGTTTTATGAGGAGTGGACCTAACGGGCAAAAATGATTGAAAATTTATCATATGAACACAATTTTAGGTATAATTTAAAAACCCTTTGACGAATTTCGATATTTTTTTAATAGGATGTACAAAATAGCGTGCAAAAATATATAGTATATTAATCTATATATTATTGAAATATTTAGATTTTTTAGAAGAACAAAACGCCGAGCATATTTTTCCATACAGTTTCTATAATCTTTGTCAAATTTCAATAGAGCATTGGAAATAAACCCAAAAAGGTCCTTATTTAAATTGTTTGCACTTCTTCGGATTCTTTCCTTTAAATCCTCCAAATGTTTACTTCTTTCTTTATAAACTTAATTTCTTAGATACCTCCATAGAAGACTTCTAACGGAGCCAGATCAGGGCTATTTGGAGGCCAGTTAATAGATTTTTCAATCCACTTATTAAAACGATTATTTAAGAAAAAATCTTACTGGTATATTCTCTATGCAAAATTTCCTCTAATAAACCTTCAAATACATAGAGAGATATGTATCTATTTCTAGTTAAAGATACTTGAAATATAAAGTGTCCTATTATTCGATTTCTAAGGATACCACACTGCACATTTATTATTAACGATGAACGTCATAGTACCGGAGGTTTGGTTAAACAATATTTTCATTTTTATTCTCTAAAATATAAAAATGTATTATTCCAATATACAAGATGTTCCATTTAAAAAATACCATCTTTGTATTTAATATTAGCTTTGCGGTACCCTTGTATTATATTATGGAACATTTCCTGACGATATTCATTATAACAACCCTATGCACGGATTCTTGAGGATGCAGTTCATGTATGAAATACCTTTTTAGGTGCAAGATTTTATGAGTTAGGGCATTTTTAATTAAGTACCATTTTTTAAATTAAATTTTAACTTCTATCCATGATAACTCAAAAACTATTTGAGGCATCTCAATGAGGTTTTCACTCAAAGGTAACACGATTCTCAATGAACAATTTCATATATAAAGAATTTTTGTAGCTCAACAATGCCCCGAGCTACATCCATATTTACAAGTGATGTTCATGCAGTCAAAATTTGACAAAAATCTAAATGTTTGAAGAAGTTACGTCACAATTTTATCTATAAAACTTTCGTATGAAAGTCCATAAGTTTCTTCGTCAAAAGGGGCCTTACATATTGCTTTAAACACGACCGTTGTGGAGTTATTGAGCGGTTTTTCAATGGATTGAACCAACCTTAATAATGTCAAATGCTTTACGAAAATCTGAATACGTTTTGAACCTCCATGAGAAATAGAGCACATTTTGCTTGAACTGTATTGAATTTTAAGTGACATTTATAGCGAAAACTCTGCTTAGTATCAGGGTTTTTACTTAATTTTAAATAGTCCAATTAGTTGGCTAGATTTTCAAATTTGAAGTGCGTAGTAATGACTTTCAGGGTGAAAGTCATTATTTTTGGACAACACTGCCGAAAACTGTGTATGCACTTTAAATTTTTGACTGGACTTTATTTAGCCATAAACAACTTTTGTAGACAATACTTTTCAGAGTATTATGCTTCTTATTTTATGAACCTAGTCCAATTAGTTCTCAAGATATTTGACTTTGAAATGAGTGTTCACTTTGAAAGCCAGCAGACTATTTTTGGACACCACTGCTGAAAACTGTGTATATACTTTACATTTTTGCTTGGACTTTATTTAGCCGTAAACAACATTTGTAGCCAATACTTTTCCGAGTATTATGCTTCTTATTTTATGAACCTAGTCCAATTAGTTCTCAAGATATTTGACTTTGAAATGAGTGTTCACTTTGAAAGCCAGCAGACAATATTTTTGGACACCACTGCTGAAAACTGTGTATATACTTTACATTTTTGCTTGGACTTTATTTAGCCGTAAACAACATTTGTAGCCAATACTTTTCCGAGTATTATGCTTCTTATTTTCTAAACCTAGTCCAATTAGTTCTCAAGATATTTGACTTTAAAAATGAGTGTTTACCTTGAAAACCAGATACTATTTGTGGACACCACTGGACTTATGTAAGAGTAACTTATGTAAAAAAAAATCCAAATTCTACGCATCTCTTTTTAGCCAATCCCTCCCGAACAAATCTCGAGCGAGTTCCCGTTCCACAAGTTCTTCGATAACGCCCCCCAGCCCTTATTCCAAGGGCGCACCTACGAGGAAGACTTAGAAGTGGCCGAAAGTTGCTTCAGGTACATCGAGCACATCTTCAAAGAACTGGAGGAGTTCCGGGCGTTCGAACTGTTACGCTCCGGCCTGGATCGCTCCAAATATCTCCTGGTGAAAGAGGCGAAAATCATCGCGATGACTTGCACCCACGCCGCCCTAAAACGCAAAGAACTGGTCGAAATCGGCTTCAAATACGACAACATCTTGATGGAAGAGTCCGCCCAGATATTGGAGATCGAAACGTTTATCCCGTTACTGTTACAGAACCCGCAGGACGGTTACAACCGATTGAAACGTTGGATTATGATCGGGGATCATCATCAGTTACCGCCGGTGATTAAGAACATGGCGTTCCAGAAGTATTCGAATATGGAACAGAGTTTGTTTACCAGGTTGGTGAGATTGGGGGTGCCCACGGTGGATTTGGACGGACAGGGACGTGCCAGGCCCAGGTAAACGAGTTTTGCCTAAATAAGAACTTTTTATTTTATTTGTTTATTTGGTGACCATATAACGGGCTATAAGCCCAAACGGGGACCCACATCATTTTTTCGAAAAGTTGTTAGTTCTTCTGGTATTTAACATTTTTTTGATTTTATCAAATTTCTTTGATTTTTTTTTAATATAAACAATAATATCTCCGTTATTCTTACCACCACATGAAATTTAGTAACATCTGAAAGAGAAAATGCTTTTGCTTTAGTACTATTAGAACAAGCATTACACTGCACAACAAATCGAAGGTTATTTTATGTTGACTGAAATATTTTTATTGTTGTTTACTAATTCGAGGCATCTGATTTCGAATCTGTCGTCAGTTTTACTCTAACAGCTCGAGTTGTTTAGATATAGCTACGTTCTTCTCATTTATCTTTATTTTTGGTTTTTTATCTATTATAGTCGCGTTTTAGATAAATTATTGTAATTTTCATCATGACTTCGCTAAGAAGGGTCTGCATTAACGATCCGAATTGTTTTTGTTATATTTGTGGTGAATATGTTTTTCAAAAATTTCGATTGAATATGTCAGACTTTGTGAAACGAGCGTATTTAGAGTGTTTTGGTTTTCCTTTGGAAACAGATAACAAGTGCTGGGTGCCCAATATTATGTGCAAAATTTGTGTTGAAGAATTACGTTTATGGGCCACTAAGAAGAGACTCTCTTTTAAATTCCAATCCCCAATGATTTGGCGTGAACCTTTAAATCATCACGATGACTGCTAGTTTTACGTTGTTAATATAAAAGGAATCAACAAGACGAACCGCTCCAAATGGATTTACCCCACATCAACATCAGCTGTGAGGCCTGTAAGGAGCTCAAAAGATACATCTTTACCATTACCATCTACATCTACAGAAAGTTCTGATGAATTGAATGAACTGAGTAGCATGAGCGATGACGAGTTTGTTCCAGAAAATCTCTTTGAACCAAAAGCATTCGATCAAAGTGCACTTGATGATTTAATGAGAGACCTTGGACTATCCAAAACTTCGTCTGAATTATTGGCCTCCAGATTAAAAGAGAGAAATCTTTTAACTAAAGAAACTAAATTTTCTTATTACCGCACTCGAGAAAAAGACTTACTTCCCTTTTTCGCTGAGGAGGATAATTTTGTATTTTGTACTAATATTTCTGGTTTAATGACTGCCATGGGCTTGCAGAAATATGAACCAATCGATTGGCGTTTATTTATTGACTCGTCAAAACGGAGTTTGAAGTGTGTACTATTGCACAACGGAAATAAACTAGGCTCCATACCAATAGCACATTCAACTAAAGTTAAGGAAGAATACCCCACAATAGCACTGGTCATGAACAAAATCAAATATAACTATCATAAATGGGTGATTTGCGTTGATCTTAAGATGGTGAACTTCCTTTTAGGACAACAAGGAGGCTACACTAAATATCCTTGTTTTATGTGTTTATAGGATAGTAGAGCAAAATCAGAACATTGGTCAAAAAAAGAATGGCCCTCTAGGGAAGCCCTACTTCCAGGTAGTCTTAATGTTATAAATGAACCTCTAGTGCCACGAGATCGTATCATATTGCCACCCCTGCACATTAAACTAGGTTTAACGAAGCAATATGTTAAGGCATTAAATAAAGATGGTGAATGTTTCAAATATATTTCAAGAAAATTTCCAAGTCTAAGTTCAGAAAAACTCAAGGCAGGTATATTTGATGGTCCACAAATTCGCAAGTTGGTAAACGATCCTAATTTCACCAGCTCAATGTCAGAAATTGAGAAGAATGCATGGGATTCCTTTGTTTGGGTTATCCAAAATTTCTTAGGTAATAGGAAGGGTGATGATTACATTGCGCACGTCGAAGAGATGTTGTCACACTTCCAGCGACTTGGATGTAACATGAGCAGCAAAGTGGACTTCCTACACAGCCATTTACACCATTTTCCTGAAAATCTCGGTGACATGAGTGAAGAACAGGGTGAACGATTCCACCAAGATCTTCGAATCATGGAGGAACGATTTCAGGGTCGCTGGGATGCACATATGTTGGCCGATTTTTGCTGGAGTATTCAGAGTAGCAGTTCATTCAAAACTAGTAGAAAATCATATAAAAGAAAATTCCTGAGTGTATAGTTCTTGTAATTAAAAATGTTTGTACGTTGAGTGTATTTTTAATTCCCAAAAAATACTCCCTCCTTTTAACTCAAAAACTAGAGCTGACACATATAAACTGATGACATTATTTAATATCAGCATTAAAAATAAGCCTAGAATCATAAAAATATTCCAGGCAACATACATGCTGTTGGGCGGTGTTATCCATAACAATAACACAATTTTCCATCAACTTTCAAAAAGTTGTGAGTCAGTGTTTTGGTGGTAATCCAGAGAAGGATCTGCTATATATTTAGCTGAAAGTACTAAACAGTGTGAATCGAAGTCACTTTCTGAGCATACCTGTATTATTGGTATCCTTTATTTGAGGGTGCTACATTTTTTTGAGGAGTCACTCCATCCTTTTTGTACAGTATCATGAGTGGCGAAACAAGTTTCGTCAAGGTAAATTATACACATATTTACATTTTTAGCCCTTAATCGCACGTTTTTAATATTTTGCAATGCAGGTAAATATTAGGTTTCTAATCCGGCTCTGATCACAAAAATATGATAATTTTGGGTCTTTTTATGACCAAAAGATATTTAGGGTTTTATTGCGGTCAAAAAGTCAGTTGAGTGAACTATAACAAAGATTTATAGTGTAGTATAGTAGATATTTATGAGTATTTATCTATTGTGACCTTTTGTTTTGTTTGCTTTGCCTTTTTATGGAATAAAATCCGAATGTATTTGCAGCATTTGCAACTTGTACAAGTGGAGATACAAAAAACTGGGAAATTTAAGTCACGTGGAAAACTGGCCCGAGTACCGTAAGGCGAACGCGGGTTTCGTCTACGATTTCCAACTGATTGACGTGCAAGACTTTAACGGGGTCGGAGAATCCGAACCGAATCCGTATTTTTATCAGGTGAGAGTTCTTCACACTTTTTTTCTACTTAATATTCGTTCAAGTTCAATTTGAGTATTTTAGAATTTAGCCGAAGCGGAATATGTAGTCGCGGTGTTTATGTTCATGAGACTGATCGGTTATCCGGCAAGTAAAATCACCATTTTGACCACATACAATGGGCAAAAGCACCTTATAAGGGACGTGGTTAACGCGAGGTGCGCTAATAACCCGTTGATCGGCAGACCGCATAAGGTAAGAAAATTTGATATTTAGTCTTGTTTTTGCGTTTATATTGTTTGCACCAATGTGGCGTCCTTGGACAAGTATACAATTTTATTTTTTGAGCTCTATGATATGATCTTAAGTTAATTAATGAAGAATTTAAAAGAGACAAATAACCAAATACTTACTGAAAACAATAAAAGGCTTACATCCAATAAAAAACTCTCTTCTGCAAGTACAAGTCATAATGTACTTTATTTTTCTTGACAACAGTTCTTAAAGTTAAAAATAATGGAGAGTAGAATTGACGACTGAAAATCTCGAGATCTTCTACATAATAACGCACGAGAGATTTATATTTCAAATTAATGTAAATAACAAACAAAAGTGGACCGAGCTGAAAACCCTGAGGGGCATAAAATCTGTCAAGAAAAGTATTATCCTATAAAAGTGACAAACATTGATTTATTTGACCTTAAAATCAATTCATATAAGTATTGCAAATTTAGATGTTATCACGAATCTCATCAATCGTGTATATTAAAACAAGCACTGCTTATTTGGCAGCTTTAAGGAATTTGTACTGTAAACTTTTCAGTTATTAGTTCTGTTGTAATAAATACCTTAATTTGATATAGTTTTTCTATACATATATTCAGTAATTTTTCGCATGGAATTTATGTAACTTATAACTGAAATCAATGTGATTCCATAATATATTACTGAAATCATATATTTTTTCAGAATGACTTTTATGTACACTGATTTAGTTTATAAATATTAATATTGCGGAGGGTTGTTGGGTGGGGTCAGAAATAAAACAGAAACCTGTTTACCTAAATGTCGACGTTTCGACTTATATTAAGTCATCCTCAGGACACTAAGTCTAGGTTTTTTTAGTTATAATTAAAACACATTTATAAAAGGTCACATTTTTAAAAATATTGCTTACTGAATGTTATGTAATTAATTTTCAGTATAAAAACACACATTAGAGAAACTTTAGAGAAATTAGAGAACATTAGAAACATTAGAGAAATTTATTTTCTAATTTAATAATCTATTCAAAATTTTTGTGACACCATGTATTAAAAATGTTTATCTTAGCCTAAGCCATAAATTCATACCAAAACAGTTTAAATATTTATCACAGAAATGTAAATAGTAAACAATGTTTTTTTACTTGAAGACATAAATAGAGAAACTTTTTGTATTAAATATTTTAAGTTAAATAGGTCTCGTTTGAAGCAGTTCGTTTTCGATTGTGAAGAAGCCTATTTAGTATTAAAATGCCTCCAGGTCTAAATTTATCTGAACAAATAAAAAAACTTATAATTGAGAAGCACAATGCGGGAGTGAAACAAGTAACAATCGCTAGAGAACTTGATCTTTATAAAAGTGTCATTTGTAAACAAATCAAATTGTGGCAAACTAGAGGCACTACTGCCAGCATCTCTAAGCCAGGTAGATCCAAATTGCAACTGACAAGCTAATTAGACGATGTTCTATAAGAAATCCATTTTCTCCGCCAAAGATATAAAAAAGGCATATCCCAGCATTTCCCTTTCAGTTCGATCTATTCGAAGACGTTTATGTGACGCCAACTTAGAAGCCAGGAGACCGGTAAAAAAACCTTTCATTTCAACGAAAAATAGACAAATTCGTTTAAGATTCGCAAAAGAACATTTACATTGGACCTATAATCAATGGAAAAACGTTTTATGGTCAGATGAAAGTAAGTTCAATTTATTTGGGTCAGATGGTATGAGATGGGTTAGACGTCCCGAGAATGAAAAATTCAACCCAAAGTACACTATTCCCACAATCAAACATGGAGGCGGTAATGCGTTGGTGTGGGGATGTTTTTCCGGGCATAGCGTTGGTCCACTGGTGAGAATAGATGGGATCATGAATAGCCAATATTATCTAAACATCTTAAGGAATAATATGTTTCCCTACGCCGAGGATAATTTGCCGTTAATTTGGAAATTCCAGCATGATAACGACCCCAAGCACACTTCTAAAATTGTTAAAAATTTCCTAACCTCTCAACAAATTCAAGTTCTGAAGTGGCCAGCTCAAAGTCCAGATTTAAATCCCATCGAGAACTTGTGGGAGCACCTAGACAAAAAAGTTCGACAAAAAAATCCGAATAAGTTCCGAAATAAAGACGAATTATTCCAAGTCCTAAAAGAAGCATGGAGTGAAATTTCCGGAGATATTATACACAATCTTCTTGAATCTATGCCAAGACGGTGTAGTGAAGTTTCTAAAAAAGTGGCTATTAATTAATAAATGATTAAGTACAGTTCTGGAGTACAATTACAAACCGAAAGAACTGATAATATTTTCAGTCGTGACAACTTGAATTGTTTGAGCAAATAATTAGGCATAACTAACAGAGTAATAGGACCATATTTCTTTAAAAGAACTTTAACGGGGCATCGTTATCATGATGTTTCAGTAGACGACTTGATTTCAATACTCTTATCCTATTAAACATAATCCATACGTCATGGTTTTAACAGGATGAGTTTTCCCAAACCGGTGGATTAATAGAGTTGCCACCTAGGTTACCCGACTTGTGGCACTTACTTAGGAAAGTGGAATGTAATTTATGAATTGATGTGTTATTGTACTCCACATCTCTCTGGTATTCTGAAGATGTTCCAAATATTAGAACTGTGTTTATTTATTCTGTGTGCCTACTTATTTATGCCAAGCCATCCTCTGCTGCAACAGTTAATCACTCCCATAGAACTAGAAATAACCTCAATAAACATCTTGTTATACCAAGCAGTAATTCTAATATTAATTTAAGATTCTTTAATTAGCTAGCCCTTAAGTTCTACAACTTGCTGCCTGTTAATATTAGGAACATACATGGAAAAAAATATTTTTAAACAACAATGTGTACATTTTATAATTGAAAATTTAAATTTGTTTCTGGTTCTACTGTAGTTGTATTTTTATACTAAATATATTTAAACTAGTTTTTTCTTCTTATTCAAACATTTACTGATTTTAATTAAATTAGCTACTAATTTTAGAATGTTTAAATCTATATAGTGATTATAACTGCACATAGAGATATTTATATCTAGGTGTAGTATAGATATTAAGACAAATGTAAGTCATTCTAGAATTACCTATGTAACATATTGTAAATTATGTCTGTATGAATTTTGTTATTGAATTTAGGCGTTATTAAATCACAACCCTGCTTTAAATAGGATTCCAAGTACGCTAAAAAAAATGTGGATATTGGATAATAAAATTAAATTTACTAATCCATTTTCTACTCGATATCCTATAGAAATTCTCAGAACAACGACGTAATCCCAAAAACAAACTATGTATTACGTTTTATTTTCTACTGAACTTTATCCACCTAAGAAATTACTTTTTTAGATTACGACCGTCGATAAGTACCAAGGACAACAGAACGACTACATTCTACTGTCCCTAGTCAGGACGAACGCGGTGGGCCACTTGAGGGACGTGAGACGCCTGGTGGTGGCCATGTCCAGGGCCAGACTCGGCCTCTACGTGTTCGCCCGAGTGTCGCTCTTTGAAAATTGCTTCGAATTGACGCCTGCCTTCGAACAGGTGCGTTATACATAGTGTTCCGTCTTGTCATGAATCCCTATTTTCTTTTTTACTTAGAAATCATTTCACTCCTTATCTCACGTAAGACAAACGTAATTATTTGATTCCCTCTTGTCCTATCTAGCATTATAAATACCAACGGAAGTCTTTAAGCCAAAACTCATTTTTCCCCAATACAGATTACTTGTTAGGGACATATTTCCATTAAACACAACATAAACTGGCTGAAAATGGAAAAATTAAACATTATTTTCTTTCCGGTAGTTGACTCAACGTCCGACTAAGTTGCACATCGTCCTGAACGAGTTTTATCCCACACAGAGGGGGTGCCAAGACACCAATCCCGCGAAAGCTGCTCCCACGGTAATCGAGGATATGGCCCACATGGCCAATTTCGTTTATCAGTATTACACTAGCAGGGTGAAACAGTTGGAGATGCACTATGAGGTAAGAATAGACTATAAACTACTCAAAATAAATGATCGCATAAGTATTTTGGAAAAAGCAATATCTGAAAATTGTGAAATGCCGTTTTAGAATCTAATAATGTCTGCTTTTGTGCCGATTTTATTAGTGTTCATAAATTTTAACCTTTTTTACTCACAAATGGTGTCCGTTCTTAAATTTACGCGAAACCACAGAATTAAATTATGTTAGAAATTGTTACATTTTGAATATTAACAATAACGATAACTGACGATATACAAGGCATTTAACGGAACCTGAAAAGCAAACTGTTATTACGTTATCGGTGAAGAATTTAATAAGGAAACGAATTTTACACATTGATAGTATGAAATATTTCAACTGCTTAAAAAATATATAAAAATACAGTAGAAATCCGGAAGAGAATAAAGAATTGTTTGACTGAAGGAAGGAATAGTTAAGTTAATATGAGATAGTATGATATGCAAATATTTCGTGGCTAAAACACTTGTCACTTTTTTTACACAGAAAATATATTAAAAACATTTATTATTAAACGTTATTTAAACGTTAAAAAATCTCTTAATTAGGTTACTTTGATTAAATAAGTCATTTATACTACGAGACGGAAATATTTGTCAGTGACATCACAAACGACCAACAAGCAACACAACTAGAGTGACTAAAAATAATGTTTAATTCCCACTATACAAAATCTATTGATAGCTTGCAAAATGTCACTTACTCTAATGGTGTGACCTCGCTCGAACGTTGTACTTAATAAAACCACAGAATAAACGATCTCACAGAAGCGAAGGCTTGCGTCGGCTCCTTTGATATCCGTGAACCAGTTTATTATAAGCCCAACTGACAGATGCACCCGGCGCAAATACACTGAGATATCTCGTAAATTTTGACTTGGCAACGTTGCCCATAAACGGTTAAGTTCTGTTTATAAATCGTTCTACAAAGATTTTTCAAATTTAGTGTCAAATAGTATCATTTAAATACTGTACTATCGATAGATCTGATCATTAGCGTATATAGAACAATAACGCTGATTTTGTAGTGCCTAAGAGCTTCTTTTTTACCTTCAAATCACCAAAATTTAAACGGTGTTTATTGCCAAGTGAACTTCGACCCGTGCGCTTTTAAACGTCGATCACATCGATATCGGGTACGTAGTATTTGGAATCTCGAGCGGAGTTGCCGTGATTTACGGATTATCTTAGCAGTATTAAAATGCCAAAAACCAAGACTGAAATTTGCGACATATGTCTTAAGGATGTTCTTGATGATCATCAAGCACTACTATGTGACAGATGCAACATATGGAAGCATAGAGAATGCTTGTCTATGTCAAATAAAACTTATGTCAAATTAAGCAAATCCAAGGACGAGTGGCTCTATGGCAAATGTAACACCAAAGATGGACCTGGTTCTGCTTTACGTGGAAAGAGGGATTACACTCTGGCCGATATTATGGCAAAATTGGAAAAGATGGAAAATGAGTACAGATCTTTATTAACTAAATATGATGATCAACTTAAAATAAATAAGGAATTACAGGATGAACTTGGTCAAATTAAGCAACAGTTAAATAAAAATGAACAAAAGGAACTTAAAAACAATTTGTTGGTGCAAGGAATCCCATACAAAGAGAACGAGAACTTACCTGAAATTGTAAATAAAATTGCCAATTATCTTGATGTCCCAAACGTAAACAAATTTACTGTTTATAGATTGGGCAGGGATAAGAATAAAAATAACCCTGTTAAAGTCATCTTTGAAGATGAATCAACTAAAACAAAAATTTTAAAATCAAAAAAGAAATTTGGCCTAAAAAGTTCAGATTTGGGATATACTACGGATAATAAAATCTTTCTCAACCATGAACTTACAAAAACTAATCTTGATTTATACATGGCAGCTAAGGCTTTTAAGAAAGATCAAAATTTTAAGTTCCTATGGATTGGCGATGGTAATATCTTTTTGAGGAAAGACGAAAGTTCAAAAGTTCTCCTTATCAATAATAAAAGTCAGTTGGAAAACTAGCGAGGCCTCGTGAACAACTAAAAATTGCTTACATGAACTTACAAAGTATAAGAAATAAACTGGATCTGGTGCAGTGTTTGGTTGTGAGTGAAAATTGGGATGTACTATTGGCAGCTGAAACATGGTTGGAAGAAAGTGAAACATTTCTGTTTGAGTTGGATGGTTTTAATGCTGTTCATTCCTGCAGAGCTGGTAGGGGGGGTGGTGTGTCAATTTATGTGAAAAAATCTATTAAGTTTCGTGAAATTGAGAAATCAAGGAAGGGTGAGTTAATAAACTGGAAATGTATTAGCTTAGGGGAACAAAACTTAAAAATAAGTGTTATATATAAACCACCCACTGTTAATAGTGGTAATTTTTTCCCATATTTAGAATCTATTATGCGTACTCACCCTAAAAATCATTTAGTTGTTGGAGATATGAATATTAATTTGCTTGATGTTTCGCAAGTAACCAAAGAGTACAAAGATTTAATAGCATTAAACAATTTTAAAATTAATAACTCGATAAATGAGGAATGCGCTACTAGAGTTACCAGTTTATCAAAATCTCTTATAGACCATGTTCTTAGCGATTATAGTAGTAATTTAAGTTGTAAAGTTAATGTTAAAGAAAATGCAATTTCAGATCACAAACTTATATTGCTTGATATTAAAACACCTGTGCAATTTTATAAACCAAAAGTAGATTATGAAGTCAAATCTGTAGATTATAAAAAATTTGTAAACTTATTTATACAAAAAATATTAAGCATTAACGTAACAACTTTTCAAGAATTAATTAATTTAATTAATGAATGTAAAAATAAATCTCAATATACAAAAAAATTAAGAATACGAAAAAATAACACCTGGATAAATATTGAACTTCTTGAGCTTATCAAAAAAAGAGATAAAATATACAAAAAGAAAATTAACCAACCCGAAAACCTAACTATTATCTCTGAATTTAAAAACATAAAAAATAAAATTAATAATAAAATACGTGTTTTTAAAAATAGGTATTTTCAAACCCAATGGAATTTAGCTGGAGATAATGTTAAAAAGCAATGGGCATTTATCAACAGCTTAATAAAAAATAAAAAATCTAAAGTAATAATTAATGAATTAATAATTGAAAATAACATTATTAATTCTCAGCTTGACATTGCAAATAATTTAAATACATATTTTTCTCAGGTCGGTGAATCAATAGTTAAAGATTTGGAAACGGAGATTCAACTATCAAACGAGATTTTTTCTATTGATGAAGTTTACAATGATAGTTCTATTTCTATAACATTAACTAATAAAGAGGAAATATCAGAAATTTTAAAAGAACTAAAAATAAACTCAGCACCTGGATATGACGATATTACGGTTAGGGACATACATAATCTTGGAGAATACATGATACCTGTTTTGGTACGGTTAATTAATAAAACTATACAAAAAGGGATTTTCCCATCAGAGTTAAAAATAAGTAAAATTACACCTCTTTTTAAGTCAGGTAATAAAAGATATATGAATAATTACAGGCCCATTTCAGTCGTTAGTGTATTCTCCAAGATTCTTGAAAAAATAATAAAAAATAGAATGTTATCTTTCATTAACTCTTGCAATCTATTGAATGATAAATATCAATATGGCTTTATAAAGAACAGTAGTACACTTGGTGCGGTTGTGGATTTTGTAGACTGTATTTCAATGGCATTAGATAAACAACAAATAGTTATAGCTGTCTTCATAGACCTAAAAAAAGCCTTTGATGTAGTAAGCATAGACATTCTTTTAGACAAATTATTTAAAATGGGATTTAAAAATGTATTGTACAGCTTAATTAAAACATATTTGTATGACAGAAAACAGTACGTAAAGCTTGACAATATTATTAGTGAATGGTTATCTAACACCTACGGGGTACCACAGGGATCCGTTCTTGGACCTCTCTTATATATTCTTTATGTACTGAATCTCAAGTTAGCCAAGCTAAAAGCAAGATATTTTACCTTTGCAGATGACACTGTACTGGTATATGCTGGAACAGATGAAACTTCTTTAACACAACTTATTAATAATGACCTAAAATGTTATCTTAAATGGCTGTTTTCAAATAAATTAAAAATTAACATTGAGAAAACCAAATACATGATATTCAAACAAAAAAATAAGTCAGTCAGCAATAATCTAAATATTAATATTAATACTGTAGTATTAGAAAAAGTGTCGAATATTAAATATTTAGGTTTGCAAATAGATGAAAATTTAAATTGGTCACTACACTTAAACAAAATTTTTGATAAAACAGTTCCAATGCTATCTGCCTTATATAGGAGTAGAGATTATTTGTCTGAAAAAAGTAAATTTCAAATTTATAATGCCTCCTTTCTCACACATTTTAGGTACCTCTTGCCAGTATGGGGTATGTGCGGTGAAGTTAATTTTAATAAGGCTCAAATTTTGCAAAATAAAATTTTGAAAATTTTGTTTAATTTTGATTGGCTTACAAGTTCTAATACAATTTATTCAAATTTAAGTTTAAACAAATTAAAAGTGATATTGGAGATAGAACAATGTAAACTTGTATATAAAATTATAAACAACAGACAAAAAAGTAACATAAATATTATGTTTTACCATAATGTACATAATCATCAAACAAGATCACTAAATAATGTTTATCAAGTTTCTACAAGAACTAACATAGGTTTAAGAAATCCAATTACAGATGCAATTAAAACATTTAATAGTTTACCTCATTGTATAAAAGATATAAATAACTATAGATTTTTTGTTAAAAAATTAAAAGATTTAAAAAATGTTAATTAATTTATGTATAAAAAATTATAAGCAACATTGCAACATTTGTTTACTATAGATAATTAATTACTGTTTTGTTATTCTCGGGGCCAGTGTTTTCAAACACTGATTGGAGAAATTATTAAAACTCGTTATACATTGTATTATTGTGGTTAAATAAATTGTTTCAAAAAAGTTGTAGTAAACGCATACACTGAACGAAAGGCTTTTATTTTTAAAATCAAAATGGTTTTATTCATATAATACGGGAGCAAACTACAAAATTTAGTTACATTTCAAATAGGATTTTTTTTTTAAGGCTTATATTGGTCCTAGAATAATTAGAATATGTTAACAATATACATAAATACATATGTACATAGGTGGGTATTTTTAAATTAAATTTTAGCTGGAAGGTTTATACGCAACACATTTAAGAGTAGGTGTCATCGGCTTTTATATATTTATATATAAAAAGATATATGTATGTATTGTTATATACATATGTTGGTACCACACATACGTCCATATTTTATAAAGGTATTATACGTAATATAGTCGCCGTCCATTATGATAGTCTGGAGCAAAATATAAGATTTTTAAGGGTTTTACTACTACTATATTATGCACTTGCATGGGTAAACCAGTCCATAAAAAGACAGATAATTGAAAATTAAAGTCATTATTCTTTGTCGCATAAAAATACTGTATACCTAAATCAACCTTAATATTTTTATCTATGTACAATGCTATGTACCTGCACGTATGTACAGATACATAGATACATATGGTTTAGGTACGATGGATATACATATATGTTTATTAAATTAAATAATGTTTATTCTGTATTTATTTGCATGACACGACAAATTAATTAGGGAATATTCTGAACTTTTCAAAGCTTTTAAACAACCATAATTAATAATGAATAATACATAATAATGTAACTTTTCTATACCTACTTTCTTTTATTATTGTTATTGCTCACCTTCTAATATCCCTAGGAAACGAAAATAAACTTTTTTCAGCGACGCTTTTGGCAAAACAACCCCTATACGCACAAAAAGTTGGCATTTTAGTGTTTTTTTTTTCAAAGTTTTTAGCACAACACAAATGAAAGAAAAAACAAAGTCACAGAGCACAGAGTTAAACTCCAAAACAAGGTAATGTGTAATACCAACTCAACAAAAATAAAATAAAAAACAGCAAATTACAAAATATCGCAAATATACACACTAACGCTCATACTAATACACTAATTATGACCCGATACCAGTGTTGTTACAAGGAGCTACATTAGATGTACTGCAAGGATAGATCTAATTGTACTTTTTTGGATGACATTGTACTTTTTTCACAAATCCATATTCAAAGAGGAGGGGATAAGGCAGGGGGAATTGGGAATCAAATTATATAGGTATTAGATAAATATGGTAAACTGTTAAATTGTTTTAACGTTTTTATATAATTATATAATAATATAATATGTACATAATAATAATAATTGATTCATATTATTATGTACATAGGTACATTGTTTTATAATTGAGAACTTTCATTTTTTATTTTTCGTAGTACCTAAAAATACTTTATAGAGAATTTAAAGAATTATTAAAAAATCAACTAAACCTATTAACTATAGTTTTATTAATAAAACATATACAAACGAAAAACACAAACACAAAAAATATTCTTTAAATAAAACAAAACAAAACAGAAAAAAGGAACTACGCTTATTATTGCACTAGAAGTGACAACAAAATTAAAATTTTATTACAAGTGAATGCCATAAAATTTTAAATAGCAACTTAAGAACCTAAAGTTGCTTCGTCTAGTAAATATCTCGGTATATTATATAACTCCAAAAAGTTAGGCGTATTATAATATATATTATAGGTACCTATATTATATAATATATTACATAATATATAACCTTGTTGAAAGTGTAATCGTATAAAAGTGCTATTCAATTTCTACAATTACACTTTCTATAAAGGTGGTCGTATAATTAAATAATGTTTTATCAGGCTTCCAATTTAGAGCCCCATTATTAGTGTATATCTTTAATGTGAAGTAAAGCAGCACAAGTTGATATTAATAACCTATTTCTAAGAGTCGTTTTTATTAAAGTTAATTGAGAAAAAACTCTCTCGGCGGTAGCGGATGAATGTGGAAGGTCTAATATAATTTTAACGATTGTCATTATGTTTGGAAACATTAAATCACCCTGTACATTTTTTTGTTCTGACACTAGTCGCCAAAATAAATTGATAAATAAATAAATAAATAAATAAATAAGTTCTTTAATAAGTCAAACAAAGTTACAAAATTTTTTTTTTTTTTTTTTAACAAATAATAATATACAAAATAATGTAATTTAAATAGTACAGGAATGGCGAAGTCTAGCAAATAAATGCTATTCTACTCAACCATGTGCATGTACCTATGCTTACTAAAAGTAAGAGAAGAAAAAAAGAAAATCAATCCCTAAACTGTTAGCCATATTACAAACAAAAATATAACAGAGCCATTCAATACACCACTTCCAGTATCAATGTGAGGGGAGACCCATATACAGTTCTGGGTGATGTCATTGTTATGTGCAATGTTTTCTCTTAAGTCAACTAATAACTGCCATTTCATATTAGCCGTCTCTATATCAACAGAAATGTGAGGAAATAAATATACAAATTGAGCAATTGACATCACTTCACCTGATAAAGCTACTGTGGGTGTAAAATTTGATGCATATTTTAAAATAGGATCATCAAATTGGAAACGATTTTTAATTTGTTTACACATTTCTATATAAAAATCTAAGACCCTCACCTTCAAAATATTTGAAGATGTCAACAGTCCATCCACTTTGGCCCCTGCAAATAATTGGTCAAGAGGCACATAGTTTGCAGGATCATTTATGTTTATGGTTTGGATGGAAGTTTTATCTAAGATATTTTTTTTTAATAAAACATCTTACAAGAGTTCTATACAATGCTGAAATTCTACTTAATAAAATTGGAAGCTTTGGACTTTCCGACTGTAGTTCTATGTTTACCTTGTTAATTAATTCTAAAACATAATCCAAAAACAGTAGATATAATTTGTACTCTATATTTTGCAGAGCATTTAAAATGGACCTTGCACTGGGAAGATTATCCTCTAAAGATGCACTTTGAAAAAATAAGATTAAAGAATTTCAATGCTCCAAAATTCTGTCCACAACATTCTGAAAAGAAAGTTAAAAATTAAAAACTACATTATTTATTTTATTAAAAAAGTAGGTACCTTTAAAGATAGCCACCTTGTCTGACAAGGATGTAACTTCAACTGTCTAAAAGAGTGAGACAAATTATGATAATAATTTCAGGCAATTGAAGCTAATTTCGTCTCTTTTTAACTAAATTCAACTGTCTAAAAGAGTGAGACAAATTATGATAACACTTCCAGGCAATGAGGGATATTTTTTTCTCTTTTTAAGTAGATTCAATTGCCTGGAAGAGTGAGACAAATTATGATAATAATTCCAGGCAGTTGAGGCTATTTTTGTCTCTTTTTAGCTACGTTGGAATTCCTGGACGAGTGAGATAAATTGGGATGATGATACTTTTGTCTCTTTTTAACTAGATTCAACTGCCTGGAAGAGTGAGATAAATTATGATAACAATTCCAGGCAATTGAAGCTACTTTCGTTTCTTTTTAACTAAATTTAACTGTCTAAAAGAGTGAGACAAATTACGATAACAATTCCAGGCAATTGAGGCTATTTTTGTCTCTTTTTAATTAGATTCAACTACCTGGAAGAGTAAGATAAATTATTATAATAGCTCCATGCAATTGACGCTCTTTTTGTCTTTTTCTAACTAATTTGAATTGTCAGTGAGAGTGAGAGAAATTGTGAAAAGTTTACAGGTATTTGACTAATTTTGACCAGGTGACAGAGTGAGAAAAAATATTCTCGTGGCTCTAACTCAAGTGGCTTTAAGAATATTTTAATTTTCAAAATAATTCCTTTAATGCAGACAAACTAAAAACGACATATATAAGCAATTTAAATTGCTTTATTACACTTCAAAAGAAGAATTAAAAATCAAAATTATCAATATTTGCCAGTAGTACATGCTCGACATAACGTCCATCTAATCTTCTAACCTCATTTTTTTTTTAAGAATCTGCTTGGATAAGAAAACCTTCAATATAACTTAACCCACTCATCACATCTTTTATTTCTTACATAACCTTTCTATTAAATACTAAAAAATATATTTATAATTAACCTTATTTATTCTATATCTTGAATACACTTATTTAATCGGGTTTTTTATTTCCTTCCCAGTAACTTTTCATCTAATTTGAGGCCTTTGAGAGATTTCTCATATACGTTTCCTGCCATTTAAACCTTCTCCTCGCTTTAAAGGTTTATTCTTCCAGGCATAAGTAATTTTCGAATATTCCAGGCATTTGAAACCAATTTTTTTTCAATACAGTTAAAATCGGAGGCAATTTTATGACAGATTCTTCTTTTTATTTTAGACACTTGATGCCCCTTTGTACATCCTCCAGGGATTTAAAGTAATTTTTTATTTAACTCCAGGCTTTCGTGGTCATTTTATTTCAGTTATACAAATTTCAGTTCCATATAGTAGCTAATGAATAATATAAAGAAAATTGATCGCTAGTGCCTAAACTCACGAAAACCGCCTTTCATTAAATGCCCGGACGTAACGCCACAACAGTCTTATTTGCCTCCGGCTCATATTAAATCCGCCAAATAAAAACGTCAAATCTTTATCTTCTTTTTTTAACATCGCGTCGATATCCACGTTTACCAACGTGAACCCTTCCATGTCCACGTATCGCAAATGATCGATACGTTTCGCGACCAATCCCGTTAAAAACACGTCGTCGATCCAGAAAAATGCGGTTTTTTGAGCGTGTTTGTGCAAGTTAAAGGCGACATCTGGGGTCATTAGGACGAACATCCCGGAGCAGTACCGCGGGTAGACTTCCTCGCGAAACTCTTCGTATGGTACGTACCATTTGCTATTATCTTCGTTGGGGTCCCTTATGACGGGCATTTTATCGTTTATCAGGCAAAATATCGTATTTTCAGGCCTCGTGGGGGCTAAATCCACCTTAAGGAAGTTCATTAGCTGCGGGGTGTTCACGAAAACGTCATCGTCACATTTCAGGATGAATTTCGCCGAATTACATTGTTCGGAAGCATATTTGACCGCCAAAGTGCTTTTGTAGGTCAAATTCTTGTAACTGTCCAGAAAGTTTCCCTGGATGATGTCCTGATGGCGGAAATCTTCCAGTTTTATGGCTGCATTGGTCCTCTGGTCGCTTAATCCCAGATTAAAGAGGAACTTGATGTGGTCTCGCTTCCTACCCCAGGTGTCCCGTATCGTTTGTCTTTTTTTAACATGTTTTGGTGCCGAAGAGATGATCACTAGTAAAAGTAAGTCACCCCGGTCACACAAGTGGTCTTTTTTAATTACATATTGGAAATCTGTTAAGTTCACTAGTTGCTCTCCCACGGTTATTTTTGGTTCGATTGTTCCCGAATGTCGAAAATAGAAAACCGTTTGGTAAAAAATCCCGAAGGTTACGATTAAAAGGAACAATTTTACGTACAGGTTCATAGCGCATCTGGTGTTACGGTTTCATCTTATCTGATGTACTGATGTTTGTTCTTATGGATAACGTTGAGATAATTTTGTTTTTTTGTTATTATCAACCGAGATAAATCGCTTCCGAGTGGTATTTCGCGCGATTCTTTTATCGAAATTTTCGTTTTTCGAGGCGCGTTTTCCCTTTTTCAAAAAATGTCTAGAAACGCATTTTTTTAATTACCTACCGAAAAAAAATTGAATTACGAGGTAATTTTATTTTGCATTGTGATTGGGAAATTAAATTTTATATCGTCTTTCATAATTCTATAATGCAATTGGATTTGTAATAAAATCGGTTTGTAACCACCATTTTTTTTTTGTTTGATCGTCAGAATTTTGATTGTATTGATGGCCTCGATGGTCAACAAATGTCGATTAAAAAATTCTAAGGGAGGGATTTCTTTCATTTATAATTTATATATAAGTTGAGTGATATTCTGAGGGAAGTTTTAAAACGAAAATCAAGCAAATATTTGCACTAGAAGTGCAGTTATAACTCAAAGTTACCTGAAACTGTCTTTCATCTTGAATATGATTTTTAGAAAATTCTAATAAAAGATCTTCTAGTGCATGGATTGTTATGATTTTTTTAATACAAGGAAAGAACATTTCAAAGAAGCTTTTGAAGCAAAAATCATCTGAATCCGAATACCAGAAAAGAAGTTATAACTCGAGTAACTTGAAACCGATTTTTCTTTATTATTTTTAAAAAATAGAATGTTTATTTAATTATATTCCTTTATAGTCCAGTACTAAAAAAAATTTTAATTATCCGAATTACAATTACTATACCTAATAATGAAAAAAATTGCGTGGTGATGTGCCCATGGCCACGCACAAGGTGTTTTTATTACAAATGTTTAAGTATATTTGAATTTTTTTACTCATCGACAGTTTTTCCAAAAATTATACTAAAAACGGGTTTTACACAGCCAGAGGCCTCATATAATTAAGAAATTTTTAAATTGTCAAAAAAGTACAAATATGAGAATGAGAAACACTTAATGGTGGTGCAAGATCTCTAGGCAAGCCCAAGGTGTACAAATTTTTAATTTATGGTACAAAGTTCTTTCAATATTCTGTACATTTTGCTCGTTAAGGAATCTTTTAAAATTTGTACTAAAAATGCTTCATACGTAGCTAGAGGCCTCACATCACTATGAAAGGTCTAATTTATTCTAATTGAGGTACAAATATTACTATAAACATGATTTTCGAAAATTTAAATAAAAAATCTTCTAATGCATGGATTTTCATAATTTTTTCAATGCAAGCAAAGAACATTTCAAAGAAACTTTTAAAGCAAAAATCATCTTAATCCGGCTACTAGAAGTGAAGTTATGACTCAAGTTACTTGAAACTGATTTCCCTCTCGAACATGATTTTCGAAAATTTGAATAAAAAATCTTCTAATGCATGGATTTTCATGATTTTCTCAATGCAAGCAAAGAACATTTCAAAGAAACTTTTGAAACAAAAATCATCTCAATCCGAGTACTAGAAGTGAAGTTATGACTCGAGTTACTTGAAACTGATTTCCCTCTCGAACATGATTTTCGAAAATTTGCATACAAAATCTTCTAATGCATGGATTTTCATGATTTTCTTAATGCAAGCAAGGAACATTTCAAAGAAACTTTTGAAACAAAAATCATCTCAATCCGAATACTAGAAGTGGAGTTATGACTTGAGTTACTTGAAACTGATTTCCCTCTCAAACATGACTTTCGAAAATTTGAATAAAAAATCTTCTAATGCATGGATTTTCATGATTTTCTCAATGCAAGCAAAAAATATTTCAAAGAAACTTTTAAAGCAAAAATCATCTTAATCTGGCTACTAGAAGTGGAGTTATGACTCTAGTTACTTGAAACTGATTTCCCTCTCAAACATGATTTTCGAAAATTTGAATAAAAAATCTTCTAATGCATGGATTTTTATGATTTTTTCAATGCAAGCAAAAAATATTTCAAAGAAACTGTTTAAGCAAAAATCATCTTCATACGAATACTAGAAGTGGAGTTATGACGTGAGTTACTTGAAACTGATTTCCCTCTCGAACATGATTATCGAAAATTTGCATAAAAAATCTTCTAATGCATGGATTTTCATGATTTTCTCAATGCAAGTAAAGAACATTTCAAAGAAACTTTTGAAACAAAAATCATCTCAATCCGAGTACTAGAAGTGGAGTTATGACTCCAGTTACGTGAAACTGATTTCCCTCTCGAACATGATTTTCGAAAATTTGCATAAAAAATCTCCTAATGAATGGATTTTCATGATTTTCTCAATGCAAGTAAAGAACATTTCAAAGAAACTTTTGAAACAAAAATCATCTCAATCCGAGTACTAGAAGTGGAGTTATGACTCGAGTTACTTGAAACTGATTTCCCTCTCGAACATGATTTTCGAAAATTTGAATAAAAAATCTTCTAATGCATGGATTTTCATGATTTTCTCAATGCAAGCAAAGAACATTTCAAAGAAACTTTTGAAACAAAAATCATCTCAATCCGAGTACTAGAAGTGGAGTTATGACTCGAGTTACTTGAAACTGATTTCCCTCTCGAACATGATTTTCGAAAATTTGAATAAAAAATCTTCTAATGCATGGATTTTCATGATTTTCTCAATGCGAGCAAAGAACATTTCAAAGAAACTTTTGAAACAAAAATCATCTCAATCCGAGTACTAGAAGTGGAGTTATGACTCCAGTTACGTGAAACTGATTTCCCTCTCGAACATGATTTTCGAAAATTTGCATAAAAAATCTCCTAATGAATGGATTTTCATGATTTTCTCAATGCAAGTAAAGAACATTTCAAAGAAACTTTTGAAACAAAAATCATCTCAATCCGAGTACTAGAAGTGGAGTTATGACTCGAGTTACTTGAAACTGATTTCCCTCTCGAACATGATTTTCGAAAATTTGAATAAAAAATCTTCTAATGCATGGATTTTCATGATTTTCTCAATGCGAGCAAAGAACATTTCAAAGAAACTTTTGAAACAAAAATTATCTCAATCCGAGTACTAGAAGTGGAGTTATGACTTGAGTTACTTGAAACTGATTTCCCTCTCGAACATGATTTTCGAAAATTTGCATAAAAAATCTCCTAATGAATGGATTTTCATGATTTTCTCAATGCAAGTAAAGAACATTTCAAAGAAACTTTTGAAACAAAAATCATCTCAATCCGAGTACTAGAAGTGGAGTTATGACTCAAGTTACTTGAAAATGATTTCCCTCTCGAACATGATTTTCGAAAATTTGAATAAAAAATCTCCTAATGAATGCATTTTCATGATTTTCTCAATGCAAGCAAAGAACATTTCAAAGAAACTTTTAAAGCAAAAATCATCTTAATCCGGCTACTAGAAGTGGAGTTATGACTTGAGTTACTTGAATTTGATTCCCCTCTCGAACATGATTTTCGAAAATTTGCATAAAAAATCTTCTAATGCATGGATTTTCATGATTTTCTCAATGCAAGCAAAGAACATTTCAAAGAAACTTTTGAAACAAAAATCATCTCAATCCAAGTACTAGAAGTGGAGTTATGACTCGAGTTACTTGAAACTGATTTCCCTCTCGAACATGATTTTCGAAAATTTGCATAAAAAATCTTCTAATGCATGGTTTTTTATGATTTTCTCAATGCAAGCAAAGAACATTTCAAAGAAACTTTTGAAACAAAAATCATCTCAATCCGAGTAATAGAAGTGGAGTTATGACTCCAGTTACGTCAAACTGATTTCCCTCTCAAACATGATTTTGGAAAATTTGAATAAAAAATCTCCTAATGAATTGATTTTCATGACTTTCTCAATGCAAGCAAAGAACGTTTCAAAGAAACTTTTGAAGCAAAAATCATCTCAATCCAAGCACTAGAAGTGGAGTATGACTTGAGTCACTTGAAACTGAAATCCTTCTCGAACATGATTTTCGAAAATTTGCATAAAAAAATTTCTAATGCATGGATTTTCATGATTTTATCAATACAAGCAAGGAACATTTCAAAGAAACTTTTGAAACAAAAATCATCTCAATCCAAGTACTAGAAGTGGAGTTATGACTCGAGTTACTTGAAACTGATTTCCCTCTCGAACATGATTTTCGAAAATTTGCATAAAAAATCTTCTAATGCATGGATTTTCATGATTTTCTCAATGCAAGCAAGGAACATTTCAAAGAAACTTTTGAAGCAAAAATCATCTTAATCCGGCTACTAGAAGTGGAGTTATGACTTGAGTTACTTGAAACTGATTTCCTTCTCAAACATGATTTTGGAAAATTTGCATAAAAAATCTTCTAATAAAAAGATTTTCATGATTTTCTCAATGCAAGCAAAGAACATTTCAAAGAAACTTTTGAAATAAAATTCATCTCAATCCGAGTACTAAAAGTGGAATTATGACTCAAGTTACTTGAAACTGATTTCCCTCTCGAACATGATTTTCGAAAATTTGCATAAAAAATCTTCTAATGCATGGATTTTCATGATTTTCTCAATGCGAGCAAAGAACATTTCAAAGAAACTTTTGAGACAAAAATCATCTCAATCCGAGTACTAGAAGTGGAGTTATGACTCCAGTTACGTGAAACTGATTTCCCTCTCGAACATGATTTTCGAAAATTTGAATAAAAAATCTTTTAATGCATGGATTTTCATGATTTTCTCAATGCAAGGAAAGAACGTTTCAAAGAAACTTTTGACACAAAAATCATCTCAATCCGAGTACTAGAAGTGGAGTTATGACTCGAGTTACTTGAAACTGATTTCCCTCTCGAACATGATTTTCGAAAATTTGAATAAAAAATCTTTTAATGCATGGATTTTCATGATTTTCTCAATGCAAGGAAAGAACGTTTCAAAGAAACTTTTGACACAAAAATCATCTCAATCCGAGTACTAGAAGTGGAGTTATGACTCGAGTTACTTGAAACTGATTTCCCTCTCGAACATGATTTTCGAAAATTTGAATAAAAAATCTTCTAATGCATGGATTTTCATGATTTTCTCAATGCAAGCAAAGAACATTTCAAAGAAACTTTTAAAGCAAAAATCATCTTAATCCGGCTACTAGAAGTGGAGTTATGACTCGAGTTACTTGAAACTGATTTCCCTCTCGAACATGATTTTCGAAAATTTGCATAAAAAATTTTCTAATTCATGGATTTTCATGATTTTCTCAATGCAGGCAAAGAACATTTCAAAGAAGCTTTTGAAACAAAAATCATCTCAATCCGAGTACTAGAAGTGGAGTTGTGACTCAAGTTACTTGAAACTGATTTCCCTCTCAAACATGATTTTCGAAAATTTGCATAAAAAATCTTCTAATGCATGGATTTTCATGATTTTCTCAATGCAATCAAGGAACATTTCAAAGAAACTTTTGAAACAAAAATCATCTAAATCCGAGTACTAGAAGTGGAGTTATGACTCAAGTTACTTGAAACTGATTTCCCTCTCGAACATGATTTTCGAAAATTTGAATAAAAAATCTTCTAATGCATGGATTTTCATGATTTTCTCAACGCAAGCAAGGAACATTTCAAAGAAACTTTTGAAACAAAAATCATCTCAATCCGAGTACTAGAAGCGGAGTTATGACTCGAGTTACTTAAAACTGATTTCCCTCTCGAACATGATTTTGGAAAATTTGCATAAAAAATCTTCTAATGCATGGATTTTCATGATTTTCTCAATGCAAGTAAAGAACATTTCAAAGAAACTTTTGAAGCAAAAATCATCTCAATCCGAGTACTAGAAGTGGAGTTATGACTCGAGTTACTTGAAACTGATTTCCCTCTCGAACATGATTTTCGAAAATTTGAATAAAAAATCTTCTAATGCATGGATTTTCATGATTTTCTCAATGCAAGCAAGGAACATTTCAAAAAAATTTTTGAAACAAAAATCATCTCAATCCGAGTACTAGAAGTGGAGTTATGACTTGAGTTACTTGAAACTGATTTCCCTCTCGAACATGATTTTCGAAAATTTGCATAAAAAATCTCCTAATGAATGGATTTTCATGATTTTCTCAATGCAAGTAAAGAACATTTCAAAGAAACTTTTGAAACAAAAATCATCTCAATCCGAGTACTAGAAGTGGAGTTATGACTCAAGTTACTTGAAAATGATTTCCCTCTCGAACATGATTTTCGAAAATTTGAATAAAAAATCTCCTAATGAATGCATTTTCATGATTTTCTCAATGCAAGCAAAGAACATTTCAAAGAAACTTTTAAAGCAAAAATCATCTTAATCCGGCTACTAGAAGTGGAGTTATGACTTGAGTTACTTGAATTTGATTCCCCTCTCGAACATGATTTTCGAAAATTTGCATAAAAAATCTTCTAATGCATGGATTTTCATGATTTTCTCAATGCAAGCAAAGAACATTTCAAAGAAACTTTTGAAACAAAAATCATCTCAATCCAAGTACTAGAAGTGGAGTTATGACTCGAGTTACTTGAAACTGATTTCCCTCTCGAACATGATTTTCGAAAATTTGAATAAAAAATCTTCTAATGCATGGATTTTCATGATTTTCTCAATGCAAGCAAGGAACATTTCAAAAAAATTTTTGAAACAAAAATCATCTCAATCCGAGTACTAGAAGTGGAGTTATGACTTGAGTTACTTGAAACTGATTTCCCTCTCGAACATGATTTTCGAAAATTTGCATAAAAAATCTCCTAATGAATGGATTTTCATGATTTTCTCAATGCAAGTAAAGAACATTTCAAAGAAACTTTTGAAACAAAAATCATCTCAATCCGAGTACTAGAAGTGGAGTTATGACTCAAGTTACTTGAAAATGATTTCCCTCTCGAACATGATTTTCGAAAATTTGAATAAAAAATCTCCTAATGAATGCATTTTCATGATTTTCTCAATGCAAGCAAAGAACATTTCAAAGAAACTTTTAAAGCAAAAATCATCTTAATCCGGCTACTAGAAGTGGAGTTATGACTTGAGTTACTTGAATTTGATTCCCCTCTCGAACATGATTTTCGAAAATTTGCATAAAAAATCTTCTAATGCATGGATTTTCATGATTTTCTCAATGCGAGCAAAGAACATTTCAAAGAAACTTTTGAAACAAAAATTATCTCAATCCGAGTACTAGAAGTGGAGTTATGACTTGAGTTACTTGAAACTGATTTCCCTCTCGAACATGATTTTCGAAAATTTGCATAAAAAATCTCCTAATGAATGGATTTTCATGATTTTCTCAATGCAAGTAAAGAACATTTCAAAGAAACTTTTGAAACAAAAATCATCTCAATCCGAGTACTAGAAGTGGAGTTATGACTCAAGTTACTTGAAAATGATTTCCCTCTCGAACATGATTTTCGAAAATTTGAATAAAAAATCTCCTAATGAATGCATTTTCATGATTTTCTCAATGCAAGCAAAGAACATTTCAAAGAAACTTTTAAAGCAAAAATCATCTTAATCCGGCTACTAGAAGTGGAGTTATGACTTGAGTTACTTGAATTTGATTCCCCTCTCGAACATGATTTTCGAAAATTTGCATAAAAAATCTTCTAATGCATGGATTTTCATGATTTTCTCAATGCAAGCAAAGAACATTTCAAAGAAACTTTTGAAACAAAAATCATCTCAATCCAAGTACTAGAAGTGGAGTTATGACTCGAGTTACTTGAAACTGATTTCCCTCTCGAACATGATTTTCGAAAATTTGCATAAAAAATCTTCTAATGCATGGTTTTTTATGATTTTCTCAATGCAAGCAAAGAACATTTCAAAGAAACTTTTGAAACAAAAATCATCTCAATCCGAGTAATAGAAGTGGAGTTATGACTCCAGTTACGTCAAACTGATTTCCCTCTCAAACATGATTTTGGAAAATTTGAATAAAAAATCTCCTAATGAATTGATTTTCATGACTTTCTCAATGCAAGCAAAGAACGTTTCAAAGAAACTTTTGAAGCAAAAATCATCTCAATCCAAGCACTAGAAGTGGAGTATGACTTGAGTCACTTGAAACTGAAATCCTTCTCGAACATGATTTTCGAAAATTTGCATAAAAAAATTTCTAATGCATGGATTTTCATGATTTTATCAATACAAGCAAGGAACATTTCAAAGAAACTTTTGAAACAAAAATCATCTCAATCCAAGTACTAGAAGTGGAGTTATGACTCGAGTTACTTGAAACTGATTTCCCTCTCGAACATGATTTTCGAAAATTTGCATAAAAAATCTTCTAATGCATGGATTTTCATGATTTTCTCAATGCAAGCAAGGAACATTTCAAAGAAACTTTTGAAGCAAAAATCATCTTAATCCGGCTACTAGAAGTGGAGTTATGACTTGAGTTACTTGAAACTGATTTCCTTCTCAAACATGATTTTGGAAAATTTGCATAAAAAATCTTCTAATAAAAAGATTTTCATGATTTTCTCAATGCAAGCAAAGAACATTTCAAAGAAACTTTTGAAATAAAATTCATCTCAATCCGAGTACTAAAAGTGGAATTATGACTCAAGTTACTTGAAACTGATTTCCCTCTCGAACATGATTTTCGAAAATTTGCATAAAAAATCTTCTAATGCATGGATTTTCATGATTTTCTCAATGCGAGCAAAGAACATTTCAAAGAAACTTTTGAGACAAAAATCATCTCAATCCGAGTACTAGAAGTGGAGTTATGACTCCAGTTACGTGAAACTGATTTCCCTCTCGAACATGATTTTCGAAAATTTGAATAAAAAATCTTTTAATGCATGGATTTTCATGATTTTCTCAATGCAAGGAAAGAACGTTTCAAAGAAACTTTTGACACAAAAATCATCTCAATCCGAGTACTAGAAGTGGAGTTATGACTCGAGTTACTTGAAACTGATTTCCCTCTCGAACATGATTTTCGAAAATTTGAATAAAAAATCTTTTAATGCATGGATTTTCATGATTTTCTCAATGCAAGGAAAGAACGTTTCAAAGAAACTTTTGACACAAAAATCATCTCAATCCGAGTACTAGAAGTGGAGTTATGACTCGAGTTACTTGAAACTGATTTCCCTCTCGAACATGATTTTCGAAAATTTGAATAAAAAATCTTCTAATGCATGGATTTTCATGATTTTCTCAATGCAAGCAAAGAACATTTCAAAGAAACTTTTAAAGCAAAAATCATCTTAATCCGGCTACTAGAAGTGGAGTTATGACTCGAGTTACTTGAAACTGATTTCCCTCTCGAACATGATTTTCGAAAATTTGCATAAAAAATTTTCTAATTCATGGATTTTCATGATTTTCTCAATGCAGGCAAAGAACATTTCAAAGAAGCTTTTGAAACAAAAATCATCTCAATCCGAGTACTAGAAGTGGAGTTGTGACTCAAGTTACTTGAAACTGATTTCCCTCTCAAACATGATTTTCGAAAATTTGCATAAAAAATCTTCTAATGCATGGATTTTCATGATTTTCTCAATGCAATCAAGGAACATTTCAAAGAAACTTTTGAAACAAAAATCATCTAAATCCGAGTACTAGAAGTGGAGTTATGACTCAAGTTACTTGAAACTGATTTCCCTCTCGAACATGATTTTCGAAAATTTGAATAAAAAATCTTCTAATGCATGGATTTTCATGATTTTCTCAACGCAAGCAAGGAACATTTCAAAGAAACTTTTGAAACAAAAATCATCTCAATCCGAGTACTAGAAGCGGAGTTATGACTCGAGTTACTTAAAACTGATTTCCCTCTCGAACATGATTTTGGAAAATTTGCATAAAAAATCTTCTAATGCATGGATTTTCATGATTTTCTCAATGCAAGTAAAGAACATTTCAAAGAAACTTTTGAAGCAAAAATCATCTCAATCCGAGTACTAGAAGTGGAGTTATGACTCGAGTTACTTGAAACTGATTTCCCTCTCGAACATGATTTTCGAAAATTTGAATAAAAAATCTTCTAATGCATGGATTTTCATGATTTTCTCAATGCAAGCAAGGAACATTTCAAAAAAATTTTTGAAACAAAAATCATCTCAATCCGAGTACTAGAAGTGGAGTTATGACTCGAGTTACTTGAAACTGATTTCCCTCTCGAACATGATTTTCGAAAATTTGAATAAAAAATCTTCTAATGCATGGATTTTCATGATTTTCTCAATGCAAGTAAAGAACATTTCAAATAAACTTTTAAAACAAAAATCATCTCAATCCGAGTACTAGAAGTGGAGTTATGACTTGAGTTACTTGAAACTGATTTCCCTCTCGAACATGATTTTCGAAAATTTGCATAAAAAATCTTCTAATGCATGGAGTTTCATGATTTTCTCAATGCAAGTAAAGAACATTTCAAAGAAACTTTTAAAGCAAAAATCATCTTAATCCGGCTACTAGAAGTGGAGTTATGACATGAGTTACTTGAAACTGATTTCCCTCTTGAACATGATTTTCGAAAATTTGCATAAAAAAATCTTCTAATGCATGGATGTTCATGATTTTCTCAATGCAAACAAAGAGCATTTCAAAGAAACTTTTGAAACAAAAATAATCTCAATCCAAGTACTAGAAGCGGAGTTATGACTCCAGTTACGTCAAACTGATTTCCCTCTCAAACATGATTTTCGAAAATTTGAATAAAAAATCTTCTAATGCATGGAGTTTCATGATTTTCTCAATGCAAGCAAAGAACATTTCAAAGAAACTTTTGAAAAAAAAATCATCTCAATCCAAGTACTAGAAGTGGAGTTATGACTCCAGTTACGTGAAACTGACTTTCCTCTCGAACATGGTTTTCGAAAATTTGCATAAAAAATGTTCTAATGCATGGATTTTCATGATTTTCTCAATACAAGCAAAGAACGTTTCAAAGAAACTTTTGAAACAAAAATCATCTTAATCCGGCTACTAGAAGTGGAGTTATGACTCCAGTTACGTCAAACTGATTTCCCTCTCAAACATGATTTTCGAAAATTTGAATAAAAAATCTTCTAATGCATGGATTTTCATGATTTTCTCAATGTAAGCAAAGAACATTTCAAAGAAACTTTTGAAACAAAAATCATCCCAATCCGAGCACTAGAAGTGAAGTTATTATCCAAATTACCTGAAACTGTCTTTCATCTTGAACATGATACCTTGAATAGAAACTTTTGCGTTTTTTCCTAATTAGAATCCTTATTGACAAAGAAATTTGATTCGTTCCTTCAAAATTTTAGATTCTAACGATAATAACAAATATTTCATTAAAACAGTAACCAAATAACTCTGTCATGATCTTTGCAGCAAACCCAAAAACAGTGGGAAAAACCGGGCGACATCGTCCAAAAAGACCACGAAGGTCTGATCTCCCAGCATCCCGGTGAAGACAGAGATACAGATAGCGAAGACGAAACGGAACAAACAAAGACACAAAAACCGGTACCCATTCAGGATGAACCGATCGACGAAGTACCGGTAGCTGTAGTAGAGCCAGAAATCGCGAATGTAGAAGAGGAGGAGGAGGAGGAACGAGATGTTGAGATGCAGACAAACGTGGAAGAGCACCAAGAGGTCATGGATACAGGAGAAGTCGCTCAGGATGAATAAATAATATCTTTTATAGGTTGTTAAGGAATAAATAAAGATTTTTCAAATTATAAATAGTCTTTTATTCACAATTTACCTTAACAATTATCACTTTTGGCCAGACTGGTTTCGGTATCTTTCCCTTCCTCATCGGATTCACCTTCAGACAAACTTAAATCCTCGTCCAGTTCGCTATCGATCCACAGTTTCGGTTTTTTCTTGGGAATTTTACTTTTATCGCTCTCGTCCGGTTTCCTTTTGGTCGTACTGCAACCCGCTTCCAACCCTTTTAGCACCGCATCCTCCACTTGCTCCGGCAACGATTCACGTTCCTTATCGTATTCTTCATCTTTGAATTCGTGTTTGGGCTTCTCCAGCAGCTTTTCCAGTTTTTTCTTCTTCTTTTCTTTGGCCTCTTTCTCCCTTTCCGCTTGTTGGGACACCCATTTTTTTAACCTGAAAGCTGCAACGATGAAAAACTGTTTTTCACTACACTAGGCGTCGTTTACCTTTGTTCTTCATTGATGTCTCTTAATCTTCTTCCACTGAGGTCTCGACAGGCTTCTCTATTGGTGGTTTTCTCGATTTGTGCTCCGATGGCTCTTAGCATGGACCCAAAACCTCCTTTTCCACCAAGCAACCTCGGAATAACTTGAATGTGTCCGTTAATGGGTTCAGCAGTAAGTTTTCTTCCATTGGATAAGAGGTAGTAATCGTCTTCTTGTAAGTGCTGTAAAAGGGACATAAATGAGTGGGAATTGAGAAGATTGTAAAAGTGAGGTTAGTTAGTATCAAGGAATCATATGAGACTTTTTTTGTTTAGCAGTTCAATAATTCTGAAATTCAATATATTAATTTTCCACATTATCGATTGATTTCGATCGAGGTTGAGGAAAGTTAAGTCAAAGTCAAAAATAGCTTTATTGTTACGTAACATCATCTGTTGTTAACAAAGCATTATATAAAATCTTAAAGATAGTTGACAACATAATCTTTTACAAAAATATAAAAATTTTAACAATTCTTACATACATAGAATATAGAACACACCCAAAGAAAGGGTAATAAGAATTCACATTACGCTGCGCAAAACTCTTCACTGTCAAAAAATTGTATTTAAAAACTCGTCTACAGAATAAAATGCTTTAGCAAAGCATTTCTTAAGATAAACTTTTAAGTTTCATAAAGCAAGAGTTTCTTTATATTTTTCCTAAAACGTTTTTCACAATTTATTAGCCTTATATGAAGGGGTAGGTGGTTAAAAAGCCTTCTGCCCCCGTACACAAAAGAGGACTTAATCTGCTCACTTTTTGGGATAGGCAGAGGTAAAGAGAAGGTTGTTCGGAGATTGTAACCCGAGGAGGGGGGGCCAAGTTGATGGCGATATTTTTTGTGGATAAGACAAACAGTCTCTAAAATAAAAAGGCATGGCAATGTCAGGACAGAGTGTTTTAAAAATAATGGCCTACAGGGGCTACGAAAGGGAGCTGCACACATATAGCGTATGGCTCTTTTTTGCAAAATAAATAGAGAGCTGAACAAATACTGAGAGCACACACCCCAAAACACAATACCGTATCTCAGATAAGACTCTATAAGAGCATGGTAGGCAATTTTGGCCACATCAAGTCCCAGAGAATGTGTTATTACTCTAATAGCATAACAGTTGGATGATAACTTCCCTAATAAAGAGGAGATATGATTTTCAAATTTTAATTGCTTATCAATCGTCAGGCCCAAAAATTTGCATGTTTCAGAAGGACTTATTGTTTCATTTTGCAAAGTGACAGTTCCAAGGTTACATTTAAAAGTTAAAATATTAGTTTTAGAAATATTAAAGGTTAATCTATTAGATTCACACCATAAAGAGAGGCATGTTTTATTTGTATAGGAGTAGCTATGTTTATATGAAGATGGTTCTTTTGACTTGACAGAATTATTTGTTGGTTCCACCATATACATAGAGTTGGTATGTGGTTCAATGTCATCAGAGTCTTGGATTACCATTGGAGTCTTTGAGATTTTAAAAGACAGTAAATCATTTCTAAGGGAAGCTATTTGTTATTTACACAAGAGTAAGAGTGATTTTCAGCCTCAAGAAGTCTAATAGAAGTGATCATATTTCTGCTAAGAGCATGTGTTTCCTCCAGGTCTTTTTGAAGTTGATTTATTTTTTCCTTCTGTTCTAAAATGAGCTTGTCAAAATCCTTCTCAGTCTGGGACATCCTGTCGATATCAGATCTCAACTTTAAAACTTCTTCTCTCTTGCAGTTTAATTCTTCTCTCTTGCAGTTAAAACAAAGTCTTCCTCAAATTCTTGAGTTTTTTTGCGCTGCTTTTTGAAGGCATTTTCCTTAGATTTCAATTCAGTATAAAGATTAATAAAATAAAGATAAGAGGTTACAAGACTTTGTATTTATCACATTGCCAGGAAAATTCTTATATACAAAGAAGGGGAGAATATACAAAGGAATTATGAAAAAAAGTGAATGTAAGAATTACCAACATTGCCAAGAGAATCTTGGAGTATTTGGAGCAGAATAATTTATTTACTGATTATTAATTTGGATTTAGGATATGTTTAAATGCTACTTCTGGTATAATAGATCTGCTATAATATATCTGTAAAGCTTTTAATAAACATGTCAATACCACCTTGTGTGTTGTGTGATCTATGTAAGGCTTTTGATTGTGTGTCCCATGATCGGCCTAATTTAATTTCTGCTTAACTCTAAAATTATCAATTTATAAGAGTAACTCGATGAATGATAGAGTGAAATGATACAGCCATATCTAAGTGACCGTTCACAGGTAATTTTGATTAGAGTGGATGTATCTTCTGCTAAATCACAAACTGATGGAGTGTCTCAAGGATCAATACTGGTTCCACTATTATTTTTAATATATGTTAATGATTTCCCAGTGATCAACCCATTATTATCCTATCAATTAAGATAGGCAGATACACCTTATTTGCTTAAAAAACTTACATATCTATTGCATAAAAGAGCCTTTAATTCGTCAAGTCCATTCGGCCCCAAGCCCTCAACAAATATTTCTTCTTTGCCCCAAATAACTTTCCAGTCACTCTTTAGCCCCATTTGAGCCTTTTCTGGTAGAATTTGGTGGTCCATTTTGTTAGTTACTTAGCAAAGGGGAAACTAATGAGTCAATTTAACGTTTTACGACACCTAGGGACTTAAATTAATGTTTTAAAGCGAATAAACAAACAGAAAAAATTCTACTAAAATACAAACAACAAAAACTAGAAAACTACACTGTTTGTTTTGACTAATGACACCTGTCAAATTGACAGAAAAAAACGACAAGTGACGGCTGAAAGTCCAATGACTTAAGGCTAAAGGTGGATTTGCACGAAAAATCACGTAACGTAAAAGGCGCGTCTTTAGCGTAATTTCATGGTTTCAGTGTTTTTGGCGTTATACTGCTGATGAGCGTCTTCTACAACGGCAAAACGAGTAAATAAAATTGCAATGCAAATAAATAAAATTATATATTAATACTCCTTGCAAATATCCGAAAAAAATTTAGTTAAATCCCATAAACCTATCGACACAGACACGATCCGCACACGTTGATTTTATTCAACGAAAACACTCCCTCGCCTATGCCGCGTTCTCGTTCACGTTGATCATCATCGCGCTCTTCTTGATATCCGGATTCTTAAAGTCGCCGGGCATCTGCCCGTTATCCGCCTCCAAAGCGGCCGCCCCCGATTGACCGGCGGCTTGACCATGGGGCGCAGAATGCACCAACCGCCCGACCAGAGACGGCGGTCGATCCTTTCTGATCCTCAACCACTCGTGAGGAATCACCCGGTCCAAGGTCAACCGTAAGGTCAAATCTGGTTCCAGTAAATGACGCACCAGCGATTTCGCGTTAGCGGACAACGTGTCCCTCACCCTCGATCTAAACACCCAATTTTTCGTCATCTGGTCCTTAAGGAGTTTCCTCAAGTTCGAATCGTCGAAGGGCATCGAGGCGTTCAGCATAATAAATAAAATAATACCGAGTGACCAGACGTCGGATAGTTTGGGGTTGTACGGTGTCCCATTGACGACTTCGGGGGCGGCATAAGCTGCGGAACCGCAATAAGTCTGACTGAGAATCCTGCGGTTCTCGTGGTCGACGCAAAAGCGTGCGAACCCGAAATCCGCGATTTTCACGTTAAATTTCCGACTCAGCAGGATGTTTTCGCATTTAAGGTCACGGTGTGCGATGTTCTTGCTGTGGAGGTAGTGGAGGCCTGAGGTCATTTGTCTGAACCAGATTTTCGCTTGTTGTTCAGGTACTACCCCGTTTCTTTTGATGAAGTCGAGAAGATCGCCATTGTCTGCATACCTGCAAAAAAATTGCAGAATTAGGGCGATTGTGTTAAGGTAGATGAAGGTTAACTGTTTGAAATGTCGCTGCAATATTTTAAAGTAAGATTTTTGTGCATTGGCAAACATTATTGGTAAGATATGCAAAGAAATCCATGAAAACGCCTTTATACGATGGTATGTTCGTCTACTCAACACAATAACAACTAGCCACGAAGGTTATTCCTGAAGTGATCAACAATCAGCGAGTTTTATAGAAAGAACAGTAAGAAATTCTCCAGGATTTTCTGGCCTTTTCATATAGTTTTTCGATATATTCAGATATTTTCCACGATTTTCTTTTTGTAGGTTTTCCAGGCATTTCCAATCAATCTTTCGGGATCTTGATCTCAACCCAACCCATCCCAACCAGAAAAGCATCGGAAAACGAATTTCCGGAATTTGTATTACTGTAATAAATGTAGTCATTATCACAAAATGGCATTATAGGAACGTTACCCCACTTCGCCATGAGAATATTGTTTTCAATAAAATCACATACATTTTAACCCTTTGCTAATTTTAGGTGCATATAGTTGCTAAACTAGACCTGACTTACCTCATAAAGATAAACACCCTAGGACCGCGTTGCAGGATACTGTGCACCTGAATAATATGCGGATTTTCGATCTTGGTCAGGATCTCGAGCTCCCTGGGGAAGAACTTCTCCAAAAAGTCCTTGGGCGCCTTCTCCTTATCGAATATCTTGCACGCGAGTCGCATCTTCTTCGGTCCGGTACTGTCGACATAATCGGCGAGGTGCACAGTGGCGTACGACCCCTGTCCTATTTTCTTCCCAATTAAGTAGCCCCTCTGCTCCAACGCGTTCACTTCTGAATTTCGAGGACTCAACCGAGCAGCCATGTGACTTACGAACAAAACTTACTCGTGTCTGACTTTTAATTTTGTTTTTACCACCCATTCAGACGAATATCTTATACCGCTAACGGACCCCGATTACATCGAATTTTTCATCTAAGTGACGGTCGGTTTTTTATCATGATGAATTTACGAAAATTTGGAGATATTTTGGCATGTGACAGCGGTAAATGTCACTTTACCGTGTGCCAGGTAGCTGGTACTCGCAACAATTAGACGAATTATGGCCTTTTTTAGTTGGAAATCAGCCGGGCGGCATGAGGTCCTTTGATCTTTTCGTGTGTACACACTCAGTGATCAATCAGCTTACCAGAAGCACAAAGGGGGCATAGAAGCAAATAAATAAAGGAGCGAAGGCTTTTAGAGTATCTTGGCTTATTAAGCTTAAGCGAGTGATGTAGATTTAAGTAGGATTTGGACGTGTCACGCTTCCAAGCATTGCAGTTTGGATCCAAAACGAGAATATGTTATGCACCAACAGTGTATTTACTTAATAAAACTTCATCATGGAGCATTCAGACTGAACAGCTCCAAACGCACCCCAAACCTTCAACCTCACCTGTCACTTACGAAACCCTCTCAAACTGAATAAATTTCCCTTCTTTTTTACTCATCGTCATGTCGGACGACCAGACGGACAACACCGGAAACGAACAAGAAACGGAAACGGAAGTGCCCCCGGGTGGCAGTGAAGAGGAACATCAAAGTTCCCCGGGTTTTTCTGGATCCAGTACCGATAAACCTTCGACGTCGGAGACCTCCACCAGGCCACCGCAGGAGGTGAAATCGTTCACCAACGTGTGCACGGACTTCGTGGTGGCCGTGTACAAAGATCGCTACTATCGGCAGATCTTGAAGAGCGTCTTGGTGTTCTTGGTCGCTTTGAAGATGGCACACGAGAGTCGCATGATGGTGATCCCGCTTAAGGAATACGAACCGTTTGGCAAATAAATTTTTTGATTGGTTGTTTCGGTTTTTCTTTTTTTGAGGTAATGATGCGAGAGTTTAAATTGTTTCTTTGATTTTTCTGATATATATAAAACAGTGGACCAATACTAGTAAATGCCTGAAACCCTCAGGATTTTTGCAATACTTAATTGGGTCCTTGTAGCACTCATTGTATAAGATCCAAACTGAAAAACTGCAGAACTGGATATTTGACGTGGCAAAGAGCTACTCACGCCTCAAGGACAATCTACCTTAGCATAATTAGTTGGAAGATGTGGCGGCAAATTTGAATGATCAAAAAACGTCATATGCTAATGAATTAGTGAGTGTTAGTAAATGACCAGTCCTTGTTTCACTCATTTATGTATGGCAACCCTTGGAAGCTACTAAATTGGTTCAGAGTCAGTTAGCCGATGTGTAATTTAAATTGTTATAAGATTAAAGAGGTTCATAATAATGCAGATATGAAAAAAAAGAGCAAATCTTATGGCGCAATTTATGAAATCAAAAATAATAATTATTTCTAGATTTATATTTGTCTGGATTACACAATACTCGATCGTTTTCAGGTAGGAAAACAATGGGCTTCAATCGTTTTACTCCCACATAAACTTACCACATCGATCAATCGTCTATTGTAAAAGGGAAAATAAAAATTGCACAATTTTATTAGAATTTTTGATTGAAAATTGAATAAAAAGTGAGGAACGATCTTTTAGATTATTGTCACTAGTTCACCGTTTAGGTGTATAACAGCAAAGATGCGTGTCTGGCTCCTCGGTTTTTTAGTATTTCTCATGCTGGGCTTGGCCCTTGGCAAACAGCCTTCTTGTGAGTATTTTTTTAAATTTTAATATTTTATTGAATTTTAGTCAAAATTATGTCACATTGTAAAATTTCCTTTTTTTAACCCTGTATGAAAGGGTAATATGAGCTTTTGAGAGAAAACTTGCAGACAGCACACTGAACCATTAGAGTCAAAAGTTTAAAACTATAGTTTTACATTGAGTGAAATTGAGTTTTTTTAATTTAATATTTTGAAAACGCTTATGGACAGCACAGTAAACTGCCACGTTGCTATTATCCTCAAAAGCAAGAAACTAAATTTGAATTTACTAATTGGTTCGTTTTGCACGAATCAATGTGCTGTCTATAAGCTTTGGAGGCATTTTTGAAGGGTATTGTAGACAGCATATTGAACCGCTGTGACCAGTAATATTTAATTTTATTATTTTAGGAAGGCTTATGGATTAAAAATTAAAAATGGAATTTTTAGAAACTCAGTTACTACTTTTAGGAACTTACTTAATTTTGATTTTAAAAGCAATATGGCGGTTCAATTTGCTGCCTACAAGCCCTTCCTTAAATATTAGAAGAATATAGGGGTTCTTTGAAAATAAAAATCACCGCGGTTTACTGTGCTGCCTATAAGCCTTTCAAGTATTTTGCAATAAACTGAAGGATTTTAATGTCCTATGTAAAAAAATCGAACATTGAACCGCCATGTTGTCATTATAAAAACATTTAACATGTTGGAAACCTTTGTAGAAAGCACACTGAACTGCCACGTTGTCGTTACTTTCAACACCCGAAAGCTAAATTAACTAAGCATATACCTTTATTGTAAAGTATTAAAGGCAGCACACTGAACAGCGATGACTTATTTTAGAAAAACCAGTATTTAATTTTAAAATGTATGAAGTCTTACAGCCTTTTTTGGAATTTAAGAAAACTTGAAGATAGCACATTGAACCGCCACGTTGTCTTTAGAATCAAAAGTTAAAAATTCGGTTCCTAAAAAATCCTTTGGCAAATTTTACCTTTTTCTTACGAAGGGTTGTAGGCAGCACATTGAATAATAAGAAAATCTCATCCATTTTTCACAAAGAGACCGACGTATACAACAGACGAAAAACAATGAAAAACACAAAGTCACGGTCTCACAACATTTACTTAAAGCTACACGTCTTTCGCTCTATTCAGAGCATTGGATGTTTATTTACTGTTTTGCCAACGTTAGTGGCTTTTTAAGGCCTGATGATGCTCTGAATAGAGCGAAACACGTGTAGCTTTAAGTAAATGTTGTGAGACCGTGACTTTGTGTTTTTCATTGTTTTTCGTCTGTAGCACATTGAATTACAATGATTGAGTTAGAGATTAATTTTTTTTTCGGAAACACAATATTTAAGTTTACTGTTTTTTGAAGGCTTGTAAACAGCACACTGAACCACCACGTTGCCATTACGTTCAAAAACCAGAAGCTTTATTTGCAATTGTCATTTATAATTTGTTTGTTTGGCACGATTCGATGTGCTGTCTATAAGCTTTCGAGGCGTTTTTGGCCAAAATGCGAAGTGTTAATCGTGGTGACGAACAATATTCAATTTTAATATATTAGGAACTGTTATAGACCAGCATATTGAACATTGCATAATTTTGGTCAATGCAAAATGCATAGTCTTGGTCCAAAATTCGAAAAGGAATTTTTAGGAACTAAAGGCAACATGGCAGCTGAATGTGCTGTCTTTAAGTTTTTCTAAAATACAAAAATCAAATATTGTTCTTTTGAAAAAGCAAATGCAAAAATATCTCAGTCGCTGCAGTTTAATGTGCTGTCTACAATCCAAAGCCTTCCACCATAAATATTAAAATTAAACATTAGTTTTTCGAAAATAAAAATCACCGTGGTTCACTGTGCTGCCTATAGGATTTTCAAATATTTTGAACTGAAATGCGCATTTTAACGTTTTTTGTAAAAAAAAGTTTTTTTAGGAAGTTATAGACAGCACATTAAACCGCCACGTTTACATTACTCTCAAAAGCCAGTTTGGCACGATTCAATAACCTGTCTATAAGCTTCCGTTGTAGGCAGCATGTTGAACCGCGATGACCAACAATGTTTAATTTTAATATTTAAGGATGGTTTGTAGCCAGCACATTGAACTTCCAAGCCATTCAAACTCTTCAAAGTTACTAATATTTTTGAGTTATTAAGAAATCAGTAAAATTTGACTCTAAAGGCAATATGGGTTAAACATTAAAATTAAATAGTGATTTTTCGAACATAAAACTTACCGCGGTTCACTGTGCTGCCTATAAGCCTTTCAAGCTTTTTACACTAAAATGAAGCATTATTTCGCTCAATGTAAAAAAAATGCCATGTTGTAACATACCGGTTCAATGTGCTGTCTATAAGACTTTCCTAAATATTAAAATTAAACATTGGTTTTTCAAAAAAAAAGAAGTTATTGCGGCTCATTGTGCTGCCTATAATTATTTTTTTGTACTAAAATGAGACATTATAATATTGTATGTAAAAAAAAATTCCATCAGCATTATAGGCAGCACATTAAACCGCGCTGACTTTTATATCCAAAAAAAAACAGTAGTTAAGGAATTGCTTATAGACAGCATATTGAACTATCGTGTTGCATTGAGAGTCAAAATTTAGAAAATGATTTAATAAAAATTCCTTGAGTCAAAGAAAACTTGTAGACAGCATATTGGACCACCTTGTTGCCTTTAGAGTTAACAGCTAAAAACTGATTTCCTTTGCCAATTTATTTTTTTTCTATGTAAAGGAATAATTGTAGACACTGATATAAATTTACACTTTTTTTCCAAAAAACAATATTTAATTTTAATACTTCACCAAGACTTGTACACAGCACACTGAACTCATACGTTGCCATTAGACTCAAAAGTTGAATATTCCTTTGCTCGTTTGAACGTGTTCAATTTAATATGCTGTCTATAAGCCTTGGGTTGAAATGATGCGTTTTAATAAAATAAATGAAGCGTTATACTGAATCGCAAGGAATATCATGCATTTTTTTTGAAAGAACAATATTCAAATACTCAATATTTGCGAATTATTAAAGACCGCACACTGAACTGTCCTGTTACCTTTAGAGTCAAAAGTTGTACTATGCCTTTTTTTCAAGTTAAGGCATTATATGCAGCATATTGAACCTCCGTGTCAGACAAATTTGCAGTCCATTGCGAATTTGTTGGTTAATGATTTGCTAACATATTTTGATTCACGTTGCTGTTCACGAGCGTTCCAATCACTTTTAACTAAAATACAGCATTTACTGCGATAAACAGTGTGCTACTCAAGGAAAAATGTAAGAAAAAATTCCTTTACAGATGTTCTTCGACTGTTCACAACGGAAGAACCTAAACCTGGCTGTTGTTCTAATACGCCTTCCGAATCAAAAAAAGACTCTACAACCGCTAAAAGTACATCAAATATTCATTCATCAACTGTAAAACCAACGATAGGCCCTACAGTTGCTGATAGAACTAGACCAAATCGGAAATCTCCTACTGCAAAACCAACGAGGGGCTCTACTACAGCTGCTGGAAGTACACCGAAGGGAAATCCTCCTGCTGCAAAACCAACTAAGTCACCTTCAAAGAAACCAACTAGAAAGAGAAAACCGGGCAATTACATGGGTTTGGACAAAGCTACTTGGAAGAAAATTAGGAAATACATGAGAAGATATACAAAGAAAATCGTGTCGATCGTGTATAACAAACTGTCGGAAGAAGGTAAATTTTTAATAGGTTCTCTTTTTTTCCCACCCCTTAACGTCATTTTCTATTCTTCAAAGATGATTTTTTTTGTAGAAAACTGCCTGGAAAATTTTTTATTTTATTCCTTGAGGTCATTTTGTACTTTTGAAAAATTCGCTTTTATTAGAAAAATGGTTCCAAAAGCCTAGACGAAATGTTTTTTTTTACTCCTTAACGTCGTTTTTTTCAAATATTAAAAAAACAATTAAAAAAAACGACAGTTTCAACTGCATTAAAGAAATGCGAGAAAAATTCCAAGTTGTTGAGTTAACTTTTAAAGATTTTCCACCAGTTTGCCCGAAAACCTTTTACCTCATTTATTTTTTCAAAAAACATGGTTTTAGGTCGATTTTCCACAAAAAATGGCTTAAAATACTCGAAGAAAAAAATTAAGAAAATGATTTTTCTCCGATCTTTAACCCTACTTTTTTGAAAACACTAATTTCAATTATATTTTTCTCAGTTATTATTATTTTCGTTGTCATTCTCATAATTTTTCCAACAATTTGTTAATTCTCCCAGGAAATGTAAACTTTTCCCCTTAATACAGAAGTTAATGCTTCAAATGCCTGGAAAATTTTTTTTTTCAATCCTTACAGTCATTTTCTAATTTCCAGAAAGTCAAGAAAGTAAAGATTTCCAGAAAGTGGCTTCAAATGCCTGGAAGAATGTTTTGTCACTCCTTGAGGTCATTTTCTACTTTCCAGAAATTCACTTTTATCAAAAAAATGCCTGGACGAAATATTTATTTATTTATTAACGTCATTTGTTATTTTCCAAAAAGTGGCATCAAATTCCTGGAAGAAAGTTTTGTCACTCCTTAAGGTCATTTTTTACTTTCCAGAAATTCACTTTTATTAAAAAAATGCCTGGACGAAATATTTTTTTTATTCGTTAACGTCATTTGATATTTTCCAAAAAGTGGCTTCAAATGCCTGGAAGAAAGTTTTGTCACTCCTTAAGGTCATTTTCTACTTTCCAGAAATTCACTTTTATCAAAAAAATGCCTGGACGAAATATTTATTTATTTATTAACGTCATTTGTTATTTTCCAAAAAGTGGCATCAAATTCCTGGAAGAAAGTTTTGTCACTCCTTAAGGTCATTTTTTACTTTCCAGAAATTCACTTTTATCAAAAAAATGCCTGGACGAAATATTTATTTATTTATTAACGTCATTTGTTATTTTCCAAAAAGTGGCTTCAAATTCCTGGAAGAATTTTTTGTCACTCCTTAAGGTCATTTTTTACTTTCCAGAAATTCACTTTTATCAAAAAAATGCCTGGACGAAATATTTATTTATTTATTAACGTCATTTGTTATTTTCCAAAAAGTGGCTTCAAATTCCTGGAAGAAAGTTTTGTCACTCCTTAAGGTCATTTTTTACTTTCCAGAAATTCACTTTTATCAAAAAAATGCCTGGACGAAATATTTATTTATTTATTAACGTCATTTGTTATTTTCCAAAAAGTGGCATCAAATTCCTGGAAGAAAGTTTTGTCACTCCTTAAGGTCATTTTTTACTTTCCAGAAATTCACTTTTATCAAAAAAATGCCTGGACGAAATATTTATTTATTTATTAACGTCATTTGTTATTTTTCAAAAAGTGGCTTCAAATGCCTGGAAGAATTTATTTAAGGTCATTTTTTACTTTCCAGAAATTAACTTTTATGAAAAAAAATGCCTGGACGAAATATTTATTTATTTATTAACGTCATTTGTTATTATCCAAAAAGTGACTTCAAATTCCTGGAAGAATGTTTTGTCACTCCTTGAGGCCATTTTTTACTTTCTAGAAATTCACTTTTATCAAAAAAAATGCCTGGACGAAATATTTTTTTATTAGTTAACGTAATTTGTTATTTTCCAAAAAGTGGCTTCAAATTCCTGGAAGAATTTTTTGTCACTCCTTAAGGTCATTTTTTACTTTCCAGAAATTCACTTTTATCAAAAAAATGCCTGGACGAAATATTTATTTATTTATTAACGTCATTTGTTATTTTTCAAAAAGTGGCTTCAAATTCCTGGAAGAAAGTTTTGTCACTCCTTAAGGTCATTTTTTACTTTCCAGAAATTCACTTTTATTAAAAAAATGCCTGAACGAAATATTTTTTTTATTCCTTAACGTCATTTGTTATATTCCAAAAAGTGGCTTCAAATTCCTGGAAGAATGTTTTGTCACTTTTTAAGGTCATTTTCTACTTTCCAGAAATTCACTTTTATCAAAAAAATTACTGGACGAAATATTTATTTATTTATTAAGGTCATTTGTTATTTTCCAAAAAGTGGCTTCAAATTCCTGGAAGAAAGTTTTGTCACTCCTTAAGGTCATTTTTTACTTTCCAGAAATTCACTTTTATGAAAAAAAATGCCTGGACGAAATATTTATTTATTTATTAACGTCATTTGTTATTAAAAAACCCGCCTTTAAACTTAAAACCCTTTTTTCTTCCAGGCACTCGAAGAAAATCAGTGTTAGTTTAAAAAATAGGTTTCCCTGCTCCTCCACCAAAATTATTTTTTCGTCAATTAGTCGCACAACATTATTTTAAATCCTATTTTGGTCCAGGCAGTCGTAAAAGGTAACGACCTGTTCTGGGAAAAAACAGTTTTCCTGCTCCTTCACCAAATTCACTTAGACCCTTTTGAGTAATTTAAATTTTATTTTCCGCAAGGAAATAGAAAGCTATTACTATTCTTTAGGAGATTTCAGGTTTCCCCGATCCTCCACCAAAATGTATCGGCTTCAAAAAATTTCTATTATATGGCCAACTTTGAAAATGCTGCTTTTCACTACAAATTTTGTAATCCCCTGCCTTCATCCAGGCAGTTAAATTTAACTTGAAAAATTCATCCATTATCCCAAAGATGCTGGTCATACAATTTTATAAAAGGTAAAAACACAAAATCTACAGCATCACAAAATTTTATTTTTTTTGTGAATTTAGTTTTCAGAAATTCAATTTTATCATAAATTTATTTGCTATTTTCCAAAACTTCAAAAAATGGTTTGAAATACCTGGAAGAATTTTTTTTTTCAACCCTCTTTTCTTCCAGGCACTTGATCAGTATTAGTTTGAAAAATAGGTTTCCCTGCTCCTCCACCAAAGACGTGTCAGCTTCAAAAAACGTTTATTATTTGGTTAAATTTGACAAGGCATATGTTTTAATCCCCTGTCTTTATCCTGGTAGTCAAAAGTATCTAAGATAAGTTTAGAAGCAAAAATGGTTTCCCTGCTCATTCACCAAAACGTGAAACCTATCAAATTTTAAAAATCTAGTTAATTAGAAATTTTTTACCGAAAAAGAAGAAAGAAAGATACGATGGACATTTTTTTCTATAATTTGGGTATTTTTCAAGATCCTTTGCACTAAACTTTTTGATTCGAATCTCTCTCGACCACAATAGGTAAACATTGAGATCTGTGAAAAAAAAAAGGATTTTCCAGCTCTTCCACCAAAACTCGTAAATTTCGTAACATGAGACAAGTTTTTACATTTTTTAATCGCTTTTTCTCCCAGGCACTCAAAAATCGGTGTCCAAAAACAGTTTCCCTGTGCCTTCGCCAAACTATAAATTAAATTTTGATTTTTTTGATGAGAACTTACCAATGAATTCTCTTTAAAAGAGTTTTGGCTATCAGAAGTGGGATTTTCGGAAATAAATCCGAGTTCCTTCACCATAATGTCAAGATATGGACTTAATGTCTACGTCACTTTTAGTTCTATTTAGGTTAGTTAGAAAGTCAATTTCAAAGATTTTACGAATTTTAGCTAACCTCAGTTATTTTTTCAAAAAACTCGCTTTTAGGTTGATTTTTCACAAAAAAATCACTTGAAGAAAAAATTAAGAAAGTGACCTTAACCACACTTTTTATTTATTTTTTTACATTACCCTCCCAATTTTTCCGGTCAGTTTTTTTAACTTTCCCAGGAAATAATACAGACTTCAATTACCCAAAATTGCTGATTTAAGGCTTCATTTATCCATTATCGTAATTCCAAAAAAAAAATAATCAAAGCCGAAATTTCCCTACATTTTTAACGTTAAATTTTCAGGAAAATGCCAGAACGAAAGCGTACTGAGGGCAGCCAACGTAGACAACATCGATAACTGGACGGACGTTGTGCAAAACGAGAAACACATGTTGGACGAAGTATACAAAACCGTTAACGGTCAAAGTTAGTATTTTAATATCTCATAAGTTAATTAATTAAACATTGAACTTATACTATGGTAGTTAAAATAAAAACGCGTTTATTGTACCTTGGAAGGTTTTATTTATGAAATTAATTAGTCACACTCATTTTTGGATCCACTGTGGAATCTTTGAGAAAAATTATTAGGAGAGTTTTTGTAGACCATCAGTTGGTTTACGGTTTTTTTAACTACAGATTTTATGATTTAAGTCCTAGAAATTGAGAAATTTGGACAAATCTACGGTCAAAGATGTGATTGATGAGTTCGCTTTAAAACTCCAGGATTTCTAAAAAAATATTGAATTTACAAGGAATATGCTTAAAAGCATTCTGATAGATCATGGTCAAATCTGTCTTTTACCTTTCTATAAATTTATCGATTTAATTAATAGAAATTGAGATATTTTGAAAAATCTCAGTTCCAAAATGCGATTGATGAGTCCACTCTGAAATCCATCCACTGATATCTCAAAAAATACTGAGTTTATGAGAAAAATCCTTTGAGGCAAGCTGGTAGAAACAAGTCAAATCTATCATCTATATTTATATAAATTTCTCGAGTTATTGCTTGGAAAAAAAAGGAGCCGAAGGAAGATATCCAGGAAATCCTGCAGCGAAGAAACACCGACCAGAATCCGGGTAAAACTTCGAAAGTTTCACTTCAAGTATACTCTAATTTTTTAAAGGAAAGACATTTTTAAGGAAATGTCTCTCCTCTATTATTTCCAGGATTCACCCTGGATACACATCCGGTCTGGAGTACGTTACCTAAAGAATGCGGAATCGGACGTACACCCGATCGCATCGTGGGGGGCCGCGAAGCCGTCTTGGGCCAGTTTCCCTGGATGGCCCGATTGGGATACGATCTGGAAGAGGGTTTTCCCAGGGAGTACTTATGCGCCGGCGTGTTGGTTAGCAACTGGCACGTCATCACTGCGAAACACTGCTTTATGGAGGATCGAGGTGCCGCCTTGTAAGTATTTCGAAAAATATTGAGTTTAGCCAAAAAAAGTTCGAAAATATTATTGTAGAGTAGGAAATTGTCTACCGTTTATAGCTCTACAGTTTTTTTTATTTAACCCATAGAAATCAAAATATTTGAAAAAAGGTCAGGCCTAAGTAATGAGTCATGAATCCACTCTCAAATTGATTAATTCCTCAAGAAATGTTGAGTTTATGATAAACATACTTGGAAGCATTATTTAGTGATCATCCGTTTATCTCTTTACATTTTTTTGATTAACCTTTAACTGGTGATCCTTTATTTAATTACACAACTCCCAGCTCAAAAAAGCTGATTTACAAAACAGCTTCAATAATTTGCATTTAGTATTTATACAAAAAGAAAAACTGTGCTATAAAGGTTAAATTACTGATTCCTCGATAAATGTTGAATTTATGAGACAAATCTTAAAAGGCATTGTTGCGGATCAAGAAGTGATCAACCAATTTTTTAATTCACCCCATAGAACTGAAGATATTTGAAATGAATCTCTTGAACCTGAGAGAGCCTCCCTCAACCCTTAAATTTTACAAAAAAAATTATCAGAATGATTCTTATAAAAAAACTCTTGGTTGATCAATTATTTTCCCTTGCCTGGATACTTGCAAAAAAAAACTCACTTATTTCGCCCCTTTATCTAGGAAATCGATCCGATTGGGAGAAAACTACGCTTTCGACGATAAAGATTGCGAGAATAAAATTTGCGCACCCCCGGTACAAGAAATTCCGGTGAAATGGTACCGCTCCTACAATCAGTTTGACGAGGAAATGGTCCGGGAATTGGGTACCAGAAACATCGAAACTTACGGTGATCTTACTATTATCAAACTTGCCGAACCGGCAGTGTTCAACGGTGAGTAACAAACACTACATAGTGTTCCTCTTCTGCTGTCTGAAAGATGTGATTAAACATACGCGTGTCCTATTGCAGACTTTGTATCGCCAATATGTCTACCCAGAGGAGAGTTATTGAAAAACCTCCCAGCTGTCCTAAAGGATAAAATGTTAACGGTGACTGGTTGGGGCAGCTTACATGGTAACGTCGTAAAATACTCCAATAAGTTGCAGTACGTTAGACTACCGCTGGCGAATATGTCAGAGTGCCGTGCCATTTTCCCGAAAAATCCCATAGACGATAGTATGCTGTGCCTTGGCAAAGGTAATCATTTGAAAGAAGTCCTCCATTTTCCAGACCTAGATTCAATAATCTAAAGGGAACTACACAAAGTCTAGGTCTCAACAGTAGGTTACCTCATATTAAGAGCATCATCGACTACAACTCGACTCTGTGTAGTTCCCTTTAGATTATGGTAATCATTTATTTAAATCCTGCTGGCTAGACACTTTTCTCAGGGGATGGGCATGATTCCTGCGAAGGTGACTCGGGTGGTCCTGCTATGGTGCCAGTAGAAGGAACCGGACCTCCTAGGTATTACTTAATAGGAGTCGTGTCCTATGGCATTAGATCCTGCGGTAGAGCAGCCGCCGTTTACACCAACGTTACGCACTACATGGATTGGATATTGGATACTTTGATACCCATTAAAATAGCAACATAACCCGCGTACTCGATATATTTAAAAAAAACATTAATTAAAAGTGTATTTATTATTAACTATACAAATATTTGTTTGTTTATATTATTTGTGGCTTACTAGGGAGGCATTTACGAGACAATTATTTGGAAGCAATATTGCAAAAACCTCAGATTTTTTATTAAGTTTTAAGAAAAAAAATGAATAAAAACATTATTCTAAGGTAAGAGCAGATGTTTCATGTACTTTACTACCTATTTTTCCATTAGACTCCCATAGAAATTAAGAAATTTGTAAAAAACCTTACAAACAATTGATAAAATGTTTATAGGACGCCCATGATGGCCCCGCCCCTCTGCAAGACAATTTTAATTGGCACACGTGACATGAAACAGGTCGTTGCCATAACGATGGGTGTGTCTATTCAGTGGCGTATCATTTTTTTTTTAAATAGTAATTTCGGACTTAAAAAATCCAGTTTTAAGTATTAAAGTAAACATTTTTACTTGGACGCCTATGACAAGCTGTCCAGGGTTGTGCAAACGGATTTTGCTAAGTTCGTGCTTTAACAGGGAAAAATTTGGAATAAATATTTTTGATTAGGGGGTCTAAGTAGTCCGGTCAAAAAAATCAGTTTCTTGATTAAAATAGTTAACCTAGAGTAATGAAGTTTAAAGGAGAGCTTCTCTATAAAAGTGCTCAGAGCTGTACAAAAGGATTTTTCCAAATTTTTGCCTTAACTGGACAAAAACTGGAATTCAGGTCTTCGTCTGCGGAGTCTAGGCTGACGGAATAGGAAAATAAATGTATTTCTTAAACTAGTTGACCTAGAATAATGAAATTTGACGTAGAGCTTCTCTATAAAAGTGTCCAGAGCTGTACAAAAGGATTTTTCCAAATTTTTACCTTAACTGGGAAAAAAACTGGAATAAAGGTCTTCGTCTACGAAGTCTAGGCTGAACGGACAGGGAAAATTAGTATTTCTCCTAAATTGGTTGAAGTAGAGTCATGAAATTTAAAACAAAGCTTCTATATAAAATTGTCCAGGGCTATACAAAAGGATTTTTCCAAACTTTTACCTTAACTGGAAAAAAACTGGAATTAAGCTCTTCGTCTGCGGAGTCTAGGCTGACGGAATGAGAAAATCAATGTATTTCTTAAACTAGTTGACCTATAGTTATGAAATTTGACAGAGAGCTTCCCTATGGAACTGTCTAAAGCCGTATCAAAGAATTTTGCAAAATTCCTTCTTTAATTGAGAAAAATCTGGGATAAGGGTCTTCGCCTACTGAGTCTAATCTGAACGGTTCGGAATAATCAGTGTTTTTAATTAAAGTAGTTAACCTAGAGTAATGAAATTTTAAGAAGAGCTTCTCTACAATAATATCCAATGCTGTATGAAAAATTTTTGTAAAATTCCTGCTTTAACTGGAGAAAAATTGGGAATAAAGGCCTTCATCTACAAGTCTATAGTGAACGGGCTGGAAAAATTAGCCTTTTTCCAAAACTAGTTAAAGTAGAGTCATGAAATTTGAAATAAAGCTTCTATATAAAACTGTCCAGGGCTGTACAAAAGGATTTTTCCAAATCTTTACCTTAACTGGAAAAAAACTGGAATTATGTTCTTTGCCTACAAGTCTGGACTATATCGGCAGAGAAAATTAGTGTATTTCCTAAGCTAGTTAAAGGAAAGCCATGAAATTTGACACAAAGCTTCTCTATAAAACTGTCCAGGGCTGTACAAAAGGATTTTTCCAAATCTTTACCTTAACTGGACAAAAACTGGAATTAAGCTCTTCTCAATTAAAGAAGGAATTTTGCAAAATTCTTTGATACAGCCTTAGACAGTTCTATAGGGAAGCTCTCTGTCAAATTTCATAACTATAAGTCAACTAGTTTAAGAAATACATCGATTTTCCTATTCCGTCAGCCTAGACTCCGCAGACGAAGAGCTTAATTCCAGTTTTTTTCCAGTTAAGGCAAAAATTTGGAAAAATCCTTTTGTACAGTCCTGGACAGTTTTATAGAGAAGCTTTGTTTCAAATTTCATGACTTTCCTTTGACTAGCTTAGGAAAAACACTAATTTTCTCTGCCGATATAGTCTAGACTTGTAGGCAAAGAACATAATTCCAGTTTTTTTCCAGTTAAGGTAAAGATTTGGAAAAATCCTTTTGTACAACCCTGGACAGTTTTATAGAGAAGCTTTATTTCAAATTTTATGACTCTACTTTAACTAGTTTAGGAAAAAGGCTAATTTTTCCAGCCCGTTCACTATAGACTTGTAGATGAAGGCCTTTATTCCCAATTTTTCTCCAGTTAAAGCAGGAATTTTACAAAAGTTTTTCATACAGCCTTGGATATTATTGTAGAGAAGCTCTTCTTAAAATTTCGTTACTCTAGGTTAACTACTTTAATTAAAAACACTGATTATTCCGAACCGTTCAGATTAGACTCAGTAGGCGAAGACCCTTATCCCAGATTTTTCTCAATTAAAGAAGGAATTTTGCAAAATTCTTTGATACAGCCTTAGACAGTTCTATAGGGAAGCTCTCTGTCAAATTTCATAACTATAGGTCAACTAGTTTAAGAAATACATTGATTTTCCTGTTCCGTCAGCCTAGACTCCGCAGACGAATAATATAGTTATGAAATTTGACAGAGAGCTTCCCTATAAAACTGTCCAAGGCTATATGAAAAGATTTTGTAAAATTTTTGCTTCAACTGGAAAAAAATTTGGATTAATGGCCTTTATCTACAAGTCTGTACTGAATGGGCAGAGAAAATTAGTGTTTTTGCTAAACGAGTTGAAGTAGAGTCATGAAATTTGAAACAAAGCTTCTCTATAAAACTGTCCAGGGCTGTACAAAAGGATTTTTCCAAACTTTTACCTTCACTGGAAAAAAACTGGAATGAAGATCTTCGTCTGCGGTGTCTAGACTGACGGAATAGGAAAATCAATGTATTTCTTAAACTGGTTGACCTATAGTTATGAAATTTGACAGAGAGCTTCCCTATGGAACTGTCTAAGGCTGTATCAAAGAATTTTGCAAAATTCCTTCTTTAATTGAGAAAAATCTGGGATAAGGGTCTTCGCCTACTGAGTCTAATCTGAACGGTTCGGAATAATCAGTGTTTTTAATTAAAGTAGTTAACCTAGAGTAACGAAATTTTAAGAAGAGCTTCTCTACAATAATATCCAAGGCTGTATGAAAAACTTTTGTAAAATTCCTGCTTTAACTGGAGAAAAATTGGGAATAAAGGCCTTCATCTACAAGTCTATAGTGAACGGGCTGGAAAAATTAGCCTTTTTCCAAAACTAGTTAAAGTAGAGTCATGAAATTTGAAATAAAGCTTCTATATAAAACTGTCCAGGGCTGTACAAAAGGATTTTTCCAAATCTTTACCTTAACTGGAAAAAAACTGGAATTATGTTCTTTGCCTACAAGTCTAGACTATATCGGCAGAGAAAATTAGTGTTTTTCCTAAGCTAGTGAAAGGAAAGTCATGAAATTTAAAACAAAGCTTCTCTATAAAACTGTCCAGGGCTGTACAAAAGGATTTTTCCAAATTTTTGCCTTAACTGGACAAAAACTGGAATTAAGTTCTTCGTCTGCGGAGTCTAGGCTGACGGAATAGGAAAATCAATGTATTTCTTAAACTAGTTGACCTATAGTTATGAAATTTGACAGAGAGCTTCCCTATAGAACTGTCTAAGACTGTATCAAAGAATTTTGCAAAATTCCTTCTTTAATTGAGAAAAATCTGGGATAAGGGTCTTCGCCTACTGAGTCTAATCTGAACGGTTCGGAATAATCAGTGTTTTTAATTAAAGTAGTTAACGTAGAGTAATGATGTTTTAAGAAGAGCTTCTCTACAATAATATCCAAGGCTGTATGAAACATTTTTGTAAAATTCCTGCTTTAACTGGAGAAAAATTGGGAATAAAGGCCTTCATTTACAAGTCTATAGTGAACGGGCTGGAAAAATTAGCCTTTTTCCTAAACTAGTTAAAGTAGAGTCATGAAATTTGAAATACAGCTTCTTTATAAAACTGTCCAGGGCTGTACAAAAGGATTTTTCCAAATCTTTACCTTAACTGGAAAAAAACTGGAATTATGTTCTTTGCCTACAAGTCTAGACTATATCGGCAGAGAAAATTAGTGTATTTCCTAAGCTAGTCAAAGGAAAGTCATGAAATTTGACACAAGGCTTCTCTATAAAACTGTCCAGGGCTGTACAAAATAATTTTTCCAAATTTTTACCTTAACTGGACAAAAACTGGAATTAAGGTCTTCGTCTGCGGAGTCTAGGCTGACGGAATAGGAAAATCAATGTATTTCTTAAACTAGTTGACCTAGAATAATGAAATTTGACGTAGAGCTTCTCTATAAAAGTGTCCAGAGCTGTACAAAAGGATTTTTCCAAATTTTTACCTTAACTGGGAAAAAACTGGAATAAAGGTCTTCGTCTACGAAGTCTAGGCTGAACGGACAGGGAAAATTAGTATTTCTCCTAAATTGGTTGAAGTAGAGTCATGAAATTTAAAACAAAGCTTCTCTATAAAACTGTCCAGGGCTGTACAAAAGGATTTTTCCAAATTTTTGCCTTAACTGGACAAAAACTGGAATTAAGGTCTTCGTTTGCGGAGTCTAGGCTGACGGAATAGGAAAATCAATGTATTTCTTAAACTAGTTGACCTATAGTTATGAAATTTGACAGAGAGCTTCCCTATAGAACTGTCTAAGGCTGTATCAAAGAATTTTGCAAAATTCCTTCTTTAATTGAGAAAAATCCGGGATAAGGGTCTTCGCCTACTGAGTCTAATCTGAACGGTTCGGAATAATCAGTGTTTTTAATTAAAGTAGTTAACCTAGAGTAATAAAATATTAAGAAGAGCTTCTCTACAATAATATCCAAGGCTGTATGAAAAATTTTTGTAAAATTCCTGCTTTAACTGGAGAAAAATTGGGAATAAAGGCCTTCATCTACAAGTCTATACTGAACGGGCTGGAAAAATTAGTGTTTTTCCTAAAGTAGTTAAAGTAGAGTCATGAAATTTGGAATAAAGCTTCTCTATAAAACACTTCAGGGCTGTACAAAAGAATTTTTCCAAATTCTTGCCTTAACTGGAAATCAAACTGGAATAAAGGTCTTTGCCTACAAGTCTAGACTATACCGGCAGAGAAAATTAGTGTTTTTCCTAAGCTAGTCAAAGGAAAGTCATGAAATTTGAAACAAAGCTTCTCTATAAAACTGCCCAGAGCTGTATAAAAGGATTTTTCCAAATTTTTACCTTAACTGGAAAAAAACTGGAATTAAGCTCTTCGTCTGCGGAGTCTAGGCTGACGGAATGAGAAAATCAATGTATTTCTTAAACTAGTTGACCTATAGTTATGAAATTTGACAGAGAGCTTCCCTATAGAATGCTCTAAGGCTGTGTTAGAGGATATTGGAAAACTCTGACCCTAACTAGGAGAAATTTGGGATACGGGTCTTTGCCAATGGAGTCCAGGCTTACCGGACAGGAGAAATCAGTGCTTTCCTTAAAATAACTAACCGAGAACCATGAAATTTAAAGCAAAAATAGCCCTAATAACATAGTACCTTACTGCAATAAGTAAGGTTGAGGTTCGCCGCTATTTATTTATTTATTGCTGATCATGTAGAAAAAGGAACTAAAAATCTGACGTTACGACAGACTTAAAAAGTGCTAAAATCAACTTTAGCAAGGCAAATATTATTTATTTTCTAATTAATGTCCATTTCTCGACAAAGTATTACTGTCACATTTTGCACAGTAATCAATGGGCCTGTTAAAATAATCAAAAAGTGTTGTTGCAGATTCTATCATACATTTTTAAAACGTCTGCATAAAGTAAGAAGTGCAAGAATGGTGAAAACAAGAATATATAATTTAAACTTTATTTTTCACATATTTAGGAGTAACTGCAAAAAATATATGGGACGCCCATGATAACTCCGCTCTCGCACGCTTTTAATTTGCACACGTGACACGACATTGGCCGCAGTCATAGTGATGGGTGTGCCTGTTCAGTGGTGTATCATTTAACATTAATTTAATTGCAAGTTTTGGTGTGACGAACTGCGGTGCCGTCAACATTATTCTATTTCCTGTAAAAACTGAAGATGGAACAAAATATATAAAACCAACTAAACTTTCTATAAGACTTTTATTCATCACACGCGCACCATACAACTTAAACATCCGGAACCTCACTGTTTTCTCTCGAAAAACAACTTACTACTCATGCCCTAAGTTTATCAACGATCCAGGGCACGTAATTCGAAACCTTAGTGTAAATCCCCGGCCAGTTTTGCATACCGCAAGGGGACGGGCCGAAGGACACCACCCCGACCGAATACCAATTCAAGGACGGTATCCCGTCACCAGACGGATCCGGAGCGACATTCTGGATCATCAAAGGACCTCCGCTGTCTCCCCTACAGGAATCCTTGTTCTTTTTACCGCCGGCGCACAGTTGACCGCTCCCTAGACGCACGTTCGCTTGACTGTACGTTCTGGTGCACACGTCGTCTGGATTCACCGGGACCTAATGGATACGGACACTGGAATCAACGGGAACTAAATCGGGCGGACACGCTTACCGCTAGTTTCAACTTGATGTTGCTCTCGGATCGGTTCTCGGTTTTACCCCAGCCGGCTACGATGAGGTTCTGGCTTACGTAAGATTTCGTGAGGAGTGTCGGTGTTTTTGGGATACAGATGGGCCGCACGTATGCTGCAATATGAGTTCCAGTTATTAGATGCGTAATAATAATAATTATTAACCAATCAAAAGTAAATCCGGTTATTGTTGGAGACGGAAGTTGTTTGTGTAGGGTACTAAGCCTTTATCTGATAAGCACAGAGAATTAAGAGTAAGATCTTTATACTATCTTAAGAAAGATTGGGACGAAGTCGAAATATTTCCATTAAATCTAAGTAATATAGACAACTGCTATTTTCAAATGATGAAAGCAACAACATATTATCCAGATAGCACCGTTTGTCCAATGGACATCCAAAATTAGTTCAATTATTCAGTATGTTCAAGTATAAAGAATGAATATTCATTGGACAGCTAGTTTTGGACATCCAATAGATTCAATAACCAAAGTATGCACTTATGTTTTTGCACCGGTTATATAAGATTTCTCGACTAGAAAATTCAACAAATTCATAATTTTCACATATAGTCTATAATTGTTAGTGTTGTTTTTGTTCTGTATTGGAGCTAAACGTACAGCAGTGTATTCTAAATGCCTAAAATGATAAATGTAAAAAAAGCGTTTTTAGTTATTAGAGTACGATTTTATGATTAGTGAACCTCGATTGAATCTGTAGTCCATTCTTTACCAGAGGTCAAATAATAGTTACTTATCTATATATTAGTTACAATATCAAAAAACTAAGGGAAACATTTCTTTAACATATTGTAAATGTTCAGGCACTTAAAATGCTTAACTAATTTATGTGTAAAAATAAAAGAAGATATCTCTTTAACGTAATCCGAAGAATTTTCCCTTATTTTTTTATCTTAAACATACGTGAAGCAAATTAATATCAATTTAATTCATGTTTACAATATATTGTCTACGTCTCAATTTTAATTCTTAAAAGCTATATATTTTTTGAATTTTTTAAATATTATTCCTTCCAGGCACTGCAGTGAGGAAATATCAATATGTTTATTATTAGTGTATGTATTTTAATATTTTTTTTCCGCAGTTGCTTGAAAAACTCTTGAAGTAGCCAAGAAATCATTAATTACAACATTTTAGTCACTAGAAATCAAGTTATTTGATAGTCAATAAAAGTCAAATTATTTTTTTTCTTCCAGGCACTCCAGTGCGAAAAATATCAATATCTTGATTTCTAGTGTGTGGATTTCAATAATTTTTTCAGTATTTCCTTAAAGGACCCTTGTAGTATCTTAAAAATTGATAAATACAACAATTTAGCCACTAGAGATTAAGATATTCGATAGTCAATAAAAGTCAAAATATTTTATTTTTTCCAGGCACTCCAGTGAGAAAAATATCAATATCTTGATTTCTAGTGTGTGGATTTCAATAATTTTTTCAGTATTTCCTTAAAAGACCCTTGTAGTATTTTAAAAATTAATAAATACAACATTTTAGCGACTAGAAATAAAGATATTCGATGATCAATAAAAGTCAAATTATTTTTTTTCTTCCAGGCACTCCAGTGAGAAAAATATTAATATCTTGATTTCTAGTGCGTGGATTTCAATAATTTTTCCAATATTGGTTTAAAGGGCCCCTGTCGTATCCGAAAAATTAATAAATACAACTTATTATCAACCATCACCATAATTGTATTGAATTTTCCACAAAAATTTATACAATTAACTATAGGACATTATATCGTGGTCGTACAAGCAAATCCCTTTAAGTCCACTTTTTGACGAACTTGAGTTTTTCGTACCACTAAGTCCGCGCGATGATTTCTCATCAAGTCAACAATCATTTAAATCCATTTTCCCCATACTTTAAAAGATATAGGCCACATGTATTTGCCTAAGTCCAAAATATTTTAATTTTGAACAAAAAAAATCAGTTATGTGCACTTAAGCGATTTTTATTGGGAGCATGAGACAAGTTTAAACAGGAAAAAACCTGTAAGTCCATTTAAGTAAATATTTACGCGTACTTGTGTTATTTTATTTGCCGGCAGTTTACATTATTTTGTTGTTTGTGGCGGTTGGTCAGTATGTCTTCCAGAGGGAAAAAACTTGTGTTTATGGCGTGTAATAATACACTAAACCAGAGAAGTAGTAGTGATGAAAACTCTTTTAGTTATAATAGAATAATAGGCTCTAACGTGTCCAGGTTTTATGAAAGGGTTGGGGAACATCGCGATGCTACACCGAAAGGTAAGTAGATAGAACTTCTTAAATTTTGGATATTTAGAGTTAAAATGCATTTTACAGTTACAGCAAATTATTATCTGTTTCATTTTTATTAGATTTTTATTCGCTAGTTTTAAACTGTGTAGGGACTTCAGTTTTTTTTCTGTTTGTGGTATTCGTAGGTAAATGGACTTAAGTTTGTCTTCCTGTTTGTGGTACTAGTAGCTTAACGGACTTAAGTTTTTTTCTAAATTTTAGATAAAAATATAGAAATTGAAAGAGGGTCAGAGATGGGAAATTTAAATGTATCAGAACCGTCTGTTGATCACGTGTCTCAGCATTCCTTCAATGAAGACGATTTAGCCTTAATTGAAGATAGTGATGACTCGATCCTAGATCCAGACTTTAATGAAACAGATGATTCAAATGACGGTAAGATTTTTAGTTGTCACAGAAAAATTAGAAAATGCCTTAATTGCCTTACTTCTATTTTTTTGTAGAGCTTGGAAATGACACACAGCTTAAAAGATGGAAAGAAAGTCAACCTAAAAAGTGGAAAAGAGCTGTGGCGAAAAAAGAAGAAGCGAGGGACTTGATTATGTGACTAACAACAAACAGCGGCCAGCCAAGAAACCTCAAGCCATTAACTGTGAAAAGTGTCGTTTTAAATGTCAGACAAAATTTTTAGAAGAGGAAAGGCAAACTTTGTGTTTAACGTATTGGAGAATGAATAATTTTACACGGCAAAAAAAGATTTTATTCTTGCAAATGTCACAAGCTCTTCTCCAGAGAGAAGAAGACAGAGAAATGAAATTAAGGCTCCTAGAAGTAATTCTAAACAGTACTATTTTACAAAAGATAAAAACAAACTAAGAGTTTGTCAGGCATTTTTTTTGAAAACTCTTAATATAAGTGCTGATGTTGTAAAAAATTCATTTTGTTATAAAGGCTCTTCTGGCGTCTATGTCGGTGAAGACAGACGTGGCAAATCGGTACCCAAGAACAAAACCAGGCCAGAACTTCTTGCCGATGTAGAAAGGCGCATTTAAAGTTAGTTTTCCGACCGTACCATCCCATTATTCCCGAAAGTCAACTTAAAAGGAATACTTGGACAGCAAATTATCAATAGCTAAGATGTACAACCTTTATGAGGAAAAATGTAAAACAGAAAAAAAAGAAGATGTATCGTTCATAACGTATAAAAGGTATTTTGGTTCCAAATTTAATTTATCTTTTTTTCACCCTAAAAAAGACCTTTTTCAAACTTGTGAAAAACATAAGACAGGCGATGAGAGTCAGACCGATATTGAAAAATTTGAAAGACATGAAAGTCGTAAAAGGGATTGCTACTCTGCCAAATAAAAGGACAAAATATGCGCTCTTAACGACCCGACATTTATTTCAGCAACTTTTGATTTGCAGTCAGTCCTTTAAATACCCTGCTCCGACGTAAGTCCCATGTACTACTCAAGAAAACTATGTGTTTTCAACCTTACTATTTATAACTCGGCCCCTCCAAATGATGCCAACTGTTATTGCTGGACTGAGATTAACGGAAAAAGAGGAAGTTCAGAAATAGGCACTTGTTTGTTTGAATATTTAACACACCTGCCTCTGCATGTAAATCGGGTGTCACTCTGGTACGATACATGTGGAGGACAGAACCGCAACCAACATGTTGCAGCTTTACTGCTTTATTTAGTGCAGGTTACGCACCTTCAAGTAATTCAACATAATTTTATGGAAAGTGGGCATTCCTACATGGAGGTGGACTCCATGCATAGCTCAATTGAACATGCAAAGAAATATGTACCAGTTTACACAATTCAAGATTGGCTTAATATTTTTAGACTCGCCAGATCAAACAGAAAAAAAAACAAAAAAAGTCAACCATACAATGTCCAAGAATTAAAATTTAATGACTTCTATGATCTAAAGGCTTTGTCTGTAAAAATACTTCGAAATAAGAGTAAAGATACAGAAGGAAACACAGTCAATTGGTTACTAATCAAATCATTACGTTACTCAAAAGACAAGCCAAGCATAATTGAATTTAAATACATGCATTCTGACCCTTATAAGTATATTAATGTTTTTGGAAGGGGGAAAACCCCAACTTTTCCGAAGGTCTTAAAACCATTATACAGCAAGCAACTGCCAATCACTGAAAAGAAGAAAGAGGATCTTCTAAAACTGTGCCATAACAATATAATTCCGGCCGAATTCCATGGATGGTACAATTCTTTGCCAACATCCACAAATGCACCAGAACACTTGGTCGAATCAGATAGTAGTGATGATGACGATGATTTACCATTAATCACTTATGTCCAACAAAATAAATAAATTTATCAGAAAAAAAAATTAAGTCCAAGCTGTATGTAAAAAACGTAAAATTAAAAAAAAAACTTAGATGATATAGGTGTTTTACTGATAAATTATCATTAAAAAAAAACTAACAAATCATGTCTACAGCTTTAAAATATCACATATTCAAAAATAACTTTTACAGGCAAATTAAAATCTTTTTTTCCATTTTTCTCACAATTCACTTTTATGGACTTATACGGTTTTGCTTGTACGCCCACGATATAGGGTCATTATTTCAATTTTCTAGGTAACATATTTTATAGCGTCTCCTTATTATATATTCTGAAACGATTATTTAAATTCCCTTGAGTCTCTTTTTTAGACATTTAAATCAGTTTAAGTACCTAGAATTACTATTAAGTAACAGTGAGCTTAAGAGCCTGGAATGGCCTTATTTTTTTATACATTCCAGGAATTTTTTATGTCATTCAAACCTTTAATGGAAAATTGAAGTCTATTCCAGGCATTTGACTTGTCTATGCATCTAAAGTAATTTTGTGTATCTTTTAGGCAATTAAAGGCATTTTTATATGTGTCCAGGCAAACACAGTCCTTTTTTACATGTTCCATGTATATAGAGTCATTTTTCATATATTCCAGGCATTTGAACTTAGTTTTTTATTGATACCGGGTATCTATACAAATTTTGTGCGTCTTTCAGGCATTTAAAGGCATTTTTATACGTGTCCAGGCCAGCACAGTTCTTTTTTACATGTTCCCTGTATTAAGAGTAATTTTTCATCTATTCCATTCATATTGTAATTGTCATTGAAACTTGTAATTCTATTCCAGGCATTTCAACTTAGTTTTTTATAGATCTGAGGTATCTAGACTAATTTTGTGTGTCTTCCAGGCATTTAAAGGCATTTTTGAACGAGTACCAGATATACGCAGTCCTTTTTTACACTTTCCAGGTATCTAAGAGTCACGTTTTCTATATTTCTAGGTATTTTGTATATCTTTTAAGTTATTGAGAAAAATGTTAATATCTTCATTTTTGGTGTATGCATTTTAGTAAGTTTTTCAAAAAGTGCTAAAAGAGCCCCTGGAGTATCCTAGAAAAATCAATAATTGCAGCATTATAGTCATTAGAAATCAAGATATTCGATAGTCAATAAAAGTCAAATAATTTTTTTTCTTCCAGGCACTCCACTGAGAAAAATATCAATATCTTGATTTCTAGTGCGAGGATTTCAATAATTTTTTCAGTATTGGCTTAAAGGGCCCTTGTCGTATCCGAAAAATCAATAAATACAACTTATTATCAACCATCACCATAATTGTATTGAATTTTCCACAAAAATTTATACAATTAACTATAGGACATTATATAGGGTCATTATTTCAATTTTCTAGGTAAGATATTTTATAGCGTCTCCTTATTATATATTCTGAAACGATTATTTAAATTCCCTTGAGTCTCTTTTTCAGACATTTAAATCAGTTTAAGTACCTAGAGTTACTATTAAGTAACAGTGAGCTTAAGAGCCTGGAATAGCCTTATTTTTTATATACACCAGGAATTTTTTATGTCATTCAAACCTTTAATGGAAAATTGAAGTCTATTCCAGGCATTTGAGTTGTCTATACATCTAAAGTAATTTTGTGTATCTTTCAGGCAATTAAAGGCATTTTTATATGTGCCCAGGCAAACGCGGTCTTTTTTTACATGTTCCATGTATTAAGAGTCATTTTTCATATATTCCAGGCATTTTGTATGTCATTCATACTTGTAAGAAAACTTTGAATTCTACTCCAGGTATTTGAACTTAGTTTTCTATAGCTCCGGGGTGTCTAGACTAAGTTTGTGTATCTTCCAGGCATTTTTGAACGTGTATAAGACATACGCAGTCCGTTTTTACATGTTCCATGTATTTAGAGTAATTTTTTATATATTCCAGGCATTTGAAGTTAGTTTCTTATAGATCCGGGGTATCTAGACTAATTTTGTGTGTCTTTCAGGCATTTAACGGCATTTTTATAAGTGTCCAGACAAACGCAGTTTTTTTTTTACAAGTTCCATGTATATAGAGGCATTTTTCATATATTCCAGGCATTTGAAGTTAGTTTCTTATAGATGCAGGGTATCTACACTAATTTTGTGTGTCTTCCAGGCATTTAAAGGCATTTTTGAAAGAGTACCAGATATACGCAGTCCTTTTTTACATGTTCCATGTATATAGAGTCATTTATCATATATTCCAGGCATTTGAACTTAGTTTTTTATAGATCGCGGGTATCTAGACTAATTTTGTGTATGTTCCAGGTATTTAACGGCATTTTTATAAGTGTCCAGATAAACGCAGTCTTTTTTTACATGTTCCATGTATTTAGAGTAATTTTTTATATATTCCAGGCATTTGAAGCCAGTTTCTTATAGATCCGGGGTATCTAGACTAATTTTGTGTTTCTTCCAGACATTTAAAGGCATTTTTGAACATGTATAAGATAGACGCAGTCCGTTTTTACACGTTCCAGGTATTTGGGAGTTACATTTTTTACATCCCAAGTCATTTAAGTTATTGAGAAAAATATTAATATTTTCATTTTAGTATTTTTTTTTTAACAAATGCTAAAAGAGCCCTTGGAGTATAAATTAATAATTACAACATTTTAGTCACTATAAATTTTACTTTCCAATACTTTATTTACTTTCCAATAGGAGACCAATAATTTTATTGGTTCCAGGCACTCCACTGATAAAAATATCAATATCTTGATTTCTACTGTATGGATTTCAATAATTTTTACAGTAGTTGCATTTAGAGACCTTAAATTATCCAAAAAATCAATAGTCACCACGTTTTAGTCACTAAAGATTAAGATATTCAGTAGCTAATAAGAGTCAAATTATTTGAATTCTTCCAGGCACTCCATTGCGTAAAACACCAATATCTTGATTTTTAGTGTATGGATTTTAATAATTTTTTCAGTTATTGCTTAAAAAGTTCTTGAAGTATCCTAGGAATCAATAAATACAACATTTTAGTAACTAGAAATCCAGATATTTACTTTCCAATAAGAGATTAATAATTTTATTTCATCAAGGCACTCCACTGAGAAAAATATGAAAATCTTGATTTCTACTGTATGGATTTCAATAATTTTTTCAGTAGTTGCTTGAAGAGCCCTCGAAATATTTTAGAAATCAATAATAAGAATATTTTAGTCACTAAAAATCAAGATATTCAGTTATTAGTAAGAGACAAATTATTTGATTTCTTCCAGGCACTCCAGTTCAAAAAATATCAATATCTTGAATTTTAGTGTATGGATTTCAATAATTTTTTCAGTAGTTGCTTAAAGAGCTCTTGAAATATTTTAGAAATCAAAAAATTTTAGTCACTAGAAAAGCCCTAGATATATAATAGAAATCAATAATTATAATATTTTAGTCACTAGAGATCAAGATATTCGATAGTCAATAAAAGTCAAAATATTTTATTTCTTCCAGGTACTCCACTGAGAAAAATATCAAAATCTTGATTTCTACTGTACGGATTTCAATAATTTTTTCAGTAGTTGCTTGAAGAGCCCTTGAAATATCCCAGAAATCAATAATTAGAATATTTTAGTCACTAGAAATCAAGATATTTAGTCGCCAATAAGAGTCAAATTATTTGAATTCTTCCAGGCACTCCATTGCACAAAACACCAATATCTTGATTTCTAATGTACAGATTTCGATAATTTTTTCAGTTGTTGCTTAAGAAGCTCTCGGAAAATCCTAGAAATCAATAAATACAATATTTAAGTCACTAGAAAGCAAGATACTTTTTTTTCCAATAAGAGACTAATAATTTTATTTGTTCCAGGCACTTCACTAAAAAAATATCAATATCTTGATTTCTACTGTATCGATTTCAATAATTTTTTCAGTAGTTGCTTGAAGAGACCTTAAATTATTCGAGAAATCAATAATGTCAACATTTCAACCACTAGAAATCAAGATATTCAGTTGCCAATAAGAATCAAATTATTTTATTTCTCCCAGACACTCCGCTCATAAAAATATCAATATCTTGAGTTCTAGCGTATGGATTTCAATAATTTTTTCAGTATTCGCTTAAAAAATCCTTGGAGAATCCTAGCGAAAAAAAAATTACAACATTTTAGCCACAATAATAATCCTTTTTTTACCTGTATATGCAACATTCCTACTTAACCTCAACAGTGCGATATCGTGGTACTGATTGGTATCCAGCGGGTTGTACCGTTCATGAGCGATCGTCTCTTCGACAGGCACATCCACCGCAGGAGGTGCGCATATGGTCTGATTGGTATTTTTAATTTCCTCACAATCCTCTTCGGTTTCAGTGTTGTACTCCCCAAGACGCACGCTCACACTAAAAAAAAATTGATTATTTTCAGTCTGGAAAGTGAGGAAACATGAGTTACATTTTCCAAGTGGGAGGGAGGTCTTTGCCTTTCAGACAATGCGCGGCAGTGAGGATGTACCTCGGGTTGATCAGGACTCCTCCGCAATAAAATCCTCTCTGGCCGTTACCTGGAAGGTTAAAATGTAAGGGAGGTTTTACGTGGGGTTGGAATAGGTGGTACCTTTTTGGTATTGGACCAGGACCATCCAAGGGAACTCGTCTATCCCAGCAGTTTCGCCGCCGTAAATGCGATTGTTGGTACCTTGGAGCCCGCACTCGTCAATGTTCGGCAATAAGCTCGTGTCAACTATGGACAAATGATAATTCGATTTTATACTATGCATTTCATGACTGTACAACCCTTTTGGTATAATTTTTTTCTTAATTACACCAAACTAATTATTTATCGGATCTTTGTCCGGAAATTCTTGTTTTAGTTTATGGGGTGTAATTAGATGGTATTTAATTGGGCCGGCCACGCCCACTTTTTCACTGGAAAGGGTGACGATGGCGACACGTTACATGGATAATGCATGCTGGTTTAAATGAGTTACCGGGGAGTGTTAAAAGGTTATGTAATTTAATTTATAAATTAAAAGTTATATATACAGGATATAATAAGTGTGTGGGCTTGGTAAGGCAGAGTACTTCTAAAGTTATACAGAAAAAAAACGTTTTTTTTAAATCTGTATTTAAAGAGATTTTTTGAAATTATGAAAATCGTGATTACAGCCCTGCACTTTTTTTTTAAATTTCTACACTTATTAAATAAGAAAATATCATGGGACGCCCATGGTGACTCCGCCTTTTCGGTCGTAGTAGGCGTGACCGTTCAGTGGCGTTTCGAATTTTTTTTAATTCAGATTTTTTCAATTTCAAAATGACAATTAATTGAGCATTTAACTGTACATGATTGGTTCTCCAAGAAATATAATGTGTTAAACAAAGAGAGACTTTTTTTTAAAAAACTGCAGTTGATGATGACCGCCAAAAGCCGTTGGATTGACATCAGATTGACGTAATGGCATAGGCGCACTTTAAGTAATTTATTTTAAATTATTATTTATTTTTTTTTAAATTATTGTTATTGGCATAAGTCTCTCTTTCTCTAACACATTAGACCCTTTTATAGCCTAAATAAATTATTCTTCAATGAAAAAAGCCGCCCATCACGCTACAGACGAAAGACAGACTTATGACAATATCAATGTGTAAGATAAAGACGGATATATCTGGAAATGTCTTTTCTTTAAAGGAAAGATATATCGTAAATCTTATTGACGTGGATTCAAAAACTCTTGAAATAAATTAAATAAAAATGCAGGGGCGTATTTAAGGAAATAAAGTTGACAATGTCCGTGCATATCCGAAACGTCGAATTTTATTTATTTATTTACTTCATATTTAAAAGACAAAGACAATTAATTTTAAAAATTAAAAAAAAATACAGTACGCCCCTGAATGGTTACGCCCTTCACGACATTGTCGGCCAATCAGAATAACATAAAGGCGAAGCAACCCCATAGGCGTTCCAAGAATTTTAGTAATTTATCATCTTATATATTATTTTAAATAAAATCAGTGAGTTAGAGAAAGACGGACTTATAGCAACAAAAATGGGTAAAATAAAGATGAGCTTCTTTAAATCTGTCTTTCTCTAAGAATCGTTCCTAGCCTAAATAAATTATTTGTAAATAAAAAAAAATCTTGGGACGCCCATGACACTATAGACAAGAGATAAGAAAAAGACAGACTAATGACAATATTAATGTGTAAGACAAAGACGTATATATCTAAACATGTATTTTCTTCGAAAACAAAAGGTAAATATTATTGACACGGTTTGTATGGGATTCAAAAACTCAAAAAAAAAAAAAGTACAAAGCGTAAAATTTAAAAAATCTTGTACGCCCCTGAATGGTTACGCCCTTCACGACATTGTCGGCCAATCAGAATCAGAAACCCCATAGGCGTTCCAAGAATTTTAGTAGTTTATCATCTTATATATTATTTGAAAATCAGTTTGTTAGAGAAAGACGGACTTATGGCAACAACAATGGGTAAAACAAAGATGAGTTTAGATAGAAGATTTTAAAATTACTTCTTAAGGAAGTTTTATTATTAACTTTGTGCCCATGTTTATTTTATTAATTCTTTAAATCTGTCTTTCTCTAACACATCAGAATCTGAATCAAGAATTTGTATATTTAAAAAAAATCTTGGGACGACCATCACACTTTAGACAAGAGATAAGAAAAAGACAGACTAATGGCAATATCAATGTGTAAGACAAAGACGTATATATCAAAACATGTATTTTTTCTTCAAAAAATAAGGTAAATATTATTGACGCGGCTTGTATGGAATTCAAAAAAAAAACATACAGAGTGTAAAATTTAAAAAATCTTGTACGCCCCTGAATGGTTACGCCTTTCATAATATTGACGGCTAATCAGAATAAGGTAAAGGCGGAGCCACCATGGGCGTCCCAAGAGTGTTAGAGAGAGACCGATTTATGTTCACAGTAATGAGTAAAACAAAGAAGGACTTATGTAGAAAATTCTAAGAGTCTACTTTTCAGAGATATTTTTATCACATTAGAACCTTTAATAGCGTTATTAAATTAAATTATTTGTAGATAAAAAAAAGCCTTGGGACACCCATGACACTACAGACAAAAGACAAGAGAGAGACATACTGATGGTAATGTCAATGTGTAAGACAAAGAGGCATATATTCGAAAATGTATTTTCTTCAAAAAAAAGTGTAAATGCTTGTATGGAGTACAAATTAAATAAAAATGCAGGGGCGTATTTAAAAAAAATAAATTTGTTAATTTCAAAAATTAAAAAAATCTATTACGCCACTGCACGCAGTTACCACCTTTAAGGGTATAACGTGGGCGAATATAGAGAAAGACAGACTTACGTCAATAACAACAAGTAAAATACAGAGGAATTTATTTCACATTTCAGCAATTTTATCAGTTCAAAATGTCAAAAACGTCAAAATCAGCCTTAAGGTGCCTTCACCAAAATATCAAGAATCCTCTCAAATCAGTTGAAATTTAATTGCAACATAACAGGATCTCCCTGCTCTCCCTCCATCCATAATCGATCCAATGATGTGCCAGTTCCTTACAATTAAAAAAGATAAACTTTTAAAGTTTACTTAAACAAACTTATATCGATTACATTTAAAAAAAAACGAACATATATGGGTCAAACGTCTCAATGACTTTATCAATCAACCCCGGTAAACCGAACTCGACCAGCCATATAAATACCATGAAAAACCCATTGGAACTTCATTAAAAAGACACTCAATCATGTCTCAGCTACAGCTTCTGTACGTACCGAGTAAAATCCTCCTCGGTACGGCCATATGGCCGAAAACTAATCCCAGTTTCAGCTACAGACTGCGAAACTGGTTTACCCGACTGAACTTAATCCTGTTGACTATTTGTCTCACGTATAACGCGGCCGGTTATCGCGGCGACGTAATCAAATTTTCGGAGAGTCTGTTCATGATGTTCTCTGTACTGAACAGCCTGGTGAAAACCGAAATGATCTGTTTTAACGGCGACAGACTCCTAAGACTGTTGGGGATGCTACAGAAGCGGAATTTTCAACAGGCCGAACTGGATTATGCCGAGGTGTTTCGGCATTATCACGGAATAGTGAAGAGGTTCACGATGGTTTATTTGGCCATTGTGAATTCGACTATTGTCTTATTTATCTTACATCCTGGTAAGGTGTTTTTGGGGGGGGATATTTCTGGATTTATCCTGTGATATATGCAGAGCGTGGTCTGTAACAGTTTAAGGTAATTTTTTTATTGAGACGCCCCTGGTGGCTCCGCCTTCGCGTCATTCTTATTGGCCGTGGATGTTTATATTATATTAGTATGGGCGTCACCATTCAGTGGCGTGTTGAGTTTCTTTTAGGGAACTGATATTTTTAAAATAAAATAATTCATTTTAGGTATTTTTAGGAGTTTTTGGGAATAGAAACACGTATGTTTAAAGTAACATTTTATTTTAAGTGCGAAAAATTCTCAAAAGTGAAGAAATCTAAGGCATAAGAACTATGAGTTATATTTTACTTTTCCAGAGAATTTGTATTCCTTCCAGGCATTTCAAAAAGAAATTCCTGGATGATCTGCAAAAAAAAATAAATGAACCTTCTCACAAAAAAATAATTTCAATAAAATGAACCTAAACGGTCTGGAATGGCTATAAAAAAAATTTATTTGACTTTTCCAAATATGAATTAAACGTTAAGGTTAATGATCATAACTTAACTGACACAGTCAAACGCTTTAGGCAGATCTCCATATGCTGTTTCCGGATACTTATTGCCCTGTAAGTAGGATTCTGTGGACTGCAAGAAGTTCCTGTAATGGTCCCCCTAGTAAGACTTAATACCTTTTATAAGTGATGACATTGCTAGGACTGTTTAGGAAGGAAATACACTAGTATTTAATTAATCTATTGAAGAATTTGTATTTATATAGTAGAAAAACGAATAGAACTAGAAAGAAGGAAAATAGTGGAAGCATTCCTGCTTAAAGGTCTGTATTATTAATCCTCCGTTTCTGGATAACTGGAAAGCGACAATTGGGAGGAAATAGGACAATCTGGAAAGCAGGTTAGGCTTGTAAGAATATAAAAAAATTATTAATTCTTCTTAAATTTTCTTGGAATTTTTTAATCCATTTTTTGACAATATAATATTTTGAAAATAAGTCCTCGAACGCCCATGGCGGTCCCTCCTACACGTCGCTCTGATTGGCTGTCGATATAGGGCGTGACCGTTCAGTGGCGTACTGGATTTTAGAAAATAAATGAAAATTTCTTTTTCCAAATATAATTTTTTGATAAAATTGAAAATGCGATGTTTTAGCCTTGGGTGATTATCATCAACTTTTTTTCCTGTAAGTTTTATTTATTTACTTTTTTGATATATAAGCAATGAAGCATTAATATTAATTTTTCTTCCTTGTCTTACACATTAATATAGCAATACATTTATTTTTCTTTAACACACAAATGCAGTTAAATTAATTACTCACATGTTTTAAGAAAAAGACCTGGGACGCCCATGACAGCCCCGCCTTTAGGTCGTTCTGATTTGTTGGAAAAATCGTGATGGGCGTGACCATTCAGTGGCGTACTGGATTTTGGAAAATAAATAAAAACTTTTCTTCTAAATACAATTTTTAAAAAAAATCTAAAATGCGACATTTCGGCTTTAGGTGGTCATCATCAATTTTTTTTTTTAATATACTCCTGTACTTTTTATTTTATTTTTTTTGATATATAAGCAATGAAGCATTAATATTAATTTTTTATCCTCGTCTTACACATTATTATAGCCATAAATTTATTTTTCTTTAACACACAAATGCAATTTAATTAAGTACTCACATGTTTTAAGAAAATGACATGGGACGCCCATGACAGCCCCGCCTTTAGGTCGTTCTGATTTGTTGGAAAAATCGTGATGGGCGTGACCGTTCAGTGGCGTACTGGATTTTAAAGAATAAATAAAAAAATCTTCTAAATATAATTTTTTTAAAAATTCTAAAATGCGACATTTCGGCTTTAGGTGGTTATCATCAATTTTTTTTTTAATATACTCCTGTACTTTTTATTTTATTTTTTTTTGATATATAAGCAATGAAGCATTAATATTAATTTTTCTTCCTCGTCTTACACATTATAGCCATAAATTTATTTTTCTTTAACACACAAATGCAATTTAATTAATTACTCACATGTTTTAAGAAATCGACATGGGACGCCCATGACAGCCCCGCCTTTAGGTCGTTCTGATTTGTTGGAAAAATCGTGATGGGCGTGACCGTTCAGTGGCGTACTGTATTTTAATTACGTAATCAAAATTTGTCTTCTAAATTTCATGGAATTTAAAATGCGAATTTCGGTTTGGCAGATTATCATCATTAATTAATTTTTTTTTTTTTAAATATGCCCTTGTAATTTTAATTTGATTTTTCTTGAGAGTTATTTAAATATACATGGAAGCAACATTCTGTAATATATTTTTTCTTTCTCTGACCCATTGATTGCCATCAGCTTGTCTTTTTCTGACACACTAGATATTTTTTGTGAGAAATTTTTATTTCTTTGGAATTACATAAATGAAATTTTGTCCTTTAAAAGGTTTGAAACTAACATTTGAAAATTATGCAGAGTACTTGTAATAAAATGAGAATTTACCTCAAATGCTTAAGAGACTAGAAAAATTATGTCTAATGCCAGGGAATTAATTTATATCCTTAAAAAGTAAAAAAAAATATATGGAAAATGCCTGGAGGAAAATGGAAAAACGAAAGATGCCTAAAAGATATATACAATTATTTATTATACCTGGAAGACATAAAAAATACTTCCAGGCACCTGGAAAATTTGAAAACTTACTTCAGATTAGAGATATAATATGCTTGGAATATTTAAAGGTATGACCGAATTTGACTGTGTTAGAGCAAGGCAGACTTATGCCCATAACAGTGCAAATTTTTTTTTACTTAGAAAATGCCGCAGTTTGAAAAAAATCCAAAAAAATCAAGGATTTCCTTGAAGTCATTTTCCAGAAATTTATTATGTGTTTCTCTCAGACAGTGAAAAAAACAATTTTTTTCATACGATTCCTAAATACCTTCATGATCATTCTAAAGATAATCTAGCAAAAGTAGAATACTTTAAAAAAAGGTCTAAAAACAGCTTCAGACTACGCTCTAACAGAGTCTAGCTTATCTAGCTTATCTATACAATCGACACATATCCAGGGACAAATCCAGAAGCATTTCACCAAAATCTTCACTTGTTTACGAAAGTTTCTACTCAAAATTCCGTTTTTTTTTTAGTGATGGGTAGTAAGGCCTTACCAATGGACTTTCCCCATTTCAATAACGGCACTTATCACATACCATTTTTCATTTTCGAGTCGTTTTCTTTGGCTTTAGCGGCTTACCAGAACGTCGGTGCCGATCTTTTGGTTAATGTGGTGATCCTAATGGCGGCCATCCAGTTAAGGATCCTAAACCGGAAACTGATCGATTCCCATGAAAATGTTAAAAAGTCTGGACATGGAGACGCAGCAATTTTATCATACTTGAACGACTGTTGCGTTCATTACAGCGATATCGAGGAGTATAAGAGTTTTATCACTCAGGAATCTTTTCGTTGTTAAACAAGTGTTTTTTTTTCAGTTACGTTAAATGCATAATTGAGGTGTTCACGGTGCATATTTCGATGCAATTGGGAGCGAGCGTGGTGGCCATTTGCAATTCCGGAATTATGATTTTAACGGTAGAATTTTCGCATTTTGGGGTCCGGTTTAATGAAAAATTAATTTTAGGCAAAAGCTAATTCTGTTGAAGTGCTTTCTTTGGCCTACTACTTTATAGGCATGATAACCGAGTTATGGATGTACTGCTGGTTTGGCAACCAAGTTCTTGTAGAGGTAACTAACATGACAACGTTTCTGTTTAACGTATTAAACAAAATAGTGGTTTTTACAGTAATATGTTGTTAAATTTGACAACGTTGGTTAGCTAGATTTGTTATCGTTGGTTCAACATTAGTCCAGTGTTGCCACTTAATAAATGGGTTTCTTAGAGGGGTTTAACAACGCTGTATCAATGTAATTTCATTTATTTTAGGTATTTAGATTTTTTTAGTTTTGTTTTTTATTCCAGGCAGTTCATGATGTCATTTTTCCCATTTAAATGAAAAGTAATAACAAGTATTTGGACTCTATAAATATAAATAGTTTTGGCATATAATAAGGTGTAACTAAGTAATATTTTTAGAATATTTGATCTCTTCCAGGCACTCCAGGATTTAACGATAATATTATATATATAATATAGTATATTCTCAAAAATATGTTTTTTCTCTGCACCCTGTACTTATTTCAATAAACCATGAAAATTAGGTGTCTAATCAATTTAATTTAGGAAAATCTGTGTACAAATTTTTAAGTCTGTAGGTTTTTTAGATTTTGAATTATGACTATTTTCTCAATTTAAAAAAAAAATTACTTTCTTAAAAATATTTTTTCTCTCTAAATCTTGTACGTTTTTTGAAAATCACTTAAATAGGTATTCAATGAATTTAATTGAAGAATCTGTATACACATTTTCAAGTCTGTAGGTTTTCTGGTTTTTGCGTTATTGCCATTTTTTCGACTTTTATTTGAAAAAAAAATTTGACTATAAAATATTTTTTTTCTCTTAATCTTGTGCGTTTTTTGAAAATTGCTTATATAGGTGTCCAATGAATTTAATTAAGGAATCTGTGTACAAATTTTCAAGTCTGTAGGTTCTCTGGTTTTTGCGTTATTACCAGTTTCTCAATTTTTATTAAAACAAAAATATTATTTTTCTGTGCATCCTGTATATTTTTCAAAAAACGCAATAATTTGTATTTAATAAATTTAATTGAAGAATTTGTATACAAATTTTCAAGTCTGTAAGTTTTCTGGTTTTTGAGTTATGGTAATTTTCTCAATTTGTATTAAAAAAAAATATTTTCTCAAAAATATACCTATTTTCTCTACACTGTGTAAATTTTTCAAAAAACGCTGAAATAGGTATCTAATGAATTTAATTATAGAACCTGTGTATGAATTTTCAAGTATGTAGATTTTTTAAATTTTGAGTTACGACCATTTTCACAATTTTTAAAAAAGAAAATTTACTTTTTCAAAAATATTTTTTTCTCTGTATCCTGTATATTTATCAAAAAACACCAAAATAGGTATCCAATAAAGTTAATAGAAGAACATGTCTGCAAATTTTCAAGTCTGTAGTTTCTCTGGTTTTTGAGTTTTTCATTTCTTAGAAAAAAAAAAGACATTCTCATAAAAATTTCTCTGCCCCTTGTATGTTTTTCAAAAAAATGCGAAAATTGAATAATAAAGAAGGAATTATTATTTAAATAAATTTTTTATACAATTTTTATTTTTTATTATAACATTTATACAAAAATTTTTTTTTAGTATTTTTAATTTTTTAATTATAAATTGAGAGAAATTTGATAAACAATTTCAATTTTCGGGGAGACGTAAATCAATAATACTTTAATTTTTAGTTTTTTTTAGGCAGTTTATTTTTGAAAATCATAATTGGAAAATTGAATCTTCCTGGAAATTGTAATTATTTTTTTATCTTTATATTACAGTTTTCAAACAAACGTATATATTTTCTTTTTAGATTTTTGTTAAATATAAAAAAATAAATAAAGGTTTTTTCACGCAGTCGATTTTCGGAGAAAAAAATCTGGAAAATTAATTCATTCTTGAATTACATCTTTCTCAAAGATTAAATTATTTAAAACCAATTTTTTATATTATAGCATTTAAAGAAATATATATAAATATCTTCCAGGTCTTTAAATATGAAAAATATAAAAAAAAATTAAATAATGAACAAATTTCACATTCCAGGCAGATGTAACTTGATAATGATTTTATTTTCCAGAATTGTTTCGTTTTTTCCAGGGAGTAGATTTGATGAACTTTTATTACATTTTATTAATAATGTAAATGTATTTTATTAATAATACATTTTATTATATTTATTACATTTTTACATTTTTACATATTATATTTATTACATTATTTACATTTTATTAATAATGTAATGGGAGAGAGAAAGGAGTCAAAAATGATGAAGCAGTGAAGGGCTTCAATTTATGCTTAAAGTGGGCTGAAGAAAATCGAGTGCCATTGTATGATATTCTTGTTCTTCAAAGACTTAAAAAAATGGCTTTTATGAAAAACCAAGAAAAAGTAAAGCAAGCAAAAATTACAGATTTTTTTAATTAGCTTTATTATGTACCTACTACATAGCAAACATGTAATTTAGTTTATCTTTTTAATTTGTATGTTTTTCTCGTTTATCACATATTTGTAGGCAATTTTTTAGTTATATACATATAATATTATTCCCTAATAAAAAACATATATGTATGTAAAAAGACATCATGTTTCAGTAATCCGAATTTTTCGTTAATCCGGATCACCGTCGTTTTTATTAGTCCGGACTATCGAGGCTTTACGGTACTAGATCACATTTTCCTAGGAGTTGGAATTAATTTAATTATTTTTTATAAAATTTTTAATTTTATATTGTAACATTTAAATATTTTTTTTTTAAGGATATTCTTCTGAAGAAAAAATCTTGAAAAAATTAAAATGAAAAGAAAAAAAAATAATTTTTTTAATGCAAAAAAAATTTTAATAAAATTTAAACAAATAAAAACAGTATTTTCAATAAAAAAAAATCCCCGGACTGCCTGTATTTTCTAAAAGAAAAATACGTTTTCCTGAATCTGGAACATTTTTAAAATACATTTTTCAGTAAGTTTCCAGAAAATTAGTACAAAAATGTCAAAAAACAAGTTTTTTATTACGTAATTTCTACAGTACAAAAATCCAAGTTTCGTCCTTACAACGTTGTTAAGCTCCTGTAAAAAAAAATATCCTCTATTCTTTTTTACAGGATAATTTGAATGATTGATGAAGAATTGATTACCTTGTAAAAATTTGAATATTACATAAATTAATAATATAAAACAATAAAAATATTTCAAAATTATTTTTGAATTTTTGCGGAAAATGTAATTTTTATGAGGAATACTTTACTTTCCAGAAATGTTGCATTACTTCCAGGCAGTCTAAAAATGCTGAACTTTTCTGGATTTTTTCTAAAATTTGTCTTCAAATATAAAAAAGCAGAATTTAAAAAAAAATCGATAACTCAACAACCATACAATAATAACACACACAAAAAATTCAAACTCTTTCCTTATTATTACATTTCGACCCTACATTCTTCAACGTCAATTTGATGCTTAAGTACTACTCCGATAATAACAAATTATGCTAGTCTTAAAAGGCATTTCAAACACTTTAAAACTTACTATAATCTGAAAACCTTACTTAATCCTTACTAATTATAATAAAACTGGTACAAAAATACATGGAACAAAATTGAACAGTCAAGGACTAAGGAAAAAATTCACTAAAAAACTTCAAAAGCCTGGAATAAAACATTAAATTAGTCTAAATACCTGGAATAACCTAAAACGTCCCTATTAAACAACAGAGATTTTAATAATGTAATTTATGGATAATAACTGTTTTTTAGAGTGCAGAAGTGTTGACCTCGTGTTACTTAACCAAATGGTACGAGTACGGTACCGCCGTAAGGAAAACCTTATTTATGCTAATGGAGAGGTCCAAGAAGCCCTTACAGATCAAAGGGTTCAGATATGTTAGTTTGTCTTTTGTCACTTTTATAGCGGTAAGCTTATGAAAATCTTTGATTCTCGATTAACTCTCAATTTTTTAGATATTAAAATGGTCGTACTCGTATTTTGCCTTATTGAGGAATTACACCATGAAGGACAATAATTAATTTTAGGGATAAAAAAGTATTTTTTTTTTGTATTTCGGCAGCATTTAGTTCTCTCAAATGAGAATTTTTTCACGTAATCAAGATCATCAATTTCTAGAATGACTTCTAGATAAGGATTTTATTTTAATCAATTTTTTCAGCTTCAATTACACCTCACTCCTCACTTACAACCTTAATTGCCTTGACATTTTAATTTATTCTTTCTTAATTATGATCCTTACTTACATTATTGCAAGGACTCGTAGGTCTCAGGTTAAGATTTATGCAAAAAAGTAAATTTTTTGTTTCTTGACTTATTTATTAAAAATAAATGCTTTTGACATTGCAACAAATAAATTTCATTTTTCCTTTTACTCTCTCACGAAACTTTTTAAATGTTCCAACCTGCTTCAGTTAAAAAGAAAAACGTTAATTTTATAGGGCATGCAATTATCATTGCAAGTTACGTAGATTTAATTACGATAATAAATCACAATCTGCAAATTTTCTAAATAAATCTACTAAAGGAAGATTATAGGTACTCAGTATGGTCATAAGCTTGATTCCTTCTTAATTTTTTTGAGTGTTTAATTCACTTTTCTTCAATAAAGTTTATAGCAGTAATAGAGGCCTAAGCAATAGTAGCTGCTGACAATGAAGTTAAGGGTAGCTAAGAAAAATGCTGTTAGTGCTATTTTTGACAATCTTGTATTTAGACTCTTGATTACCTACTTATAAATATTTTTTTTTGTGATATTAAGGTGACCTAATTATTTTAGGTAAATAAATTACTTATTCGAGATACAGATTAATCCAGACATAACCTTGTGACTTATTCAATCTGAAATCCAGTAAATAAATGCAGGTCAAAAAGGTGCTAGGCCATTAAGGAGTAACCTTTACTTATTTTTTTAAACAAGCAATAAAGGTTGTATGGAAAAAGTCAAAAAAATTATGAAAAAGTCAATCAAAGTCCCCAATTCTGTCTTTTCTAATTCCCTGGAAAAGACAGAATACTAAAACCTTTTTGGTTTGTTAAGAGTGTTTTTTTTTTGTTCTATATGTTAGTCATATATTTTATTTTAAACAAATTGGACATTTCTCAAAATGCTCTTCTTACATCCTCAATAAAAAAGTAAAAACACTAACTTGGTCCTCGATGGTTATACGACCTATTAATGGTCCTCAGATCTCGTAGTTAAAATTTAGAAATAATTGTAAATGGTAAATTGGTAAATGGTAATTATATTAATTGTAATGGTAATGTAATGGACTACTCTGAAGAATAATGAAATCTAAATCGATGCACACAAATTTAGGATATGGGAATTCTTATTCCAGGAGACATTATTGACGAACGAATATCTAAATTTGTCATTGTCAAATTTTTTAAATTATTATATTATAAACTACTCCAAAGATGTTAATAGTGTTTTTTGAAAAAATGACTAAAATCGATGCATTATAAGATATTGGAATTCTTATTCCACGAGTGCCTTTAAGAAACAAATAAATTTGTCTATAATTGACAAATTATTACCCTGGATTCTTGTAGTCAAAAGTTAGAGGTTATTGATTTATGGACTACTCTGAAGACTATTTTGGTCTTTTTGCACTCGAAGTCAAGATATTGGAATTTTAATTCTAGGTGTGCCTGTAAGAAATAAAAGACTTTGTCTGCTTTTGAGAAATAAGTATCCTGAATTCTGGTAGATCAAAGGTAAAAATTATTGATTTTTGGACTAGTCTAAGGACTCTATTAGTCTTTTTTAAAGAAATTACTAAAATCTATGCACTATAATTCAAGATATTGGAATTCTTATTCCAGGAGTGCCTGTAAGAAACAAAAAACTTTGTCTCTTATTGACAAATGAATATCTTGGGTTCTCTTCGTCCAAATTTAAAAATTACTGATTTTTGGACTAATTTAATGACTTTTGTAGTCCTTTATGAATAAATGATTAAGATCCATGCACTACAAGTCAAGATATTGGAATTTTTATTACAGGAGTGCCTATAAGAGGTAAGAGACTTGATCTTTCATTGACAAATGAATATCTTAAATTCTCGTAATTAAAATTTAAAAATTATTAATTAATGGAATACTCTGATGGCTTCTTTAGACTTTTTTTAATAAATGATTAAAATCAATTCACTATAAGTCAAGATATTGGAATTTTTCTTCCAGGAGTGCCTGTAAGAAACAAATAAATTTGTCTATAATTGACAAATTATTATCCTGGATTCTTGTAGTCAAAAGATAGAAATTAGTGAACTATGGACTTTTCTGAAGACTTTTTTAGTCTTTTTTAAAAAAATTATTAAAATCCATGCACTCGAAATCAAGATATTGGAATTTTTATTCTATAGGGGTGCCTGTAAGAAACAAAAGACTTGAAGAACTCAAGATATTGGTACTTTCATTCTAGGGGCGCCTGTAAGAAATAAAAGACTTTGTCTGCTTTTGAGAATCAAGTATCCTGCATTTCTGTAGTCCAAAGTTATAAATTATTAATTTTTAGACTAGTGTAAGGACTCTATTAGTATTTTTTGAAGAAATTACTAAAATCGATCGATTATAAGTCAAGATATTGGAAGTCTTATTCCATGAGTGCCTATAAGAAACAAATAAATTTGTCTATAATTGACAAATTATTATCCTGGATTCTTGTAGTCAAACGATAGAAATTAATGATCTATGGACTATTCTGAAGACTTTTTTAGTCTTTTAAAAAAAAAATATTAAAATCTAAGCACCCAAACTTAAGATATTGGAATTCTTATTCCAGGGGTGCCTGTAAGAGGCAAAAAACTTGACCTTTTATTAATAAATGAATAACTTTAATTCTCGTAATTAAAATTTAAAAATTATTGATTTATGGAATACTCTGACGCCTTCCTTAGTCTTTTTTTAATAAATGATCAAAATCAATTCACTATAAGTCAAGATATTTGAAATCTTATTCCAGGAGTGCCTGTAAGAAACAAAAAAGTTTGTCTGTTATTGACAAATGAATATCTTGAGTTCTCATAGTCAAAATTTAGAAATTATTTATTAAATAAACTATTTTAACCTTTTTTCGACTAAAATCGATGCACTAAAATCAAAATATTGGTATTCTTATTCCAGGATGCCCGTTTTTGTCTATTAAAGTGTTTTTTTCTTGTTTTATATGCTAATACGCGCTTAATTATATTTAATTCAGACTCATAAATTTTCTATAAAAAAATAAATGAGCAATTTCTCCAACACAAAACGCACGTCCCTATTTACCAGTGAAACGTTAAAAACCATTCATTTAAATCCTCACACATAGCAGATGATGGTTTGAAACTGAATTTTTTTAGACAAATATTTATTTTTAATGTATATTTATTAAGTGAATAATTGCTCAAATGCTAATAGCTAGAATGCACGTATTTGTTACAGCTGTCAATTAATAATAAAAAAATTAATTACGATTTTTTTTTCATTCAAAAACCTCTGTATAGATTTGATTTTTGTTAGTAGTTTGAGCTGTGAATGAGCGATTTCTTAATGAATAACTATTCAATTTTATTTCACATTCACTTTTTTAATCCCTGAAGTTTTTTTTAATTATTCATTCAAACGCTTTTTGAAAATACCACAGAAGAAATTATATAAATTTTTTTAAATGAATATATATTTAATCATGCGTGGACACTATTTGAGGACAGATACACACAGATTGAACTTCTTAGTCCATTTTAAATTGAATATTTTTTAATGAATATTTATTTATTTTAAAATTCTTGTGAGTAAGCTAATACCCATAAAACTCCTTCATTTATTAGACCTCCAAGCTACGAATAAATTGTAAGGTAACTTTTACATATTTTAATGAATATTTATTCAGTCGAAATTGTAATGTAATGTTTGTAAATTTAAGTACTGATCTTTTAATTAATTTCATTCCTTAGGAAATTAATTAATCTTTTTTTAAACGAATAATTATTCATTCAAAAGTTCTCAAGAAGCAGAAATAACGAAATTATTTCTTCTAAAGCTGCTAAACTTATTAGTCTAATCTAATAAACTCTATTAAATAAATTTCTTAATAAATAATTATTTAATTAAGAGCTGAGTATTTACTCACTTTTTTAATCCCTGAACTTATTCGGAATAGCACGAAACCACATACATACGAAATTATTTGTTCAAATGCTGCCAATAGGAATTTTGTTAATGAATAGTTATTCAATCATAAATCGAATAAGTATAACTCATTTACCTTTTTTGAATGCTTCATTAGAATTATTCTTAATGAATATTTATTTATTCATGTGCTAAACAAATGCACATAGTTTACTTTTTGTTTAATTACTAAAGATCCATTACGAAAAAGTATCTGGAATTGAAGGAATAAAAGGAAAGTTTTAACGAATATTTATTTAAATAAAATAAGCCATTTGTTATGGAGTTTGCTTTTGCTTTTTTGAATGAATATTTATTCAGTAAAAATTAGTAGCTTGTAAAAAAGAGTCTAAATTTCTTTGACTAAATATTTATTCATTTAAAGTCTACTTCACAGTTTTTCTTTGACGCTTCTTTAAAAAGCTGCTAATGAGTAAAACGTAATTTTATTTAATGAATATTTTATTCAATCGAGAGCTAATATGAACCAATAAATAGTAAAGTTAGTGTTAATTATTCGGTAATTTTTACGAAATATTTATTGAATTAATTATTGAATAAATGCTCAATTGAATAATATATAATAAGTAATGTTTCATTAATGAACTCATTCATTTATTTATTCAAAAACTGCTGAAAGCCGTTAGTTATTTAAAAATTAGTAAATTAATAATTTTTTAACGAATATTTATTTATTCAAATACAGTTTTTGCTTGAAAGTTGAATGAATAACCTATGATAAAATTTAATGAATATATATATACTCTTTTGAAAAGCTGCTAATGAGTAAAATATAATTTTATTTAATGAATATTTTATTCAATCAAGAGCTAATATGAACCAATAAATAGTAATGTTAGTGTAGTGTCAAAAACCTCACTAAAAAAACACTAACCTGTTCCTCGAGGATTATACGACTCAGTAGTGGTGGTGGTAGTAGTCGGTAAAGGTCCCGAAGGACAACAAACCTTCGGTGTATGTCCCTCGAAACCGCACTGGGACCTCCTGAGCAGATCTGCCGTGGAGGAGGTCAGCGGTCTCTGTTTGAGGAGCTCATAAAGCGGCTCACAGTTGAGGAGGTTTATGCATTCTCCCTGCTGTCTATACGGGGTTGTACAGAAGTCACCCGGTTCTAAAACAAACGTCAAATTAAGGAGGTTTATATGGCCTGAATATTCAAATGATCTCATTAAACCCAGAATTCCCACGGTTTTTCCATAATCCTTTATAGCTTTGTGACTATAGAAGCATTTAATTGCGAGGGTTTTTCCGTAAACGTACTTACGACAATGAGAAAAACCTGCGAAAGACACCAAACTGATCGCCACCAACAAAAATCGATTCTTCATGGCACTTTTTGAGAAATTCCTTAATATACTTAGCACACAAAACTAACAGCGGTCTTACGATCTGTTGCACTAGAACATTGAAACCATCGAATTAATTAATTAATTTATTTATTGACCCGCTTTAGTTGATAAACTTTAAGGTTTTCTGCTTTTCGACTAAGAAGCGAATAACAAAAGTGACCGCCGATAATATGAACAACAATAATGGTAATTCTTGTCAACCTTGGAAAAGTTGCGGCTAAGCTTTTTATTAAGTCGGGCTATAAGTACCATCATTAGCATTCTGCATATTATGTACATTGGCGTACGTACGTACCTCCTTTTAATTTAGGAGATTTCGTAAGAGGGAATTCCGTGAATTTTGTTTAAACAATTTATGCGCAAAGGTTTATTGTTGTTATTTCGTAACGATCATAGTCACTTTTAATCAGTTTGATTTATTAATAATAGGCAATGTGATGGTGGAAATTCGTTTTATTATTTTTTTTATCAAAATGTTACGGTATTATGGTTTTTGAAACAGTCAATATTTTTAACCGTCGTTGGTTGTAGTCTTAAAAAATTGTAAAGTCGATACACTAAAAGTGAAGATATTGGAATTTTTATTCCAGGAGTGCCTGTAAGAAACAAATGACTTTGTCTCTTATTGACAAATAAATATCTTAGATTCCTGTAGTCAATATTTAAAAATTATTGTTTTGTAGACTACTCTGAAGAGTTTTCAAGTATTTCTTGAAGAAATCACTAAAATCGATGAACTAGAAGTGAAGCTATTGGAATTTTTATTCCAGGAGTGCCTGTAAGAAACAAATGACTTTGTCTCTTATTGACAAATAAATATCTTAGATTCCTGTAGTCAATATTTAAAAATTATTGTTTTGTAGACTACTCTGAAGAGTTTTCAAGTATTTCTTGAAGAAATCACTAAAATCGATGAACTAGAAGTGAAGCTATTGGAATTTTTATTCCAGGAGTGCCTGTAAGAAACAAATGACTTTGTCTCTTATTGACAAATAAATATCTTAGATTTTCGTAGTCAATATTTAGAAATTATTGTTTTGTAGACTACTCTGAAGATCTTTTAAGTTTATTTTGAAAAAATGACTAAAATCGGTGCACTAGAAGTCAATATATTTAAATTTTTATTCCAGGAGTCCCTGTAAGAAACAAATGACTTTGTCTCTTATTGACTAATAAATATCTTAGATTCTCGTAGTCAATATTTAGAAATTATTGGTTTGTGGACTACTTTGAAGACTTTTAAAGTCTTTTTTGAAGAAATGACTAAAATCGATGCACTAGAAGTGAAGCTGTTGGAATTTTTATTCTAGGAGTGCCTCTAAGGAACAAATGACTTTGTCTCTTATTGGCAAATAAATATCTTAGATTCTCGTAGTCAAAATTTAGAAATTATTGTTTTGTGGACTACTCTAAAGAGTTTTTAAGTCTTTTTTGAAAAAATGACTAAAATCGATGCACTAGAAGTCAAGATAATGGAATTTTTATTCCAGGAGTGCCTGTAAGAAACAAATGACATTGTCTCTTATTGACGAATGAATATCTTAGATTTTCGTAGTCAATATTTAGAAATTATTGTTTTGTAGACTACTCTGAAGATCTTTTAAGTTTATTTTGAAAAAATGACTAAAATCGGTGCACTAGAAGTCAATATATTTAAATTTTTATTCCAGGAGTCCCTGTAAGAAACAAATGACTTTGTCTCTTATTGACTAATAAATATCTTAGATTCTCGTAGTCAATATTTAGAAATTATTGGTTTGTGGACTACTTTGAAGACTTTTTAAGTCTTTTTTGAAAAAATGACTAAAATCGATGCACTAGAAGTCAAGATATTGGAATTTTTATTCCAGGAGTGCCTGTAAGAAACAAATGACTTTGTCTCTTATTGATAAATAAATATCTTAGATTTTCGTTGTCAATATTTATAAATTATTGATTTATAGACTACTCTGATGATTTTCTAAGTCTTTATTGAAGAAATGACTAAAATCGATGCACTAGAATTGATGCTATTGGAATTTTTATTCTAGGAGTGCCTGTAAGAAACAAATGATTTTGTCTCTTATTGACAAATAAATATCTTAGATTCTCATAGTTAACATTTAGAAATTGTTGTTTTGTGGACTACTTTGAAGAGTTTTCAAGTCTTTTTTGAAGAAATGACTAAAATCGATGCACTAGAAGTCAAGATATTGGAAGTTTTATTCCAGGAGTGCCTGTAAGAAAAAAATGACTTTGTCTCTTATTGACAAATAAATATCATAGATTCTCATAGTCCATATTTAGAAATTATTGGTTTGTGGACTACTCTGAAGAGTTTTCAAGTCTTTTTTGAAGAAACGACTAAAATCGATGCACTACAAGTCAAGATATTGGAATTTTTATTCCAGGGGTGCCTGTAAGAAAAAAAATGACTTTCTCTCTTTTTATTTGAACTTTGTTTGTTTCTATCTCTTCCGAGATTTTAACGGTGATTGTCGCATTTTCGTATATGTGTTTGAGAAGTTGCTTGTATCGAGAGTCGATTCTTGCATTGTTCATGGCCTTAAAAATAGCCCACAACTCTACGGAGTCAAAAGCTTTGTTATAGTCAACAAATGCGAGGTGTAGTGGTTCATTGTATTCGTTGCATTTTTCTATTATAGTGCGCACGGATTGTATGTGTTCTATTGTGCTATGACCTTTTCGGAAGCCAGCTTGTTCCGGGGGCTGATAGCCATCTAGTTTAGCTGTAAGCCTATTTGTTACTATCTTTGTCAGAAGTTTGTACGGGTGGAGTAAGCTAATAGGTCGATAGTTATCGATTCTCAACCTATTTCCTTTTTTGTACTGTAAAATTACCTGGGCCTTTTGCCATGCTTGAGGTATCACGCCTTCTGTCATACATTTATTAAGAAGAATTGTCATTGCTTCTACAGTGGTTCTTCCCTCAAGTTTTATCATTTCAGCTGTAATTCCATCTTCCCCTGGTGCTTTACCGTTTTTCATTTGAGACAATGCTAGTTCTACTTTTTCTCTGGTGATGTCAGGAAGATCTTCGGAGCCTACATTGAGAATCGTTTCATCAACTCCGATTGCTTGTTCTGGATTGTCTCCTGTGTACAGTGTGCTGTAGAAATTTTTCACGATATCCATTAAATCTTTACTGTCCTCTTTGATGTTTCCGTTTGCGTCCCTTAGTTGATGTATTTGGAAACGTCCATCATTGTTACGTGTTTTAAGTGCTTTCATGTTTTTGTTGTTTTCGATGGTCGTTGTTATCATTTCTGTGTTGTATTGCCTTAAATCTTCCCTTGTTTTCTTTTTTATCAATCTGTTAATTTCATTGTATTTATGATTCCCTTTCTCCAAGTTTCTTCTCTTCGCCATGAGTTCTCTAGTTTCCTTTTTTATTTTTGAATTATTTTTCTTGGTAGCGGCACATATCTTTTTGGCTGTCGTTCTAATGTCAGTACTTATTCTGTTTTCTAGGTCGTTTATATTTAAGCTGTTCAGTGCTTCTTTATTAGACAATTTCTTGTCGAGTTCAGCTTGGAATTTTTGGCGGTTTTTCTGGATTGTTTTTGATATGGGAAATGGTTGTATTTTGATTAGCTTATTTCGTTCACTCTTCACGTTTATTTCTATTTTAGCTCTTACCAACCTGTGATCGCTACCAGTATCAAAGCGATTTAGGGCCGAAATGTCTTTTATATTAAGCTTTCTATTGGTTAGTACGTAGTCGATCTCGTTTTTCGTATTTGAGTTCGGCCTTCTCCATGTCCAACGTCTCTTTTCTGATTTTTTGAAGAAGGAGTTCATACAGTACATACTTTCTTTTTGGAGATAATTGATCAGTCTTTCTCCTCGTTCGTTGGTACAACCCAGTCCAAATTTACCCACATATTGATTTTCGTTTCCCGCTGGTACTCCTAGTTTAGCATTGAAATCGCCAATAATGTATTTGTAGTGTGCTGTTTCTATTGTCAGCGCTTGTGAAATGTCATCGTAGAATCTCTCTACCTCATCATCGGGTGCAGAGCTTGTAGGGGCATATTCTTGAATTATTTGGACGCTATATCTTTTCGATATCTTCAATACTATGTAAATGACTCTACTCGATATGGATTTCATCTTAGTAACTAGCCGCTTTATACTCTTATGAATCATTATCGCTGTTCCGCCAATGTGTGTATTATCCTCTCTGTTGTTTCGATACAAAAGGTGGCCTGAATTCAGTGTGATGCATTTTTCGTCCGGTAATCTGGTTTCGCATAGGCCCAAGATGTTCCATTTGATATGGGATAGTTCCACCTCTAATTCTTCCAGATGTTCGGTTGATCTCATTGTTCGAATATTATAGGTGGCTAGGTGAAATTTAAATTTGTTCTGTATTAAGAGTGGAGGAGATGAATTTTTGCCTCCCCCAGAATCCTTGAGGCTGACCTTGTTACTGGTGTGGGATTTGTCACGCGATGATCTACCCACCTGGGGTACTATTTCGTTTGTTTTAAAATCCATCATGGTTTACGGGGGTTTTTAGCCATAATCTTCCACGTTGGCTTAACGGGTTGGAAGATGTGAATATCAGCCGCTCCCGACATGGAGAACAGACGCTGTTTACAGCCGTCCACTCTGACAAATGAATATCATAAATTCTCATAGTCAACATGTAGAAATTATTATTTTTGTTAAGAGTTTTTAAGTCTTTTTTGAAGAAACGACTAAAATCGATGCACTAGAATTGATGCTATTGGAATTTTTATTCTAGGAGTGCCTGTAAGAAACAAATGACATTGTCTCTTATTGACAAATAAATATCTTAGATTCTCGTAGTCAATATTTAGAAATTATTGTTTTGTGAACTACTCTAAAGATTTTTTAAGTTCTTTTTGAAAAAATGACTAAAATCGATGCACTAGAAGTCAAGATATTGGAATTTTTATTCCAGGAGTGCCTGTAAGAAACAAATGACTTTGTCTCTTATTGACACATAAATATCTTAGATTCTCGTAGTCAAAATTTAGAAATTATTGTTTTGTGGACTACTCTGAAGAGTTTTCAAGTATTTTTTGAAGAAATGACTAAAATCGATGCACTAGAAGTCAAGATATTGGAATTTTTATACCAGGAGTGCCTGTAAGAAACAAATGACTTTGTCTCTTAGTGACAAATAAATATCTTAGATTCTCGTAGTCAATATTTAGAAATTATTGTTTTGTGGACTACTCTGAAGATTTCTTAGGTCTTTTTTGAAGAAGTGACTAAAATCGATGCACTACAAGTCAAGATATTGGAATTTTTATTCCAGGAGTGCCTGTAAGGAACAAATGATTTTGTCTCTTATTGACACATAAATATCTTAGATTCTCGTAGTCAAAATTTAGAAATTGTGGTTTTGTGGACTACTTTGAAGAGTTTTCAAGTCTTTTTTGAAGAAATGACTAAAATCGATGCACTACAAGTCAATATATTTAAACTTTTATTCCTGAAGTCCCTGTAAGAAACAAATGACTTTGTCTCTTATTGACAAATAAATATCTTAGATTCTCGTAGTCAATATTTAGAGATTATTATTTTGTGGACTACTCTGAAGAGTTTTCAAGTCTTTTTTGAAGAAATGACTAAAATCGATGCACTGGAAGTCAAGATATTGGAATTTTTATTCCAGGAGTGCCTGTAAGAAACAAATGACTTTGTCTCTTAGTGACAAATAAATATCTTAGATTCTCGTAGTCAATATTTAGAAATTATTATTTTGTGGACTACTCTGAAGATTTCTTAGGTCTTTTTTGAAGAAGTGACTAAAATCGATGCACTACAAGTCAAGATATTGGAATTTTTATTCCAGGAGTGCCTGTAAGAAATAAATGACTTTGTCTCTTATTGACAAATAAATATCTTAGATTCTCGTAGTCAATATTTAGAAATTATTGTTTTGTGGACTACTCTGAAGATCTTTTAAGTCTCTTTTGAAAAAATGACTAAAATCTATGCACTACAAGTCAATATATTTAATTTTTTATTCCAGGAGTGCCTGTAGGAAACAAATGACTTTGTTTCTTATTGACAAATAAATATCTTAGATTCTCGTAGTCAACATTTAAAAATTATTGCTTTGTGGACTAGTCTGAAGACTTTTGAAGTCTTTTTTGAAGAAATGACTAAAATTGATGCACTACAAGTCAAGATAATGGAATTTTTTATTCCAGGAGTGCCTGTAAAAAGTAAAAGACCTTATTTGAAGTCATCGTTGGTCCAAATATTTTTACTATACATACCCTAGACAACCCACCTAACATCTGCTTACTACAGAGACCGACGAGCGTGTAAAGAAGTGACTGCTATATTTGTTAATCAGTGTCAGTTTTCAGTTATTTTTCCTATTCGAGGTAGTTGAGCAATTATTTTTGACAGTTAAATATATTTTTAAATAAACAGTCTTTGTTTTAAGCCCTCAATGGTCCTAATGTTTTTAACACATGTAACCGAGACAATTTGCAATATATCGGTCAACGAGAGTCCAAAATATTGACTCTCCAAGGATTAAATCTTATACTAATTGAAATAACATAATAAGAGAAAAGTAAAGTTTTTATAATCCATCCAATAGTTAGGTCACATTGGATGCAAAAAATCCGTTATTACAAAACCTCTGGATAAGTTTACTTGTAGTAATGTTGATTGTCTAAGTGTATGCAGATGACAGCTGCTTTATGATAGCCCCAACATTATCCAAAGAGTCTCTTAACATAGATATTTGATCCATAAAATTAAAGAAGTTACGATTATCAAATTTATGCAGATGACAGCTGTTTTATGAAAGCTTCTATAGAGCAATCTTCTTCTTCTTCTCTAGCCTGTATCTATCCACATGTAGGCCTTCCAGTGCTTTCTATGTTGTATATCTAAGGCAGTTTGGAGCCAGTTTCTCCCTGCTATTCGTTGGTGGTCTTCCCGCATTTCTTTTTGTGGCTCTTGGGCGCCATTGCATGATTTTGTTAGTCCATCTAGATGGGTCTTGCCTTGCAACGTGACCTGCCCATCTCCATTTTAGTTCGGCTACTCTTCGCATAATCACGTCCGTTACCTTTGTCCTTCTTCGAATCTCATCGTTTCTAATGTGGTCTCTTAAGCTACTTCCCAGCATGGCGCGCTCCATGGCTCTCTGGGTTGTTCTGAGTCTTTCTGCGCTCCTCTTTGTCAGTGTCATCGTCTCGAGTCCATACGTTGTAACGGGTAATATGCAAGCCTCGTAGATTTTCCGCTGGGATCTTAAAATGTACCCTAGTCTTCCGAATGCTGCCCAGCTAAGTCTTGTTCTCCGGGATATTTCGGCTGTTTGGTTTTGTTTTCCCAGTCTGACAGCGTGGCCCAGGTATATGTATTCCTCGACGTTTTCGAGAGCGCGGCCTTCTATATTTATTACTGTTTGTTCGTTATTTTGGTTTTGTTTAGATTCATCTTGAGTCCAATTTGTTTTGATGTTTCTTGCAATTCTTCCAACATATCTTTTAGATCGTTGATGTCATCACTAATGACAACAATATCATCAGCAAATCGAAGGTGACTTAGTCGAGCTCCATCTACGTTGATACCTTTATTTTCCCATGGCAGCTTTTTAAACGAGCTTTCCAGTGCCATCGTGAAGAGCTTAGGGGATATGGTATCTCCTTGGCGGACCCCCTTTTCTATCTTGATCTTATTTGTTGATGGTCACTTGTAGTGTTGCGTTGTCGTAGATGTGTTTTATAAGTTTGGAGTATCTTGTGTCAATTCTTGCCTCGTCCATTGCGTTCAGGAAAGCCCAGGTCTCGACAGAATCGAACGCCTTCTCGTAATCGACGAACGCCATGTGCAGGGTTATGTTATACTCAGAGCATTGCTCTATTAGAGTACGGACGTTTTGTAGATGGTCATTTGTCATTTCCTGAATCCTGCTTGCTCGACTGGTTGATAGAAGTCAAGTTTATTTGTCAGCCGTATATAGAGCAATCAAAATAAAACAGTTTTTTTAGGTAATTTGCATTGGCAAATTAAAAGCTTTGCAGACGAGAGGTCTTTTATACAAGCAAACATCAAATCGTATCTTTTGGTTAGGTTTACCTGGAAAACTTTTGGCCCGATCAAGTTTATGCAGACAATAATAAATTAAAAAGAAATGTCCTGGTATTTAGTCATATGAGTGAACCGGAACATTTATTATATAAAGTTATGCAGATGACAGCTGCTTCATAAAAACAAACCCGAATTAAAAAAATACTTTTTTGGTCAAGAACACGTGAGCGATTATTAAAGTTATGCGGACGACAGCTGTTTCACGAAAGCTCCCACCAAAACGATCACTATCGAAAGACCGGTAGATAATGAGCTAGTTAAATTTCATTAGGTCTTGCCTTCCGTTTATGGTCCGGTAAAATAATTAAATATTTCATTTAATAATATGACTTGGCACTATCCTTATCTCTCATGCTAGTTATAATGGTAAATTATAGGCAATTTTCTATCTATATAAAACGAAAGGCCTCTCTCGCTCAGTTAACTGATTAATTGTTTATTATTGTTCATATATAAAACACTGGGTGGATATTTTTTTTTAAGTTGCAACGAATGTTTTTGAATTGAGGTCACGTACGCGTGTAATGATCTCCAAGGAGTACATCCGTATTATTTTTTTTTGTAGGGTTTAATGTAGTTTTAATGTAGTTTTGTTTTTTGGGTTGATTACCTCAGGTTACATGCTTTATAGGCGAGCTTTACAGTATGTGTGTGCTTTAGTGGTAAGTTTAAGTATCGGTCATATTGTGAAAAAACTCGGGCTTCAATGGTTAAAATTGCAACGATTTCTGCATGTTTTTGACCCTCTGAATCAAATGAGTTTAATTAGAAGATCTTACCTTCATTTCAAAAAGTTTAGTTTTAAATATTTTTTTAAATTCCAGGCAGTTGATGATAAATTCTATTTTTAAGTTATTATTTTTAGTCATCGTTGGTCCTAATGTGTTTACTATTTATGTAGTGTAGGCGATACACCCATACATCTGCTTAGTATAGAGACCAACAAGGGTGCAAAGCAGTGACTCTCTTAGGGCTATTTTACCAATTTATATTTTAAAGAATTTTATATATTTTAGTTCTGAAATAATAGCTTAAACCCTGCTTTACAAGGTGTCATACATAAATAAATTATTTTGGTTTGCAATTTTAGACGTATGATTCGCAATAAAAAAGGCCTTTAATTTTTTCTAATAGGTCATTATTTTTAGTCATCAAAAAATTCGTACGAATAAAATATCCTTTGAAAATTCAGATAAAAATCAAAATTTGTATTTTTTCGATTTTTTTTCCAAATATACCTTGGCCTTGTTAAAAAAAAAATGTAAAAACATTTGTTTCTTAAAAAAAATCAAGAAAAAGTCCAAAAATTCATAATTTTTGAAATTTTCCTTTAATATATCACAGAAAATCAGCAAAAATGTTAAACATGATAAAATAGTTTTTCAGAAATTCGAAAAAAGGAAAATTTTATTATTTAAAAAAAAAATAAAAACTGGATTGTGTATTGAAAAAATAAATAAAAAGATCTGGAAAAAATCCAAAATTTAATAATTTCCAACGTAATTCGTTATTGGAACTAATGAAACCTCACTAAAAATTATTGAAAATGATAAATATTCAGCAAGAAAAACAAATTATTTTTAAAATTTGTAAACAGAAAAATTGTAAATATTCCTTTAAAAGTGTAAGTAAAAGAAACTTTTTATTTACAGGTTTTCTTTTTAAATTAAAAATATGCACATTTCCCTTAAAATTCGTGTTTTTGTTGTTTTCAGTTGACATAATATTTTTGAACATAATTTTTTTCATAATTTCTTTGAACAGAATTTTCTGTTTAAATTTTAAAAATTTGAATAATCTTACTTTATTGACTTATATATTTTCAAATAAAATCAATTGCATGGAATTGAAGAGCCAGGGGGAATAAGGATGAAAGTCCATGAAACATAAAATCGAAATATCGATAAAATTAAGTTTGAAACCATTCTATATTTAGCGTAAAAACTATTCAATGAATAAATATGTACTATTGGGTAGTTCAACGGCGTTACTACCCGAAAAAAAAATTGTAAGGCTCTAGAACAATAAACAACAAAAAATTCTAGCAGAGATCGCAAAAAACTGAGAAAGAAATATGAGGGTCCAGTGACTTTCATCGATATTTCCTCTTATTATCAAGAACTTATACGGTTTTTCAATAAAAGCTCAATTTTACAAAATAAATCTTTATTGTTTGGTGACAAAATGGAGACTACGAAATAAAATAGAAATTCTCAATTGTGTGGCAGGCTGCAAATGTACTCCTGTGCCGATTCTTCACAAAACTTGCAAGCTTAGTTAGATCTTTGAACTTAGCACCTGATAAAGGGAGTAGACCTGAAACAAGACAAACTGAATAAGGTAAAATCTCATCGGAAAATGCATACAAATTTATACCTTCGTAAGAAATTCCAGGTAATTCAAACTCCCCCCCTATTGTTTGGCACCAATGGTTTTCCGACGATATCAGCTGACTGCCACTCCCCGTTGAATGTTGTCCGGAAATACACAAGCCTTGGATTTTTCTTTGAAAATTTTAGTTCCCTAATAACTTTAGTTGGAAAAAGACATTTTTTTTTGTAAAATGTATTTAGAAGCACTTCCCATTGCCGGAAAAAGTGTTGTTGAACATTTTCAGTTTTAAAGGGCGATGGTTTATTTCGACTTGACTCGAAAGCCTCTATCCAGTCTTGCGGTATTTCTGCTCTATGCTTTTGATTCACTGCGGCTTGTCGCACTCCACATATGAATGGCCTCGAATCGGAAATGTCATTTGAATAAAGTCCAAACGTTTCTGGAAATGTATAACATAATGCAAGTATCTAAACATTGTCCAGTTTTTATTTTGTCCTGGGCATGAGTCACAGAAAATGTTTAGTTTCCTCGTTTCCTGATTTAAATGATTGTACAGCATATGATGCAATAACGAACAAACATCCGAGCTTTCCTTTTTGGCTATTACTTCTGGATCCGTATAGAAAATAGCTTGATTATCCGATAAAATGTGAATAATAAATGTGTAAATTGACAATTGACGGCAATAATACACGTCATTTGTGGAAATGTTTGGAACTGGCAAGTTCTTGGCATAATCGATGCATATTGATTCCATTTCCATTTTCTTTCTACTCTCATTCTTCGCAGCTGTTTTCCTTTTGTAAAAGGTATCTGCTTTCCTCAAATGAATATCTTTATCCAGTTGCAGTTTCTTCAGTTCTCTGAGAATTTCAGCAGTACTTTTTTCCGTCTTTGAGAGTTTTGATTGAAGATTTTGTATTTTGACGTTTATCTCGTCACAAAAAGAACAGGTATCTGAACGAGGGTACCCAAAATTAATGTTGAAGTTCTTGTTAAAAATTTCTCGATAGTTGTCGTAAGATAATTTCATATCATAATGTTTTTGTTTAAACAGTTTATGCATTTTTGCAACATTTAGGTCCTCCGATAGATACGTTTTCTTGGACTTACTTAAGCTGTAATGGCTGCTACGGGATTTGAAAGACGAGATGTGCTGCTTTACACACGCAATAATTGTTTCCTTGGACAGAGCATGCTTTCTATTTCTGTGCTTACCTCTGTTGTCAACTGGAGAAACACCTGTCATTTTTAATGACCTTTGAATTGTTTGGACACGCCGCCCACTTATTCCGTGAATTGACAGGAACGCTTTAAAGCATATCTGAACGTCAGAAGTGACACCGTCTTGCCTCAAGACTCTAACTTTTGACTAATTTGTATGATGACTGATTAAACTTAGTGACTTCATTTTGCGGTTTACGGGGTCGTCGTTGAGCTGAATGGGTACTACGGAAATTAGTCCGGCAAGATACGAGTTCTGCTCATTGTATGATGATAAAGAATTATTGAATTCACGCAAAATTATACGACGCGTTTCTTCGTTTACAACAAAAAAACATTTCAAATTGTTACACTTACAATCACTGCCAGTCTCATTAAATTTTAAGCGAAGTTTCTTTGTAGCATCACAAATACGTCGATCTTTCGTTCGTTTTTTCGTCAGAGCGCTAGGCAAACTATACTCCATAACCTCAAAAATGCACGTGTTTACAATATTTATCAGTTATCACTCACAACAACATAGTGGCACTGATTTAAAAGTGATATTATAAAGTAATATTTTTAAAGGCGCCATTCAATCCATATGGGACTCTCAGCGTTTTTTCCTCTGACGCATGGACTTTCAGCGTTCTTTCCTAGTACATCTAATTTTATTTCGATTATAACTCTGGACTGTCATCTTTGTTTCTTCTTATACTGTAACCCGACAAAATAGAGGCTATACGCATCGTTTTGCATTGAATACTTTATTTTTCGTTAAATGTGGACTTTCATCGTTCTTCCCCCTGACTCTTCAATTTAATAATTTTTTGTCCAGATACAGTTTAACAAATACCAGGGGATATGTTGATAGAATATTTCCTACTAAAAAAAAGTATATAAAAACCAGCAAAAGTTATCCAAAATGGTCAAAATAAAGTGTGGGTCATTAAAAATTGAAAAAAAATTGTCAAAATTGTGTTTGAAAAATAACACACAAAATAAAAAAAATGTACAAGGATTTTCAATATTTTCTAAAATAGCTGTATAAACAAATATTCGATTTTTTTAATTAATAAATTCTTTACTTAAAAAAACATTATTAATTAAATATATAAAAATTGATGAAGAAAAAACTCAAACCAGTTAATGGCTATTTTCAGTATAAATAAACAATTTAATAATGTATGTTTTAAATAATAAATAATATATTATGTTTGATAACGATAATTAATTGGTCAAAATTTATACAGCTAAATTGTTATCTAAACGTGCAATTTTTAGAATAGATTTTTTTAAGATCTATAAATGACTTTTGCATTAAAAAAAATCATCAACAGTGAACTAGTAGCATACCATATACAACGAATAAAACGGCGAATGCACTGGGAAAACCCACCGTGTTAAATCAAGATGATAAAGTATCTTAATTACTATAATTACTATAAAAGATAATTAATACCTCCATTGAAATAAATTAAAAACAAGAAGCAACAAATTTTCCATTTTCCACAAAAACACGTATGTATATGTACTACATACGGTGATGATTAATTGTGTATAACCATAACGAGTTGTTCTAAGTACACCTAGTTTTTTTTTAATTCCTTTATCCCATCCCCCCCAATTAATCTTCCCATTACCATCTGTTCGAATTCAATCAAAATTAGCTCCGTATAAGGTTGACCGGTTCGCCGTCTAATTAAATTCCAAAATTGGAATTTAATAATTTTTAATAACAAAAAGCGAGAGTGCACCAAAAAAATTAATAAGTACATTAAAATCGTTGATCAGGCAGTTTGATCCTGTCAAATTGTAATTTGAGGTTGTGTTTAGTTTTTAGGTTAAAGAGGATCCGTTTTGTTATATAAATCACTCTTGAGATTATATGGAAGGATTCTGAAATCATTGTTAAAGTTAATAGTTTATCGTCTTTTAAAACTGCTTATTTTGCTGCTTTCTGGTTTTACAATTATTATTATATGCGCATAAGGTGATATTTTTGCATAATATATAAAACATGCAGAAATTTAAAATAAACTTAGAAAGAAAGTATAGGTAAACTAAAATTTTGTTAGCATTTAAAATGTATTTTCCTTTCCTCTTTTTGCATTTGTTCTCAATACAGTCTTTCATGTGTTTCTTATAGTAGCGGTTATTTGTAATGGATATCTTGCTCTTTTTGTCGCATAAAATATTGTCTTTTTTAAATTGTTATTATATTTTTTGTTTAATGGACAAATAAATGCTTTTAATTTTGAATTTATATTAAATAATGATCAAATAAATGTTAAGTAATAAATTATTATTAAAAAAATAACAACACTAAAAATAGCCACTTTCCGGATTTATCTTTGTTAAAACCTGATCAATTTACATGCATTTAAATAAAGTCAAACATAAATTAATTAAAAAAAAAACAAGTATACCGGATGGACCAGTAAGAGCTGAAAAATGTATATATATACTTTTTGGGTTTTATGTTGTTTTTTTCTATAAATTAAATGGGAGGGAGGCATTTTCGATTTTTTTTTCATGACTGCTAGTTTGTATTAAAAAAAAAGTATTGATTTTTTTCTCCAGTTTTTAAAGAATTCTGATACGATTCTCGAGTTTTCAATTAACTAAATATCGAGAAAAAAATTGTCTTTTTAACAGATCTTGAATTAAAAAAATTAAAACTATTAAAGAAAATGAAACGATGATATAGAGAAAGGTGGAAAAATTGTATTCTCAATTATAGAGTAAAACGGGGAAATATGGCGACATAAATGTCAATCGTTCACATTCTGACCTCCATCAGAGCTACTGGCAATACGAACACTGAACCTTAGAGCGTACCCATTTAGGTTTGCGACGTCAAAACTCTCGTTGGCATATTCTCGTCGTCAGAAAGAGTATAATCATAAATAATGTCCAATGATTAAACGGTATTGCCATATTACCCGCACCCTGGCATCTAGCTCAGGGTAATATGGCATGTTTTCGTCATGTAAAAATTAGGAATTAGGAGTTTTTTTTAATAAAAAATGCTAATGATCCCAAAAACATAAATTTATTTCTAATAAAAGAAGTCAAATACAAAACATGAAAACTTATTAATATATATAATTCCTAGTGGCTACTAGTACAATATTTAATAGTTGGGCAAATTGCAATCGGCTTAGTTTTCGACCAGGATTGCTATGTACCCAGTTTTGACAAGTTTGAGCCCAATAAGCGTTCAAGGACTTAAAGAATGAGCGATCAAGCGGTTGGAGCCAATGAGTGGTGTGGCTGGGAAAAAAAAACAGGATCACATCATTCGCTAGAGCATAATCTAAGAGTTCGACATTGGAACAGTGCGAGGAATGTCCATCCATAATTAATAGAACCTTTCCGCGGAATAAAAAAGTCTTTAAACCATTGGAAGAAAATTTCAGATGTGACATAAGCTGACTTTTCGCCCATAATAACCTTGCCGTTGCTTCGAATGCCCGTTTTGTATTTTTGCCCTTAAATATGCAGCAGGGTGGGAAAAAAGTCCTTTCCGCGTTTACACAGGTTATAACGGAAATAGTTTCTCCCTTTTCAGCGCTTGTGATACAATTTACCATTTTAGCGCCTTTTGTTACCACAACTTTGCCTGGATTGTTATTCAATTGCAATCCTGTTTCATCGAGATTAAAAATCTTTTGTGGGGTATTCAATAAATGATTTTCTCTAAGAACGTTTCCCAGTAATTCAAAATATTGTGTACATTCTTGTTTTGTCATGCCCTTGGCCCTGGCAGTAGACATACCTTGAGCCTTACGAACGGCCAGTACAGGGTGTCTTCTCATAAAGGCTAGAAACCAGTCTTGTCCTGCCATTTTCCGTTCAGTATTGAATTTATGTGCAGCGCCGTAGCAACAACATAACGGGCCTGGGTTCGAGACTATATCCACGGGCCCCTAAAGAGATACTAACCGTCGTCTCTCCCTAAATCGACGGCTTAAGAAAAGAAAAAATTTAAAGGCTATTACATGTTAACTAAACTTTTATGAAATTAATATTAAGACAAAAATACTAATAACAGTAGTTACGGAAAAATATAAAAATATTAAAAACATATGTACATAATTATAAAAAACATTTACAAAAGGATACAAATACAAAGTTAATATAGAAGAAATACACCCATTAAAAAGTTACTTTTCGAGATTTAGCAGTCGCAAATGATTTAATAATTTCCTTTAAATCTATAGAGCGAGCAACTTTATTTTCAATGGACAGCATTGCCAAAGAAGATAATCGATTTTGATTCGTCGAATTCCTTAAATATGTTTTGATTAATTTTAATTTTGAGAACGATCGTTCTGCCGATGCAACCGTTACAGGAATTGTCAGATATAGGAAGCATAATGTTATTATTTCAGTAAAGCTACTACTAGATGAATAATTGTCAACCAGAATAAATTTAAGCAAATCTTTAACTGACCTAATATTTTTAAGATCTTCAGAAAAACATGTTCGAAATGCTAATAATTGATTAGAAAGTATATCTGATATATCATGTTGATATATTTTACGAATATTTTCAGCCATTTGGTATATTACTGTGTCACTAGAATTTAATAGAACTTCTGTATCCAAAATATTGAAGTTAGTAGATATTTGTTGTAAACTAACTGTTCTACATTGTAACTGACTAATAATAATGTCCAGCGTTTTATAAAAAACTTCAACTCTAAAGATATCTTCCGCAGTTTGTAAAACAAAGTCATTTGCAGATTCATCAAAAAAACGTCTACGTTTAAAAATTCGTTTTTGTCCAAACTCTGGACTTACACCCCATTTACTCGCCGTGGCTTGAGCTTCTTCTTTTACATTTAGAAACTCATTTCGAAGATCAGATATGTCATTTGTAACGTTTTTTAGGAGTTTACTCGATTTTTGTATATCTTGCTGCTCATTTTGTAAAAGTTTTGATGCTGCGTCTATGCTATTTAAAATTCTAGATTGCAAAATAATTAGAAATACTGTTTCAAAGTTTTGCAATGTAGTTTTATATCCTTTAGAGTCGTCAATTTCAGTTTTATTATTTGATGTTAAAATAATTTTTGACAAGGCCTTAAGAGCATCAAGATACCTAAATTTTAAGGCTTTTATAGAAAAATATACAAGCTTTGCACTAAAGCAAAAAAATTTCTAATTTTTTCTACATTATTTACAGAATCGTTCAAAACCAAATTAAGGTTATGCGCAGCACAGTGTACAAAAGGAGCATTTTTCGCCACTTTTAAAATTCTAGATTGAACCCCATTATACATACCGCTCATATTTGCGGCACCATCGTAACCTTGACCACGCAATTTCCTTAAGTTGCTAATTTGGTTAATTGCATTTATAATTTCATTGGTAAGATTTTCCGATGTCTGATATAATAATAATATAATAATATGTTTAATAACAATATCTACTAACTTCTTATTTTGATCATATTCAACAGAAACATATCGAAAAATAAGACTAAGCTGATCAATTTTAGATATATCCTGGGTAGTATCTATAATTATTGAAAAAAAAGGAGCCGACTCTATAGATATTTTTATTTCATTTTTAACAGCTTTTCCTAAAATATTTATTATTTCATTTTGTATTTGCGGACTTAAATAAGTAGTTTTTGAATGATTCTCTAATAAATTTTCTAAAACTTGATCATACTTAGAAAGTAACTTTATAATGGACAAAAACACTCCTGGATTGCTTGAATTTAAGTTTTCATTAGTACCTCGAAATGGCATATTTGTTGTCGCTAAAGTAAGAATTACATCAATAATTCGCTCTAGTATTTGCCTCCATTTATTAATCTTCTGACGAAACAAATCTTCTTGGGCTTTGTCTATTGTTTTATTATTTTTCCATTTATCAAAAATAGCACAACAATTATTATGCTCATCATTGGCTTCGTGTCTCTTTATGATACGGTTTAAGTGATTCCAGTCACTAAAACCATAAATCAATTGATCCGGTTTTTTTATGTTCCAGAATAACCAACGTGGTTGACAGTGACATTTATTTAGCTTCAGTGAACAACATAGCCACCATCTTTCTGTTTTAATGCCAGCCTTAGATATTTCTGAATAATAAAATGAGGAAAAACTTCTATTGTTTGCATCTTTGGGAAATGGTCCTCGTGGACGACAAGGTTCGTTATCAATAATAAATCTTTTCTCTTGGATTGATAAAGCTTCGCCAAAATTAGTTTTGTCCGTAGGAAAATTTACCTATAAATATTATTTTTTATTCCTAGTTTTAGCTCTAACGCTAAAACTATTCTAGAATAAAGAGATGTGGAATGGAACAAATGAATATGGAACAGCGAACGAATAAAAAAAATTAATACAAATTACCAAAAAAAAAAACAAATAATAATTATTATTCGTGATCTAATTTTAATATAGGTTTTTTACAATCTGATCATAAAATGCGATTTTAATAAAAACAGAAATATTTTATGTAAAACCTACGGGACGTTAGTGTTACAGATCCATTTGTCAGACTATGCACCTACTTACATTAATATCTGGTTCATCGGTGATAAGTATCTCTGATTCGAGTTCATCTTTATTAGTTGAGCTAAGGCTAGCGTTATTTAAATCTGTGCTAAAGGCTAGAAAAGATGCTTCGGCTGCGGATAGGCACATCGATGTAAGAATTTTAGCTGTCTTGGATTTTTATGTTTTTTATGTGGTTTGTTCAATTATATAAGTTCACAATATATTATTGAGTTTTAGTTTAAATTTACATCCTTTGTTTATTTATTTATTATTATGTTTATTAGCTGGCTACGGGCCCTTGAGAGTGGCGGGTCTGGTTCCACCGAACCCGTGGAACCATTGTAGCTACGGTGCTGTTTATGTGGTATATTTTGTTGGACTACAAAAGAATAAGCAAGCTTTCTTATATCATGAGCAGTCGTAATAAAGCAAAGCCGTGAAATGCCATAATTTGTATATATTTGGCTAAACTTGCCTCTTGTTCCATAGTAAGTGAGCCTTTGCGACCTTATGCCATCTTATCCAAATTTCCGGAACGCATTCTTCTCATTAAGGTTCTAACTGGAACATTATAAGTACGATTTATTTCCCGAACCGACCCTTTGCCTGCACGAATATCACTTACTGCATTTCGAAGATCTACTTCTGAACATTGGGCCCTTCTATTTTTTCGAATTTAAGAGTTTTATTTTTACTTGGGGTAATATGCCGCACTTGCATTTTCATGCGGCATATTACCCCACGGTGCAATACCAACGCTTCAACTGAAAAGCAAAAACCCGGTGTAAATACAGTCAGCGGCGAAGGTGTTAAATGTTAATAGTTCTCATTATATATATCCCTATCCCAATCTAAAAATTAGAAGAGCATAGGAATAAAATGATGTTTTTCGGGTATAATTAGACACATTATGAGATAAAAACACTATTTCCAACCGATGCAAATACTATTTAGAAAATGAAAGGATGATATAGAAAAAGGTGGAGAAATTGAATTCTGAATTATATATCCCTATCTCAATCTGAAAATTAAAAGAGGATGGAAATAAAATGATGGTTTTTGGGTATGATTACACAGACTACAGGAGAAAAACACTATTTCTAGTATTATAAGTAGTCGTATAACTGAAAAAAGTTGCCAAGAATTATTTAAAAATTGAACATTGTTTTGAAAAGAAAATTGAATTTGTTAAATATTTTCACCCAGTTTGATATTTATTGTTTCAGTTTTTAGGTAAAATATGCAAAACCCTATAATAGAATTTAAACTTTTTTATTTTTTTGAAAAAATCTTCGTCATTACTGTGAATTTTTTTCAAAAATCTATACCTTTCACGTCTATATTTATGCACAAACCGAACACCTCAGGACCCCACCTTTTGACGTTTCAATGACACCCTGTACACACCAATAAAATTCCAACTCTCAGTGAGTGCGTCACAACAAACACCAATAACCGTTAATCTCGCTTACCGCGATAACCGATCCGAAATTACGCCCCAGAGCAACGAAAAAAATCGGGTTGTCCTCAAAACGTTATTTTTAACTCACATAAATCTCGTTATTGACCCAATTTATCCCCCTTCAGAAGACAGGTGGAACCACCACTCTCTTGCTCCCACCTTAAGAGTGAGTGAGGGCGGGAGTGCACCACTCACGGTACCTCCCTTTCAATTTTTTTCTTATCCGCGACCTTCTTTCGGTACCAAAAGAGCACGTGGTCGCATTCCCACCCCCTCCGTGAGTGAAGTGAACGGAGCGAGCGGGTCTCTTAACATTGGCCGTATCACGTAACACCGAGATGAGATGAACACAGTTGGACGCGGATTAACCGCTAAAGAACTACTTTGAGACTTGCGACCCCCTTGCGTACAGAGTTTGAGTGAGTAGTGGCGAAAGTGGCGCGGGAAAAATTATGTCCGGGAGCGAGAAATTGTTGGTGGCCAATCGGAGGCGCGATAATAAGGGATTCGATAATTTCGGTTTGGAGGTGGAGAGTGACGAGGAACTAGGCGAAAGTGTACGGGTGGACAGTGCCGGTACGACCGTACGCGAAAATGGGAAAGTTATCATTAATGTGTTTCAGGCGGGGGTGTTGGATGCGAGTGCCCAAGGTAGGATTAACTGACCTAGGAAGGGAAAGAAAATCGTATTGTAATGGATTTTGAATTTTTGAGTTTTTAAGTTTTTGAATTTTTGAATTTTTGAATTTTTGAATTTTTGAATTTTGGAATTTTTGAATTTTTGAATTTTTGAATTTTTGAATTTTTGAATTTTTGAATTTTTGAATTTTTGAATTTTTCAATTTTTCAATTTTTCAATTTTTTAATTTTTCAATTTTTCAATTTTTCAATTTTTCAATTTTTCAATTTTTCAATTTTTCAATTTTTCAATTTTTCAATTTTTCAATTTTTCAATTTTTCAATTTTTCAATTTTTCAATTTTTCAATTTTTCAATTTTTCAATTTTTTTAAAATCAATTTTATAATAATAAGGACTTTATTTATACAGGGTGTCCCAAATTCGAGGGTGACCGTTGAAATCTCGGAAACCGTAAGAGTTACAGGGTCGGTTAAATGCAGGCAAAGTTGCGCAATTTAGAGCTTTATAAAATGACGTTTAAAAAATTCCGGATACTTCCGGAAATATCCAAAAAAAACCGAAATTTGTCAACATCGTTTTACCTTCTACCGACTTTATTTAAAGAGATATCGGAAAATTAAAAACAGTTTTTCATTGCCACTTTTTATGTATTATAATATGACTCAAAAAAAAAATTAATCCGACGTTTTGTTTTTTTCCGATCATCATCAACTTTATTTTTTCTTATGGGCGCCACATCAAATTTTCTCATTTTTAAAAAGTATTTTTAATTGCCTTTAAAATGAGGTATGGCACTTGCATATCCAATTACTCTTTCTAGTACTTCCCATAAGAACTCCATGAGTGCAAGAGAGAACGTAAAAATAGAAAGTAAAAATAACAATTTTTCCGTTTTTGAATTAATAATAATAATAATAATATAATATCTCTTCAGTTTAGTGTTTGTGACCCAATATCTTTAATATTGCGAAGGGTTGTTGGGTGGGCTTAGAAATAAAACAGAAACCTGTTTACTTAAATGTCGACGTTTCGACTTATTACTTTAGTCATCCTCGGGACACTGAAATGGATGTTTTTTTCAACAAAAAAAAAACCCTTCAAGTACTCACCGAGATGAAACAAAATAATTTCAAGTACATAAAAAACATTATTAAAATAAATGTGTTTTACGTGTACAAAGTTTCTTTAGTTATTATTAAAATACATTTATAATATTTTCCTTAATTATCCTAAGTTTTTCTAATTCCTTTTCTAATTTGACTGACTATGCCATTTCTTTTTGCCCTATATTCAGCTCCTTAGTAAAAATGTCTCTTTCATTGAAATTTGTAATTTCAGTATTAATCCATTTTTTGTCTAGAAACTTTTGTTTTATAACAGATTTATATAAAGGACACATAAGTTCTAATTTTGCTGTAATTGTTGTGACAAAATTCTCTGCTTGTACATTAACATCTGAAATGTTGTTGTTCCTTGTGCATTCAGGATGAAAGGAACAAATTCATCTAAAATGCAGGTTGTTGTTTCTTCTTTTATTTTTTGACAGATCAATTAATATTTTACACTCGTTTTTGAAATAAAGCATTTTGATACAGAGTGCCTCAAGTAGAAACTATGGCGCCAACATTCATTTTTTAAATAGAGGACCCTCTGTATATTATGACGTTTTATAATTCTATAATATATTCTGAATACTTTATGTATAGCAATTCATATGTCTAAAGTCAACGATTTATCAAATAGACATCCATGATAATTTTTTTTCTCGAATTTTCCGAAAATTGGCAAATTTTGATTTTTTTTTGGTTACAAAAATACATAAAATCTTAAAAGAAATTAGGCCAAATTCCACTGAAAAACCAATAGTATCAGTTTACTCGATGTTTCTTTAAACGTTTATTTTATTTCAAAAATTTGGGTTTTCTTAAAGAATCTCTTTAGAATTTCTTATCAAATTTCATGTATATTTACACTTCTTAATTAATTTTATTCTTAAGATTTTAGCAAAGAAATTCGACAAAAAAAAAGGATTTTAGAAAACTCCAATCTTGAAATACTCATATTTCCTTGAGTTTTTTTTCTAACTAAAATATTTCAATTTTGACTAGAAAAAATTCTTTTTTGTTTTTTTTCTCAAATTTTGTAAACTAAAATCATCATAACATTTTACCAGTTTTCAAGTTTTTCTTTAAGAAAAATAAAAAAATTTAATGGACTTGATCAATTATTTGGATAAACTGACTGGAAAAAATGTAATTCGGAATTTTTGGAATCGATATTTGTTAATTTTCTTTTTTACCCTATTAAGCAAGTTTCTGGTTTAACAATATCTAAATTTTAAGGCAGTTTTAACTAATTTTAAATATTTGTTAATTTTTGTTGAGCCTATTTGTTAATATTAAATAAATTCCATAAATAATTTTAGCATGCATAAAAGAAAATCGAAGAATCCAAGTTTCCATTTTAACAATCTCGAAAACTCATGAATTTACCTTTTGGATGTTTGACCTGAGGAAAATTCAAATTTTAATGGTTCTACTACAGTTAAGTGATATAACTTCAAATTTCAGATCTTTAAAAACTCCCAAAATTTAAATATTTTTGAATTTCTTTCCCAAAACTAAACAAAAGATCCTTCTATAGTTTTTTTTCCCTGACAATTAAATATATCTATCGAATTGATAATTAAACAAAATCTGAAAATTAAAATTGAACCATTAAAAGAAAAGTATATAATTAATTAAAAACGTAAAACGTGATACTTTATGCCGATGCGAAATATTTTGTTTATCTTAAAAACATGTACGTACGTGGACGTTTCACTATTCAAATCTACACTTTAAAATAACTATCTCCTGTTAAACCGGTAGTTTAAAAACAACTTAATTTGAATATTGAATTATTCAAATATTTAAAGATGAATAAATGATGACTCGACTAATTATAATTCCAAAGGGATTATAATGAATGTTCATTTTGAACAAATATTTTCTTGTTTTATTGAGAGAAATTGGAAATTTACAATGATTTTTTGACTTATTGAATATGATTTTTTTAAATTATTGACATGCAAAAAATTATTTTTTTTAAAGGAGAAATAACAAAAAATGTTTTTTTTTAAATTAAAAATGACATAAAAGTTTTCTAAATAAGACCCAAACATTTTATGGAAAATTTCCAAATTTTAATAATGATTTGATTAAATTAGGAAAACCTTTCATAGAAAAATGGCAAATAAAGAAAAAATCAATTATTTTAGACAAATAAATAAAAATTGAAATAAAATATTGTCTTTTGTTTAAAAAGTTTTGTGCCCAAATAGTGACAAAACCAAAATATAATTTTCTGCATTTACTTTGATTATATACTTCATAAAATATTTTATAAGTGGCGTATAATAACAATAAATTAAAAAAAAAATTTGGCCTTTTTTTAATTTAAAAAATCCAAAAGTGGCACTCATATGCTTTTTGGATCAGATTTCTCCAAAAACTGACTTTATACACCTAACTCTACCAAAACCATTGACATTTTAATTATTTCTTAATACAAAAATGTAAGAGCTAATTCACTGAGTTAAAATCACTGTTTTTAATTAAAATTTAAACATTAAATTTTTTTCGTATGTTCTTTGATGACACTCTTAATATAAATAAGTAGGAGCATCTGCAAAAACAACTAGAGGTTCGTAGCAAAATTTCTTAAGGTAAGACATAAATAACTAGGGGTACGTACTAAAAAAAAAAAATAGTAAAATTTATGGGCATTCGTCGTACATTAACTGGAAAGCAAATAATAAACAATTCAAAGGCAAAATTCCAGAAAATCACAATTTGCAGAGAGTAATTTAGAAGTAATGTAACTCTAAAATAAATAAAAATAATATAATTAGTCGTTGATTGTCATGATGCTCAATAAGAAGGAGTATCTACGAAAATAACTAGAGGTTCGTAGTAAAATTTGTCTATGGAAAAATTATAACTAGGGGTATGTACTAAATTGTACATGTATGTAGGGGCATGTATAAAAATCTTGAAATTCATGGGGAGCCCTCGTACTTTACCTAGGATACTAAAAAGAGATATAATAATAAATTAGTCGTTGATTATCATAATGGTCAAAATAATAATAAGTAGGAGTATCTACAAAAATAACTAGTACACTCTAGAAATCTATAATTACCGTAAGAGTCTGAATTAACGGTCTTTTTATTTAAAATACTTTAAATTCAGTTCAGGTTTTTTAATTAATTAATTAATTAATTACTTATTCCAAGCCTTGCAAACACAGATGCTAAAAGTTTAAGTCACTTCAAATGCTTGAATAAGAGTCTATCCCAAGCATCTTTAAATAGCCTTCAACTTACCCAAAAGAGGGTTAAAGTGCCTTGACTATAATTAACTGTATTTTGATTTATTTTTAAATGCTTATGGAATTAATCAATCGCTTATTCCAAGTGTCTCAAATGCCTTATCACAGCCTAGTATTTATTCACTTAGTCCAGGATTTTCAGACATTTACTCCAAATGTTAAAATTCCATCATATCCAAGAGAGAATTTAATTTCTTGGGTTAAGTGACCAACTAATTAATTGCTCACTTATTCCAGGGTTTTAAACACTTGAATTAAGTTATAGAACCCTTTTAATTAATAAGACACCGATTCCATTTGGAGTTCAAGCATTGGAAGTAATTAGTCATTTATTTCAAGGCCTATGAACTAATTAATTCTTTTTTCCAGCCTTTTGAATAAATAATACTAATTAATTAATCAGTTACTTCAGAAAATTAGACATAAAGACTTATTCTAGGCACTCGAGGTACTTAATTAAGGCAGTTAATGGAATGAGTTACCTAATTCAAGGCCTATGAACTAATTAATTCTTTTTTCCAGCCTTTTGAATAAATAATACTAATTAATTAATCAGTTATTTCAGAAAATTAGACATAAAGACTTATTCCAGGCATTTGGGGTACTTAATTAAGGCAGTTAATGAAATGAGTTACCTAATCAAGGCCTATTAAATAATTAATTAGGTATAAGTGTTAGTTAAATGATAATCCAGGTTTTTGATTTATTCGATTAATAATTTGTTTCAAGCCTTTAAAACACTTACTCCAGATGCTAAAGTTAAAGTTTTTTTTTAAATAATAATAAAATGAAAATTATAAATAGTCCAAAGAATTTAGAGAAAAAAAATAAAAGTTTTAACAAACCTGACCGCAAAAGTATGGATTTTTTGGATCAAAAGATTTTAATTAATTAACAGTAATTGGTAAAAAATCCGAAAAACATTAAAATTTGTATAGTAGTGTAAAATTAGTAATAAATTCATGGACATTCCGCAATTGTAATTAAAAATTATTATTATTATTTAAATATTTTGCTGTATTGACCTTCCAGTTTTTTTGTAACTTTAATCATTCTTATGAGTTTGCTAGGTATTCCAAGTTCTTCTATTCTTGATGCCTGTTTATGGTCTACGTATAGATTTGATAAATTTTTATTGAATTACCATAATTTTTCTAGGGGTTGTCTTAACGTCCATAGTTGCAATGTTGTTAATCGTTTCTTTCTAAATCGACTCTGGTATTGTCGAACTATATTTTCTCTGCATTGTGGGTCAATCAAGACTTCAGTCTATATTAAATAGGTCAATAAAGTATTCTATCCAGGTAATGAGGACCTAATGTTTGCTAGTCATCATCATTATTGAGCACTGTAGAGCTTCTTGGTCGAAACCTTTTTTTTGCTTATATTAATTTACTGGTAGAATTTTCTTGTTAAACTGTTCTATACCTTTCCACTTTGTGTAGTTTTACCATTCTATTTTATCATTACTACTATATTTGTTTAATTATATTTCCTTAAGCTTGCCAGCTCTGTAAAGCTTTAAAATAGCCTTCCTCTTAGAATCTCAATAAATATATCTATACCGAGAAATCTAAATTCTCATTGTGTTTCCCCATAGTATGAACTGATCTGTAACAAATGATCGCACGTTGTTATTTTCAGAATCCGGCGTGGAAACCGGCCATCAACCGACCGGAGCGCCGGCATCCGAAACCCTGGACTTATTAAAAGATCAGCAGAGAAAAAAATCGGAAAAACTGACGGATGTCCAGTCGCGGTCGATCGGTGTCGGTACAACGAGCGACGACGATCCGGATCCGGAAGGACCCAAGTCCGGAAAATTCGAGAATAATAATCAAAAGCAAATTTACGTGGACGAGGGTACGGCCTTGAGGAGACGCTCGTTGGTGCCGATGAGCAGCATGGAGGAGGAAAACTTGAGGGAGAGATTGAGGATCGGACATTTGAGGTTGTGCCAGGAGGTGGTCGGTAGGGAGCAGAGGTATACCAGGGACGGACTGAGGAAGTTGTTGCAGTCCAAGGTAGGATGTGATTTTTGTATTACGTGTGAAAAGAGTTTGGGTTTTTTATGACATTTTTGAATTCGGAATTTTTTGAAATAAATGCATTAAGTTTTTTTCGTATTTTCGTATATGTTATATAAAAAATTTGTAAATTAAACGAACTTACTTATAATGAAGTTCGCTTGTTATTATATGAAGTCCACGTGAAGTAAATAAGATAATAAGGTAGTCTCTCTACATATACCGTATACCACGAATTTTATAGAAAATAATCCCAGCATAACACCTAACTCAATTATATTTATTACACCTTTGCCATAGATGATGCTGTATGTGTTTTATGAAATGCATATTTGACAATATCACTATCAGCGTTGACTGAAAGAGTTTGAGCTCTTAAGTCTGAACTCTTTCAATCAACGCTATTAGTCCATTTTAATCAAAACTTTACGGATCCAGCATAAAATTGTTTGTGCTGTGGTACTGAGAATTTCATCGAGATTTTGTAGTTTCTATATTCTCATCGTCTTTGTTAAAATGGCGACCCAAGATTAGGTTGAATTTTATCTGATGGGCCAAACGTTTTATGATATCGTCGTCCTAAGGTGCAAATTGCCAAAGTCCATTTTTAATAAAAACAAAGGTGTTAGTGCCATCTAGTTACAAAAGCATAAACCCATGACTTGACAATGGCTTAAATCCCTAACTGAACTTTTACGAAGCGAAATTACATTAAAGGCATTTTGCCTAGGTCCCATATTTGTATTGGAACCGTAATCGTTGAATGTAAACAAAACGTGGTTTCAGTTTCAGTGCCTCTTTCAATTAAAAAGGTAAGTAAAAAACTTTTTAAAATAGTGAAATCAGAATTTAAGCTGAAGTGTAATAGTTTTAATATAATCATTAGATAAAAGATCTAACGAATTTTTGCCGTTTTAACTAGTTTTAACATCGGCGTGGAGTTAGGCAAATTTCTTCCTTAATTATTTTAATAAAAAATGGTAAATGCACGCAGTTAGGCAACTTCTTAATATCTGTTACATGATTACAAAAGCGTAGTTATAGGTTTTTTTTTGAGGGAGGTACTATATTTACACCCCCTCGCCAGAAAAAAGATAGGAAAAAAAGCATGCCGCAGGCGCAATTTGGGGGTGTCATGTTCAATTTTTGTTATAGGTATTACTTTCTGTATTTTCTAAGGGCTAACTAAGCCTGTGCTGTTTTAAACATTAAAGATTGGAAAATTGTGGACAAACCGTTTTGTCTTCTATAATATAGAAAGGAAACATTGGACTTCAGACATAATAATACAGACTGCAGATCCATTGTGTACTAAATCTTTCTGCTTCTTTGTCTTATTCAATCAATATTGTTTCTCACTTGTTGCTAGGGTTTTTAAATATTTGATTTTTTTTAGTTTTGTCAAGTGTTTTTTTTTAATTTATTTAGGTACATATACTCAAATATGGTTTTGGGATGGACCCGCATATCTACGCCTTTACCTGGGTACATGTCAAAACGTATTTCTTTTATAGGTCCAAATTTAGGCGTTCTGTTTTGTCATTGTATTTAGGTAAAAGTTTGCGCGTTCTTTATTGTCAATTTTTTTACCACTTAAATTAAACTTTTAATTGGACGTTGAGTATTGTAGTTTAACTTTTAAAAATCTTATTTTTTCAGAAGGCTACGTTTTTAAATAATTTTTTCATATCTTTGTCTTAATTTTCGAAAAATACTTCTTTGTATGTCGGTATTGACTTCAGGACTATAAATTTCGATTTTTTGCAGAATGGATCCGCGGTCCAGAGCATCCAAAATGTTATCCCTTGCAGGCGTAAGCTTAACAAGAGAAACTTTAGATTTAGAACCTTCTACTAACTTTTTGATGGAAATTAATGAAGACGGCGCGGCGGCGGCGTTCTCACAGAGTTCGGAGCTGCACTAAATGATGATGTATTGCTTAAAATGGTTGATGACGCTATTAAAGACCTACAGGAAAGTTCCGAAAATATGCAAGTTCCAACAATAGATTTTTCTGAGCAACTTCCTTACAGTGATGATGATTCTTGTGAGGCTCGTTTAGAAAATATTGAGGGGCAAACAACCAATGATGATGATTCAACTGACTCAAGCTATGATATTCTACAAGAAGAAGAACCTGATTCTTCCGACACTGAAGGCGATAGTGAAGAAAGTGACGGCGTTGTGTCTAGAGCTGATGAGACTGGAGTCCGAGGAAATGAAGAAATAGTTAAAAGTAGAAGCAGAAGAAAGAGACGTCAAGTAAATCAAAATGACTGGAAGAAAAACTCCGAAAAACTTAAAAGGCAATAAGAGAAAGAATATTTAGGAAAGCGAAAAAATGAAGGAAAGTGGGACTACCAGATAGTTAAAAAAAATAAGAGTATGGGAGAGAGGTGTAAATATGAAAACAAAAGTGGCCTAAATTGCAAAGATTTAACAGAAGAAGATAGAGCTCTAGTTTTTGATCACTTTTGGAAGCTGTCGTGGTCTGAGAAGCAAATATTTGTTACTACACTGGTTAACAAATGTCCAGCTAAAAGAGCTAGAAACCGAAAACAAGAGGAGCAGTAAAGACGAGCAAAACATCGTTTTGCAGACCTTAAAACGATGTTTTGCAGTACACTAGGCATACCAAAAAGAACAGTTGGCTATTGGCTTCTTGAAAAAAATATTGATAGTGCCAAGGATATTGGAGAACAAAAAGAAAATAATCCTAGGCAGGTGAAAATAAATAAACAAAAAGAGGTCTTAATTTCTTTTTTAAATAGCTTACCGAAGATGGAGTCGCATTATTGTAGAAAGTCTACACATCAAGTTAAAAAAGAAGAAGCACGAAACGAAAAACAAAAAGACAAAGAAGCAGAAAGTTGTAGTGTATACACAATGGATCTGCAATCTGTATTATTATGTCCGAAGTCCAATGTATCCTCTCTATAACACAAGACAAAACTGGTTGTCCACAATTTTACAATATTTAATCTTAAAACCAAGGATGGTTATTGCTACATTTGGCACGAGGGAGAAGGAGGAATGACAGCCAACATTTTTACATCAATCTTGTATAGCTTTGTCAGAAACCACGTAATGCCAGAAAATGAAGCTTTAACCAAAATTATTTTTTTTAGTGATGGTTGCACCTGTCAGATCAGAAATGCATTGCTCACAAGCGCCCTTTTAAACTTATCACAAGAATGTAAAACGACAATTGAGCAGAAGTCCCTTGAAAAGGAGCACACGCAAATGGAATGCGATGCTATGCACTCAAGTATTGAAAGGAAGCTGAAAAAGTTCTTAATTCTATAAGACCAGGAAGGACTACAGGTGGTGCAGCTGTCACTGACATAAGAGCTTTGAGATATAGCCCAGATGGTTCCATCTGGTTTAAAATTCGCCACTCAGAAGAATGGAAACTTTTGCCATGTCGCTTGAATAAAAATAAAACTGTTTCATCGTATGACGCCCTTTTTCGATGCATCTATACCAATTCAAAAGCAAAAATTTCAACATTTAATGGATTTAAAACTGTGTTTAAGTAAAGACTATCATGCGTTCGATAATTTGTCCCACTTATAAAATGTGAATCATTCTATTACTATTATATACTAATCCCAAATTTAGTTTTTTTTTTGTTTAGAATCTTTACTGGTATTATTAATAAAACGTTTTTTAAGTGGTTTCTTTGTTTTTCTAATAAACGAAAATGGCCCAAGTCCAAAATTATAATTTAAAAAGAGAAGGCAAATTGCCTATGTCCATTTAAAAATGTAGCAAAAAAAAATATATATACATATATATATATACCGTAAACAATAACCTTATTAAAAACACGCAATGTTAAAACATAATCAGATTTTATTTTCTTCTTATTAAAATAAAAATTGACAAAGTTTTTAGGCTCTCCTGAAAAACTGTTATTTTGTGAGTTAGGCAATTTGCATCTTAGGACGACGATATATTAATCTGACCTTAAAGCTTAACCGTATGACCTTGTCGCAGAAATCTATCTGTCATTATTGTCAAACTTGACGTCCTGAGACGAGAGACTTATTTGTCATTAAAAATTTAAGAAAGTTTTGGCAGAACCGTTAAAAATATTAAAATTTTGATTTTACTGATCGACCTTTTGTGAAAAATTAGGGGGGGAGGGGGTCACTCGACTAGACTATTTCAAAGTTTAAAAAAGTTACCTTTTTTAGGAAAACGGTTAAGGATATCAAAATTTTGATTTTACTAATTGATTTTAAAGGCAAAACTAGCAAGAAAAGAGGGGTCACTTGACTTGCATATCTCAAAATTTAAGAAAGTTGGCTTTTTTGGAAAGACCGTTAAAAATATCAAGATTTTGATACTTTGACAACTTAAATAACTTGCAAGTTATATGGGAAAATGTATTAGAATAATTTTAAAAAATTAAGCTTCTAATTTGTGCCTTCTTAATCGCAATTTGGTGATCACTCGCTTTTGCCAAATAAAATTATTGATATTTCAGAAAAAGTTAGATTCATAAATTTTTTTTACATATCAAATTATTCCTTAGGGAACTCATTTCTTTTTGTGTGAACCCTCCATTTGAATACTTCAAAAAGTTTTCAAATAATGCTTGAAAAAACTAAAAAAATTACCATGAGACCAAAACTCCTCTACCTTTATTTAATAAACTTTATTGCACACTAGGGGAATATATGCTGAAAAAAAATCAACGTTTTATTGATAGTCATCCCAAACTGACCAGTATTACACTCCGTGCTTTCTGTTTCTGAACAAGTAATAATAAAAATTACAAGAAGGTTAAAGACGAAAAAATCTCCTGGATTTAATGGCATACATATGATAGTCAAGGAAATTGTACACCACTTAAGTCTTTTAATAAATTTTAATAAATTCCAATTTGTTTAAAAACAGGTATTATTTTACCAATGCTTAATTCTGGAAGTAGATTCTTCTTCTTCTTCAGTAACAGGTGAGCTTTTCATGGTACTCTAATCATTCTTCTATGCAGCCACATTTTAAATGCTTCTTAATAATTTAATAATTTTTGTTTTCTAGAATTTTTATGAAATTTATTACGTCTCCCAGGAATTTGAGATAGTTTTTATTTTTTTCTAATGTTTGACGTTAAATATCTGACCCTCTCCTCCTTAACATGATTAAAAAAAAATTATGGCAATTTTGCAAACAATTACAATACAGTAATGTACAAGAACATAACGAACCTTCTTAGCCCAGCAATTTCAGTTAATTGTACGTACGGCGTATCGGCTCATAACCGCAGATGATGTTGTAAGGACCTTTATTAGTCAAAAATTACGTGGTAAACCGTATGTTCCGCCAATAATTTTGGTAAAAGAGAAATTATAGGAGCCGAATTGGTCTGGTGATGGTAAAAACGGGTATTTAGGATAAAATGCTCCGTAAAAATCCATCGAAAGAAATCTGGTTTTGGGCTCGCAACAAATTCGAAAGTAATTTTTCACAAAATGGTGGCCCCAAAAGACATTAGAATCCAAATCGTCCGCGTTGATCTCTCACATTTCGCCTTGAAGGATTTCTCGACTTTTTCGCCTAGATTCCGCAAAAAAAAACAACAGACTTAAAAGCTATAATTACACGCTATCCGCCTGCGGCTTTATAACAAACTCTATTAACTTGATGGAAAACACAATTTAAAAGTTTAAATAAATCACGTTTTGCACGTTTTTATTATAAGCAGATTAGTAAAGCCGTGTCTTGCCCAATAAAAACCAGTATCCGACGTTTAATTGGTTTAATTACCGCCATTTAATTTTCCATATTCGTTTGCCGTCGCTAAGATGGGTATTACACGTACATGCGTGTCCCCCATTTAAAGTTCAATTGAGGCCTAAAATGTCCTTTTTAACTTTTATTTTACCGAATTAAGGATTTTTCCTGCGTTTTTGCGATCGTTCCAAAGGCATGGATGAACGTGGATTAAATATTAATGATACAATACAATAATAATAATAATAATACTAAACGTGTATTAGGCACAAAAAATTGTACAAAATAAACTACTGAGAAAGTACAAAAAAAAAACTGATGAAAACAGCAAAAGTACATTTTTTTTAAATAATGCACTTACGTTCGCTTATATTTCCCTGGTTCTTTTGTTCCACATTTCACTAAATATTCTTAATTTTTTTTTACTCTAATTTGACTATTTTACTCTAACTTAAAATTTAAGGAATTTAATTTTTTTTTTTAAATTAAGGTATTTTACAGTAACACCCCAAAAGTTAGTTAAAGTTGTGCATAACTTAAGTGGATACGAAGAGCACTTAGCTACAGACATTATTTTTTATTATTTAAAAGTTTGTTTATGATTCAATAAAGTTAATTATAAATAAATGAAATTGAGTGTAGAATACGTAAAATATTTATAATAACTACTGCTGACGAAAGTAGGTTGGTATGTAGACTATAAAGTTTCACATTGTCTTCATAGAATTAAAAAAATATATAATGTATTTAATACAAGGTCCTGAGCCCACGTTTTTTAATAATGTGCTATTTACGGATGAGGCAACATTTCATAAAAACGGCAGATCGACTACCAGCATAGGTGGTCATTAAATGTTTGGGGTGGAATTATTGGAAGCACCATTATCGGTCCCTATTTTTTTAATGGTCTGGTACCTTCAATTTTTACAAAATGAACTGTCTAGATTACTTGCAAATGTTACATTAATTAGTAGAAACCGAATGTGGTTTCAACAGGACGGAACTCCTCCACATTTTTCTCGAAATGTCACTTAATATTTAAATGTCTAAGCCTTTGAAGAAAAATGGATTGGAAGGAATGGACCTATTAATTGGCCAGCCAGATCACCTGACCTAACAAAATTAGATTTTTTTTATGGGGTTTTGTAAAAGAAATTGTTTATAGAAATCCACCTACAACGGCAGTAGATATGGAGCAGAGAATACGGGATGCGTTTGCTCAAGTAACTCCACAAATGTTACATGAAGTAGAAAGAAGTTTTCAGGAACGTATATGTTTTGAACAAAACGGAGGACATATTGAACACTTAATGTAATAATAATAAAATGATAAATATTTTTAATATGCTTGTTTAATTATTATCGTGAATATTTTAAAAAACGACTAAAGATAGCTAATATATTTACATAATAAAAAATGTTCACGTATTAAAACTTCATTAAAAGGATTAACAATATACAGGGTGTTCCATTTAAAAAAAGCGAGAAATGGAGTTTTGAAATTTGTAAAATATGATTGCTAACTACGAACACCCTCTATATGACAGAAGGAAACAATTTAAGTCAAAGTAATTCTCCATTCTTCTCGAATCGCAATTAAGTCCAATATTGACATTGAATTAACATTTCTAGTATCAAGATGAAATTAAATGATTTTTAGATTTTTTTTATAAAAAAAATTATTGCAGTCAAACTGCGCCATATTTAGCGCATATACTAGGTAGGCTAAGGCAGTCTTAAAAATAAAATTAAAAAAATGGCATTCCATTAAAAAAATGCTGCTTATATCGCCTTACTTTTTTGAAACACCCTGTATACTTCAAAATATTTTCCAGATATGCGCTATCAGGTCCCAATATTTTTTTAAGAGGTTAGAAATTTTTAACCTTATTTTTTTAGGCTTTATGGAAGACCGACGCACTGTTGCAGGACCCTCTATATATGCTTAATAAAAATATATTATTATTATTTAATTTTGTCGCAATATCGTTAATACCATACAAAATTAACAGTTTCTTGCAAATTTGTAGGCTTTTATGACAACGCTCTTTTTTAATTTCATAAAATACTGAAGATTGTTGATAATTCTATTTCTCTTATTTAATTTTTTTTTCAAATAAAAAAAAATTCCCTGAAGGTTGTCCCTGAATTCACCCCTAATCAAGTAAGGCTTGTAATGTTTAAAAAAATTATAATTTTTATAGGTCATTGTCTTAATGGCCCTAGTACTGACAGTACCTTAAGAAAAATAAAAAACAAGGTCCGACTGGCCGTGCACGAACTGCGCCGGATAGTAATTATGATCGAAACGATACGTGAACAGCGAGGAGTGAGCAAAATTTATGTTTTGTGGACGCCAACTCGACCAAGAGTTATCGATATGACGACATGAAAATATTTTAAAAAATCATGAAATATAACTTTACAAACGAACAGAAATTTTATACAAAAAAAAGCAATGGTTTTCTATTTTTCAATTCGTTGAAATTTTACCTTTTTTTATAATGTTTTACTAATACGTTGGAAATTCCTTAAAGTTTTTGAATTGAATGGAACTTATAAGTTTATTCAGTATTTTTTCAAAAAAATGTTTCAAGTTTGTTCGTCTTTAACTTTCTTGCAGTTGTCACTAATTTTTAGCACATTTTCTACGCATATCTTTCTAAAGAATCATGTACAGTAGTGGCCAAAAGTAGATAGACAAAGTATTATTTTCATATAATTGTTTACAGATTTACCCACAGGTTCGCTAGATTTTAAATTATTGTTATTTGTAAGGCGGTCTATAAAAATATACCAATAAATTTCAGTTAAATATTTTGCTTGCTATCAGATAGAACGTCGACATCTTATTAGTTTCAAGACGCGGCAAGTCAGTTCGTGTGCGAAAATTTACATTGGCACACGGTTTTTTCTTTTCGAGATTTGTGATATTTGGGGTTAGCGCGTACCCCAGTGTAGCAGTTGCAGTGTTGTGTGTTAGCAGTGTAGCACGAATAATGGCTGGGCAGAAAAAGTTTTTCGACCTAACAAAGCCTGAAGATGTCGGAGAAATTCATCGCATTCTCTATGAATCTGATTCAGACAGTTTTTCGGATGACAGCGAGGAGGAACATGCCGTTATACCTGATTTTAGAGAGGAGCCAGAAGAGGATGAAATACGCGGCAATCAAATCAATCTTAATTCTTTTATTGCACCAGAACAGACTCAGGATACCTTTCCATCTGATACAGATTCGGAAGATGACAATATACCATTGGCAGAAATACAGGCGATCAACAGAGATATGGTGGAAAGTTTACCAGTGCCTACCAAATTAAGGGGTAAAAATGGGTTTATGTGGTCAGGTAAGAAAGGCGCAATTCATCGTACACCAAAACGAAATCTGGTTTTGCATTTACCTGGAAACATCGGGAACTGAAGCTTGGAAATTATGTTTCACTCAAGAAAATCTCGATAAAATTACCCAATATACTAATAACGAGATCCAAGTTCAACGATTGAAATATTCAAATAAGAACGATGACCAATATACTGATGCACCTGTTATTACGCCAGTAGCTAAGAGACCCTCTTGGACTAAATATACAAACATCATTGAACTCCAAGCACTTTTCAGGATATTTTATTATGCCGGTGTTATAAAAATGGCCGGAGTTTTGACCAAGGAACTATTTGATAAAGACACAGGAATTCCAATATTCCGTGCTAACATGCCCGAGGCACGTTTCAGGTTTTTGATAAACTGTCTTCGCTTTAATGATAAGCAGTCCAGAGCTGAAAGAAAAGAAACTGATAAGCTTGCAGCTTTTCGAGAGGTATTTGAGAGGTCAATCGTTAAAATGAAAAATCTATATACTCCTTCAGAATATATTACAATTGATGAACAATTGGTTGGTTTTAGATACATCCCTTCAAAGCCCAATAAATACGGAATCAAAATTGTGTTGTCCTGTGATGCCAAAACAGCTTTTGCACTTGATGCTGAAATTTATATAGGAAAAGGTTCCACACCAACTGATGTTACTGTAGCCCAGTATTACTGTAATAAGCTAACCAGTTCTGTCCAAGGAACAAATAGGAACTTGACCATGAATAACTGGTTTACTTCTATTGAGACCGCGAAACATCTTTTGGAGAGGAAAATTACCATTGTTGGTACTGTGAGAAGAAATAAAAACGAAATTCCTGAGTCGTTTTTGGAACTCAAAGAAAGGAATCAAAATTCTGCCATGTTTTGCTACAGTGGACATCTGACACTGTTATCATACTGTCCACCCAAGAGTGCTAAAAAAGCAGTAATTATACTTTCGACAATGCACGAAAAAAGTGATGAGCCATTTACGACCAAGTTACCAAAAATTATTCAATTTTATAATTCTACAAAAGGAGGAGTGGATACTTTAGACCAGTTGTGCCACACTTATTCTACTGGTAGAAAAACACGTCGCTGGCCATTATGTCTGTTCTATAATTTGTTGGATATTCTGGGATATAATTCAATGATTCTTTTGCCTGGCTCTGGTGAAGTGAATAAAGAAATTGTAAAGCACAGGAGAGAATACCTCAAGAAGCTTGCCCTTGACCTGGTCAGACCGCACATGATGAGTCGTTTGGAAGCTCCAACTTTGAGGCGCGAACTCCGTGAAACTATATGTGGGGTCCTCAAGATAACCACTTCAGAAGAAGTACCTACTAGGCTTACAAAAACAGTGGGACTCTTCTGGGACAAAGCACACACCTATGCTTTGTCCCAGAAGAGAGGATCGAAAATCGAGAGTAAGCTGTGCTGTATGCAAAAAGTTCGTGTGTTTGCAATATCAAAAAAAAATATGCTCAATGTGTGCCGCATGAACATTTTATTATGTTACATTTTTTTTAAGTTATTATTTTTCTATAAGGGAATAAATTTTTCGTTTTTCTAAAATACGACGTGTTTTATTTGGGGTTCGGTTGTACCCTTGTGTAGCAGATGCAGAGTTGGAAATAAGTGTAGCATTCCAGGGTTAATGCATATCGCGCGGGTGATCGTCAAACTGATATTGCTCGTAGATTTGATGTTAAAAGAAAAGCTGTTTGGGCAATTATCAAAAGATATGAAAGGACAGGATCATTAGAGCCAAAAAATAAATCTGGTCGACCAAAAATAAAGGACATTAGAGCTGTACGCAAATTAAAACAAATTAGCCAGAATAACCCTTTCATGACTTCTCGTCAAATTCAGATAGAATTAAAGGCTCTAGAGATTTGTAATGTGTCCTCAAGGTTGGTAGAAGAGAATCTATTTGCACGTAGGCCAGCAAAAAAACCATTGCTTTCAAAAAAGAATCGCTTAGCCGGATTGGAATTTGACCGTCAGCATATACACTGGACAAAGCATGAATGGAAACGTGTTTGCTGGAGCGACGAATCGAAGTTTAATTTGTTTAATTCCGATGGAATTCAATATGTTAGACGTCCTTCTGGATATTATATAATTTTACTAACTAGTGTCTTATTGCTTGTACAAACGTTCGGGATATACTAGTGTTTCGAGTTTAGTGTTGGCTGTAACTTCTTCTCACAGATATTTTAGTGTCATATAAAACAGGTAAAGCGTTTTTATTTATAAGGAAAAAATTTACAAATCCATATAATCACAAGACGCTCCATTAAACGTGCCTTAATTTTTCGTAAAAAAATACCGTTACTCTGTTTTATTAGAACGTAATGTCAAAAAATTAGCAACGTATCCATCAACCAAACGTCATTTGTTGGTAAGTGCAAATTTACTTTTTAGTGGTTTAATAATTTCACTGCAAGACTAACGGTTAAAAATATATAATTATATAAAATTTAAATAAACAAACTGTGTTATTATATTAGATATTGATGATGAAACCAGTTGTTATTTATGCGTATTATTTTGGAAAACCATAATTTTTGAAAAAAATATTATGTGTGGGGTGCCCCACCCACCCGGTACAGGGGTAATGTTAATGAAAAAAGGTTTATTTGCAAAAAATAATTGCCTGAGAAAATAATGCTTTTTAAGAAAATTATAGGTGATAACAAAATCTATAGGTTTTCGAGTAAAATGTGAAATTTATTTCTTGAAAATAAGGCGTATCGCTACGAAAATTGCAGTAGTTGCCATTTTTTATCGAAAATAAGTAGAAATTCAGTTTTTTTTAAATAAGTCGTTAAGTTTTAAAAAAATAATTTTTTTTTTGAGTCTAGACAACTTTTCATTATCTAGGTCTGAAAGTTGATTTTCTTTTTTAAATTTAAGCTATTGGTATATTTATCAACCGTATATGATCAAGGTATATTTATAAAATTGTAAAATATACGTATATCATATACGATTCTGTTTACAAAAGGGAAAAAATTTCGACATGGGATTTACATATCTAGTTTATAACTCGATTACTATACACCTCAAATATTTGACAAAATTCTTCTGAAAAATCACAGTTTTTCGTCCATATATCCAATCTAATAACGCTGTTCTTATACTAAATATTTATATAAGAAATTATACTCAATATAAATAATCAATGTTAATTAATTAAATATTAAAAAAATATTTACTGCAAAAACATTGTTTTTTTATCAAAATAACCCTTACCCCCCCCACCCACCCCAAACATTTGTCCAGTAAAAAATTCTTTTGAAAAATCACCGGTTTTTGTCCATATCATGTAATCTAATAGCATCACTGTTTTGCATTCAATGTTTATTAATATATATAATTATATCAAATTTAAATAAACAAACTGTGTTATTAGATTAGATATTGACGAGGAAACCAGTTGCTATTTATGCGTATTATTTTGGAAAACAATGATTCTTGCAAACAATTTCTTACTAATAAGATGTGTAGGGTGGGTGGGGGGGTACGGGTAATGTTAATGAAAAAAGGTTTATTTGCAGAAAATAATTGCCTGAGAAAATAATGCTTTTTAAGAAAATTATAGGTGATAACAAAATTTCAGTTTTTTTTTTATTCTAGACAACTTTTCATCATCTCGGTCTAAAAGGTTAATTTTCTTTTTTAAATTAAAACTATTGGTGTATTTATCAACCGTATGTAGTCAAGATGTATTTATTAAACTGTAGAACGATTCTGTTTACAAAAGGGAGAAAACTTCGACATTGACATGAGATTTACATATCTAGTTTTTAAATTCGATTACTACACCTTACATATTTGATGACATTTTTCTAAAAAATCACTGTTTTTCATCAATATTATCCAATCTAATAACGCTGTTTTTATACTATTTATATAAAAAATTATATTAAATATTAAATTAATCAGCGTTTGAATCCCAAGTACACAAAACCCACAGTTAAACATAGAGGTGGATCAGTGATGGCTTGGGGTTGCTTCTCAGGTTGTGGAATGGGCCCGTTACATCGCACAATGGACAGATTTATGTACAGGGATATTCTCAAAGATGTTATGTTGCCCTATGTCGAAGACAATTTACCATTGAGATTCCAATTCCGGCAAGATAATGACCCGAAGCATTCCTCCAAAATTATGAAGCAATTTTTCGAAGAAGAAAAAATACCAGTTTTAAAATGACCATCCCAGTCACCCGATCTTAATCGTGATATTAGGGATACAAACTATTCAAATAAAGGTGAATTATTCGAACGGTTGCAACAGAAATAGAAAAATATTGGTTTTAAACTCATAGACAATCTTATTGAATCAATGCCACGTAGATGTCAGGCTGTAATAGACAATAATGGGTATTTTATAAAATACTAATATCGTAGATGGTTTAGTTTGTAATTAAAAAAAATACTTCGAAAAAAAAAGAGTATTGGTTATTTTTTAAATTTGTCTATCTACTTTTGTCCAGCGTATATTTAGTTATTTCTTATTATTTACCGAATTAGGTGATTGTTTCTAAAGAATATTTTATTATTTTTATACTTAAATATCTTTATTATAGAATTTTTATTTCCTTTGATTTTTTTAAAAAACAATTTGTCTCTCTACTTTTGGCCATTACTGTATATTAAATAATGCTAATATAATTTTTTTAAATTAAGCATAAATACATGGCAGTTTTTACGGTTTACTAAAAATTCTCTTAAATTCCAACAATTTACTTACCTTTTCTTAAAAATCTCCTTAAGTTGACAGTTTTACGTAATTTCACAATATCGTTACCGTTTCTTACAAAAATCAACAATTTCATTAAAAATTTCATGTTATTCCTAAGTTCTGAGGCATTCGGAAGCCATTTTCCTCAATATCCTGACTATTTCCTATGTTATTAATTTTTTTTTTAATTCCTTAAAATTACAATAATTTTCTAGCAATTTCAAACCACTTCTATACCAGGTACTTTTATCTGTGTCGATCCCTTTCATCCGCGCCGATTTCAATAGAACCAAAACTACTGCTTTGCTCCTAGATATAACGTGCCATAAATAGATACTGATCTGAATGGGCCTGTAATAGCGCTCAAGATAATTTCGAATTCCACACTGTCAAAGCGAATCCCGCGATCAATCAATCTCCCCCCCTCACCCGAAGCCAAAGTGAGTATTGAAAAGTAATTTCGGTTATTGTGGTTTGATGAGACGTGATGCTTGCTTTCTGTGTTTATTGTGAATGTTGTTGAATTGTATGCGGTTTTGTTGTTGCTCGGCCATTAACATCATCATTATTATTAATATTAACTGGTGCTGTCAAGTTTTTACAGGCAATATTTGAAGAATTGATTTTTTGGGAGGATCATTATTGGCATCAAAGTTCTGATTTCACTATTGAATTAGTTGGGAAAATTAAACACCCTTTTTCAAGAGATTTCCCAAGCAATGTTGCCAAAAAGTTGATGCTTTACAGTGTAACAACTTGTATAGTCCTAAATCGTGACAGTTGGAGCTTCAAGAGCACTATTTGAGCACTAAATTGTTCTTACCCTCTCAATTCCTATTTTTTGCGGAAACTAAAAAAATTAATATTCTCAGGCAGTGTTGCTAATGTGAAACTTTAAATATTCAATCTTCATTTTCTCAAAAGCTACGAAATTCATGGGTATTGCCACTTAAGAACCTAAAATAAAAAAAACCTCTATGGTTTTTGCAGGTAATAATTTTTCATGAAAAATTAGGTTTAGAAAAGAATCCAAAGAAGAGCGACCAAAATTCCTATTGAGACTAGAGACATGCCATATGAAGATGGATTAAGGTTGTTTAAATTAACAACTCTGTATGTCTGTTATTTATTATACGTTGATGACTTAAGCTCTCTATCACTGCATGGACTAGTGGTTCAGTTTGCCGATGATACTACAATTCTGTGGCATAACAAAGATCAAAAAGTAGTCAGATCTCTCATAGTAGAGGACCTTCACAAAATTAAAGAGTGGTGCATCTGCAATCAGCGTGTATTCAATGTTGATAAGACTTTTGTTCTGGGCTTTAAGTGTAATGTAGAGGGTTTTTTGTTTGATGAGCAGAGCCCGCTACATGGTAGGGATTATTGTCGATTTCTCGGCCTCCTCATTGATGAGAGTTTAAGGTTTGACAACCACGTTTTTGGCCTCGCTGCTAAACTTTCTTCTGGTTGTTTTGCAGTCAGGGTTGCCAGGCATGAGTTGGGGGGGGGTTGTTTGCTCGTTCAGTTTATTTCGCCTTAATAGACTCTCATATCCGTTATGGGTTGCCATTTTGGGGTTTGACTCCTTAACATAATTTTTACTATTCAGAAAAAAGGTATCTGTGTGGTGTTGGTCTCAGAGTCTCTTGTAAACCTCTTTTTGTAGCTGAAAGAATTTTAACAGTTTTCTCACTCTTTATATTGGAAACTGCAACACTCATACATAAGTCCGTAAGTCCACCATCCTGCACCAGTCATAATACTCGTCAAGTGGGCAACTTATCTCTTCCAATCCCCACCTCCTCACTTACGAGAAACTCTCTTATATTTATTAGTCGTAAAATATTTAATCATGTTCCTTTTTCGATTAGGACTGTTACAGACCTTAAAAAGTTTAGGAGAGAACTATAGAAATTAATCTTACCAAAAGCTTACTACAGCATTGAAAAGTATTTTAACGACTCATTTTAATATTTAAAATTAATTATATATCTGTTGATCAATTTTATTTTATTTTTTTTTGTTATTCTTGTTTTATATTGGTTCTCGCCTTTTCTTTTCATCTTTTTTGGTTTTTTCTTTGATTATATAAAATATGCTTCTATATACAATCAAAATCGATTCTGTATTCTATTTTTGTCCTGTATCCTGTATAACCAAATAAATACTTGTATTATAAATTCTAGGATTAGGAAGCTTTTAGCACAAGTTTGTTAGCAAATAAAGTATATTTTGACTTTGACTTTGACAACTGGACAAAAATGAGCCTTCATAGAAACTTATAGAATCATGCATGGCAACTATGTTGAAGCTCTAAAAGTGACATTTTACTTACCAAACATGGAGGGCACTCCAAAAATCTTGCAAAAAAAATACTTCCTCACCAGAAGAGTTGTTAGTGCAGAAAATGAAAATATATTCAAAAACTGACTAGACAAATTCCTCAAAGAAAAAGCCAATAACAACAACAATAATCTACATCTAACGAAGTAGTTCTATTGGTGCAAACCGCTTATCTACCGTAATCTACAAGTAGTAGGTAGTACTTTTTTGCGACTAATTTAATGATAAAATAAGATTTTTCAATAGGTCAGCCATAAACTCAAAACAATCAATTTGACACTCAATTTTGACACGAGAGGGTACAATGTTATAATTAAGATAACGTTGTTTCTGTTTGTTGAATCAACGTGGTATTTTCGTTGTGTTATTGATGTACGTATATAGAATGTTGAAATAAAAAAAGAGCATATTTTTTTTAATTTGTAGATTCTTTTATGTATCAGGAGACATTTTTCGACGTAATAGGAAAAAAATTATTTTTTTTCCAGGGGTCCATAAGGGACTTATTAAATATTAATAAATAAAAAAATCGTATCGAGGTTATTTTATCACATATTTGAGGTATCGTGATCGAGTGTAAAGCCAGCTATGTGAATCTCTTGTCAATTTTTTTAATGCCAAAATTTTCTCCCTTGTGTAAACAGAATCGTATTTGATATACGTATATTCTACAGTTTAATAAATATAACTTGAAACTATATGGTTGACAAATATATTAATAGTTTTAATTAAAAACCTATATTTTTGAACCTAGATAATGAAAAGTTGCCTAAAATAAAAAAAAAACTTAAATTTTTTCAAAACTCAATGAATTATCTAAAAAAAAACTGAATTTCCACTTATTTGCGATAAAAAATAGCACAACCACTGCCAAAAAAAATAGTAAATTGTTTTCAACAAATAAAATAATGTTTTTTCACTGTTTACTCGAAAATCTTAAGGCTATGTGAGAAAAATATATAGATACAAAAACTATAGATTTTTTTTATCACCTATAATTTTCTTAAGAAGCATTTTTTATCAGTCAATCCGCCCACCCGCCCCAACCAACTTACCAGTAAAAAATTGTTCAAAAAATCATTGTTTTTCAAAAATTATAAACATGCGTTTATATGTTTCAGCGTTAATATCTAATTTATTAACAAAGTTTGTTTATTTAAATTTGATATAATTATATGTAATGTATATTAATAAATATTTAAAACAAAAATTATGCTATTAGATTGGACGAAAAACGGTGATTTTTCAACAGAATTTCTTAGTGGGCAAATATTTGGGGTGGGTGGGGGGTGGTAAGGGTTGTGTTGATAAAAAACAATGTTTTTGCAAGAAATATATATTCAATATTTATTCTAATAACACTGTTTATTTAAATTTGATATAATTTTATACATAAATATTTAGTATAAAAACAGCGTTATTAGATTGGATAATATGGACGAAAAACAGTGATCTTTCAGAAGAATCTCATCAAATATTTGAGGTGTAGTAATCGAGTTTAAAAACTAGATCAATTTTGATTTTTCCAGGAGCTAAAAAATTCAAGAGATATCCCAAAACCCAAAATTAAAAAAAAACACTTTTTCCGAGGAAATAATTTTTGATATTAAAAAAAATGATTTTTTCTCAGTAACGACAAGCTACTTTAAATAGAGATATCTCGAAAAATCTTGGTTTAATATAAAAATACTTAAGAGTTTTTCAGTAGAACATAATCTGATCTACAACTTTGCTCTCTCAACGAGTTTTTAAACATGCAATTTAGAAATTTAATGATGATTAAAATGATAGAAAATTAGTCAGAGGGTTCAAGAATAAATAAGAAATATTTTTTTTAGCGTACTTTATTGAATTTTACCTGAAAAAATCACTCTTCTACTTTTTAGACTGAGACAAGGATTTACTGAATATACGGTAAAACCCCATTAAATGCTATAAGCTTATAAACATGGTATATGGTTATTAGTAGTAATTATACTATACAAATACCAAATTCAAAATAAGAGGACACTAACAATAAGAAAACATACCAAAATATAAAATCATATAATAACAATACGATTACCAAGCTAATACCTTATCACAAAGCATGAGATCTTTTTACCTGCTTGAATGTTCTAAGCCCTTAATATGGCCCATTAAACCATTCCTTGAGAATCTGTACCTATTATTCAATCAACGATTAAACGTTATACAAGTTAAATGAAAGAGACAATCAATATCATTATCTACACAAGCAGCGATGCCAGGTCTACCATGGATCGATCTACTGTTTTTATGCTTTAAGTAACGGTCTACCGCAAAGCTGTTTACATCTACCATTAAAACTTTTACTCATATTTTCAAATTAACTTACAAAAAAAATAGAGGATCTTATCTCAGTCAATTATTTTATGCAAAAAGCCGTTTTTCATTAACCCTACCCGTACCCCCCCACCCGCCCCAACCAACTTACCAGTAAGATATTGTTTTCAAAAATCATTTTTTTTTCCAAAATTATACACATGAATAACAGCTGGTTTCATCGTTAATATATAATCTATTATCAAAATTTGTTTATTTGAATTTTATATAAATATATAACATGTATATTAATAAATATTTAATACAAAAACTATGTTATTAGATTGAACGAAAAACGGTGATTTTTCAACAGAATTTCTTAGTGGGCAAATATTTGGGGTGGGTGGGAGGTGGTAAGGGTTGTGTTGATAAAAAACAATGTTTTTGCAAGAAATATATATTCAATATTTATTCTAATAACACTGTTTATTTAAATTTGATATAATTTTATACATAAATATTTAGTATAAAAGCAGCGTTATTAGATTGGATAATATGGACGAAAAACAGTGATCTTTCAGAAGAATCTCATCAAATATTTGAGGTGAAGTAATCGAGTTTAAAAACTAGATATGTAAATGCTCTGTCAATTTCTTTTCATCCTTTTTGTAAACAGAATCGTACATGATATACGTATATTTTACGGTTTAATAAATATACAGTTGATAAATATACAAAAACCAAAAATTTACAAAAAAATCGTTGACTAAATATGTATATGTTTAACGATAATAAGTGATGTGTTGCTTGGGTCTTATCAATAGGAGCTTCAAGTAGGTATACCTGAAAGCTTCAGTTTGAGCCCTAGGTTGTTCTTAATTTATTGTGTTAAGGACTAACCCCCTTTAATTTTTATTTCGATCCGAAATTAAAAAATAAATTAATATTTTTTTCTTAGACAGAGTTGCCAATATAGAATCTTAAATTTAATTTTAATTTTTACAGGAGCAAAAGAATTCAAGAGATATCCCAGGCAGTGTTGTCACTGAAGAAACCCAAAATTTAAAAAAAAAACAATTTTTCCAAGGAAATAATTTTCGATAATTAAAAAAAAAAGATTTTCCCTCAGTAACAACAAGCTACTTTAAATAACGTTATCTTGAAAAATCTTGGTTTAATAGGAAATCAGCATCGCCTTGAAAATATTTAATGTTCAAATATCTCAGCAATTATGATCGCGCGATTCATTCTACAAAATTGCCCGCTACGCATTTCTTGATATGACCAAAAAAAGACAGGATTTCCTTGAAATAACCCTCTAATACTCCTGGCATAATTTTTTTTAAATTACTGAACCATTTAGGGTTAGAAATTGGAAAGGAAAGTCTAATATTCCAGTTTTTTAGCTAGTGTTGCTCTATTGTAACACTTTTCTCTTTTTTTTTCAGGGTTTTCACTATCAATTATTATACTTGATTACATTTACCAAAATTTATGTGAAAAAATTCTTGACGGATCTGAAAGCCGCTTACGTTACGTCCCTATGCAACATTCTATGATTTGTCAATAGCTTTTGATTGTGTACAACAAACTACTTCCACAGAAGTTTAAAAAGCATATTGATAGTATTACTATTAAGTTATTCTAGTCCTATCTAGACAGTGGAAGCTACTTTTTCATTTTTAAGCCTGATACATGTCCTTCCATGCTTCCTGTTTCTACTAAGCTACAGACACTGGAGTAAACCGTGAGAATTTTTAGCGGGATTCACCCAGGACACATCAATAATTTAATTGCCATATTTCGGACTTAAATCTCCGGGTGTTTTATTTTTACGTCAATCGGTCCGAACCCGTTTTAAGGCGGGACCGTTTCCGCTAATTGCCGCTACCCGAATTCTTAATTAAAGACCCCGAAAAGAATCATTTAGAGGCGAATTTATGTCGTTTTTCGGTTTATCTTAAAGGTGTCGGCTTAATCGGGCGAGTTATCTAGAAGATTTAAGCCCGCGGACCTTCACAACATCATTCGCGCAAACACTCTTTTAAAAAAAACGTCTTCTTTGGGGTCTTTTGACCCGGACCTTAATAATTAATCCGTAAACGTTATTTTATCCGAAGTAAGTCATTATCCCGTAATAACTTATTTTCGAAATTGCCTCATTTCGTATGCGCTTTACGTCTTATTATTATAAGAGGTCTAATGATCGAGCAGAGAATTAACTTTTGAGTCAATAAACTTCCACTTAATAAGCAATAAAGCGAATAATTATTTTGCATTATGTAACTGTTTGCTAATTAAAACCGGGACAAGTTTAACTAAGCCAGTTCGTATAAATATAAAATGTTAATATTTAAACGGAAATTAACTCCTAGTCCGTATAGGGAGCGCGGCAAAACCTTAATCCGCAAAGTTCTATAATTATTTAAATCTAATTTAACAACTTATTAGCGTATTAATATGAAATGTGTGGACATGCAAGATATACCCGTTCGCACTTTGAATATTAATTTAATAAAGTCGGGATTCCTTATTTGGTTACTTTTATCTGGGTATCGGCGGTCGATTGGCATGCATAATTAGAGCCTTTAATCTTGTAATGGAATGTGCTCCATCTTCTTGATTTTTGTTTTTTTACGTTATAAAGGAAACATGCAATTTAGAAATGTAATGATGATAAAGAATTAGTCAGAGGGTTTAAGAATAAATAAGAAATAATGTTTTTCTAAGAGAAGACAAGTTCAATAGTCTTGAATATTCACTTGAATTAGAAGTAGTTAAAGCAACGTTTCGAGGCATTTGAGGTAAATTTATAGTAATGAAAGTAATTTTTTGATACATCCACACAGTTCACACTTCTCGAAGCCATTTTCTAGAACTTTTAGGCATCAATTTCTTCCAGAAAATTGCCTGAAAGAAGTTTCAACTGCCTGGAATAGTCGTTTAAGTTTCAAGTAGTGAATGCAACTTTTCCAGGATTTTAAGAGAATTTTGAAATAACGAAAGTCATTTTAAGGTTTGTCCAGGCAGTTGACACTCTTGAGAGTTATTTTTCGGCAATTCCAGGCAGTTGAAGAATCAATTTCTTCCAGGGAATTGCCTGGAAGATGTTTCAACTACCTGGAATAGTCACTTGAGTTCCAAGTAGTTAAAGCAATTATTCCAGGCATTTAAGGTAATTTTTAAGTAATGGAACTAACTTTTTTAATGCGTTCAGGAAATTGACACTTTTGGATTTTTTGTCATTTTCTGGAACTTCCAGGCATCCATTTCTTCCAGGAAACTGCCTGGAATAGTCACTTGAGTTCCAAATAGATAAAGCAACTTTTCAGACATTTGAGGTAATTTTGAAGTAATGGAAGTCATTTATTTGATACGTCCATCAGACAGTTCACACTTTTGAGAGTCATATTCTGGAAATTCTAAATATCAATTTCTCCCATGGAATTGCCTGGAAGATATTTCAACTGCCTGGAATACTCACTTAAGTTCCAAGTAGTTAAAGCAATTTTTCCAGGCATTTAGGGTAATTTTCAAGTAATGGAACTAATTTTTTGATAAGTCCAGGTAGTTGATACTTTTGGAAGTCATTTTTCGGCACTTTCAGGCATCCATTTCTTCCACAAAATTGCCTGGCCGAAGTTTCAACTGCCTGGAATAGTCGTTAAGGTTCCAAGTAGATAAAGCAACTTTGCCGGTCATTTGAGACAATTTTAAAATAACGAAAGTTATTTTTAGGTTTGTCCAGACGGTTGACATTCTTGAACGTTATTTTCCGGCAATTCCAGGCAGTTAAAGAATCAATTTCTTCCAGGGAATTACTTGGAAGATGTTTCAACTGCCTGGAATAGTCACTTGAGTTCCATGTAGTTAAAGCAACTTTTCCAGGCATTTGACGTACTTTTGAAGTAATGGAAGCCATTTGTTTGATACACTTTTTTGAGAGCCATTTTCTGGAAATTCCAGATATCAATTTCTCCATGGAATTTCCTACAAGATATTTCAACTGCCTGGCATAGTCACTTGAGTTATAGGTATTATATATATTATAAATCACTTAATCTTGTTGCCTCGAATGTGTTTCATTAAATGTGCTACAGAATCACATAATGTATTTATATACTGATACGTGCTTCGACGCCATATTAAGAACGAGAAAAGAAACTTTTACACCTATGACAACCTAATTGATAATCCTTTAAAACCCGAAAATAATTACTGTAAAAATATGAAACAACACCTCGTATATTATGACACTTTCGATATTCAAAAGCGATTATTCATTTCGTACGTCTCGTAACCAGTTTGACCCTGTATGGCTCGAAACATCATTAATAAATCGCGTCCTAGACCAAATTTAACCGTAACAACATCTCCTTTAAACAAACTGAAAGTGACTTTCAACGGTTGTCATTGTAAAATCGACTTACCACCCGCGGTTGCCCCGTTAACAAACACTATGGGGAGCGCATAATGAGGATTATTGCACCAAATGCTGTTACGAAACGAAGCGATTAAGTAAATTGCACATTCATAACGCCAATCGTCGGTAAACTTAGATCTCTGGGTATCGCGGAACGTGAACCTTGGAACCTCTAGTTTCCCTTATCAATAAAATGTAATTTTATCGAGGCACATACTAGAATCAAACGCAGTAGATCTAAAAATTGCTAATATGCAACGGGCCCCGTAAGAAAAATCAGATAACGAGCTTAAATACCAGCTAATAAGCTCGACCAGTTTTGTCTCAACTCAAGCCAAACTCGAACATCAATCAGTAGATCCGTACGTGATATTTAATCTGATCTAAATCCGAATCTGGTTTTCGAACTGATTTTCAGGTAGTCGGCATTTTGAAAGAGCATCAGATAACTCGTAACATGGTTCTTAGACAATAGTTGTTATAAGAAGTTTGGTTCTCGCTGTTTAATAAGGTACCGGAAATTTAAATGTATCGGTTCATTTTGTTGAGATCAATTACAATTGTAATATGCATTAATGTGGGAAAAAATATTGATTTTGTCATGGTTTATAAGGTACTACCGTAAACAAATACAACAGAGTTCCGAGGATATATTTATGTCTGATATTAGTATAAATTTAGGAGATCCATCGGGAAAAGCCCGAAAGAAGAATTACACTTAATGATATAAGTTGTTGAAAGTATAACAAATGCAGTCCCTAAATCCTCGGCTAGTATCGCCAAGAATGGCTCTCTCTAGGTCAATCCTTGCGTATATCATCCATTATACAGCTCCATAAAAAATCCAGTCGTAATACATAAACATTATTAATGTGGTACACGCGGTACGACCTCGTGTACTTACAAATCACCCCGTTCAAATGCAAATGTTCGAATATATCACGGCGTCGGACCCCCCTTGGAGTGAAATGAAGATGTTTTTCCTCTTTTATAGTGACAAGGAGCCGTGAACGAAGTCGTGTCGAGTGTAATTTAGTACAATCAATTGCTCACTTGAAATTGTCTGAGTTAAAGAACATTTATGGAATAAAAACTGAAGATAATTAAAATCTTTTGAATCGACTTATTGGGGACAATGCTGTACAAGCAATAAATTAAGAGCGGTGAAGGATGGTAAATCACTTAAAGGGCGTTAAAATTACAATCTTATTCACTTATAACGCAAGATCATTTATGTCAGAAACAAACAAATTTGAAGTAATTGAGCGGTTTCTTTGCACAGGTATTTCATAGTATTCAACTAAGGACCACTCCTGTTCATATTCTAGACCTTTTAGGATTAAAAAAGGTCGAATTGCCTTTCTCTCTAGGTTAAATATTCAATCAGCCCTATGTGCCAATAAAAGTATAAGACTCAATGGGAGGTAATAATCCAAAATATGCCGTTCTCAGTATTGTATTTGTTGAGGCACAAGCAGATAAAGAACGAACAGCAAACCGAACATTCCAGATTTGTCTATCTGGATTCCCGAATTGATTGTAATGGCCATCAGATGACAAACTGCGTTTTGCATTTTTACTTAAGTATTGTAGTGTCATCCGCAAACAAAGTAAATTTTACTGTCAGTTAAACAAATGGAAAGTCATTTAATACTAAAATAACAATTTTGAGTAGACCTTGATTTAAAGAAACTTATCCATTAACCCTTGAATTTTGTGACTTATTTGGCAGAAATAAAATAATAACAAAAATTTTGCGGACCTGTAATCATTGACTTTTCTTAGGCCTCCGATTGAATAAATCTAATGAGAGGGTTTTGAATTGCTTCGGATTGATACCATCTCTTTTCTTGCTTCCTACTAATCAGACTTTTAGACAACTATAACAACTAAAGAGTTTTTAATTACTTGATAATACAGGGTTCATAGTTTTTCTGCATTTTCAATTACTTTACAACGCATACCTATACAGACGACACGCATAAAACACCATATTCTTTGGTGCATCTAACAGTATTAAGAACCGTGTTAATATTACCAAAAGTATAGAACAGGCCATTTTGTATCTTCGTAAATTCATTGGAAGCACCTTTAAGTCCGGTAATGTTGTTGCAGCATTGTTCGGTGATATATCCAAGGCTTTTGATTGTGTAAATCATGAACTACCATTGTGAAAGTTTAAATCATATTCTCTAGGGTGGTTCAGCTTTTATCAATCAAGAGGATGAATTTTGGTGGTCATTGCTACAACAGGAGTTGTTCTGGGGCTATTATGTCTTTTATTTATTATTGACATTCATTTTCTTCCTATAAAAGGAAAGAGGCGTATTCAATTAAGGTAATTTTTTAGTTTTTCCAGGAATTTGAGGTTATTTTTCACTTTTCTAGCCTGTCAATGAATTCTTAGGCAATTTGACGTGTAATTTTTGTTCTTTTTTCCGGAGAGTTGAAGTTTTTTTTCACTTCTTTTAAGCATTTGAAGTAATTTCTCAATATCTAATTCATTGTTTACTATTATGCAGATGATACCACCATTATTTGGCATGGTAATCATGTTGACCAACTGAAGGGCTTTCTGGATTTTGATTTGCTTATAATAGAAAAAATAAAATATATTAAAATCAAAGAATCATCAGTTGTACGCTTTTTATAAGGGTTTAGTTCAAACTCTATCACGTCATAAAAGAAAATCCTCTCTGATCATTCTCTATTTTTGGTACCAAGATGCCAATTATTACTATTATTATTATTTTCCGTATACCACTTAAGTAGACTTAAGGTCTTGATTTTGAGTAACACCGTTCACGTAACTTTTGTTGTGGTGATATTTGTCTGTCTTATAGTACTTTTAGCACTATATAAGTTGTACCCGACACCACCACTACACGTTGCATCTGTAGCAGATAACTTTGATAAGCATGTTCTAGATTCTCCGTATTTCTATTTGTAAATCTTTTTACTTAAAACGGATTTGCATCCAGATCTACTCATTTTATTATTCTTGAACCAATTCAGAACTAAACAATTTAAAATCATCTACGAACATTAGACCAATAGAATGTCTCAGACTCCCAGGGAAATCATTGATAAAATTAGGAAAAGGAGTGATCTCAAGCTACTATCCCGGCGTACTCTCGATATAGCAATATACATGTCAGAGAAGGCATTACCAACTTTAGTCTTTGACGTCAATTTGATATGATGATGATTGAACATTGAAGATCTCTCCAATTTTCGCACCAAAATGCTATGGTCGACCAATGTAGCAGTCGATCGATGTAGTTTGTTTGCCACGATTGTTCGGTCCGTGCAAATCTGTGTATTCCACTTCGGGACTGTCAGCTCAGGATTCCAATTATGATGGTAAGATTTCTCAACTCTTTATTTTACTCTCGACACGTGTTTCGCTAACGATGTTAGCATCTTCGGGAGAAGTTTAACAACTTCAGTTTTGGTTTAAAAACAATAAAAATATGCTAAATTTTATTTTGTAATCAAGCAGGGCTGGATGCCAAACGGTTAAATTTTAACCCCAAAATTTTTTTTCATTTTTACATATAAATTCGCTCATCCTGGGACACACTGTATGTTGTACAGATGTTTCTGGGTTCTATTCATTGTCTCTTTTGTAAGCTGCCCAAGTATTTTAGATTTTCGTTTCTCAATTTGTGCATCTTTCATTTGCTTGTGATTGCAGATGTTGCTTAATCTATTATCTTGTTCTTTTTCTAGTTCTTCATCTTCACTGCTAGGGACAAAGTAGCCGTTGTTGCGGTTTTTCATGTAGAATATATCCAAGTCTTTGTCTCGTTCTTTTAACTTGTACAGGGATTCTATACTAATCAATCTCCTACCTCGGTGTCGACTTATGTATAGTATGCCCCATATTGTGAGAATTTTTATTGTTTGTGTGTCTTGTTTTCCTCATTCTACTCGGATTCATCTAATGATGTCTACGCTGTACTGGATTACTGGGACTACTCATGACGTTACTGCAGCTATCTTGTTTTTAGCGTTCAGCTATGTCTTAAGAATATGTCTTCAGTTTTTTGTATTGTAGTTATTGTTCCATTAATCCCAAGGTATTTACAAACCTTTTCACCATAATCGGGACTTGATAGATAAATTATGGGAGGACATTTCAGTGGATATGAAAGCAACAGTTAAAAAAAAAATAACGAAGTCAATTTTAACGGTTTATTATTACCATGAAGGTGACAACTTAAGTGGGCACACTATAATATATATAGACATAACGCAAAACGTATGCGTTTAATTCAATATTTTATTCATTTATAAAAGCAAATTTGTTTTGCCATGGTACAGACCCTTCTAGTGAATTAAAGTATTGCATAAATGCATTACGTGTTCTCAGAGCGGCGTTTGAAGCTCTTCTCCAGTTAGGTTCTTCCGGCAGCTGGTTTCTTTCGTCTTGTTCAAGTGATAACCATCCGTCATGAATACCATTAACACTACCTTCCCTTTCTCGAATCATGTTATGAAGTACACAGCCAGCTAATGTAACCAATTCTACTTTTTCTGGAGAAAGTAACATAGTAGTTTCAAACACGCAAAATTTTTTTGTCAACAATCCAAAGGCACATTCGACTATTCGAGGAGCTCTTGAATGACGGTAATTGTATATACGTTTATCAATAGTCAAATTATTTCTACTAAAGGGTCTCATTAAATGTTTTGAAAGGGGGTATGCTTCGTCTCCAATGAAAACAAAAGGATATTGTATATTATTAATACTTTCCGATATTTTTCGGGACTGTGGAATATTTAGCTCATGCCTGAGAAATAATTTTCCAAAATTTGATTCACTAGGAACCCCAATATCACTATTCCGACCAAAATCACCAACATCTACCGCTATAAACCTCGCAACAGCATCTACACAACTGCTTGAAGAATGATGGAATTAAAATTTTTATAACTATAATAAGCCATTTATCGAGCACTGCATTCGAACATGCGTCCCATTTATAGATCCTAAGCAATTGGGATAGTTCCAACTTTGCTCAAATTTTCTCGCAATTGCTAACCATTTGTCTGTTGTGGAAGTAGTCATATGAATTGGTGGCAAATTATCCCAGATCGCCTTGCATGTCTCCATTACTATTTATTCTATAGTTGTTGCCCCAACTCAAAAGTAATAATGAAACGATTGAAAGTGCTCACCGGTCGCGAGAAATCAGAAAAAAAAATAATAAATTTTTATTTCTATTAGTTGCAGATTGCAAAATAAAATGGAATTTACGTGCACGATAGATATGGGAAATGAAAAATACACCTAGTGGTGCAGCTTGTCCTAAAAAGAAGAAATGATACCTTTTTGATGCAATGTCATTTTTAAAACAAAAAACGAAGAATAATTATCCTGAAACGTCAACTTTTACAGAAGATAATACGAATGACAATCTCACTGAAAGTATTGATGATCTTGAAGACAGTAATAACTCCCAGCTTTCTGTCATATCCACGCCTTCCATCACACCTAATCAAAATCAACCCGAGAAGTTGAGAAAAGAAAGTGCGGCAGAGTTAGTAGCTGAACCAACGGTTGCGTTTTTGAAATCCAAAACGGGACAAAAAGGCGAAGACATTAATAATAGTGATTTAAATTTTTTCAAAAGTTTAATACTCGACATGCAAAAATTATTAAAAAAACATCGGCAATTCAAGGCACAAGTTATGCTATCACTAAATAGGTTCATAGATGAAGAAGATGATGAACGTGGAACAGAAGTTCGTCTGTTATACCAACACCACTAACATCTCCTGCTTCCACGGAAAGCTATATGTTTAGTACTGAAAGAAACATACAACCAATGCCAGATCAAAATAGGGAGTTTTCTATTTTCCCTAGTGAAGTTAATAATTATGAATACTTATGAACATAATTAAATTAAGTATAATCAATATCCTTTCTTCTAGTGTTATGCTTGGCCTCCAATTTGTACTTTTTTTTCTAATTTTATTAGATATCAGTTCCAATAGCGGAGCTCATTTTAGTGAAATTCTTAAATTGTTTTTACATCTGCCCTTAGTTCGTTCGGGAAAGATTGAAGAGTTTTTTCGACATTTCTTTTCTTATTTATTGGATGCACCCCCAATTGTCTGTTAGGTGCTGTTTCATCTTGGAGTAATAACCAGTGCCAGAAAATAAGTGCAATATCAACTGATTCGTCGTTTTCAGTCGACATCTTGACTTAAACTGGTTGTAGAAACATTTTGTTTCTGTTTTAAACAAAATGTTTCATGTAGAAACTTAAATGTTTTCGTCTGAAGCCAAAACGTTTTTGACTAAAACTGTTTTGCTCTTTCTGTGTCTGTGTCCAGCCTTACACATTCGGTCGACTCCAAATTCTATGCCGATGTTCGTCACTAAATTCTTTTATTACGACCAGTAGTTCGGTTAGTTATTCATCTAATGGTAGTGCCAAATTCAGGTTGCCTACGTCTAGAGGGTATCTTGTTTGATATCTTGCACTGGTGCGTTTGTTTTATTATGTATTTATTTTGTTTGGAATAGAGCTGAGGAGGTACAGTGCTACAGAAAATACCATTGAAGACAAGAAAAGTCTTTTGCCTTGATTGATCTTGGTAAATAGCAGATGTTGGTCCAGTCAGTGATCCGTTTCTTATGGTTTTGTTGATTAAGATAATGAAAACCGTGAAATTTAATCTCCAGGTGTAAGGGACTTTGTCGAAAACTTGCCTCTATCATTGCAGATTTTTTGTACTTATAGACAGATATATTTCGTCACATACTAACTACTGACAAAAAGCAAAAGGTACTTTTTGATGCCGGTGCTATAATTTGAAAATATTCATCGATTTTCTGAAAACATTTTCTTTATAAGACACCGGCAATTTCAGGTCGTAAATTTCGTTGTGCGATTAGCCGCCAGGCGATTACTCATGCACTCCACGCGGATTATGATAAATTATTTTAAACGGGATAATTGATCTGCCGAGGCGGGCATAACTGCTAAACAATGATTTATATGGACTCTTATCGTTTGTAATACGATAAAATGAAGCGAATTTTATCGTGTCGGTATATAAAATAGATGAAAGTGTTTTATTTGCTCTTCGTTAAGGCATCTATATTGTATGCAATTACGCGAGAACAGTACAGTTAAAAAAACACAATTTTTAGAAGGTTCACGCAGTAATCTAAATCACCGTCTAAAGTATCAGGAACAATTTGTACGATTTTAACGGCCGCGAATATACAGCTATTTTCCGACATTTAGGTATTATCTTGAAGGTGCAATAAAAATGAGGCGAGCATCTCGGGACAAATATAGAAATTTGGCGAATGTTCCGGAACAGTATTCCTTTCTCGCTGCTTAGTGTCAGTTTAAGATAACTAAAGCTAGGATGGTAAAAACTTTATTTAAAAAATTAATTCTAACCACTGTCACACGAGTGTATCTAATGCAGCGTTTATAGTTCCGTATGTAGCAACAAACTCATATCCTGACAGTGACCAGCTGAATATTGACGCGACTTAAATTGAAATTATTAGTAGTAATAAATAAATACTTGTTGAATCAATCAGTCGACTATTTTTAGGTATCAAGTGTTTTAATTCACGCTCAAGTGAACAATAAAAACGCTACATAACAGTTTGAGACAATGAAAGATTGTCAACTGATAACATACCCCAAGCTCACACTCACTTATCACAATAACAAGATTTGATAAATTATTTACGCTGTCGGAGGCCACTCGAGTTGAAAAAAATTGTCGCGTAGGTGTTTTTCTTTCTACCACCTGCCAGCTGTGAAAACATCAAAAATTTATTCGAATATTATAAGTCTACTGATAAATACGGCTCTACCGGTTCATAAATCAAACATGACATTGTCCATTGACATACATTTTTTTTTCGTGCATAAGAAATTTATAATAATTCGATAGTATTATGTAACATATCTTATTTTGACACTACAAGTCTTATTATTGCTTCAATTTTGAATCTCCTAAGTATTCTAAAATGATTTCTGATGTAGTAAATATTAATCTATTCCAGGCTTTTGGAACGATCATCAGGTCTTAACAAACTGTCAGCATTTCCCAGCTTTCTTGCATAATATATAAGAAACAAATCTTCCCTTTTGGGTAATGAAACGATTTTGCAAGTTAACTATTCTCCATAAAACTAAAAATTTTTAATTACATACTAGCGCTTGATTAATTCAACAATTAATTAGTTTTATAGAACGTGTTTACTCGGTAGCTCGTTAGCACATGAAAAACACATCCTCAGGGGATGCGTGCTCGATAAAAACCGACATCTCGTAATAGGTTTTTGCTCTTGTTTCTTGTCCATATTAATTAAATGGTGTATGTGGGCATTTTAATATGATTGTTCTTAATAATTGTAAGAAAAAACTGGCATATTTAACGACCAAAATGGCGTACGCATTCTATTCCTTAGCGGAATCGATCGACTTTCATATAAGTAACCTATAATTGAAGCTCCAATTAAGGCATAATGCCTTAGTAGTTTACGATTGTTTGTTCTTTATGGGGTTTTTAACTTTGCGCCATTGGGTTCTATGGGTTTATGGGGTACACTAGTACCGTTTCTTTTCTATTAATAAAACACCATAAAATCATTTGGGTAAAGTGGAAAATATGTTCAATGTATGGTACCTATCATTTTGTATTTATAGACTAGTCAAACTATTCAATTAACACTTTTTAAAAAATGTCAAACAAAAACAAAAAACCATTTGTTTAGCAGTGTGAAACTCTTCAATAAACTAAATAATAATGACTAGATTAGAATATAAAAATAATGAAATATTGCTTTTTTAATAGTAATACGTTACACTCCAAGACACCGGTTTTAAATGAATTGAAATATAAGATTAAAGGATTACGTGTTTCCCTTGATTTAGGTATCGTCAGATCTACTGGAAGAAAGAAACGGGAATAGTAAGCTTTTAGGACACTTATTAGTTAAACGTAATTTACACTTAAATTACAAACTAGTTACTTCATTCCTTGTGTAATCACAAATAAAAAAGGAAAAATAAAAAAAACCCTACATGATACAAGTCCAAGTTTAACTGACAATTAAAGTACCAATTTTTTTTTCAATTGCCTGGAATGAGTGAGGTATTGTTTTAAAATTCCAGGCAGTTCTTTTTCTTGTTATTTTCAACTTCAAATTTATATTGCCTCGAATAGGCAAAAAATTATATTGACATTTTCACGCGGTTAAACGGGCAATTGATTTTAAGGCTTTTTCAATTTTGTTTAACTGCCTCGAATAAATAGAATATTATTTTAAAATTCCTGGCAATTTTCTCGTTATTTTCAACTGCCTGGAATAGACAAAATATTTTACTGAGATTCTCAGGCGCCTATAAAGTGGCAATTGACTTCATAGCTTTATCAATTTATTTTAACTGCCTAGAATGAGTGACTAATTATTTTAAAATTCTAGGCACTTCAAATACAATTATTATTGAAGCTTTTTCTTGTTATTTTCCACTGCCCTGATTAGAAAAAAAATTTAATTGACATTTTCAGGGGCAATTGACTTTATTATTTTTTGAACTCTCTGGAATAAATGAAATATTATTTTAAAATTCCAGGCAGTTAAAAAGTGACAATTTTTTTTTAAAATTCTGCCTATGCTTTCAACTGCTTTGAATAAATAAAATGGTACTTTTGAAATTCTGGGCAATTGCCCTACGAGCCTTTCTTTTCAACTGACAGTTATAAAAGCACTTATTTATTTTAAAGCAATTTTTTTTCAACTGCCTGGAATAACTGGAACATTATTTTAAAATTCCAGGCAATTGAAAAGTAGCAATTTATTTTAAAAGTCTGCCTATTCTTTTAACTGCTTCGAGTAAATAAAATGGTATTTTAGAAATTATAGGCAATTGACCAATGAGCATCTTTTCAACTGCCAGTTAAACTACTAATTTATTTTAAATCAATTTTTTTTCCAAGTACCTGCAATGAGTAAGTAATTATTTTAAAATTATAGATACTTCAAATATAATTATTATGACCTAATTACTACGTTTTCTCGGTATTTTTAACTGCCTGGAATAGACAAAATATTATATTGATATTCTCAGGCGCCTATAAAGTGGCGATTGATTTCATAGTTTTATCAATTTCTTTCAACTGCCTAGAATGAGTGACTAATTCTTTTAAAATTCTAGGCACTTCAAATACAATTATTGTTGAAGCTTTTTCTTGTTATTTTCAACTGCCGCGATTAGACAAAGTATTATATTATATTATTTTCAAAGCCAATTAATTTTATTATTTTTTTAACTCCCTAGAATAAATAAAACATTATTTTAAAATTCCAGGCAGTTGAAAAGTAACAATTTCTTTTGAAATTTTGCCTATTCTTTCAACTGCTTATTAGTAAATAAAATGGTATTTTGGAAATTTTGGGCAATTAACCTATGAGCCTCATTTCAACTGCCAGTTAAAGTACTAATTTATTTTAAAGCAATTTTTTTTAAGTACCTGGAATGAGTAAGTAATTATTTTAAAATGTTAGATACTTCAAATATAGTTATTGTGACCTAATTACTACGTTTTCTCGTTGTTTTCAACTGCCTGGAATAGACAAAATATTATATTGATACTCTCAGGCGCCTATAAAGTGGCGATTGATTTCATAGTTTTATCAATTTCTTTCAACTGCCTAGAATGAGTGACTAATTCTTTTAAAATTCTAGGCACTTCAAATACAATTATTATTAAAGCTTTTTCTTGTCATTTTCGACTGCCCTGATTAAACAAAATATTATATTGACATTTTCAGGGGCAATTGACTTTATTGTTTTTTAAACTCTCTGGAATAAATTAAATATTATTTTAAAATTCCTGGCAATTTAAAAGTAGCAATTTACCTTAAAATTCTGCCTATTCTTTCAACTGCTTCGAATAAATAAAATGGTATTTTTGAAATTATAGGCAATTGACCTACAGCTAACAGTTAAAGTACTAATTTGTTTTAAAAGCAATTTTTTTCCAAGTACCTGGAATGAGTAAGTAATTATTTTAAAATTTTAGATACTTCAAATATAATTATTATGACCTAATTACTACGATTTCTCGTTATTTTCAACTGCCTGGAATAGACAAAATCTTATATTGAGATTCTCAGGCACCTATAAAGTGACAATTCGTCGTCAATATCACGAAATGGCGTAACTCGAAAAAACGCGAAATTAAGTTAAGCCCGTTTTTACATACCACATTACAAAGTGGCGTAAGTCGATCCTTTCTACGTTCTGACTTACAGCATATTAACTGATAGGCGTATCTAGATTTATTATAAGGTACAATTTTACAAACAGACTTAACTTAAGTTACGCCTTTTTGTAAAATTTAGAATTCTCCATACTGGTCTCTAATAAAACCATTACTGGTAATTCTAAGGCGTATCTCAGTTAAGCCACTTTGTGCAATTGATTAAATGTCGGTGTCGACACTATTCGGCAGAATTTTCTTGTCAATACTTGCATATTTTTGTTTTCCTAGGAGTGATCGAAGACGCAACGCGCTTAGTTCGATTGAGTATGTGCTTGGTTACGGTTTAGCCCTAGATAAAGGGTTTTCTTTAGTTAACGTGTTATTTTTTGTGTAATATTCAAAATAAAAAGTACGATAGGATGAACTCGTGCAGTGGAAAGATGGTACTAAAAATACGGTGCGATCTAGTGAGCTTAAGATTATAGGCAACAAAAAAATGAAAGTGGGAAGTAAAGTAAAAATGTTTTACGTGAAAAAGTGGTACACCGGCACCGTTTTGGATATGGAAACAGAAGAAATTTTGGATAGGGACGATTATTCTGAAAACATTTCGTTAGCAGAGTTAATGAAACAAGGTAGTGAAGAAAGTGATAATAAAAAGGATGTTCCTGTACAATACGTAGTAAAACACACCAGTAATTCAGATCGAAGAATATAAAGTTTTATTTGAATATTCCTTAAGTAGAGTAAGTCCTAAACCCAGCCCGCTATTATTACGTATGGTTTGTTTTATTATATCAATGTATTTAAATTAGATTTTTATTAACCTGAGTGTATAATGTTTTTTTTATGTTATGTTTGTATTTAGACCTAAAAATTACTTTTTCTCATTTACTTTTTTTATAAAATCTTTATTAAACATTTTGGTTTAGTTTCTTTAAGCACAATGTTTACTTATTTTGTCGCTTTTTATGTTTTCTTATAAATTGAATAATAAGATAAAGTATATTTGTCATTTTAATTATGCGGTGTCTCTTTTATCTATGGTAACGTACCTAGATGTTCAGAGGCGTAACTGAAGTTTTGTCTTATCAAATTATATTTATCAATTTCACAAACTGGCGTATCTATTTTTTTGCTAAATAACTTAAAGTATAAAATCTAATATGCGTTTTGGTTATCATGAATAAATAGTACTTATACATGTAAAAACAAAACACCGTAGTTGTAATGAATTTGCGTTAGCATTGAAGCAAAGATCGTAAAAAACTTTAAAAGCATCCTGAAAAATTTTAAAAAATTAGTTACGCCACTTCGTGATATTGACGACGAATTGACTTTATAGTCTTATTAATTTCCTTCAACTGCCTAGAATGAGTGCCTAATTATTTTAAAATTCTAGGCACTTCAAATACAATTATTATTGAAGCTTTTTCTTGTTATTTTCGACTGCCCTGATTAGACAAAATATTATATTGACATTTTCAGGGGCAGTTGATTTTATTGTTTTTTCAACTGCCTGGAATAAATGAAATATTATTTTAAAATTTCAGGCAGTTAAAAAGTAACAATATTCAATTAGACCGACAATCTATTTAATTTTTCGATTAGAAAAACTTTATTTTTAAAAAACCGATGAGCATAAGGAGCCACAACCTTAAAAACAATGAATGAATTCTTGGATTCTCACGTTTTACATGAAGAAAATGAAAAGTTCATGCCAACGAATAAAATTAAAGAAAGTGGTTAAAAAAGTTCTTGAATTTCAATAAATACTAGCAAATTACTTTTGTTGAAAACTACACCACCAAATTTTAAAAAATCTTTACTTGTTCCCTTCTAGCCATTAAAATGACGCAACTTAACGTGACCATTTAACAATTTCTTAAACCAACATCATGGGTCAAATATGTCGAAACGTGCCTAAAACCGACAATTAATTAACAACATTTAATTATAGGCCTCGTCTACCTAAACCTAGACGAGTGTTTTTTTTAATTGATCCTTCTCATGAGTTGAGATCTCTAACGGTCTTATGACAAAATCGTACACCTGCTGTACGTTATAAAGAAATATTTATGTATAATTTTAAAAATAGACATTCAGTTTTACGATTGGATAGTCTCTGTAGGCATGTTTGAAAATATACAATTCGAACAAAAGCTTGGAACAATAAATGTTTGGTTTTTGGTAAGAAAATAAACCGGAGTATGATGAGCCCAAAAATGTATGTGCAATCGATAATCGATTTTATAGTGAAGTTGAAAAAACCATCTTAATTTTTTTTTTTGATAGTTGGGTTGGAAAGTTTCTTAAAGGCAGTTAAAAAAGAATAATGATAAAGTCCTTTGAATGATAAATTGACTAAAAAAATCTTCAATTTGTTTTTTAACTGCCTAGAATTTTAAAATAATAGTCCATTTATTCCAGGCAGTTGGAAAAAAATTGCTTTAAAATAAATAAGTACTTTTATAACTGTCAGTTGAAAAGAAAGGCTTGAGCCAGAATTTCAAAAACACCACTTTATTTACTCGAAGCAGTTGAATGAATAGGCAGAATTTAAAAAGAAATTGTTACTTTTCAACTGCCTGGAATTTTAAAATAATATTTCATTTATTCCAGGAAGTTGAAAATAACGACAAAACGTAGTAATTAGGTCATAATAATTATATTTAAAGTATCTAAAATTTTAAAATAATTACCTATTTATTGAAATTAAAAAAATTGCTTTAAAATAACTGGAAGTTGAAAAGAGGCTCATAGGTCAATTGCCTATAATTTCCAAAATACCATTTTATTTACTCGAAGCAGTTAAAAGAATAGGCAGAATTTTAAAATAATAGAAACGTATCATCCATTTTTCACTAAGAGACCAAACGAAAACAAAACAAAGGTAAAAACACAAAGTCACGGTCTCATCAAATCCATATAATTTTTTAAAGCTACACGTGTTTCAGATCACATTACAACACGTTGTAATGTGATCTGTGTAGGTCTAGGCCTGATGATGCTCCGATAGGAGCGAAACACGTGTAGCCTTAAAAAAAAAAAAAAAAAAAAAAAAAAAAAAAATTATATGGATTTGATGAGACCGTGACTTTGTGTTTTTACCTTTATTTAGAATTTTAAAATAAATTGTTACTTTTCAATTGCCTGGAATTTTAAAATAATGTTCCATTTATTCCAGGCAGTTGAAAAAATAATAAAATCAATTGCCACTGAAAATGTCAATATAATATTTTGTCTAATCGCAGCTGTTGATAATAACAAGAAACGGCTTCAATAATATTCGTATTTGAAGTGCCTAGAATTTAAAAATAATTAGTCACTCATTCTAGGCAGTTGAGAGAAATTGATAAAACTATAAAGTTAATTGTCACTTTATAGGCGCCTGAGAATCTCAATATAATATTTTGTCTATTCCTGGCAGTTGAAAACAACGAGAAAACGTAGTAATTAGGTCATAATAATTATATTTGAATTATCTAAAATTTTAAAATAAATTGTTACTTTTCAATTGCCTGGAATTTTAAAATAATGTTCCATTTATTCCAGGCAGTTGAAAAAAAATTGCTTTAAGATAAATAAGTGCTTTTATAACTGTCAGTTGCAAAGAAAGGCTCGGGTCAATTGCCCAGAATTTCAAAAACACCATTTTATTTACTCGAAGCAGTGGAAAGAAGAGGCAGAATTTTAAAAGAACTTGTTACTTTTCAACTGCCTGGAATTTTAAAATAATATTTAATTTTTTCCAGGCAGTCGAAAATAACAAGAAAAAGCTTCAATATTAATTGTATTTGAAGTGCCTGGAATTTTAAAATAATTAGTCACTCATTCTAGGCAGTTGAGAGAAATTGATAAAACTATAAAGTTAATTGTCACTTTATAGGCGCCTGAGAATCTCAGTATAATATTTTGTCTATTCCAGGCAGTTGAAAATAACGACAAAACGTAGTAATTAGGTCATAATAATTATATTTAAAGTATCTAAAATTTTAAAATAATTACTTATTCATTGCAGGTACTTGGAAAAAAAATTGCTTTAAAATAAATTAGTAGTTTAACTGACAGTTGAAAAGAGGCTCATAGGTCAATTGCCTATAATTTCTAATATACCATTTTATTTACTCGAAGCAGTTGAAAGAATAGGCAGAATTTTAAGATAAATTGTTACTTTTCAATTGCCTGGAATTTTAAAATTAACTTTTAATATGCCATTATTTATTTTTTCTTCCATGCAGTTCAATTTTATTAATTTACGATTTTCTTGATGGATCTTTTAAACTAACTAGCAACAAGATCTCACTTCATAGATCATTAAAAAATCAGGTTATAAAAACATTTCAAAATTTCTATTCTAGAAACTACAGCACTTAAACAATTTTTGGTTTTAAATTATTTTTTGACCCTAAGATATGCTCCTATAACCAAAACCTTATTTTTGCGTTTCACTCGTTTTCAGCTACTTTTGTCCAATTAGAGCGATGTTCTATTTAAATTTTTGATTCAAATAACACGATCATCTTTAGTTAAAAAATTGTGTTTATCTATCGTTTATTTGTTTTATCTCATGTTTTTCAAAGAAAGTTTAATTGGAAAAAAATATAAAAAAATTCAAATCCTTCGTAAACGGTTCGATAAATGAATTCGTACCTAAAGGGCAATAAGGTTTTCGTTAACTGGATCTCCGGGGTAATAAAAGTTATTGTTTTCTTTCATTAGATCTTCTGAAAAGCAATTCAGTTCTCTATATGAAGCCATTTAATTGAGGGCTATATTTGTTATACAGCTTTTAAAATTAATTTTTTATTCCAGGGACAAATGGACCAAAGCGTGGTCATTCAGACCCTTGGTATCTTTAACTCAAATTACTCAGAATATTCTTTTAAAAAAAAAAGTATTTAATATCATTTTAAAGGCAATAAAATTATGTATATTAACCTATTGAAATTAGGGCTGTAACTTTTATACAACCTTTACAAATCAATTTTATACCAGAGGGGATTATAAAAATTGTAATTAACTAACATATCCTAAGAATGAGAACAATAAAAACCATAATAATTAATTAGTGCTTGAATTAGGACAAAAAGTTAAATGTCTACCATTATTCGTTGTGCAAAAATTCCTTATTAAACATACAATTTCCCACTTAATTCAATATGTCATTGCTATGACGAAAAAAAATCCATAAAATAAATTGCAAGAAATTCTCCATATTTTAACCAGACACAGGAACAATATCATTATGCACTTAGCCAAGCATGTAATTAAATGAATTTATTATATTGAGTCGGTTGTATGGGGTATCAACTGCACGTGCCTTAAGGCCATTAAATTGAATTTATGATGTATAAGGTATGTTTAATCAAAGGTTCCTTAAAATCCGATCTTTCTTATGAAAATTATTTTAAAAAATGGCCATTTAATGCGTGGAACCCGTTAATCTTTTTACGGTTTTTAATGCCGACAAAGGGACATATTGCGAAATCATCGTTGGAGCATAAAAGGGTTTTTAAGAGCGTAACGTGAAAGGCAAATAAGATAATGTAAATACCATGGTGATGGTTTTTTTTGTTCTTTTAAAGGTAAATGTATTATGGGTTTAGGGCCTTCAGGGGGCCATTTGGTTTGGCTTACATAAGACGTTAAGATCTTGAGATTTTGAAGTGTATTTGTGACAGGAAGAAACTATGGTTTTCACAGCTTCTTTTCTTTTAAGCCTGAATCTTATAAAAAAAGAACTTTTCTATAGTCGTAAATTTAAAAATGAAAGAGTGGATGAACTGGTGAAATGTACTTCTTTTACAGAAATTGCAGTACGAAAAACTGGCCAAAACTTTAAGAAATTTCAAATATTATTTAAGAATAAGTTGAAATTATTGAAATTATTCGAGTTTTGAGAAATTTTAAGACATTTCATACTATTTTAAAAAAACTGGCAATATTGAAGAATTCCATGAATTTCTGGTTCATTTTAAAAAATTGTCGGAGTTTTTAAGTATGTCAATGGCAAAAATATTCTTAAAATTACTTATATTGAAACAAAAATGTTTGTGAGAAATTACAAAAAAGTCTTGTAAATTCGTTAGATTCACGGATAAAAGAATACTGAAAGAATTCCATTAATTTGTAATTAATTTAAAAAATGATTGGAGTTTTCAAGTATGTATAGTCTATGGCCAAAAAATGCTTATAATTAAATGTAAATTAAAGGCGGCAAGAAATTACAAATTGCATAAAAATGCACTTGGATTGGAAATTTCCAGAAATTGTAGAGAGTTTTAATAAATTTTTAATATCTTAGGAGAATTAAATAATTTCTAGTTAATTTAAGAATAAGCTTTAAAGTATTGCGCAGATATGTACATCGACGTAAGGCAGGAGTAAATCATACTAAAAATACGCTAGAAAATCATTAAAATTTGATAAGAAATGAGGGAAAAACTTTGTCAATTTGTAAAAAAAATAAATTTTATAAAAAATTAAAACAATATTATAGAAATGGATGGAATTACGAAAAAAATATGAAATTTTTGCCTTAAGTTACGGAAAAAAAATTATCCGAGCAAAACTAAAAAATTATAAAAATAAACTTCAAAAATTATAAAGAACAGGCCGATTGCTCACAAACTTAATCAAATTGTACAAATTTAACTAATTCTAGGCACATACAGTTCAATTAGGAAATTAAAAATAAATACCAAAATAAAAAAAAAATTATAAGTTCCTTAAAATTCAATACTTAAATTATTAAGGCATTTGTAAAAATATTAAGGGAATGTTAACGAATTATATAAAATTTTAGTTGCTGATTTTTGTAAAAAAGAATTTAAAAATTGAAAATAATGATACAGAAGTATTCAAGGCGTCATTTTGTTATCTAGGAATATATCCAAAACATGTTTCATGGATATAGGTACCTTATAAATATTTATTATATATCCTGGAATATTAAAAATTTATTTGTATATTCTATAAAGATACATGTAACAGATACATAGAATATAATAGATGTTCATGGGACATCCGTAGAATATAATCCTTATAGATAGTTTAAATATCTAGGATATTCAGGATGTATACTGTACATACTAATAGTATATTCCATGTATTACCTAGTGTGTGACAAATGTATATTTATTTCATATCCATAAAATAAACAGAGCATTAAAATAAGACATTGCATATGTATATACATCAGGATATTATGAATATATATAGCATTTCCGTATATTATATATTTGCTATGTGGGTGTATTTAATAAATTACAGGTTGTGGCAATAATTTTAATATCAGATTGTTCGGGTTGATCGGCAGCCGTTAATGAAAATGCTATAAATTTAGTTTTTACAACGTTTAGGCTTATTTTATGGCTACTTATTCATTTTTGAAAAACGCTAAGGCCTTCAGCAATTGTCCCAATTCATTAATATAAACTAAAAATAAAACTGGTCCCAGGACTGTGCCTTAAGATACTCCACTGCCAATGCACATTTTAAATACGATTTTCCAAATATGATTTAAAAAGATCTAACACACGGCCTCTCACCCCAATACATTCCAGTTTTCTTAATAGCAAGGAGTGAAAGACCGTGTCGAATGCTTTAGCAAAATCCATATAGATTGTGATGCATTTTTTATTTTGCTGCATTTTAGATAGTATATCACGGTACCAACAAAACACAGCATCCTCAGTGCTTTTGTTTTGCCTGATCCCAAACTGTTGTTTTAACACATTTTTCCCATAATTTGGAAAAGTTACTTAGAAGTGAGGTTTGGTCTGTAGTTTGTCATTTGATATGGGCCGACACTTTTGAAGACTGGAATAACTATGGCAGTTTTCCATTCTATGGGAATTTTTGAAGTACTAAAAGTTAAATTAATTACATGCACTAAAGGCTTTAAAATACAGGTATGAATTGATTTTATTAATTTGGCGCTTATACCGTCTTCATCCAGAGAAGAGTCTGTTTTTAAAGAGTTTATATGTGATACAAGTTCTTTTTCGTTGACTGGTTTTGGAAAAAAATTATTTGTTTACAGCATAGTTACTTTTGTTGTCCTCATTCGTGAATGTAATTTTACTAGCCATTATTTCCCCAATTTTTTTGCAAAAGTGTGTTTTTCTTTATTCTTTGTAATCGCACCTGATCGATATGTTTCGTCTTTTATCATTGGTTTTGTTTATAGATTGATTAATATTTTTTTATAGTTCCTGCCTGCTACGTTAATTTTATCTTTGCAGTAATTATATTAAGTTTTTAAAATATGTTTCTATATTTCTTATACTGCGCCTCCCTTTCCACTGAAACATTTTTTAGCTGTTTTAGGCTATCCCTATGTTTAATGGATTTAATTAATCCTAAAGAAATCCAAGGTTTAATCCTAGTATATTTTTATTTAGCAATAAAGTTTCCCGAGATAGGTGCCATTTTAATATTCTGTAATCTATTTTTTTATAAATGTGACTTTGTTCCGGCTAAGTTATTTTATAGTTAAACTTCAATTCTGTAAGTAAACCTGTCATAGAATGATCTGTTATATCAGTTTTATAGATAAAAGAAGAGATTTTAGGCACAATTTGTTTACTGTAGCGGACAAATATATGATCTATACCACTCGAACAATCTGAAGCTTTATTCAAGCTGAAATAAAAACGACTCTCATTAGTTCATTAAATTTAAATATTCATTCATTCAAGAAGAATCATTTAAGAGATTGATGTTTATATCGCTATCATTTAAAAATATATTCAAATTATAGGGTTTATAGCAACAAGTTATGAAAGGAAGCATCTACCTTGTTTATTTGAATACATTTAATTTCGGAGAAATTTATTATGTTTGCTTTATGTGATTTATTTATTTTTTATATGTACAATTACTTCGTCATTTTTATTAAAATGAGAATAACTGTAAATCAATTTAAAATTAGGTAGATCAAAGAGGCTTACCTTGTGTTCATCCAAAAGAAAAGTTTCTGACAATACCAAAATATCAATATTTTCTGAGTCAATTTGATTCAATAAGGACATTTAGTTTATTAAAATTTTTCCTTATACATCGAACATTTAAGTGAAACACCTTCAATTTACTATTGCCCCCAGCCAACTCTCTCACCTCCTCAGACGCTTCTAAATACTGCGCATTAAACTGCTCGCACTCCTCGATAGCTCCAAATAAGTTAAGTATTACAACAAATATTTAACTAAACTAAAAAAAATAATACAACAGAAAAATTATTAAAAAAAAAGTAAAATTTCAACCTATACTCCTTAATATTGATGTGACTATAGTATTCGCTCGCACAAAGAAAAAAATTAACAATGAACAAATGTAGACAGAATGTTTGCAAAATTCAAATAATAAATATAAAATTTATAAAAATAAACTAAGAGCTTTGATAAAAAGACAAAAACAAGAAATACAATTTGTACAAACTTGGAAGATATTACTCGATGCCTTTAACTTGGATATAACTGTGCCAAGAAAATAATTTCACCTACGAATAAACCTCCAGAGCAGAAACCAAATTAAAATCCAACATTTTTAAACTTAATAAAACAGCTGATACCAAGAAATGAAATTAGGTGAAAAAATCTTAAGCAAATAACCAGATGCTTTTTCTTTCAATAAATAAATACATGGATAAAGGACATTATGCAAAATTTGTATAAAAGAGGTGATAAATCTGTAAGGCTCTATATGAAAAGGAAGCTTCACTTTGCATCTTTCTTAATTTGTCCGTCATGCTATCAAAGAAATATGCCTTAATTTACTTAAGAGTTAAATAAAACGACAAGCTCGATGCAAACAGTTACCTAAGGTGTTCCCCTGGGAACAATCCTGGCCCAGTTACTATTTTTTGTTTATATGACCGACGTCTTTGATCTAAAAATAGCTAATGTCCTTGGAGGTTTTGCTGATGATACCTTTATGTTTGTTAAGAGTAACTCTTAAAATAAAACAAAGAGGGAATTTTCTATAGTTAAGGTTCGGTTTTAATGACCTTACACTTTACGTGGAAAAGGCTCTTCATTACTTTTTCATGTTATAAGTCGGAAATTCCAAATTTAATATTAATGAATTAAATATATCTGATTCTCTTAAAATAGCGATCACAGAATCAACTAGATAACTAAGAATCATAATTGACAAGCATTTACGACGGCATCTTCAAATTTAGCACCTATTTAAAAAAATGAATACACCTGAACAAGATTGAAGTAGGTATCTTAGCACGCTATCAAGCACTGTTTCAGTCACATCTAATTTATGGACTGTGTGGATGTGGAGGTGTAAATAGATTACCATACATTTCTCCAGGGTGAAGTACCATTATGCAAAGCAAAATAATAGATTAAGGGTCCTGTTTACTTCACAATCTTTATTTCAAGAATCCCGACGCGTTTCGGTTGTTAAACCATTGTCAAGGGAAAATTATGTAAGTAGAATATAAAAGGTTGTTATTAGACTAATAAATTAATTAAAAACATAGTAAAACTTACATGATATTATTACAAAATGTCCATAAAAAGGTCAAAAAATGGCACACACATAAGATGACAATACATCAATAATTCTTCGTCTATTATTTTGCTTTTGAATTTGAAAAATTGCTTGCAAAAATAGGTAATAAAAGTAATATTTAATAAAAATATGAAGTACTTGACCAAAAATCACATAAAGAATCAAGTCTCTTAAATATAAGACAATTTGTAATACAAGTCATTGGAACCAATAATATAATATCAGTAGCACCTAAGTTATATAATCTAATTACAAATCGAGGATGAGACTAATTAAAAAAAACTATAAAGAAATTGATTTATAAATTAAATAGAAAAATTATCGAAGGAGGAGAAAAGACTAAAAGAAATTGATTGAAAACCACTTTAAAAGTGAACTATTTATTCATATAATTTTTGTTTTGTATTTCTATAAATAAATATATTTTTATTTATTATTTATTTATCATCGAAACAAATTATTGTATTTCTGGGACATAACTCGCTCCTAATAAGAAAACCCAATATCTAAAAATAAGAGACAAATAAAATGAAAAGAATCCGAGACATCTTTCATCGGAATCAACAACATTCCCATAAGTCCATCGAAAAGGAAACCTGAATAACACGTCGCCTTAACAGAAAATTACCGAGAAGACATCGACGACACTATATCAAGGAAAGAATCAGCAATCGGACAGATTTACACGTTTTACGTCACATCAATCTCGCAACGATGATTTATAAAATTTTATAAGTTTATTATTAAAAAAAAAAACGATTTTCTGATGTTGAAATTGTTTATACGAATCCGAATCGTTTTAAGTTTATTGGCCCGACGTGGTTTATTACCATAAACGGAACGCCGAAGTGACCGATAGTCGAAAGGCATTTTATTTCTAAGTGGACTTCAATGAAAATAGCATGTCCATTTAAGATTGGCGGCCTTAAACCAAATTACTTCGCAGAATTGGATTATAATTGCGATTTTACATGATTGGGATTAGCTGGAGGTGAAAAAGTCGGTTTTGATTACTTCAGAAATTGTTGCTGTGTTATATCATTTATATAGCATCGTTTCATTTCGTTAATAGTGTTTTGATCGGCTGAATATAGTGTTTTTTTTTCCATAATATGTCTAATTATACCCATAAAATATTATTTAATTTCCATCGTCTTCTAATTTTTAGACTGAGATAGGGATATACAAAAAAAAATAAATGAGAATTAGATTTTTCCACCTTTTTATATATTATTGTTTCATTTCCTTAATAGTGTTTGGATCGGATGGAAATAGTGTTTTTTTCTTGTAATGTGTCTAATTATACCCGAAAAACATCATTTTATTCGTATTCTCTTTTTAATTTTAGACTGAGATAGGGATATACAAAAAAAAATAAATGAGAATTCGATTTTTTCACCTTTTTATATATCATCGTTTCATTTCCTAAATAGTGTTTGGATCGCCTGGAAATAGTGTTTTTGTCCCGCGAAGTAGACAGTTCGCAAAATCTGAGGTGTGGATGATTAAAAACACCGAAGATACTTTTCACTTTCTTGATTCTACAGTAAATAATAAAATAAAAGGTAACAAAATCATTAATTATTCAGCAACTGACACACTAAAAGCGTATGACTCGCTAAACTTAACCTAGCAAAAAATTAGTTTATATACCAACATGAGAGGACCAACTCAGACGCCTCTCAGTATTTTTGATTAAATTTACAATACTCCCACTAGATCAAAAAGACAATAAACATAATTGATCAACATTCTATTTCTTCTACACTTATATTGTTTATCACTATCTAGACTTTTGGTAAACACTCCTGCATGCATATCATTTGTTCACAAATATCTTAACTGACTTTAAGGGATTTAATTTAAGTATACTGCTAATAGAGCTTGAAGATCTAAATTAAATCTCCTCTCCAACATTCTCGTGCCTAAATGAGTCGCTATTTGTGCCATCACCAGTAATTTTGATCTAATTTAGGACAGTTACATGGACATTAATTACATAAAATGGTCCTTGCTAAAGTTGTATTTCTATTCGTTTGTTATGAATCAATCGTAACCCAACCTTCTTAGATTCTCATCTATTGCGACGACACGAATGGTTTCTCGATCCATTTCCCGACCATTACGTTAGTTTACAGGGCAGTTATTACGATATATTGTACGAGCATATCCTTGTTTCCGATAACACCGAATGACCCGCACAAGTGCATAAATTCGCCATTTATAACCCATACGATCCGGTCCGTGTATGCGGTATCGTTTGTAAAATGGTGGGCGGTTACCAGCGATCGGGCCCATGGACAAACCTTAACGATCACTTTTACGGTTTTTCATCGGTTGTTTTTATTCGGGTAATTTGTTGCGAATATGTAGAGCAATCGCCTTAATTGCTTATTTAATCTCCGATTAAAGCATCTGCGGCCTTCGTATAAAACAAATAAGATCCGCCCCCTGATTAATAAAAGTCGAGTGATTATATTGATATGTGCTTATTGAATGTTTTTGTATTTTTTAACTAAAATGTAGATTGGCATTTTGATTTAAATCTGAAAACCCGATCTTTTCGCAAGTAATTATCGATACTGTCATCACAAATGTAGAATAATAAAAACTTAGTAGCAGAATAATAGAAATCTATAATAATTATAAAATTTCCATAAAAACGCTTTTATTAAGATAGGTACCTTTACTCTAATGAAGTACATTAAAAAAACGTATATAGAGTTTATAAATGGTAATATTAATGGTATTATTATGGGATAAATTTGAAAATACTACTATGAGTGATACAAGATCTCTGTTAAAAAATATGAAAAATGTTAAAGGAGGAGAAAGCGTCTCAAAAAAAGTCTTTCTAGATGTGTTTGAGGTTGTGGGTAACCGTGTGTTAGACATAATTATTAAACGTTTCAATATGGTGATTTTCCAGAAAATTGAAAGGTCTCAACAGTCTTACCGGTTCCTAAGGTCTCAGTGAGTTAGTTTAGGCTTAATAATACTGTACCAGTTTACGAAAAACTTCTAGAATTAACTGTAAAAACCCAACTTCAAACTTACTGTGATAAACATAATATTTTAACAATAAATCAGTCAGGGTTTAGACCTCATCATTGTTGCGAAACTGTGATAGTTAACATCTCTGAAAATTTTAATAGAGAAATAGATAAGGGTAATTTTGTTTTGGCAATTTTCTTGGATTTTAGAAGAGCGTTTGAGACAGTAAATCTTTCTCTAGTAGGAGTTAAACTAGATTACTCCAAGTAAATTTGAATGTAATAAAAGTATATAAATAATGAAGCAATATCCTACCAGAAAGAAATTAAATATTTGGGCGTTGTTTTGGATCCACATTTGAATTTTGATTCTCATATTGATAGCACAATACGCAAAATGTCAAAAAAAAATTAATTTTTTATCGAAAATTGGCAGAAACCTCTTTTTACAAATAAAATTGCTAATTTATAATAGTATTATTTTGCCGCACTTGGATTTTTGTTCTACACTTTTATTTGCTATTCCGGATTACAGGGTCAATAGACTTCAAATCATACAGAACAGAGTCATGAGAATAATACTAAAATGTAATAGATATACACCGGTAGATAACATGTTAAATGTACTAAATATCTTATCGGTAAAACAAAAAATTATATTTCGTACCTGTATGTTTATTTTTAAATTAAAAAATAAATTGCTACCAAACTACATTTGTGAAAAGATTACAGTCTCTAGTGATCTGCATAACTATGCTACCAGACAACAGGAGGATTTTGTATTGATGAGTAGACATACTTCAAACAGAATGACAAACACACAAAGGTCTTAAATATTTTAATGAATAATTACATATTAATATAAAGAACTGTAAAAGCTTAATTATATTTAGAAAAACATTGAAAAGACATTTATATACATATGTAAGTGTTTTATATTTTAATTGTCTTTCTTTGTGTCTTTTATTTTTACACTTCTGAGTATTGTTTTAAATTATATCTGTGCATATGTTTTATGTTTAAATTGTCTTGCTTTTTCTTTTAATTTTTATTTTTACACTTTTTAGTATAGTTTTTAATTTTATATTAATTTTATTTTGTTACACTTTTGACACACTAGTTTTAGGTTTTATATTGTTAATTATAAGTTTGTAGTTTCTCGAATCTTGCCTTGTTACTATGTATGTAGCAAATATGCTAAATAAACATATAATTATTATTATAGATGCTACTCTAGCGCAAAGGTGAATTCTATTCTTTATAAAAAGTTAATCGAATTTAATAAGTTACCAAATAAAATTAAGGAATGTAGTATATAAGAGAATTTAAACGGTTGTTAGGAGGGTATATCTAATTTTAATATTTGTATAGTTTAACATTGTATTTTACTCTTTTATTATTTATTCGCTTACTTTTATTTTTACTAGTTTTATCAAGATATTGTAAACATGTTTTAAAAAATTATAATATATATTATTGTACTTGCACGTAGCAATATGCTAAATAAATAAACATTATTATTATTTTTATTAATAAACATTTATCATGTAAATATTTTTTGACGATGTCACTGGTAAAGATTCCTTGTATAGGTGGAATCAACAATAGCTACGTTTACAACGCAACGCGCGGATCTATTAGGTCCATGGATCAAATGATAGACTATTTTTATTTAGTATAGCAATGTTTACAGGGACTGATTTTAAGGGTTAAATTAGTGCAGGATTATCTCTAGGATCAAAATTCAGATCAGTTTTGACGGAGAATTATAAGACATAACCTTTAAATCTTTAAAAGTGTTATTTTTGTTTAAAAATAATAAAAATAAACTAATAAATTTTTTTAACGTTACACTTGTCGTTTCTCTTCCTTTTCTTCTTTATTTTTGTGTAAAAAAATAATCTCCTAATCTAACATCCAATAAAATGTCAACTTTTTGCAGTTTTTCAAACAGCATTTTGGTACTTCAATATAGGTCCTAAGTGTGTAAAAAGTCCTCATGTCGAGTGAAAACAAGCGGCGTTGCGATGTCGTTGCCTTTTTCTCTAATAAAGGGACGTTATTTGCATTCATTTAACCCTCCAGTAGTCGGATGGGGTCTATCAGGCCAATGGCAATAAGACTTTTAAAGTATGTATATAGTAAAGTTTGTAGTAATGGCTTCACTATTATTTTTTGTTTGAACACGTCGTGATTTTCAGTATCTCTTTCTCTGTCGGTCGAGAATCAGTAGTTTACGGGTCATAAGGATAAATCCGTACGTAAAAAATCCAGACATTACAGCAGTTGCATGATGAAATACAATCCGTGAGAATATTGATTCAAAGAGTGAGACAGAATCGGATCATTGTCAGGAAAGCGATCACAATACGGATACTGAGGAAGAATTAAAGAAAGAACTACAGAAAAAATTAAAGACTGAGCCTAAAACTTCAGAATACTTTCAGGCTAATGAAGAAAGTCATCGACACTTTAATTATGCAAAAGATGGTGCAACTTGCAAAACATGCCCTCCCAAAAATATTTGAATATGGAGTTGTAACATAATCTCAAAAGTTTCAAAAGTGGTTATGCTGGTTAACAGCATATCCAACTTATGTGTCAAGAATGCATTGAAAATGGACAAAGATGTTTTTTATTTAGAAAGAATAAAAGAATTAATTGAAATAAATAGAGAAATAAATAAAAGAGGTAAAAAAAAATATTAAAATTAAAAAGATGTCAGAAATAAAATAAAAATTGTGTTCTAGCCGTAAGTGTTTGTTTATATTTTTTTTCAATTTTTAATTGCCAAATAAAATCTGGGTCCAATAGGCCCTACCCGAATATTAATGTAATCTTAAGGTACCCGATTACTAAAGGGTTTATTTTGAATATTGACTTCTTTATAGAGTATCTCATCATATTTTATTCAAAAAAAAAAGAATCATATTTTATTAAAGAGGAGCAATAGTATTGTTTTGTGCCTCTCAAAATAAGTGACTAATTTTTATGATATTTGTGAAGAATTTTTTGCCATTTCTACATAAACTTTTGGCATTATTGCATCAGAGATGTTGCACGCAAATAAACTGCCCATAGTTTTATGGCAATAGTCATTCTAGCTTTTCAATGTTCTAAGGAAACTTACTTAATTGTGACTTTTGCCTTGAATTTTTCACTAGAATAGTAGGCGTACATTTTCTTCATTTTTTCACTTTTACATTTAGATATAAAAATTAAATAAGAATTCCAATATATGTGTAACTATACCGGCTACCCAGGAATTCTACCAACAAACTTTATACAATATAATTTTCGTGCAATATAATATTATGCAATCCTTCCGCATTACATAATATGTCTTCTTTCCTAATCCAACATTTCTACGTTTAACGTTATCATAACGATTAAGATCATCATTCATAATACATAATATTTATTAAATTAATTAATATTTTTTAAACATATTATGTAGTCGGGTTTAGGAAAACAGTAAGACAAGTCGAGATTTATTTAAAAAGCTAAATAGATCAAAGCACAGTTTATTACACATTAAAAATCATTAAAAACAAAAAATAATATATTAAAAAAATATATATATTAAATCAGAACTGTACAAACTAAAACAAAGATACAAAGTAAAATTCTCTGCATTTAATAAAATTGCAAACCAAACTGATTTAGGTTTGCCTGAATTAGTTGAATTATTAATTGTTACTATTATTTTATTATTATGCTGATTTTTTATTAAACGTTTCATTTGTTGGGGTATCAAATAAGTAAATAAATAAAAAAATTAAATTGACAAATTAAAAGTTTGAAAAAAAATAAGAACAAAATTTAAATGTCTTACTTTCGGATCTACAGGCTGTTACTATCAGTGTAGATATTTCTTTAAAAATTTGCAAATGTGTTTTTGGCTTCAGGAGATATTTTTTGACATGAAATTGATTTTTACCAGTGGCATTTTAATATTAACAATTTTTATTCAACAATTATAAGAGTTTTATCTTCTTAAATCTTGATAATTGGGAGAAAAAGCAACGCGATAAGTGTAAATTCCTAATAAATTAAAAATTTCTGGGCAATAAATTCTAGTGTTTAAATGATTTTATTTATTATAAACTTTAAGCTAATAAGAAAATCGTTTTTTAATTAAAAAAAAAGAAATTAATAGCAATAGCAACAATTAGAAAATAAAACAAAACAAAATATTTACATTAAGTGTTCTATATGACGGAAACACGAATCGAAAAACGAAACATCGGATTCTTTGGAAAGTCCCCACTTTATTTGGGAATTTATTGCAAGTCTGCCCAATTCCTTCGCAAAACTGTTCTCGAGTTTCTATAGGAATGGCATAAGCTTTTATTCTCCAAATGCAAAAATCACAGGGATTTAAATCGGGGGATCTAGGGGGCCAAGCAACCAGACCACCTCTTCCTATCCATTTACTTTGGTAGGTGACAATTGTACAATTTGTAGAAAGAGCTTAAGTAAAAATAACACAATACAAAATATACAAAAATACACATAGAGAAACAACAAGCATACGATACTCTATACAATTTAATTAAATTGTATGAGGTCAAAATACAAAAAAAAAAACGAAATAAATTACCAAATAAATAAAAAAGGAAAAAAAAATCAATATACACTAAATTGTATATAAGCAACCGTTCAAAATTTATTAAAAATTCTTTCATGCAAATTAAAAGAAAGGTCAGAGGATGAATTAAACGTACAAACGTTATGATTGAACTGAACTGAAAATTTCGCTTAATCCAAATGATTCTAGTGACCTCGATTTTTGAGTTATTTTAGAAACTTTTAGAGATTTTTTCCAAAAAGTTTTCAGTCGAACATGCATATTTTAAGGTATTAACGGTTTGTGTACCTCGAAAACTTTTAAAATAGCAAGGGTTTTTATAAATCACCCAATTTGAACCCTCTTGAGGGAAAACATGATGATGAACGTGCGAAACGTATGCGTATATCGTAAAGCGTTAATTTTTTAAACATTTTAGCAGCTGGGACGATTTTATAATTAAAAAATTCCCTTGACCGAAGGTGTTTTAATGGCCTTCAATTTTTTATATCGATTTTTAAATTTTTCCAGATTTTTTAGAAACATTTTGAGACTCTTACAGAAGGTTTTTGACTAAATGATGTAGCGTTTTGAGGTGCATATTTTAAAGTGCTAACGATTATTGTACCTCAAAAACTTTTAAAATGACAAGGTTGTTTGTAGATCAGTCAATTTGAAGCAAAAAATTGAAATTTTACAATTTTACACTAATTTTTCAGTGTAACTCAGCAACCGTAAAAAACATATTGAAAATTATTTCATGCAAATCAAAGGCAAGATCTGAGGATGAATTGAAAGTACAAAAAGTTATAATACGAAATGATTTTGTAACTGAAAAATTCGCTCAGTCAAAGTGATTCTAGCGACCTCCGACCAAGATGTATTGTACCTCAAAAACTTTTGAAATTACAAGTGATTTTGTAAATCACCCATTTCAACATAATTGAATTTTAAGAAAAGTATATATTCGTGGCATCAATAAATCTGATTTCCCCATTAAATTAGTTGAGAAAAAAAAGTACCATTCCATCATTCAATATCTCATCATCTACTGCAAGAGTTTCATTGATTTTTTTAACCGTAGTTGAAGAATCCTTCAAGGAATCCCACGAATCAAGAATCATATCATATTGACCATCATATGCTTAGTTAACGACTAATTTACAAGAGTTAAGTGATTTAATTTAGTACATGTGCTCCTGTGATAATTATTCCAATACCTCATTATCGACTGCGAGAATTTCAACGACTTTTTCAATTATAACAACGTTTTTATAAAACAACATCAATTTTTAACTCGTTGTAATACTAAAAATGAAAAAAAGGGGCTTATCGAGTATTTTTATTAAAATTTTGGGTTCTAGATTATATCCTAAAGTTCCTGTTTTCAAATATAAGTAAAGTTAAAAAAAGGTGCCATATACGATGTTGGAATGGTAAGCCATATCGAACCCACCAAATAAAGGCAAGAATATTCGATTTGCTGAAGGAAGTGCTGAGTCCTAGGGTGGAATCGCAACGGATTCCGAGGTATAAGATTTTTTTAATTCGAGGCAGTGTACCCATGATGCTTCCTTTATAGCCAATTGCTTCACCGTAACAACGTCCGAAAGTAGATAAACTAATTGCTAAAAATTATGAAAAATATATAGGAAAAGCACTCAAATTTAGTTTTCGCCTAATAAAGTAACCATTTTTGAATATTTTACTAAGGATTATGGGTTAAATATTACGCAGCAACATCTCCATTTTCAGATAAAATCTTAACAGTACTTTAAATGAACATTGACACCTAGACAAATTGGAAAATTTGTTGATAGAAGTGCTGAATTCTATGGCAGAATGGCAACGAATTCAGAGGTATGGGATTTTCTTAAAAAAGTAGTTGGTGCTTTGACAGTTGTGCTCATAATGGCAGTACATTATAGCTTAGCTCGCTAGTAGTGTCAGTAGCGTCGCTGATATAATTGAACGCCTATGTGGCGTTTTTTTGTGAATTTTGAATTTTCTTGGGTGTAAATTAAGAACTAAACAAGACTAGACATTTCTGTTAACAGTATGCAAAAAATATGTCAATTTACGTCACAGTAATGTCAATTATGCCTCGACGACTACGTCAACTTTACAAATCCCACTAACGTTGATTAGGATTTATGCCATGCAGACAAGAAACTGTTTAAATTGATTATACGGTCAACACAAGAGTATACCATGTCATAATACGTCATAAAGAAAAGATTTATCGGAACATTAAGGCCGACCGCGATTTCTTAACCCCAACATTAAGCGACTTTTATATCAATTTGTAAAATGACACATATAATTTGTGCGGCCATTTAATTTGCATCTCGCAGACGGTAATTTCGGTGAGGTTCTACCCCGGAGCTGACGCTCCATTTTTTATTATCTGCCGGCCGATTGATGAGAGATCACCGGCATTTTATGGGGTCTAATCAACGTCATTGGTATTCATGAACATGGCGAAACGAGTCAATTACGTTACATGATGGATCGCGAGGCTGCCTCACTTTTATGAAAATACTTTTTACGACCACAAGAAGAATGGAATGTCCAAAAGTTATTTATCAAGTACGTAATCGTCCTTCGGAAGTTGTATGTATGTGCCACCCAGCTGGACGTTGTAGATTTTCTGTGCTGATTTTTTAGAAACTGCTACTGGAGTATCACACATTCGGTTGTCACAGTCTTATCAACGTTAAAAAAACTTTTGGATCATTAGCCAATAACTAACCAACTGATGGTCAAAATGAAATCATTCTTGATTCCTGGAATTCCTTTTATCGTTTTTCAACTAAAATTGAAAAAATCATTGAAATTGTTGTAATAGAAGATGAGATATTGTAAGGTTTATCACAAGAACGCTTATACTCAATAAAATCATTTATCTGTTGTAAATTAGCCAATAACTAGGCGTCTAATGATCAAAATGAGATGATTCTTGATTCGTGGGATTCCTTGAATGATTCTTCAACTACAATTTAAAAAATCAGTAAAACTCGTAAAAGGAGCGCCTGTACTCATTAAAATCATGTATCTCTAGTAAATTAGCCAATAACTAAACGTTTGATAATTAAAATGGTATGATTCTTGATTATTGTAATTCCTTTAATCATTCTTCAACTTTAATTGGAAAAAACATTGAAATTCTTATAATAGATGATGAGATAATGTAAGCTTTATCACAGGAGCGCCTGCACCTAATAAAATCATTCAACTCTTGTAAATTAGCCAATAACTAAGCATCTGATGATCAAAATGGCATGATTTTTAATTCATGGGATTCCTTGAATAATTATTCAACTACGACTTTAAAAATCAGTAAAACTTTTGAAGTAGATGATGAGATATTGTAAAGTTTATCAAAGGAATGCCTGTACTCAATAAAATCATTTATCTCTAGTAAATTAGGCAATAACTAAGGATGTGATGGTCAAAATGGTGTGATTCCTGATTCGTGGGATTCTTTGAATGATTCTTCAACCACAATTTAAAAAATCAGTAAAACTCTTGCAGTAGATGATGACATATTGTAAGGTTTATTACAGCAGTGCCTTTACTCAATAAAATCATGTATCTCTAGTAAATTAGCCAATAACTAAGCATCTGATCATCAAAATTGTATGATTTTTGATTCGTAGAATTCCTTGAATGAACTATGAATTTGTTTAATGAGAATAGTCCAGTTAATTCTTGTATTTTATAGTCAATGATTTCTTGGAGAGCCAAATGTAGTTTTAGGACATCACTGCTAAAAGAGTCAGATATTCCTTATAATATTTTTTGAACCAGTTTGTACCTTAAATCTCTTAGTGTAATAGGGATGATTCAATTAGTTTTTGAGTCAGTCATGGTCTTAAGACACCACTGATTAAACATTTTTTTAAAAATTTTTGTAGGACCAACCTTAAACAACATTTTTAGGAAATACTCTTTGGAACAATATGTTTTTTGTTTAACACGAATAGCCCAATTAGTTTTTCAGATACTGGACTTTAAAACCAGTAGTCACCTCAAGTATATCTTATAATTTTGCTTGAACTAGTTGGACCATTTGAATGAAATTTGTAGAGAATATCCTACTGAATACTATGCTGCTTGCTTAATGATAATAATCTAACTTGAAAGAATGTGGACTGTCAATTCACGCTTTGCCCTTCAGCAACTAATTTCTAATGAAATTCTTGCAGTAGATAATGAGATATTGAAAGTTTTATCACAGGAGTACATGTACTCAATTAAATCCCTCAACTCTGGTAAATTAGCCAATAACTAAGCATCTGATGATCAAAATGGCATTATTTTTGATTCGTGGGATTCCTTGAATGATTCTTTAACTACAATTTAAAAAATCAGTAAAACTCTTGCAGTAGATGATGAGATATTATAGAGTTTATCAAAGGAGTGCCTGTAATCAACAAAATCATTTGTCTCTTGTAAATTAGCGAATAACTAAGCATGTAATGGTCAAAATGGCATGATTCTTGATTCGTCGGTTTCCTTGAAGGATTCTTCAACTACAATTTAAAAAATCAGTAAAACTCTTGCAATAGATGATGAGATATTATAAAGTTTATTAAAGGAGTGCCTGTAATCAACAAAATTATTAATCTCTTGTAAATTAGCCAATAACTAAGCATGTAATGGCTAAGCAATAAAAAAATCAGTAAAATTCTTGCAGAATATTATGCTTGTTGCCTAATCTAACTTGGAAGAATTTGGACTGTCAATTCACGCTTTGTCCTTCAGCAACTAAATCCAGGACAAAGAGTCATTCTTTGTCAGCTGGAACTGGCCCACTTCGGAAAGGGTCAAAGCGCCAATTATTATGATTACTATTCCCGATATCTGGAAAAAACGGGGATTAATACAAGAAAAAATGATTTTTTTTGTTAAAAAATAAAAACCTGTATTTTTCCTTAATTTTTTACATGGTGTTCTTTCATATTATTTTTTTTTATGGAAAACTGTTTCTTCTTCGTTTAAAGGTTTTTCCCTTTTATTTGAAAGTTTCCATTTTCTTTTAGGTCTGAAGGGTTAAATGTGCACAAAATACGCTTTTTTTTTGAAAAATAATCGAAATATAAGTGTAAAATTATGAATTGCTTGTTCTATGTAAAAATTTCTTCTAACTTTGTGGTTTTTCCAGGTAGCTTTTCCTAAAGAATTGATTTTCCTTGAAACCGAAATATTTGAATAATTTTTGACGATTGAACATATTCAACTGTATCCTGAATTTTATCAGATATATGGTTTCAGTGACAAATCCCAAATATAAGACTTGAATTCTACGAGATTCCACTTGATCTAAGCATGTTATCATGATATCAGGTTACGAGTGGTTGAGGTTGGATAACACTAAAGAATCACAAAGAGGTTTTTTTAAATCTTGTTCTAAAAATACGCTTTCTTCAATTTATCAGTTATATACTCACGACATCGAAGATCGCCGCTAAAAAAATGATATATTATGTTTTTTTTTTTTGGTTGAAATCATACCAAACAAAAGCCAGGCAAGCATTGACAGAAGTTGCACAAAAAAAAGCGAACCAAAGATCAGACGAGATCCATCAATTTACAACAAAAAAAACTGACTTCGCGTCTATAACAGAACTTTTGCTCGCGATCTTGACATTTCAGTGTGACCGGTCGTGAAATCGACATCCCGTTTCCGTGTTTATTTATGTACGTCGTTGTTAAAAAAATCTTTGAAATTTTTGCAGTAGATAATGAGATATTGAAAGTTTTATCACAGGAGTACATGTACTCAATTAAATCACTTAACTCTTGTAAATTAGCCAATAACTAAGCATCTGATGATCGAAATTGCATGATTTTTGATTCATGGGGTTCCTTAAATGATTCTTCAACTATGGTTTAAAAAATCAGTAAAACTCTTGCAGTAGATGATGAGATATTATAGAGTTTATCAAAGAAGTGCCTGTAATCAACAAAATCATTTATCTCTTGTAAATTAGCCAATAACTAAGCATGTAATGGTCAAAATGATATGATTCTTGATTCGTGGGATTCCTTAAAGGATTCTTCAACTACTGCTTTGCCCTTCAGCAACTAAATCCAGGACAAAGAGTCTTTCTGAAATGTACTTATGCAAATTGCTAAAAAAAATGATAAATTATGTTTTTTTTTAGTTGAAATCATACCAAACCAAAGTCAGGCAATCGATCAACTAAAAACCTCGACAAGCATTGACAGAAGTTGCACAAAAAAAAAAGCGAACCAAAGATCAGACGAGATCCATCAATTTACAAAAAAAAAACTTTTGCTCGCGATCTTGACATTTCAGTGCGATCATTCGTGAATCGACATCCCGTTTCCGTGTCAATTTATGTACGTCGTTGTTCTTCCACCATCTTAATAGAGAAACCATGTTAATTATTCAAGAATAGAATGTAGATTCACCTCGATCTTCATTCTTCGGCACGAAAGGGTACCAGGCTCTTTTTATGGTGCGAAATAAAAGTACTCCGCGTGTGGGTTCCACCGTATAATTAAATTTAATGGGCGTGTAAAGTACCTTTTAGAGGCATGCATTATTCATCGTGCACTCGCCTAGCCTAGATTTTTAACAAAAAAATATTCTATATGTTAATATGTTCAAATTTCGTCGGGGTTATTTATCATATTTTTTCAGTCAGTGGCGGGTTAAGACGATATTCGTTTTTTAATTGAGGCAAAATCAATGGGCCAAGCTGGTATGATGGATTGGACTTCACTTGACTTTAATCAAATTTCAAGTGTGGGTAATTTGGTAGGAAACTAAATTCAACTGCTTGGAAGAATATTTCGGCTTCTTCTAGGCATTCCAGGTTTTCCAATTTAACTTCCAGGACTTAGAGGTAAATGAATTGATCTTAAACAACTTATAGAAAGTAGTAGGTTTTAATTCAATTATCTGTAAGAAAATTTTAATTTCTTCTAGGTATTTCAATTTATTTAACAGGTCCTAATTGAATTGCCTGGAAGAATATATCGGTTTCTTCTAGGTTTTCCAGGTTTTCCAATTTAACTTTCAGGCCTTGCAGGTCCACGAATTAATTTAATAAACTCATGGAAAGCAGCAGGTTTTAATTTAACTGCCTGTAAAAATATTTCGATTTATTCCAGGTATTTCAATTCATTGAACAGACTCATAAAGAGCAATAGCTCCTAATTGAACTGTCTGGAAGAATATATCGGTTTCTTCTAGTTCTTCCAGTTTTTTTAATTAGGCTTTCAGCACTTGGAGGTAACTGAACTGATTCAATAAATTCGTAGAAAAAGTCCTTTCGATTTCCTCGAGGTCTTCCAGGTTTTTCAATTTAAATTCCAGGCCTTGCAGGTCCATGAATTAATTTAATAGACTCATGGAAAGCAGCAGGTTTTAATTAAACTGCCTGTAAAAATATTTCGATTTATTCCAGGTATTTCAATTCATCGAACAGACTCATAGAAAGCAATAGCTCCTAATTCAACTGCCTGGAAGAATATATCGGTTTTTTCTAGTTCTTCCAGGTTTTTCAATTTAAATTCCAGGCCTTGCAGGTCCACGAATTAATTTAATAGACCCATGGAAAGCAGCAGATTTTAATTTAACTGCCTGTAAAAATATTTTAATTTATTCCAGGTATTTCAATTCATTGAACAGACTCATAAAGAGCAATAGCTCCCAATTGAACTGCCTGGAAGAATATATCGGTTTCTTCTAGGTCTTCCAGGTTTTTCAATTTAACTTCCAGGCCTTGCAGGTCCACGGATTAATTTAATAGACCCATGGAAAGCAGCAGGTTTTAATTAAACTGCCTGTAAAAATATTTTAATTTATTCCAGGTATTTCAATTCATTGAACAGACTCATAGAGAGCAATAGCTCCTAATTAAACTGCCTGTAAAAATATTTTAATTTATTCCAGGTATTTCAATTCATTGAACAGACTCATAGAGAGCAATAGCTCCTAATTCAACTGCCTGGAAGAATATATCGGTTTCTTCTAGTTCTTCCAGGTTTTTTAATTAGGCTTTCAGCACTTGGAGGTAACCGAATTGATTCAATAAAGTCGTAGAAAAAGTCCTTTCGATTTCCTCTAGGTCTTCCAGGTTTTTCAATTTAAATTCCAGGCCTTGCAGGTCCATGAATTAATTTAATAGACTCATGGAAAGCAGCAGGTTTTAATTAAACTGCCTGTAAAAATATTTCGATTTATTCCAGGTATTTCAATTCATTGAACAGTCTCATAGAGAGTAATAGCTCCTAATTCAACTGCCTGGAAGAATATATCGGTTTCTTCTAGTTCTTCCAGGTTTTTTTAATTAGGCTTTTAGCACTTGGAGGTAACTGAATTGATTCAATAAAGTCGTAGAAAAAGTCCTTTCGATTTCCTCTAGGTCTTCCAGGTTTTTCAATTTAAATTCCAGGCCTTGCAGGTCCACGGATTAATTTAATAGACCCATGGAAAGCAGCAGGTTTTAATTAAACTGCCTGTAAAAATATTTTAATTTATTCCAGGTATTTCAATTCATTGAACAGACTCATAGAGAGCAATAGCTCCTAATTGAACTGCCTGGAAGAATATATCGGTTTCTTCTAGTTCTTCCAGGTTTTTTAATTAGGCTTTCAGCACTTGGAGGTAACCGAATTGATTCAATAAAGTCGTAGAAAAGTCCTTTCGATTTCCTCTAGGTCTTCCAGGTTTTTCAATTTAAATTCCAGGCCTTGCAGGTCCATGAATTAATTTAATAGACCCATGGAAAGCAGCAGGTTTTAATTAAACTGCCTGTAAAAATATTTCGATTTATTCCAGGTATTTCAATTCATTAAACAGACTCATAGAGAGTAATAGCTCCTAATTCAACTTCCTGGAAGAATATATCGGTTTCTTCTAGTTCTTCCAGGTTTTTTAATTAGGCTTTCAGCACTTGGAGGTGACTGAATTGATTCAATAAAGTCGTAGAAAAAGTCCTTTCGATTTCCTCTAGGTCTTCCAGGTTTTTCAATTTAAATTCCAGGCCTTGCAGGTCCATGAATTAATTTAATAGACTCATGGAAAGCAGCAGGTTTTAATTAAACTGCCTGTAAAAATATTTCGATTTATTCCAGGTATTTCAATTCATTGAACAGTCTCATAGAGAGTAATAGCTCCTAATTCAACTGCCTGGAAGAATATATCGGTTTCTTCTAGTTCTTCCAGGTTTTTTTAATTAGGCTTTTAGCACTTGGAGGTAACTGAATTGATTCAATAAAGTCGTAGAAAAAGTCCTTTCGATTTCCTCTAGGTCTTCCAGGTTTTTCAATTTAAATTCCAGGCCTTGCAGGTCCATGAATTAATTTAATAGACTCATGGAAAGCAGCAGGTTTTAATTAAACTGCCTGTAAAAATATTTCGATTTATTCCAGGTATTTCAATTCATCGAACAGACTCATAGAAAGCAATAGCTCCTAATTCAACTGCCTGGAAGAATATATCGGTTTTTTCTAGTTCTTCCAGGTTTTTCAATTTAAATTCCAGGCCTTGCAGGTCCACGAATTAATTTAATAGACCCATGGAAAGCAGCAGATTTTAATTTAACTGCCTGTAAAAATATTTTAATTTATTCCAGGTATTTCAATTCATTGAACAGACTCATAAAGAGCAATAGCTCCCAATTGAACTGCCTGGAAGAATATATCGGTTTCTTCTAGGTCTTCCAGGTTTTTCAATTTAACTTCCAGGCCTTGCAGGTCCACGGATTAATTTAATAGACCCATGGAAAGCAGCAGGTTTTAATTAAACTGCCTGTAAAAATATTTTAATTTATTCCAGGTATTTCAATTCATTGAACAGACTCATAGAGAGCAATAGCTCCTAATTAAACTGCCTGTAAAAATATTTTAATTTATTCCAGGTATTTCAATTCATTGAACAGACTCATAGAGAGCAATAGCTCCTAATTCAACTGCCTGGAAGAATATATCGGTTTCTTCTAGTTCTTCCAGGTTTTTTAATTAGGCTTTCAGCACTTGGAGGTAACCGAATTGATTCAATAAAGTCGTAGAAAAGTCCTTTCGATTTCCTCTAGGTCTTCCAGGTTTTTTAATTTAACTTTCAGGTCTTGCAGGTCCACGAATTAATCTAATAGACCCATGGAAAGCAGCAGGTTTTAATTTAACTGCCTGTAAAAATATTTCGATTTATTCCAGGTATTTTAATTCATTGAACAGACTCATAGAGAGCAATAGCTCCTAATTCAACTGCCTGGAAGAATATATCGGTTTCTTCTAGTTCTTCCAGGTTTTTTAATTAGGCTTTCAGCACTTGGAGGTAACTGAATTGATTCAATAAAGTCGTAGAAAAAGTCCTTTCGATTTCCTCTAGGTCTTCCAGGTTTTTCAATTTAAATTCCAGGCCTTGCAGGTCCATGAATTAATTTAATAGACTCATGGAAAGCAGCAGGTTTTAATTAAACTGCCTGTAAAAATATTTCGATTTATTCCAGGTATTTCAATTCATTGAACAGTCTCATAGAGAGTAATAGCTCCTAATTCAACTTCCTGGAAGAATATTTCGGTTTCTTCTAGGTCTTCCAAGTTTTTCAATTCAATTTCCAGGACTTAAGGGTAAATAAATTGATTCAATACATTCATAGAAAATAGAAGGCATTAATTCAGTTGCCTGCAAAAATATTTCAATTTATTTAACAGGCTTATAGAGAACACTAGCTCATAATTAAGACTTCTGAGTATGATGATGATGAAATGAATGAACTCCTAAAACAAGATTAGCATTTATTCTTAAGAGAAAGAAATTTCTTTTAAAAAAACATCTTCCTGAATAACTCTACTTCCAAAATGGACTTCTTCACTAAAATCAACCATTGAAGTTTCGCTAGTATAATTTGATAACTGTAATAGTTACAAGAAAGTTGTTTAATACATTTTTATAGCTACTTAGAGTGACTATCAGGAAATTTTTGTTTCATCACCCTATCCTTATGCTGGAAAAAATTACCTGGAAAAATGTGGAGTCAATCAATATGGTGTCCAACTGACTTTACCCAATTTTCAAGTATGTGTAATTTAGTTACTACAATAGTTATGAGAAAGTTGTTTAATACTTTTATATAGCAATTTAGTGTAACTATCAAGAAGTTTTTTATTTACTATTCTATGTTTATTCTGGAAAGAGTTATTTGGAAAAACGTAGAGCCACTTGGTTTCGTCCCCACCTGACTTTAACCATATTCCAAATATACATAACTTGGTAACTATTATAGACACAGGAAAAATATTTAACACTTTTTTATAGCTATTTAGTGTAACTATCAGAAATTTTTTTATTCTTTATTCTATCTTTATTCTGGAAAAAGTTATCTGGAAAAATGTAGCGCCAATCGGTTCTGTCTCCATTTGATTTTAACCACGTTTCAAGTCTGTGTATTTTGATAACTATAACAGTTACAGGAAAGTTATTTAATACTTTTTTATAGCTATTTAGACTAACTATTAGACAGTTTTTTATTTACTATTTTATCTTTTTTCTGGAATTGTTTATTTAAAAAAATGTAGCGCCAATCGGTCCTATCTTCACCTTATTTTAACTAAATTTGAAGACTGTTTAATTTAATAACTATAATAGTTACAAGAAAGTTAATTAATACTTTTTTATAGCACTTTAGTGCAACTATCAGAATGTTTTTTAGCCACTATTCTATTTTTATTTTGTAAAAAGGTATGTGGAAAAATGTAGCACCAATCGGTTCTGTCTCCACCTAATTTTAACCAAATTTCAAGTCTGTTTAATTTGGTAACTATAATAGTTACAGGAAAGTTACTTAATACTTTTTTATAACTAGTTAGCGTAACTATCAGAAAGTTTTTCATTCACTATTTGATCTTTATTTTGTAAAAAGTTATTTAAAGAAATGTAGCACCAATCGGTTCTGTCTCCACCTGATTTTAACCAAATTTCAAGTCTGTTTAATTTGGTAACTATAATAGTTACAGGAAAGTTACTTAATACTTTTTTATAACTAGTTAGCGTAACTATCAGAAAGTTTTTTATTCACTATTCTATCTTTATTTTGTAAAAAGTTATTTAAAGAAATGTAACATCAATCGGTTCTGTCTCCACCTGATTTTAACCAAATTTCAAGTCTGTTTAATTTGGTAACTATAATAGTTACAGGAAAGTTACTTGATACTTTTTTAGAACTAGTTAGCGTAACTATCAGAAAGTTTTTCATTCACTATTTGATCTTTATTTTGTAAAAAGTTATTGAAAGAAATGTAACATCAATCGGTTCTGTCTCCACCTGATTTTAACCAAATTTCAAGTCTGTTTAATTTGGTAACTATAATAGTTACAGGAAAGTTACTTAATACTTTTTTATAACTAGTTAGCATAACTATCAGAAAGTTTTTTATTCACTATTCTATCTTTATTTTGTAAAAAGTTATTTAAAGAAATGTAACATCAATCGGTTCTGTCTCCACCTGATTTTAACCAAATTTCAAGTCTGTTTAATTTGTTAACTATAATAGTTACAGGAAAGTTACTTAACACTTTTTTATAACTAGTTAGCATAACTAACAGAAAGTTTTTTATTTACTATTCTATTTTTATTTTGTAATAAGTTATTTAAAGAAATGTAGCACCAATCGGTTCTGTCTCCGCCTGATTTTAACCAAATTTCAAGTCTGTTTAATTTGGTAACTATAATAGTTACAGGAAAGTTACTTAATATTTTTTTATAACTAGTTAGCATAACTATCAGACAGTTTTTTATTCACTATTCTATCTTTATTTTGTAAAAAGTTATTTAAAGAAATGTAGCACCAATCGGTTCTGTCTCCACCTGATTTTAACCAAATTTCAAGTGTGTTTAATTTGTTAACTATAATAGTTACAGGAAAACTACTTAATACTTTTTTATAACTAGTTAGCATGACTATCAGAAAGTTTTTTATTCACTATTCTATCTTAATTTTGTAATAAGTTATTTAAAGAAATGTAACATCAATCGGTTCTGTCTCCACCTGATTTTAACCAAATTTCAAGTCTGTTTAATTTGTTAACTATAATAGTTACAGGAAAGTTACCTAACACTTTTTTATAACTAGTTAGCATAACTATCAGAAAGTTTTTTACTCACTATTCTATCTCTATTTTGTAAAAAGTTATTTAAAGAAATGTAACATCAATCGGTTCTGTCTCCACCTGATTTTAACCAAATTTCAAGTCTGTTTAATTTGTTAACTATAATAGTTACAGGAAAGTTACCTAACACTTTTTTATAACTAGTTAGCATAACTATCAGAAAGTTTTTTATTCACTATTCTATCTTTATTTTGTAAAAAGTTATTTAAAGAAATGTAACATCAATCGGTTCTGTCTCCACCTGATTTTAACCAAATTTCAAGTCTGTTTAATTTGGTAACTATAATAGTTACAGGAAAGTTACTTGATACTTTTTTAGAACTAGTTAGCGTAACTATCAGAAAGTTTTTTATTCACTATTCTATCTTTATTTTGTAAAAAAGTATGTGGAAAAATGTAGCACCAATCGGTTCTGTCTCCACCTGATTTTAACCAAATTTCAAGTCAGTTTAATTTGTTAACTATAATAGTTACAGGAAAGTTACTTAATACTTTTTTATAACTAGTTAGCGTAACTATCAAAAAGTTTTTTATTCACTATTCTATATTTATTTTGTAAAAAGTTATTGAAAGAAATGTAACATCAATCGGTTCTGTCTCCACCTGATTTTAACCAAATTTCAAGTCTGTTTAATTTGGTAACTATAATAGTTACAGGAAAGTTATTTAATACTTTTTTATAGCTACTTAGATTAGTTTACGCAAGATTTTATTTAAGTCATCTATCTTTATCACAAAAGAAGTTATCTGGAAAAGTGTGGAACCTGTCGGTTTGGTATCCACCTAACTTTAACCATTTTTCAAATATACATAACTTGATAACTATAATAGTTACAGGAAAGTTATTTAATACTTTTTTATAGCTATTTAGGCTAACTATTAGAAAGTTTTTAACTTACTACCTTATCTTTATTCTGAAAAAAGTTATCTGGAAAAATGTGGAGCCAATCAGCTTGGTCTCCACCTGACTTCAATCAAATTTCAAATATGTGTAATTTTATTACTATGATAGTTACAGGAAAATTGTTTAATACATTTTTATAGCTACTTAGAGTGACTTTCAGAAGATTTCATTTCACTACTTTATCCTGAAAAAAATCTCTGGAAAATTGTCGAGTCAGCCGCTCTAGGTCCTGATGCCCCTTATATATCAATGAACACTGCTTATATATCAATGCCCCTTATATATCAATGAACACCTGAACACTTATATATCAATAATTATAACAGCTACTTGTGCACTTTTTAATACAATCTAAACTGCTGAATTATAAAAAATTAGTAAAAAGTATGCAAAGCAGTTGAGGCTGGAATAAAATTGGCACAAAAAATGGCTTTAAATGCCTGGAAAATAAAAGGAATGACTTCATTTACTTTGAAGGAATGCTCCAAATACTAGGAAGAGGTGAATAAAATGACTTCAACAACCTGGAATAAAGTGATTTAAAATTCCTGAAATAAAAACAGAAATTTACCTTAACAGTGTGGACATGAAAATATTCAATTGCCTTGAAGGAATGGCTTTAAACAGCTGTTAATCTTCGTCAGAAAACCCCGATATTGAATTAAGTAAAATTCGAAACGTTCGTTGAACCTCATTTCAACACTCTCCCGACTCTAATATTCCTACAGATTTTGAATTAAAAAAAATAATAAAAAAAGTGCGGTAATTGCAAATCAAGTAAATATGTCAAATTAAAGCGAACGCTTGTCCGGGTACCCTCAAATGAACACGTTCTAAAATTACTAACTACGTTTAATGGTCAATTAAAGACGGAAAAAGAGACGATGGCTCCCCTTTTTCTTTCGCTTTTAATGACGGGTTTGCTCCGGTCATAATTGGGTAACAGTTATTTTTTTCGGTTTATAGTATGTATGTGTGTGTGTGTACGCCGCCGCTTCTTCTGCTAAAACAATGCGCTTCATTATTTTCGTCTTTTCGAATTTACGCTCTACTGACGTAATTTATACGCTTCGATTTGCCACCTTTTTTTTTTGTTTTTGAACCCGACCGAACCGACTATTAAATCAATTAAACGAACAAACGGTTTCTGTTCATAAGTTCTCACTTCGGTCTTTGCTCGACGTTTTGTCCTCCGTCCGACCGCGCTTGGCATAGACATCATACAAAACACATTGACAACTTTTTGACACGTCAGCATCATATGAGCGTGATACGTGGAACAAACATATTATTAGACTGAAACTACTGACAAACTCGAAAACGTTTAACTAATTTATTTATGCTATTAGCACGTCGATTACTGAAAGATGAATATGTTGTTATTTCAGTAAGCCTTAAGTAAATTGCTATCGATTTGATTTTTTTATGAATTTTTAAACTTGAGAGTAATCTGCTTGGACTACTGGTTTCAAAGTAATAAAAAGTATATAAAGAAATGAAATATTTGACCAATTTACGATATCTCGATATCTCGACTTCTATTGTCACAATCGAGAAATTTTCAACGGTTTTGACTTAGATTCGTCATTCTGAATCCAACGGGACCTTCCGCAAGGTCGTAGCTCTTATATTAGCTGAGATATACGCCCATTTTTGGGCTCCAAAACGAGGTCAAAAAATTACTTTTTCCAAATATTCAAAGTGCTCTCATTCCCTTAGTTCTGCTCGAATCCCGTTATAACCCGGTGTTTTCGTGATGCAGGTGATACGAGCAAGCCGCTGGTATAGTCAGTTCAATTTCGAAAAAATACAATTTTTGCTGAAAAATTCGATACGGGGGGGTATACCCGAAAAATGAAAAATCCCAAACTTTGGAGGTCGATATCTCGACTTCTATGGTTACTATCGGGAAATTTTTAACGGTTTTGTCTTAGTTTCGTCATTCTGAATCCAACGAGACCTTCCGCAAGGTCGTAGCTCTCATATTAGCTGAGATATCGCATTTTTAGAGCCCATTTTTGGCCTCAAAAACGAGGTCGAAAAATGACTTTTTCCGAATTTTCAAAGTGCTCTCATTCCCTTAGTTCTGCTCGAATCTTGTTATAACCCGGTGTTTTCGTATTGTAGGTGATCTAAATAAGACGCTGGTATAGTTAGTTCGATTTCGAAAAAAATCGATTTTTGATGAAAAAATTCGATACGGGGGGGTATACCCGAAAAATGAAAAATCCCAAACTTTGGAGGTCGATATTTTGACTTCTATGGTCACTATCGGAAAAATTTTAACGGTTTTGTCTTAGTTTCGTCATTCTGAATCCAACGAGACCTTCCGCAAGGTCGTAGCTCTCATATTAGCTGAGATATCGCATTTTTAGAGCCCATTTTTGGCCTCAAAAACGAGGTCGAAAAATGACTTTTTCCGAATTTTCAAAGTGCTCGCATTCCCTTAGTTCTGCTCGAATCCCGTTATAAACCGGTGTTTTCGTGATGTAGGTGATAGGAGCAAGCCGCTGGTACAGTCAGTTCAATTTCGAAAAAATACAATTTTTGCTGAAAAATTCGATACGGGGGGGTATACCCGAAAAATGAAAAATCCCAAACTTTGGAGGTCGATATTTTGACTTCTATGGTCACTATCGGAAAAATTTTAACGGTTTTGTCTTAGTTTCGTCATTCTGAATCCAACGAGACCTTCCGCAAGGTCGTAGCTCTCATATTAGCTGAGATATCGCATTTTTAGAGCCCATTTTTGGCCTCAAAAACGAGGTCGAAAAATGACTTTTTCCGAATTTTCAAAGTGCTCGCATTCCCTTAGTTCTGCTCGAATCCCGTTATAAACCGGTGTTTTCGTGATGTAGGTGATAGGAGCAAGCCGCTGGTACAGTCAGTTCAATTTCGAAAAAATACAATTTTTGCTGAAAAATTCGATACGGGGGGGTATACCCGAAAAATGAAAAATCCCAAACTTTGGAGGTCGATATCTCGACTTCTATGGTCACTATCGGGAAATTTTTAACGGTTTTGTCTTAGTTTTGTCATTCTGAATCCAACGAGACCTTCCGCAAGGTCGTATCTCTCATATTAGCTGAGATATCGCATTTTTAGAGCCCATTTTTGGCCTCAAAAACGAGGTCGAAAAATGACTTTTTCCGAATTTTCAAAGTGCTCGCATTCCCTTAGTTCTGCTCGAATCCCGTTATAAACCGGTGTTTTCGTGATGTAGGTGATAGGAGCAAGCCGCTGGTACAGTCAGTTCAATTTCGAAAAAATACAATTTTTGCTGAAAAATTCGATACGGGGGGGTATACCCGAAAAATGAAAAATCCCAAACTTTGGAGGTCGATATCTCGACTTCTATGGTCACTATCGGGAAATTTTTAACGGTTTTGTCTTAGTTTTGTCATTCTGAATCCAACGAGACCTTCCGCAAGGTCGTATCTCTCATATTAGCTGAGATATCGCATTTTTAGAGCCCATTTTTGGCCTCAAAAACGAGGTCGAAAAATGACTTTTTCCTAATTTTCAAAGTGCTCTCATTCGCTTAGTTCTGCTCGAATCCCGTTATAACCCGGTGTTTTCGTGATGTAGGTGATACGAGCAAGCCGCTGGTATAGTCAGTTCAATTTCGAAAAAATACAATTTTTGCTGAAAAATTCGATACGGGGGGGTATACCCGAAAAATGAAAAATCCCAAACTTTGGAGGTCGATATCTCGACTTCTATGGTTACTATCGGGAAATTTTTAACGGTTTTGTCTTAGTTTCGTCATTCTGAATCCAACGAGACCTTCCGCAAGGTCGTAGCTCTCATATTAGCTGAGATATCGCATTTTTAGAGCCCATTTTTGGCCTCAAAAACGAGGTCGAAAAATGACTTTTTCCGAATTTTCAAAGTGCTCTCATTCCCTTAGTTCTGCTCGAATCTTGTTATAACCCGGTGTTTTCGTATTGTAGGTGATCTAAATAAGACGCTGGTATAGTTAGTTCGATTTCGAAAAAAATCGATTTTTGATGAAAAAATTCGATACGGGGGGGTATACCCGAAAAATGAAAAATCCCAAACTTTGGAGGTCGATATTTTGACTTCTATGGTCACTATCGGAAAAATTTTAACGGTTTTGTCTTAGTTTCGTCATTCTGAATCCAACGAGACCTTCCGCAAGGTCGTAGCTCTCATATTAGCTGAGATATCGCATTTTTAGAGCCCATTTTTGGCCTCAAAAACGAGGTCGAAAAATGACTTTTTCCGAATTTTCAAAGTGCTCGCATTCCCTTAGTTCTGCTCGAATCCCGTTATAAACCGGTGTTTTCGTGATGTAGGTGATAGGAGCAAGCCGCTGGTACAGTCAGTTCAATTTCGAAAAAATACAATTTTTGCTGAAAAATTCGATACGGGGGGGTATACCCGAAAAATGAAAAATCCCAAACTTTGGAGGTCGATATTTTGACTTCTATGGTCACTATCGGAAAAATTTTAACGGTTTTGTCTTAGTTTCGTCATTCTGAATCCAACGAGACCTTCCGCAAGGTCGTAGCTCTCATATTAGCTGAGATATCGCATTTTTAGAGCCCATTTTTGGCCTCAAAAACGAGGTCGAAAAATGACTTTTTCCGAATTTTCAAAGTGCTCGCATTCCCTTAGTTCTGCTCGAATCCCGTTATAAACCGGTGTTTTCGTGATGTAGGTGATAGGAGCAAGCCGCTGGTACAGTCAGTTCAATTTCGAAAAAATACAATTTTTGCTGAAAAATTCGATACGGGGGGGTATACCCGAAAAATGAAAAATCCCAAACTTTGGAGGTCGATATCTCGACTTCTATGGTCACTATCGGGAAATTTTTAACGGTTTTGTCTTAGTTTTGTCATTCTGAATCCAACGAGACCTTCCGCAAGGTCGTATCTCTCATATTAGCTGAGATATCGCATTTTTAGAGCCCATTTTTGGCCTCAAAAACGAGGTCGAAAAATGACTTTTTCCAAATTTTCAAAGTGCTCTCATTTCCTTAGTTCTGCTCAAATCTCGTTATAACCCGATGTTCTCGTGATGTAGGTGATGCGAGCAAGCCGCTGGTATAGTCAGTTCAATTTCGAAAAAATACAATTTTTGCTGAAAAATTCGATACGGGGGGGTATACCCGAAAAATGAAAAATCCCAAACTTTGGAGGTCGATATCTCGACTTCTATGGTTACTATCGGGAAATTTTTAACGGTTTTGTCTTAGTTTCGTCATTCTGAATTCAACGAGACCTTCCGCAAAGTCGTATCTCTTATATTAGCTGAGATATCGCATTTTTAGAGCCCATTTTTGGCCTCAAAAACGAGGTCTAAAAATGACTTTTTCCGAATTTTCAAAGTGCTCTCATTCCCTTAGTTCTGCTCGAATCTCGTTATAACCCGGTGTTCTCGTGATGTAGGTGATGCGAGCAAGCCGCTGGTATAGTCAGTTCAATTTCGAAAAAATACAATTTTTGCTGAAAAATTCGATACGGGGGGGTATACCCGAAAAATGAAAAATCCCAAATTTTGGAGGTCGATATCTCGACTTCTATGGTCACTATCGGGAAAATTTCAACGGTTTTGTCTTAGTTTCGTCATTCTGAATCCAACGAGACCTTCCGCAAGGTCGTAGCTCTTACATTAGCTGAGATATCGCATTTTTAGAGCCCATTTTTGGCCTCAAAAACGAGGTCGAAAAATGACTTTTTCCGAATTTTCAAAGTGCTCTCATTCGCTTAGTTCTGCTCGAATCCCGTTATAACCCGGTGTTTTCGTGATGTAGGTGATACGAGCAAGCCGCTGGTATAGTCAGTTCAATTTCGAAAAAATACAATTTTTGCTGAAAATTTTGATACAGGGGGGTATACCCGAAAAATGAAAAATCCCAAACTTTGGAGGTCGATATCTCGACTTCTATGGTCACTATCGGGAAATTTTCAACGGTTTTGCCTTAGTTTCGTCATTCTGAATCCAACGAGACCTTCCGCAAGGTCGTAGCTCTCATATTAGCTGAGATATCGCATTTTTTGGGCCCATTTTTGGCCTCAAAAACGAGGTCGAAAAATGACTTTTTCCGAATTTTCAAAGTGCTCTCATTCGCTTAGTTCTGCTCGAATCCCGTTATAACCCGGTGTTTTCGTAATGTAGGTGATCTAAATAAGACGCTGGTATAGTTAGTTTGATTTCGAAAAAAAACGATTTTTGATGAAAAAATTTGATACGGGGGGGTATACCCGAAATATGAAAAATCCCAAACTTTGAAAGTCGATATCTCGGCTTCTATGGTCACTATCGGGAAATTTTTAACGGTTTTGTCTTAGTTTCGTCATTCTGAATCCAACGAGACCTTCCGCAAGGTCGTAGCTCTCATATTAGCTGAGATATCGCATTTTTAGAGCCCATTTTTGGCCTCAAAAACGAGGTCGAAAAATGACTTTTTCCGAATTTTCAAAGTGCTCTCATTCGCTTAGTTCTGCTCGAATCCCGTTACAACCCGGTGTTTTCGTGATGTAGGTGATACGAGCAAGCTGCTGGTATAGTCAGTTCAATTTCGAAAAAATACAATTTTTGCTGAAAAATTCGATACGGGGGGGTATACCCGAAAAATGAAATATCACAAACTTTGGAGGTCGATATCTCGACTTCTATGGTCACTATCGGGAAAATTTTAACGGTTTTGTCTTAGTTTCGTCATTCTGAATCCAACGAGACCTTCCGCAAGGTCGTAGCTCCCATATTAGCTGAGATATCGCATTTTTAGAGCCCATTTTTGGCCTCAAAAACGAGGTCGAAAAATGACTTTTTTCGAATTTTCACAGTGCTCTCATTCCCTTAGTTCTGCTCGAATCCCGTTATAACCCGGTGTTTTCGTGATATAGGTGATACGAGCAAGCCGCTGGTATAGTCAGTTCAATTTCGAAAAAATACAATTTTTGCTGAAAATTTTGATACCGGGGGGTATACCCGAAAAATGAAAAATCCCAAACTTTGGACGTCAATATCTCGACTTCTATGGTCACAATCGGAAAAATTTTAACGGTTTTGTCTTAGTTTCGTCATTCTGAATCCAACGAGACCTTCCGCAAGGCCGTAGCTCTCATATTAGCTAAGATATCGCATTTTTAGAGCCCATTTTTGGCCTCAAAAACGAGGTCGAAAAATGACTTTTTCCGAATTTTCAAAGTGCTCTCATTCCCTTAGTTCTGCTCGAATCTCGTTATAACCCGGTGTTTTCGTGATGTAGGTGATACGAGCAAGCCGCTGGTATAGTCAGTTCAATTTCGAAAAAATACAATTTTTGCTGAAAAATTCGATACGGATATTATACCCGAAAAATGAAAAATCTTAAACTTCGGAGGTCGATATCTCGACTTCTATGGTCACTATCGGGAAAATTTTAACGGTTTTGTCTTAGTTTCGTCATTCTAAATCCAACGAGACCTTCCGCAAGGTCGTAGCTCTTATATTAGGTGAGATATCGCATTTTTAGAGCCCATTTTTGGCCTCAAAAACGAGGTCGAAAAATGACCTTTTCCAAATTTTTAAAGTGCTCTCATTCCCTTAGTTCTGCTCGAATCTCGTTATAACCCGGTGTTCTCGTAATGTAGGTGATCTAAATAAGACGCTGGTATAGTTAGTTCAATTTCGAAAAAAAACAATTTTTGTGAAAAAATTAGATACGAGGGATATAGTTACGTACCCTAAAAATGAAAAATCCCAAACTTTGAAAATCGATATCTCGGCTTTCATAAGCACTATCGGGAAAATTCCAACAGTTTTAACTTAATTTCATCCTTCCGAATCCATCAAGACTATTCGCAAACTGGTAGCTCTAATACTTGCCGAGATATCGCATTTTTAGAGCCTCCAGTGCTCCGTTGGACAGTGAAACGAAAAGTGAGAAAAGGAACAATTTTAAAACCAATTTACGTGGCTCTTATACCGTCCTCCTCTATCTTTGGAATAATCAAAATATAAAGGTGAATAATGTATTTTTTTATTATACGCGAACCTAATTATGTCTGCGTTAACGTTTCCAAATTTACGAGGTCATAAACAACGTCCAGATGAGTTATTTTCGTTTTATGGGTTGATTGGTCAAACAACGCTTTAATTGATTTTATTGGGTCGTAAAATTTTAATTGAGCTTCTGGTCCGGTGAATTTTGCATGCACTTTTTGTTTTTTCGAGAATTATATGCCCGGCGTTCAGTCCTCCCTCCGTAGTCCGTCCTCAAACAATATAATCAATAACATGAGTTCCGTGTATGGTTGTTTCCGTGACTATCGAAGCTCACCTTAAAATCTGTGATATCCGATAAAATCTGAAATAATAGTCATTTTTCGCATGAATGAACCGAGCGAATTAGGGGCCGTTACGTGATAACGATAATACGATTTTAACGAGACACGTATTGAGATTCTCTCTCACCCGTTGAAGCTTACGGTAATTTTATGGCAGGAAAACCGTAAATTCCTCCCATTTTAAAATTAATGATTTTATAGCGACGTAATGACATCTCGAGGGTACCGACGTAACACCGTAACAGTTAAATTCTGTACCAAGGCTCTCGGCCATCAGATAAACGTTATTTTTATGAATTATTTGATACGTGGTCGGGTCCGACACGCCCGTAAACAATAAGTAAAAGAAAAAAAACAAAAGCGAAAATAAAATAACGCTCTAGAGAAATTGTGTTCTTTTTTTTTAATAATAATGACCGTGTCGAAAGCGTATTTACATGCCTAGATAATGGTTTATTGTTTGTTGCATGGGGCGACGTTTTCTTTGTGAGGTTACCGCCAAGGAAGTTCACTTTCTTTCATTGTAAATCTCAAGAAACTCGGGTGGAAGACATTGGCAAGATTTCATGAATAATTGAAACTCAACATTGGTTAAATTTGTTGAGGGCGGACGGAGGACTGAACGGTTGGAGTGTCAGTAAGGTATGATCGGGCGGAGGACTGAACGTTAGGCATAATCAATTTACAGGTGGATGGGTAATGATACTCCAATATTAATTTATGGATTTTTATTCTGCTGGTTAATAACATTGGACTCACTCATTACCTGGTTTCAATCTGAATAACTTGGAAACTTTTGTTTGGAAAGTTTTGAACCCTATACATCATTTTTAGAATATTTAATTCTGAATCCAACGCAATTTTTTTCATCACATAATTTTGAGCGGTTTTTGAGAAAATCGAGTTTAAATGACTTAAGGTAGGTGGAGCATAAAGAACTTCAAGACTTTCCATCTGGGTAATTTGGAAATTTTTAGTCGGAGATTTATAAGTCTTTAAATGTGTTGAGGACGGACGGAGGTCTGAACGGTTTGACTGTCAGTAAAGTAATATCGAACGGAGGTCTGAACGTTAAGCATAATTAATTTACAGAGGAGAGCAATAGTTTAATAAAAACTCAATTTTTATTCTGCTGGTTTATATCACTGGAAGGACTCACCATCTGGTTTCAATCTGGATAACTTGGAAACCTTTGGTTGGAAAGTTTTGAACCCTATACATCATTTTTAGACCATTTAATTCTGAATCCAACGCAATTTTTTCCATCACATAATTTTGAGTGGTTTTTGAGAAAATCGAGTTTAAATGACTTAAGATCGGTGGAGGACAACCAACTTCTGAACCACCTGATTTAGGCCTGAATAACGAAAAGACTTTTAGCTGAAGACTCTTAATTCCTAAACATTATTTTCAGAATATTTAACTATAAATCTAATGCAATTTATTTCAATAAAATATTTCAAGCATTTTTTGAGAAAATTGAATTAAAATGACTCAACCTCTTTAAGACGTTCCATCTGGCTTAGATCTGGGTAACTCGAAAATTTTTAGTCGGAGACTTGTAAGTCTTTAGTCATATTATTGATTATATTTCTTGAGGACGGATGGAGGACTAAACGGTTTGACTGTAAGTAAAGTACGACCGGACGGAGGACTAAACGTTAGGCATAATTAATTTACAGAGAAGAGGAAGATTTTTATTCTGCTGGTTAATATCACTGGAAGGACTCACCATCTGGTTTCAATCTGGATAACTTGGAAAGTTTTGGTTGGAGACTCTAAGGTCTTAAACAACATTTTTAGACTATTTAACTAAATCCAAGGCAATTTGTTTCAATCAAATATTTTAAGTAGTTTTTGAGAAAATTGAGTTTCAATGATCAAAGGTCGATGGACCATATAGAGGACTTTAGGATTTACCATCTGGTTTAAATCTGGATATCTTCGAAACTCTTAATTGGAGACTTTTCAACCATTTACAAAAGTTTTAGACTATTTAATTCTAAATATATCGCAATTTACATTATTTAAATATTTCGCGTCATTTTTGAAAAAATCGAGTTTAAATGACCAAAGGTCGGTTTAGAACAACGACCTTCAGCATTCATCACCTGTTTTAGGCCCGTATAATTTAAAAACTTTTGACTGGAGAATTTTGAATTCTGAGCAGTATATTTAAAGTATTTATTTCTGAATCCGATGCAATTCTTCTCATTACATAATTTAAAATGGTTTTTGAAATAGTCGACTTTAAAATGTCTTAAGGTCGGCCAAGAGTAAAGGAATTCAGGACTTACCATCTTGTTTAATATTTAAATAACTCGGAAGTATTTAGGCAAAGACTTCTGCACCATAAATAACAATTTTAGTATATTTAATTCTGAATCCAACGTTATTTGTTTAATTAAAATCCGTCAAGTGGTTTTTGAGAAAATCAAGTTTAAATGACCAAAGGTTAATTGAAAGATTTCGTAACTGGCAACTCACATTATTGATTCAATTTGTTTAGGGCGGACGGAGGACTTAACGATTTAACGGTAAGGAAAGTATGATCGAACGGAGGATTGAACGTAAGGCATAGTCAATTTACAGATAGGGAGAAGGGGTGAAAATTTCTAATAATAATTTATGAGCTTTTATTCACTGGAAGGTGAATAATTTGGAAAGTTATAGTCGGAGACCTTTGAACCCTGAACATAATTTTTAGACTATTTAATTCTTAATTAAATACAACTTGTTTTATTAAAATATTTTAAGTGGTTTTTGAGAAAATCGAGTTTAAATCAGTAAATTTCGGTTGAGGACAAAGCACTGCAGGACACACCAGCTGGTTTAAATCTGGATAACTTGGAAATTTTCCACTGGAGACTTTTGAACTCAAAGCAACATTTTTAGACTATTTAATTTTAAATCCAATGCATTTTATTTCAATAAAATATTTTGAGTGGCTTTTGAGAAAATCGAGTTTAATTGACTAAAGGTCGGTTAAGGACAACGAACTTCAGGACTCACCGTCTGATTTAGGATAATTTAAAAGCTATTCGTTGGAGACTTTCGACCTTTAAAGAGAATTTTTATAGAATTTAATTGTAAATCCAATGCAATTTATTTGATTGAAATAGTTTGAATAGTTTTTGAGAAAATCGAGTTTACATGACAAGGATTTCCATTTTTTTTTTTTTACTAAAAGACTAATTTACATGTAAATAGAGGTTTTTGACGCAGTGCATTGTGAAACTGGAGGTCCTGGGTTCAAATCCTATCAGTGATACTATTTTTTTTTATTTATTTATTTATTTATTAGGAAACTAATCTATCAGTAAAAACCTAAAATTAACAAATATTAGGAACCAGCCCAATCTCATAAATTGACAGGGTTCAAAATTAAATTACACATTTCTCTTAAATGAATAAATTCACAAATAATCATTCATCAAAAGCCCTTAAAAACCGTTCGTCGCTATACATCTCCGTGATGCAACCAAAACGACCCTCACGTTTCATGAGAAGAAACAAACTTGTCCGATGGTTCTGTCGCATTATTCGCATCTGTACTGGTGCTGCTTAATCGACCGCAAGTACCGCCGGGTACCACTACCACAGAATAACGATTTTACGAGTGGTACGACCAACGGAGAGGGCGGCCAATACAAACAGTGAAAGTGACTCGATTTGCGCGGCTTAACGTTTCGAAGAGTTGGAACAACAATTTACCAACCGCAAAAAAAAAACATAAATAATAATAAAAATGAATTATATGGGGTTAGCCCAGATTTCTGCGGTGATATATTGATATATGGCGTGCGTCCGTTTTAATCGGAGGGGCGTATTGAAACGATTAATTTGGTTTATGTGTAAATTGATTTTTTTTTGCGGTCGTTTTTGAGAAAATCGAGTTTGAACGGGAAAAAGTCGTTCCTGGCTTTAAGTCTGGATAACTTGGAAATTTTTTGTTGGAGGCTTTTGAGCCCTAAACAATATTTTTAGGGTAATTACTTCTAAATCTAACGCAACTTATTTCATTAAAATATCTTAAGTGGTTTTTGAGGAAATCGAGTTTGAATGACAAAAAGTCGGTTGGCGACAAACAACTTTATAATTGAACATTTAGTTTCAGTCTGGATAACTTGGAAATTTTTAGTTGGAGACTTTTAGGCCCTAAACAATATTTTTAGGATAATTACTTCTAAATCTAACGCAATTTATTTCATTAAAATATCTTGAGTGGTTTTTGAGGAAATCGAATTTGAATGACAAAAAGTCGGGTGGGGACCAGGAACTTTAAAATTTAGCGCCTAATTTCAGTCTGGATAACTTGGAAATTTTTAGTTAGAGGCTTCTGGACCTTAAACAAGATTTTTAGGCTAACTACTTCTTAGTCTAACGCATTTTATTTTATTGAAATATTTTGAGTAGTTTTTGAAGAAATTGATTTTGAATGATAAAAATTCGGTTGCGGACAAGGAACTTTAAAATTGAGCATCTAGTTTCAGTCTGGATAACTTGGAAACTTTTAGTTAGAAGCTTTTGGACCCCAAACAACATTTTTAGGCTAATTACTTCTAAATCTAACGCAATTTATCTCATTCAAATATCTTAAGTCGTTTTTGAGAAAATCAAGTTTGAATGACAAAAAATCGGTTGGGGACAAGGAACTTTAAAATTGAGCGCCTAATTTCAGTCTGGATAACTTGGAAATTTTTAGTTGGAGGCTTCTGGACCTTAAACAAGATTTTTAGGCTAATTACTTCTTAGTCTAACGCAATTTATTTTATTGAAATATTTTGAGTAGTTTTTAAAGAAATTGAGTTTGAATGACAAAAAGTCGGTTGGGGACAAGAAATTTTCCAATTGAGCGCCTAGTTTCAATCTAAATAACTTGGAAATTTTTAGTTGGAGGCTTCTGGACCCTAAACAACATTTTTAGGCTGATTACTTCTAAATCTAACGCAATTTTTTTCATTAAAATATCTTGAGTCGTTTTTGAGAAAATCAAGTTTGAATGACAAAAAATCGGTTGGGGACAAGGAACTTAAAAACTGAGCGCCTAGTTTCAGTCTGGATAACTTGGAAATTTTTAGTTGGAGGCTTCTGGACTCCAAACAAGATTTTTAGACTAATTACTTTTAAATCTAAAGCAATTTACTTCATTAAAATATCTTGAGTGGTTTTAGAGGAAATCGAGTTTGAATGACAAAAAATCGGGTGGGGACAAGGAACTTTAAAATTAAGCGCTTAATTTCAGTCTGGATAACTTGGAAATTATTACTTAGAAGCTTTTGAACTCTAAATAATATTTTTAGGTTAATTACTTCTAAATCTAATGCAATTTATCTCACTTAAATATCCTAAGTGGTTTTTGAGAAAATCAAGTTTGAATGACAAAAAGTCGGTTGGAAACAAGGAACTTTAAAATTAAGCATCAAGTTTGAGTCTGGATAACTTAGAAATTTTTTGTTGGAGACTTTTGGGTCACAAACAATATTTTAAGACTATTTATTTCTAAATCTTATGCAATTTATTTCATTAAAATATCTTGAGTCGTTTTTGAGAAAATCAAGTTTGAATGTCAAAAAATTGGTTGGGGACAAATAGCTTCAGTACTGACCACCTAAATTTCAGTCTGGATAACTTCGAAGCTTTTAATTGGAGGTTTTTGGACCGTGAACAATATTATTAGAATATTTATTTTTCAATTCGACATAATTTGTTTTATTAACATATTTTAGGTGGTTTTTTTAGAAAATCCAGTTTGACTGACAAAAAGTTGGTTGGGGACAAGAGGCTTCAGGGTAGAGCACCTGGTTTAAGTCTGGATAACATGGAAACTTTTAGATAAAGGCTTTTAGACTATATATAACTTTTTTATATAATTTATTTCTAAATCTAATGCAATTTACTTCATTAAAATATTTAAAGTGGTTCCTGAGAAAATCGGGTTTGACTGACACAAAGTCGATTGGGAACAAGGGACTTCAGAACGTAACACCCAGTTTCAGTCTGAATAACTTAAGAACTTTTAATTTGAAGCCTTGGACTCTTAAAGGCATTTTTAAAATAATTCATTCTGAATCTAACGCAATTTATTTCATTAAAATATTTTAAGTGGTTCTTGAGAAAATCGGGTTTGACTGATACAAAGTAGGTTGAGGACAGGGGACTTTAGGGCTAAGCACCTCATTTCAGTCTGGATAACTTGGAAACTTTTAATTGGAGGCTTTTGGATTCTTATCAAAATTTTTAGAGAATTTGATTTTGAATTTAAGGCAATTTGTTTCGTTAAAATACTTTAAGTGGTTTTTGATAAAATTGAGTTTGAGTGACAAAAAAACGGTTGGGGACAAAGGACCCTGGAAAAAAACTCGTGTAAAAAAAGGAACTTTGTGAGATTATTTTAGGTATAATTGAGTTTTAATCTTAATAGCAAAATTTCTCTAAAATTATTCCTTGGACATTGGATTGACCAGCGAGATCCCCAGATCTAACACCGTTAGATTTTTTTCTCTTTTTGCGACTATTGCGGCACTTTTACGGACTCCTTTGGTAAAAACGAACCTAAACAATCTCTTCTCCGTTTCTAGTGAACCGGCTGATTGGAATTTAATGACGACAACTTTTTCAGGAAACGAACCGTCGACGACCATCTACCAACTAACAAATTGCCCACTACGGCGATCGCTTCCGTTCGATAATCCCATTTTCGGCTCGAATCTGTCGTAAATTCTGCCTTTTTTAATTTTTTTTTTTTATTTCATTATTATTAATTATTATGAGTTTGTTGCGAGATCGAGGCGAACGCATTAACGACGTGCCGATAACGATCGTTGTGCAAAGAATGTTTTATGGTGGCACCGCTTAATTTTTATTATTAAAAAAAAAAGGAAAATTAAAAAGAAAGACAGTATCAGGCTCGTAACGAGTTTTTCGCATGCGTTTAATTGAAAATTGTTAAGTCGTTATGGCCCAGGGTTTATTATTGATTGTGACAGGTTCATTATTTATTTTTATGCGGTTTTTGGGCATGAAAAGTAACTTTTTTTTTGGGCCACTTTCTTGGGGATTCTACCACAGTTGTGTGTCCTAAATCGTTGGGAAATTGTACTTTTCTTATGTAATTAGGCTTTCTGCATACAACAGCCATCATTTCATTAAGATGGATTACGCTGTAATTGAAGACTGCTGGATATTTTTGGTTCTAATAGTGGAATTTAATTAAAATTTTCTATAAAGATACACAAAAGATCCTTAAGTATGGAAATGAAAGAATTATTAAATTATCAAAAGTAAAAGCAGAGATATGAATTTTTTTCAAAGTTCAATTTAAATCGGACATTTTATGGAGGTTGCTGGATATTTGTGGTTCTAATAGTGGAATTTGATTACAATTTTCCGTGAAGATACACAAAAAGTCACTTTATATAAAAGTGAAAGAACTGTTTAATTATCAAGAGTGTAAGAAGAGTTATGAATTTTTTCCAAAATTGAATTTATAGGACAAATTAAAATTGGACATATTTCGGAAACTGGTCGATATTTTTGGTTCTAGTAGTGATATAAGGTTAAAATTTTCCAAGAAGATACACAAAAGATCCCTTTATATATGAATGAAAGAATTATTAAATTATCAAAAGTAAAAGCAGAGATATGAATTTTTTTCAAAGTTCAATTTAAAGGAAGAATTCAAATCGGACACCTTTTGAAGGTTGCTGAATATTTTTAGTTCTAATAGTGGAATTTGACTATAATTCTCTGTGAAGATACACAAAAAGTCACTTTATATAAAAGTGAAAGAACTGTTTAATTATTAAGAGTGTAAGAAGAGTTATGAATTTTTTCTAAAATTGAATTTATAGGACAAATTAAAATTGGACATATTTCGGAAACTGCTCGATATTTTTGGTTTTAGTAGTGATATTAGGTTAAAATTTTTTAAGAAGATACACAAAAGATCCCTTTATATATAAATGAAAAAATTATTAAATTATCAAAAGCAAAAACAGAGATATGAATTTTTTTCAAAGTTCAATTTAAAGGAAGAATTCAAATCGGACATTTTATGGAGGTTGCTGGATACTTTTAGTTCTAATAGTGGAATTTGATTATAATTTTCTGTGAAGATACACAAGAAGTCACTTTATATAAAAGTGAAAGAACTGTTTAATTATCAAGAGCCTAAGAAGAGTTATGATTTTTTAAAAAAGTTGAGTTTATAGGACAAATTAAAATTGGACATATTTCGGAAACTGGTCGATACTTTTCGTTTTAGTAGTGATATTAGGTTAAAATTTTCCAAGAAGATACACAAAAGATCCCTTTATATATAAATGAAAGAGTTATTAAATTATCAAAAGTAAAAGCAGAGATATAAATTTTTTTCAAAGTTCAATTTAAAGGAAGAATTCAAATCGGACATTTTATGGAGGTTGCTGGATATTTGTGGTTCTAATAATGGAATTTGATTATAATTTTCTGTGAAGATACACAAGAAGTCACTTTATATAAAAGTGAAAGAACTGTTTAATTATCAAAATTGTAAGAAGAGTTATGAATTTTTTTCTAAAATTGAATTTATAGGACAAATTAAAATTGGACATATTTTGAGAACTGCTCGATATTTTTGGTTTTAGTAGTGATATTAGGTTAAAATTTTCCAAGAAGATACACAAAAGATCCCTTTATATATAAATGAAAGAGTTATTAAATTATCAAAAGTAAAAGCAGAGATATGAATTTTTTTCAAAGTTCAATTTAAAGGAAGAATTCAAATCGGACATTTTATGGAGGTTGCTGGATATTTGTGGTTCTAATAATGGAATTTGACTATAATTTTCTGTGAAGATACACAAGAAGTCACTTTATATAAAAGTGAAAGAACTGTTTAATTATCAAGAGTGTAAGAAGAGTTATAAATTTTTTCCAAAATTGAATTTATAGGACAAATTAAAATTGGACATATTTCGGAAACTGGTCGATATTTTTGGTTCTAGTAGTGATATTAGGTTAAAATTTTCTAAGAAGATACACAAAAGATCCCTTTATATATAAATGAAAGAATTATTAAATTATCAAAAGTAAAAGCAGAGATATGAATTTTTTTCAAAGTTCAATTTTAAGGATGAATTCAAATCGGACATTTTATGGAGGTTGCTGGATATTTGTGGTTCTAATAATGGAATTTGATTATAATTTTTTGTGAAGATACACAAGAAGTCACTTTATATAAAAGTGAAAGAACTGTTTAATTATCAAGAGCCTGAGAAGAGTTATGATTTTTTTTAAAAATTGAGTTTATAGGACAAATTAAAATTGGACATATTTCGGAAACTGGTCGATATTTTTGGTTTTAGTAGTGATATTAGGTTAAAATTTTCCAAGAAGATACACAAAAGATCCCTTTATATATAAATGAATTAATTATTATTTTATCAAAAGTAAAAGCAGAGATATGAATTTTTTTCAAAGTTCAATTTAAAGGAAGAATTTAAATCGGACATTTTATGGAGGTTGCTGGATATTTGTGGTTCTAATAATGGAATTTGACTATAATTTTCTGTGAAGATACACAAGAAGTCACTTTATATAAAAGTGAAAGAACTGTTTAATTATCAAGAGTGTAAGAAGAGTTATAAATTTTTTCCAAAATTGAATTTATAGGACAAATTAAAATTGGACATATTTCGGAAACTGGTCGATATTTTTGGTTCTAGTAGTGATATTAGGTTAAAATTTTCCAAGAAGATACACAAAAGATCCCTTTATATATAAATGAAAGAGTTATTAAATTATCAAAAGTAAAAGCAGAGATATGAATTTTTTTCAAAGTTCAATTTAAAGGAAGAATTCAAATCGGACATTTTATGGAGGTTGCTGGATATTTGTGGTTCTAATAATGGAATTTGATTATAATTTTTTGTGAAGATACACAAGAAGTCACTTTATATAAAAGTGAAAAAACTGTTTAATTATCAAGAGCCTGAGAAGAGTTATGATTTTTTTTAAAGATTGAGTTTATAGGACAAATTAAAATTGGACATATTTTGGAAACTGGTCGATATTTTTGGTTTTAGTAGTGATATTAGGTTAAAATTTTCTAAGAAGATACACAAAAGATCCCTTTATATATAAATGAAAGAGTTATTAAATTATCAAAAGTAAAAGCAGAGATATGAATTTTTTCAAAGTTCAATTTAAAGGAAGAATTCAAATCGGACATTTTATGGAGGTTGCTGGATATTTGTGGTTCTAATAGTGGAATTTGACTATAATTCTCTGTGAAGATACACAAGAAGTCACTTTATATAAAAGTGAAAGAACTGTTTAATTATCAAGAGCCTGAGAAGAGTTATGATTTTTTTTTTAAATTGAGTTTATAGGACAAATTAAAATTGGACATATTTCGGAAACTGCTCGATATTTTTGGTTCTAGTAGTGATATTAGGTTAAAATTTTTTAAGAAGATACACAAAAGATCCCTTTATATATAAATGAAAGAGTTATTAAATTATCAAAAGTAAAAGCAGAGATATTAATTTTTTTTTCAAAGTTCAATTTAAAGGAAGAATTCAAATCGGACATTTTATGGAGGTTGCTGGATATTTGTGGTTTTAATAGTGGAATTTGATTATAATTTTCTGTGAAGATACACAAGAAGTCACTTTATATAAAAGTGAAAGAACTGTTTAATTATCAAGAGTGTAAAAAGAGTTATGAATTTTTTCCAAAATTGAATTTATAGGACAAATTAAAATTGGACATATTTCGGAAACTGGTCGATATTTTTGGTTTTTGTAGTGATATTAGGTTAAAATTTTCCAAGAAGATACACAAAAGATCCCTTTATATATAAATGAAAGAGTTATTAAATTATCAAAAGTAAAAGCAGAGATATGATTTTTTTTCAAAGTTCAATTTAAAGGAAGAATTCAAATCGGACTCCTTTTGAAGGTTGCTGAATATTTTTAGTTCTAATAGTGGAATTTAACTATAATTTTCTGTGAAAATACACAAGAAGTCACTTTATATAAAAGTGAAAGAACTGTTTAATTATCAAGAGTGTAAGAAGAGTTATGAATTTTTTCTAAAATTGAATTTATAGGACAAATTAAAATTGGACATATTTCGGAAACTGCTCGATATTTTTGGTTCTAGTAGTGATATTAGGTTAAAATTTTCTAAGAAGATACACAAAAGATCCCTTTATATATAAATGAAAGAATTATTAAATTATCAAAAGTAAAAGCAGAGATATGATTTTTTTTCAAAGTTCAATTTAAAGGAAGAATTCAAATCGGACTCCTTTTGAAGGTTGCTGAATATTTTTAGTTCTAATAGTGGAATTTAACTATAATTTTCTGTGAAAATACACAAGAAGTCACTTTATATAAAAGTGAAAGAACTGTTTAATTATCAAGAGTGTAAGAAGAGTTATGAATTTTTTCTAAAATTGAATTTATAGGACAAATTAAAATTGGACATATTTCGGAAACTGCTCGATATTTTTGGTTTTAGTAGTGATATTAGGTTAAAATTTTTTAAGAAGATACACAAAAGATCCCTTTATATATAAATGAAAGAATTATTAAATTATCAAAAGTAAAAGCAGAGATATGAATTTTTTTCAAAGTTCAATTTAAAGGAAGAATTCAAATCGGACATTTTATGGAGGTTGCTGGATATTTGTGGTTCTAATAGTGGAATTTGATTATAATTTTCTGTGAAGATACACAAGAAGTCACTTTATATAAAAGTGAAAGAACTGTTTAATTATCGAGACTGTAAGAAGAGTTATGAATTTTTTCCAAAATTGAATTTATAGGACAAATTAAAATTGGACATATTTCGGAAACTGCTCGTTATTTTTGGTTTTAGTAGTGATATAAGGTTAAAATTTTTCAAGAAGATACACAAAAGATCCCTTTATATATAAATGAAAGAGTTATTAAATTATCAAAAGTAAAAGCAGAGATATGAATTTTTTTCAAAGTTCAATTTTAAGGATGAATTCAAATCGGACATTTTATGGAGGTTGCTGGATATTTGTGGTTCTAATAGTGGAATTTGATTATAATTCTCTGTGAAGATACACAAAAAGTCACTTTATATAAAAGTGAAAGAACTGTTTAATTATTAAGAGTGTAAGAAGAGTTATGAATTTTTTCTAAAATTGAATTTATAGGACAAATTAAAATTGGACATATTTCGGAAACTGGTCGATATTTTTGGTTTTAGTAGTGATATTAGGTTAAAATTTTCCAAGAAGATATACAAAAGATCCCTTTATATATAAATGAAAGAATTATTAAATTATCAAAAGTAAAAGCAGAGATATGAATTTTTTTCAAAGTTCAATTTAAAGGAAGAATTCAAATCGGACATTTTATGGAGGTTGCTGGATATTTGTGGTTCTAATAGTGGAATGTGATTATAATTTTCTGCGAAGATACACAAAAAGTCACTTTATATAAAAGTGGAAAAACTGTTTTTTTATAAAGAGCGTAAAAAGAGTTATGATTTTTTAAAAAAATTGAGTTTATAGGACAAATTTAAATTGGACACATTTTGAAAACTGGTCGATATTTTTGGTTTTAGTAGTGATATTAGGTTAAAATTTTCCAAGAAGATACACAAAAGATCCCTTTATATATAAATAAAAGAATTATTAAATTATCAAAAGTAAAAGCAGAGATATGTTTTTTTTTCAAAGTTCAATTTAAAGGAAGAATTCAAATCGGACATTTTATGGAGGTTGCTGGATATTTGTGGTTCTAATAGTGGAATTTGATTACAATTTTTGATGAAGATACACAAGAAGTCACTTTATATAAAAGTGAAAGAACTGTTTAATTATCGAGAGCCTAAGAAGAGTTATGATTTTTTAAAAAAGTTGAGTGTATAAGACAAATTAAAATTGGACATATTTCGGAAACTGGTCGATATTTTTGGTTTTAGTAGAGATATTAGATTAAAATTTTCCAAGAAGATACACAAAACATCCCTTTATATATAAATGAAAGAATTTTTAAATTATCAAAAGTAAAAGCAGAGATATGAATTTTTTTCAAAGTTCAATTTAAAGGAAGAATTCAAATCGGACATTTTATGGAGGTTGCTGGATATTTGTGGTTCTAATAGTGGAATGTGATTATAATTTTTTGTGAAGATACACAAAAAGTCACTTTATATAAAAGTGAAAAAACTGTTTTTTTATAAAGAGCGTAAAAAGAGTTATGATTTTTTAAAAAAATTGAGTTTATAGGACAAATTTAAATTGGACACATTTTAAAAACTGGTCGATATTTTTGGTTTTAGTAGTGATATTAGGTTAAAATTTTCCAAGAAGATACACAAAAGATCCCTTTATATATAAATGAAAGAGTTATTAAATTATCAAAAGTAAAAGCAGAGATATGAATTTTTTTCAAAGTTCAATTTAAAGGAAGAATTCAAATCGGACATTTTATGGAGGTTGCTGGATATTTGTGGTTCTAATAATGGAATTTGATTATAATTTTCTGTGAAGATACACAAGAAGTCACTTTATATAAAAGTGAAAGAACTGTTTAATTATCAAGAGTGTAAAAAGAGTTATGATTTTTTTTTAAAATTGAATTTATAGGACAAATTAAAATTGGACATATTTCGGAAACTCCTCGATATTTTTGGTTCTGGTAGTGATATTAGGTTAAAATTTTCTAAGAAGATACACAAAACATCCCTTTATATATGAATGAAAGAATTATTAAATTATCAAAAGTAAAAGCAGAGATATGAATTTTTTCCAAAATTGAATTTATAGGACAAATTAAAATTGGACATATTTCGGAAACTGCTCGATATTTTTGGTTCTAGTAGTGATATTAGGTTAAAATTTTCTAAGAAGATACACAAAAGATCCCTTTATATATGAATGAAAGAATTATTAAATTATCAAAAGTAAAAGCAGAGATATTAATTTTTTTCAAAGTTCAATTTAAAGGAAGAATTCAAATCGGACACCTTTTGAAGGTTGCTGGATATTTTTAGTTCTAATAGTGGAATTTGATTATAATTTTCTGTGAAGATACACAAAAAGTCACTTTATATAAAAGTGAAAGAACTGTTTAATTATCAAGAGTGTAAGAAGAGTTATGAATTTTTTCCAAAATTGAATTTATAGGACAAATTAAAATTGGACACATTTCGAAAACTGCTCGATATTTTTGGTTCTAGTAGTGATATTAGGTTAAAATTTTCCAAGAAGATACACAAAAGATCCCTTTATATATAAATGAAAGAGTTATTAAATTATCAAAAGTAAAAGCAGAGATATGAATTTTTTTCAAAGTTCAATTTAAAGGAAGAATTCAAATCGGACATTTTATGGAGGTTGCTGGATATTTGTGGTTCTAATAGTGGAATTTGATTATAATTTTCTGTGAAGATACACAAGAAGTCACTTTATATAAAAGTGAAAGAACTGTTTAATTATCAAGAGTGTAAGAAGAGTTATGATTTTTTTTTAAAATTGAATTTATAGGACAAATTAAAATTGGACATATTTCGGAAACTCCTCGATATTTTTGGTTCTGGTAGTGATATTAGGTTAAAATTTTCTAAGAAGATACACAAAACATCCCTTTATATATAAATGAAAGAATTATTAAATTATCAAAAGTAAAAGCAGTGATATGAATTTTTTCAAAGTTCAATTTAAAGGAAGAATTCAAATCGGACATTTTATGGAGGTTGCTGGATATTTGTGGTTCTAATAGTGGAATTTGATTATAATTTTCTGTGAAGATACACAAGAAGTCACTTTATATAAAAGTGAAAGAACTGTTTAATTATCAAGAGCCTAAGAAGAGTTATGATTTTTTAAAAAAGTTGAGTTTATAGGACAAATTAAAATTGGACATATTTCGGAAACTGCTCGATATTTTTGGTTCTAGTAGTGATATTAGGTTAAAATTTTCTAAGAAGATACACAAAAGATCCCTTTATATATGAATGAAAGAATTATTAAATTATCAAAAGTAAAAGCAGAGATATGAATTTTTTTCAAAGTTCAATTTAAAGGAAGAATTCAAATCGGACATTTTATGGAGGTTGCTGGATATTTGTAGTTCTAATAATGGAATTTGATTATAATTTTCTGTGAAGATACACAAGAAGTCACTTTATATAAAAGTGAAAGAACTGTTTAATTATCAAGAGCCTAAGAAGAGTTATGATTTTTTAAAAAAGTTGAGTTTATAGGACAAATTAAAATTGGACATATTTCGGAAACTGGTCGATATTTTTGGTTTTAGTAGTGATATTAGATTAAAATTTTCCAAGAAGATACACAAAAGATCCCTTTATATATAAATGAAAGAATTATTAAATTATCAAAAGTAAAAGCAGAGATATGAATTTTTTTCAAAGTTCAATTTAAAGGAAGAATTCAAATCGGACATTTTATGGAGGTTGCTGGATATTTGTAGTTCTAATAATGGAATTTGATTATAATTTTCTGTGAAGATACACAAGAAGTCACTTTATATAAAAGTGAAAGAACTGTTTAATTATCAAGAGTGTAAGAAGAGTTATGATTTTTTTTTAAAATTGAATTTATAGGACAAATTAAAATTGGACATATTTCGGAAACTCCTCGATATTTTTGGTTCTGGTAGTGATATTAGGTTAAAATTTTCTAAGAAGATACACAAAACATCCCTTTATATATAAATGAAAGAATTATTAAATTATCAAAAGTAAAAGCAGAGATATGAATTTTTTTCAAAGTTCAATTTAAAGGAAGAATTCAAATCGGACATTTTATGGAGGTTGCTGGATATTTGTGGTTCTAATAATGGAATTTGATTATAATTTTTTGTGAAGATACACAAGAAGTCACTTTATATAAAAGTGAAAGAACTATTTAATTATCAAGAGCCTGAGAAGAGTTATGACTTTTTTTAAAAATTGAATTTATAGGACAAATTAAAATTGGACATATTTCGGAAACTGGTCGATATTTTTGGTTTTAGTAGAGATATTAGGTTAAAATTTTCCAAGAAGATACACAAAAGATCCCTTTATATATGAATGAAAGAGTTATTAAATTATCAAAAGTAAAAGCAGAGATATGAATTTTTTTCAAAGTTCAATTTAAAGGAAGAATTCAAATCGGACACCTTTTGAAGGTTGCTGAATATTTTTAGTTCTAATAGTGGAATTTGAATATAATTCTCTGTGAAGATACACAGGAAGTCACTTTATATAAAAGTGAAAGAACTGTTTAATTATCAAGAGTGTAAGAAGAGTTATGAATTTTTTCCAAAGTTGAATTTATAGGACAAATTAAAATTGGACATATTTCGGAAACTGGTCGATATTTTTGGTTTTAGTAGTGATATTAGGTTAAAATTTTCCAAGAAGATACATAAAAGATCCCTTTATATATGAATGAAAGAATTATTAAATTATCAAAGTAAAAGCAGAGATATGAATTTTTTTCAAAGTTCAATTTAAAGGAAGAATTCAAATCGGACACCTTTTGAAGGTTGCTGAATATTTTTAGTTCTAATAGTGGAATTTGACTATAATTCTCTGTGAAGATACACAAGAAGTCACTTTATATAAAAGTGAAAGAACTGTTTAATTATCAAGAGTGCAAGAAGAGTTATGAATTTTTTCCAAAATTGAATTTATAGGACAAATTAAAATTGGACATATTTAGGAAATTGGTCGATATTTTTGGTTTTAGTAGTGATATTAGGTTAAAATTTTCCAAGAAGATACACAAAAGATCCCTTTATATATAAATCAAAGAGTTATTAAATTATCAAAAGTAAAAGCAGAGATATTAATTTTTTCAAAGTTCAATTTAAAGAAAGAATTTAAATCGGACATATTTGGAAAACTACCGGATATTTTTGGTTCTGGTTAAGCAATTTGATTGGTATTTTTTGTAAAATTACTTTGAACATTAGTAAATATAAAACTTAAAGAATTATTAAAATATCAATAGTGCAAGAAAAGTTATGAATTTTTTTCAAAATTGAGTTTAAAGAAAAAATTTTGATCGGACATATTTTGGAAACTGTCGGATATTTTTGGTTCTAATAATGGAATTTGATTAGAATTTTCTGTAAAGGTACATAAAGGACCTCTATATATATAAATAAAAAATTTATTCAATTATCAAGATTCCAAGAAAAATTATGAATTTTTTTCAAAGTTGAATTTAAAGGAAAAACTCAAAGAGAAATAAAAATTTAAAATTTGAAACGTCAAAATGTACAATATACTAAGCTTGTCAACAGACTTATGTACATTCGATTATGTAATAAATTTGAGTTTATTTGTATTCTCTTAACGTTGATTTAAGAAGCTAACGTTGGCTTAACGTTAAATGGTCTGAACATCTGACGTTGGTTCGACCTCCTATAAAAATTATGTATCGATAGAGAAGGTCCTGACGACATCGGGTTTGGTTAATTTATAGTTGAAAGTCATAACAGTTCGTAATACTACAACTGAACATCTGACGTTGGTCTGCCGTCCGATAAAAGTAATATTTATTATGTCAACCAGAAATTGATTCAATGAAATACTTAACTGACTAACCAGTCAGACATACTTTAAAGATCTGACGTTGGTTTGACGTTCCACGTTAGTAACGCATATTGCCTATTATAATGACGCTCGGAATTGATGGAAGATCATGTTAAAAGTAAATTTCAACGCATGACTACTGACAACGTTGGAATTGGTTAACGCATTTGATTAAGTTGATGATGATGATGATGTGCGTAATAAAAACGCATGATGACACCCAACGAATCACTTTGCTAAAAAATAAACGAATTGATTAAGAAACGGCGATAAAGTCAATCATTTTCGCCCTCTCTCGGTACAGGTGAAGATCGTGAATGAAGATAAATACCGATTCTCGTGTGGAGTTTCGTGGAAGTCGATTTTAATTGGACCAGTTGTCCAAATGGTACGCATTCTTCTGTCTCGTAATTGGGTATTGAATACAATGAGGTTTAAATATGTAATGTATGTATGTGGGAAGATCCGTGAGTCGAGTGTTACTTCACTTATTTAAGCTCGCTTAAGGGCTAAACATTTAAAAAGTCCCAAAAATCAGAATATTTACACTACGGGACTTCTTGTAATTATACTATAATTAATCAATCAAGTTTTACTGCAACAGAGAATTAGAAGTAAAAAAGGATCAAAGAAGTAACACAGGGTTATTATTATTGTGCTATTTATACTGGTTTATTCAAGGCCTTTGACGGAATTGACCCTTTGCCACAGAATGGCACTTCTTATATTTAGGGAGTCTTATTACATTAAAAAAATCTATTGCTAGATACATTATTACGTTTCAATTAGTGACGTAATTTACCCAATTAGAGTCGATGGACATAGTTCTTATCAAACGTCAAAGTAATGTTGACTTTTTAAGCTAATGTTGCTAGATTTAGACGACCAAAAAAACGTGCTTCTTCAAAGAAAAAAATTGTCAATCGGTTTAATCCATATTATTAAAAAATTACACACCAAACCCAAGTTAATAATAATTGCCTCATTAAAAATTAAGGCGACATTTAAAAAAAAAAAAAGTGGCCACAGAATACCCTAATTTAGTAACTTATTATATTCTTTATAGAACGAGACACTCGACACGTCTTTTACACGTTAAATTGTTAATTGAGCCAAGTGTAAGGACGAAGAAGACGCATAAAAAAACCATGTAAAAATGCCATGTACCTCCGTCTTAATTTAATTTTGTGGCCCCAAGAGGTGTGACGAAACGAGATTTTAACACTTCGGGTGGTCTTACTGAAGAAGAAAAAAAACCGTCGATCGTAAAAGGTGCCTACGGAGGACACAATAAAAGCTACCGTTCGACTTTCGAGAATCAATTACAACCACCTTTTTTTTTTTTTAAATTAAATGAATTTTTTGTACGCCTATGCTAGACCCGCCCCCGCGTTGCTCCAATTGGCCGGAGCGTTATCGTTTCGTCAACTATAGGCGTGGCTTGAGGATTTCTCCAGTGACGTCCCTTTATTAATTATTGATGAAATTGGTGTACCCGCATCGGAGGTTTATTGTTTATTTCGCAATTAATGACCCTAATAACGACTGTATAATCGCGAAACAATTTATCGCCCGGCGTTAATTTCACAAGTCGGATCTCTCGCGGAGATTGCGATATTTATGTCTATGAACCTGACGGGATAATAATTTCGCTCTCGTGGATGCAGAAGAAGAAGAAGAAATTAAAGCCTATACTTTATGGGCGCAATAAAAATTCTCGCAGGTTGATTTATAATTTTAGTGGTTTTATTGAAAAATTATGGACTGAATTGAATTGAATCTTTGGCACGATTTCTCTGTACATTTTTCAGTTTTTTTCAATATAGTTTGAGAGTTATTTAGGGGATTCTAATGGGAAGGTTTCTTGGCAAATATTTTCTTATATGGAGAATTGTGTAGCTTAAAGGAATTTTAAGTAACAGCCTATATCAGATTCTTAATTATGAATCCCAGCCTGGTTTGTTGGTTCTTTATATTCCATTTTTTTAACTTTCAGCAATCTCTTCACCATCTCTCTCTCTTTTCTTTACATCTTTATCAATAAGACCTATAAAAAATTCTACATCTATTCTTATACTCTTGTACTTCCACTTCTGCTTCTGAACATACTTCTCTCTCTCTCCAAAGCAAATTGAAAATGTTAAAGATATCGTCATTATCATCAATCTATACTTGCAAATTCAATAAATAACGAACTTTTGTTGAGGGTGAAAAATACCACTAACATTTTATGCCAAGTTTATGCCAACAATTCTGAGTGAGTATAAAGTCAGAAAAACCAGAAAGCATGCAGTTAAGCAGTGAAAAGTTTATGGTTGACTCAGTCAAATGCCTTGGATAAATCAGTGTAAATATTTTCTAGTTATCCCATAGTTCTCTCTTATACAAGTAGGGTAATGATTACAGACAAGCCAATAGGCAACGCAATTTTTCAGCATTTTAAGAAAAAGTCATCAGAGAGCGACTTATTTAAATATAAGCCACAAGAGTTAAATAATAATAAAAGATATACCAGTTGTTCTACGGTCACCTAGATCCGAAGGTGTGACAAGGATGGAGCGGGGAATCTCAGGACACACTCAAAAAGTTGGCGAATTTTCCGGAAGAACAGTCTACCCAATATTTAGTAAGTCTGAATATTGGCGCGACTTTTAAATCGCAATAAATAGTAAATAATTTTTTTAGCAATCTTAATCAAATGTAAATGTTAAGACCCGTTTTAAGCCAAAACTTTCAGAAAATTTTAAGTTATTTCTAGATAAAAGTAATATTTCGATTTCCAAGGCTGATTTCTCAAGTTTTAATTTTTTTTTTGGAAAAAACGCTGGAACAGGTGTCTAATGATTTCACTTGAAGAATCTATGGTCCAAATTGTCCAAATATCTAACTTTATTGGACTCAGAGATAGATGCAGCTTGTCCCTGGATTTTCATTTATTTTTAATATATTTTTTCAACTTCCAAGGCTGATTTCTCAATTCCTAATAATTTTCTGGAAAAATGCTAAAAGAAGTGTGCAATAATTTTATTAGAAGAATCTGTGTTCCAATTTTCACCCCTCTATCTCTCTTGGATCTAGAGATATGCGCAGTTTATCTGTGCAACTTTAGTTTTTTTTAATACATTTTTTTGAACTTTGTCTGAGAATATCTTCATATATGAACGGTTTTTGTACCTTCCAAAGCCAAATTTCTCAGCAATATTCAACATTCTTCCAGGATATTTTGGAAGCTATTCTAGGTATTTTAATAGGGTTTTCACTTGTTTGCAAATATTTCTATTTATGAATCATTGTTATAGTATAAAGGCTTTTAAGAACTTTTTTACTGAGTATAGACACATATCTTGTAACTTTCACCTTAAAGTACTGATAAGTGTGATAAAGTCGTCTTCAGGACGTTATTTTGCTGACCGAGTTAAAACGGGCCAATTCCGCAATTTATCGTGTTGCCTTTCATGTTAAATTAAACATAAAAATTCCGGGGTAGCGAGCAGAAGTCCGAATTTATAACATTCCGGGCGAATATTTTAATTTCGGATACCTCGCATGCGAATTAACATAATGCGCCTTCGGGAGGGCGATTTACACGATCATTTTTTAATAATTTTATGTGGCGGGTCCGTAACATGCGACCGCGAAGATTTTTAATTTATTAAGTCCACAACCGAGTATGAAAAATATAACGATCTACGGGGTGACCACAATATTATGATATGACCGTCAGAAATTCACAGTAACATTTGTTCCATTCTTAAAGCTAAAAACTCTTTATGTAGAATTTTATATACACCCGGTATATACAAAAATTTCAATTTAGAAGTTATGACAAAAGTTGTTCATATTTTACTTACTAATGAAGTCATAGAGATATGGTCCTTCGAGCCGGATTGGCTTATCAAAACAGTATTTTGAAAGACTTATAAGAGGGGTCGTGGATTTGTCATTTCTCAGACAAATTTGACTAATCATGACCATATTGATGTAAAAAATCAACGTCGCGAGTTCTTTAAAAGTTAATTGTATTTTTTCTTTGAGTTTAGTTTAGTCATGGGTATATGGTCCTTCGATCCGGATTAGTAGTAGACTTTTTATTAGTTTTTAGCAAATTTGTTTCATATTTATAAGCGATAAGAATTAAGGCACTGTAAATTCCTTATTCACGGACTAAGGACTTCTGCTTGGGAGTTTTTGCGGTCACAAAAGTACTTCAAATAAAACGCTATGCTATCTTTAAACATAATTGTACCAATAAATTGGTTGTTGTAGTTGATTCCTTAGGTTAAAGATTGAATTTATCTATCGTGGAGTGTGGTGTTTGCCAAACCATAACAAGAACAATTTTTCAATTGGATGCATGTAGAAGAGATATTTGCAGGGCTTATAGAAATTTATGGGCATCAGAAGTATAAGTTTTAGAACTCAATTGTTTTGAATACCTTTAATTTAAAACGTACACCACACTTCTTCAACAAGCTAATTTTGCAAACAAATTTGACTCTTACCACCCCTTCACTTTACAACATCAAATCGACAAACGAACCTCGGGGTACACATTTGTAATTTTTTTAATTAAATCCGTCCCAACATATGGATAATTAAATTCAATTTTTTGTCTCCCAACCCAATCTATAAATACATAAATATTAATGAGCATTCAGATTTCTTAATACATCGTAACTCAATTCATTTAAAGAAGACTTACAAACAAGTTTGTTGAAAAAAATTATTCGCTTAACTGATGTTTTTGCGTGTGATCGTTTTTTCGGTTCTACTCTCCAAATATGGCTCTAGAAACCCTTGAAGATACAAAACTTATTATTATACGAAAATATTTATAGGAAAAAGGCAAAGCTTCATTAAAATGCCTACAATATTTTTTTAAAACATTTACATTTGAATCACATGCAGAACTGACCCAAGCCCTCCTTCAGTTGTTCCTTCATAATATCTTTAACTACTTGAAAATATATTCGTCCTTTCATCCATTCCTTGGCATCTCTTTGCTCCATTAAAGGAGATCTGTGATCGAATGCTAAAGCCAATGAAGCACATGCATTGGATCATAAAGAGAAGTTAAAAAATAATGAAGATGGCTGATGATGAAGCATATTCAGATAGCAAAGAAAGAGATTATTGCATTTAAAACATGAGCAATGAGTTGATAATTTTCTGTAAGAAACTTGCAGATGTGTCTACGATATCTTTTACAGTAACAGACAGAAATGGAACGCTATTGATGATAATAATGATATTCTTAATTCCTTTAATAAAGACAAAGAGGAAGAATTTACCACTATCTTATTAGGAAAATTTGAGAAATAGATTTCAAGGAGATTTCTATTCAAACGTGGCTGCTATAGTAAAAAGAATCAAGGTATGAATAATGATCATTCAGTTATTAATGATAGTGGTCATATTTTTGAAATTTGCTTTGAATAAGAGGAGTATGTTCAGGTACAGAAGAGGAAGTCGAAGTACAGTAATGTAAGAGTGGAATCTTTTGTCTTATTCATATATTAAAATATTTGTATTGAAACGATCTAATTATAAGTTTTTCTTAAAAACATTTATATATTTCGGCAATAAATTACATTGTTAAACTTAAATAAACATATTCTCTAAACCTTAAGAACCTTAACCTATATTACAGTACCTTAAACATAAGAATTACCTTACCTACTTATTTCTAAACCAAGCTTATTTTCGTGTGCAAATTTTTGAAACCTCTCTACATATACTTTATATAACATTATATACTTTGCAAGCCTGATATAAAGGATTTCTTAGACCTGCATTAGTTCTCACTGTGCCTTGGTAAATATTAAATTGAGCTCTAGCATTATAGTTATGTACATCATTCGTTTTTATAATATCAATATTAGTTCTTTGTTGATAGTTTAATATTTTTTTATACTAATTTCATTTGTTCTAATTCTAGAATCACATCAAGTTTTGGTATATTTAATTCTCTGGAAAGAATGTTTGTACTAGTTAGTCTATCATAATTAAATAATATTTTAAGATTATTAAGTAAAATTTGAGCTGCATTAGTTTACCGCATGTATCCCAAATTGGTATTAAATATCTAAAATGCGAGAGAAAAAAAGCATTATGAATGTTTTATTTTGTTATTTATAAAACGTCTACATTTGTATATAATTGGAATCATTGCTAATTTGTTAATTTTTTTAAAGTAAAAATCCCATCAAAATGTCTGGAATAATTTGCAAGTTCTATATTACTTTTTTCTAAATCTTTTATTAACCTTGTTTTGTAATTGACTTTTCCATAATTAAAAAACTAAAATTTATCTTTTTTCATACATTTTTCCCCTCTATGCAACGGTATACCATATATCGTCGGTTTATTGCCAAAGCAAGATAAGTACATACATTTTTACAATTTTTGCGTTTAGTACATTTTCATAACCAAAATTTGTATATAAATTTACTACATAAACCATATAAGTGTTGGATAATGGAAAGGTAGTAATTGGCAATTTTGCTCAAAACTATACAGCTAAAACAGGGTAAGTGCACAACACTAACAAAATGTTACTTATCTGGTTTTGGCAGTAAGCTGACGATATTTTTCTATGCCTTTTAATCACGAGTCTATTAAACCAAAGCTCAAGTTTTTTTTTATTTTGAAGCGGAAAAACTGACCGTTCGTGTGATTTAAGTAAAGAATGAAACTCCTTTAAAAATGATTTCCAAATTATCCTGGAAAATGTACTAAAAAATTATGATCTAAAATATTCCTTTATTAAAGCTTGTAAAGTTTGGTTATATTAGACAAAAAACAAGCGTTGAAGGAGAATTTAATTAAGAAACGTCGGCAGTGAATTAGTAGTAAATTACCATGAACACCCTATATATAAGAGTATTTTAATATGTAATACATTATTTATTCAATACGAATACTTTTCTACCAAAAAACAATTTCAGGAATGTCTACAACTCGTTTCAATAACACCATTCCATAGTTCGGCAGTTCAGTTTATAAACATTGCGTGCTACTACTGCGTATTTTTATGAAAAAATTAGTGGTAAAAATTGTGATTTAGTGCTATTAGACGAGTGGGTATTTATTGTAGGTATCTTAATTGATTTAAAGAGAAATCATTGGGAAAATTGCATTTTTTAACCGAGAAAACTAAGTCGCTTCTCTTGGCCACCATCAACAATTTTTTATTATTGACTTTTGCTTATTTAAATAGATTTCTCTAGTACCAGGTTCTATTAAATATTTCAAAGGCTGCACATAAGAGAAAGAAAGAAGGGTATATACTATATAAGCCTTTTGACCGACAAGAAGAAGCATATTTGAGATATATTTATTATAATTAGCAATAAACAATCCTTTTTAATGTACTCAATCCAGCAATAGACAGGCGTATAAGTTTCATGAAATTCAAAACCTTCTTTCTGCATAAATCCCTTTGCAACTAAACCCATTTACAATATATGACTCATTTTCAGGTCAACCAATGTCCAAATATTGTTTTCTTATTAAAGAGTAAAATTTTCTAATCTACAGCATTTTTTCAAAACTTATACTGGCTCTTTCTAAACTATCATTAATGCTGAAACGTTTTGAGCCATATATTTAAAATATAATTATCACAATAAGCTGAAGTTTATCTTTTGTTTTAGTATCAAAACGTTTGCCTTGTTTAATTATTACTTCCTTCACTATCTTCTCCATATATTTTAAAGGGAGCATTCTCTTTTAAGTTACTTTAAGTCTTGAATTTATCAAAAGTTACCTTTTTTACTGTCATTGCAGCTTGCTTGATAGGATTCCACACTCTACAACTATTATTTGCATTATTATATTAATCCCACTTGGATTTCTGTTTTTCTTTAATTATATGAGAGCACACTAATCAAATCAGGTTTTACCTTATAAAATATTTCAGAATGCATTACATTTTCCAAATTAATTGAAGTAACTCTCATATGCGTGTCATAAGTACTACACATAAATTTCTTGGTTGTAGGGAACCTTTAGTACCTTTAGATTTACAAAAAACAGTATTCACTGCCTTACCACAATTTTGGCAAGCAAATCCCTTCTTCTATTCACGTGCTGCCTGTATTTTTTTACTCTCTACTGTATGCTCCATTAATGTTTCTAGGTGTTCTGAGTTAGTTTTTTCTTCTTTTCATGATCCAGTAATTGCCCTTTAACCATAAGTAATAATTTATCTTCCTCTAAGTTAGGCTAACTGTATTTATTTCATTATATTTTCAAGACACATGAACATAAAACCTAATAATTTTTTTTTTATCTCATCAGTAATTAAAAAATCTATCAAAAGAGGAATCAGTACAAAACAATTTTTTTGCCTTATTAATTAAGAAATGTTTTTTCTATCTTAGGACTTCTAACATAAGAAAAAGTTTGTTGTCCTTTGTTACCTAAAGTTAGACGTGCCAGTGACTATAAATGTGCATCCACCAAATTAATATAAAATAATTAAATATTTATTTTATTGAGACGATAATAATGAGTGATAAAATATTTAGCTAAGAAGCCATTAATAATTTTTTTTGTGCCTGTATTCATATTCTAACAGTTATATCTAATAGAACTATTATCTCACCAGTGACTGAAATATATGGAAAAAAATCACTAAAAAATTACTTCAGTGATTTTCTGGATGTATTGACATAAAACTTGTGAAAATCATCTTTTTGCCTCATTTTTTGTGAACTTAGCAGGTAGTTTTGCATTTCTAATAATTAAAACTAAGTAGCATTTTTAACCCTTAAATTCATATTGTTGCTTTTTGGCAACACACTGATAATAAGCCGTATACAATTTACACAATCGCGAAATCCGCTCTAGCGCATAGTGTATCTATTCGGCAACATACCAACAGAAAATAAGCTACAATCATTTTTTGATATATGGCGCAATTAGTACTTCCGGAAATCATTCAGTCGGCTTGTTTTTATCGATCTTCAATAAAGCTTGCTTTTTTACAAAACAGTGCAGTTTGTGTTATAAAATTGTGTTTAGGAGAGCAGCAGGTATGTTATTCACGATTGTAATAAAAAAAACTGAATAATGTTAGGGCTTTTTACAAAAAATAGATTTTTTTGTTTTGTTGCCGTTTGGCAACATTATGCATTGTGTGCATTTTTTTTTTGCGTACATTTTGAAATATTTATAATTGACAATATATACTCAAAAAAAGTGATGTTGGCAAAATTTTTATTGACTTGGAGGAGGGGAGGGGATGCTGTTACCTGCTTCTAGAAATTCCAAATTTCTAAAATTCATAAATTTTAGAAATTTAGAAGGATGCAATGCTAAGGATTTATTTTTGTTGCACGTTATTGAAAAATAATAAAATTGGCAAATTATTTAGGCCTGGAATTATTTTGTGGCCCCCTCCTCCTCTAAAGCAAAATTGTCTTCTATTTTTTGTAAATTATAAAAGAAAAATAAGGGGGGGCCTTCCAGAACTTCGCATTTTTATGATTTCTTTATTTTTAGTATGAGCAAGAACAAGTTTTTGACTAACGCCGATCTGCAGGAGTATTGGGAACATTTTACGGGACTAAGTGATGATGGATGTGAAGATAGCGACACAGATAGTATTGCTGATCCTTCTTTTCTACCAGAAGAAGAATGTATTGGCAACAACGAGAGTGATCTTTCATCTGAAGTAAAAGAAAATGGAAACGATACTCAATTTGATGATCTTCCACTTTCGTCATTTCTGATTCCAAAACTAGGTGAGGGACCTATGACCAAAAATTTCGAATGGAAATCAAGGGGTTTAGAGCTGAATGAATATCAATTACGATTCCGTGGGGATGTTGAATTGCCTGACGATATTCTATCTTTAGAAAAACTATATGCATTTTTTAACTATTTCTTTTCCAACGATCTGATCTCTTCAATTGTACAAGGGACTAACCTTTATGCTGTGCAAACCAAACCTGAGCAGCCACCCTGTTTTACTGAAAACAATATGAAACAATATCTTGGCATTATTATTTTTACTTCATTGGTTCATATGCCAAATCTGAGGTCATTTTGGAGTAAAGAGCTAAGATTTGCACCCGTGGCGGGTGTGATGTCGGTAAATATTTTCGAGAAGATAAGACGATTTATACATTTCGCCAACAACGATACTTTTATTCCTCGCGGTCAGCAAGGTTATGACAGGCTGCACAAAATCACACCTCTTGTTGATTTTCAACAACAAATTTTCTTCAGTGTCATTAGAGCAGCATCTTAGTATAGGTGAACAGATGTGCTCAACGAAATTCAGGCACTATATGAAATAATATATGCCAATGAAACCCCATAAATGCGATTTCAAATTTTTTGTTATGTCAGGAGTTTCAGGGTTTGCTTATAAATTTAAAATTTATACTGGTCAAGGTCAAGGCGTACCAGTCAATCAAACCAACTTTGGAGTTACTTCCAATCTAGTCCTGCGGTTGGCCAGCATTATTCCACGACAGCAAAACTACGTATTATATCATGATAATTATTATACGGCTTTGGCCTTGATGGTCCATTTAGCAAAAGAGGGAATCTATTCCTTGGGTACTATTCGAAGAAATAGAATACCCAACAACAAATTACCAACAAAAGCTACATTGAAAAAAGCCGACCGTGGTACTAGTCATGAATTTGTTGCTACAATTGATGGCGTTGACGTTTCTTCCATTATCTGGATAGACAATAAATACGTAACTCTAGCGTCTTTATTTGCTGGAAGGAATCCGATTACTAAAGTAAAAAGGTTTGACCGAAAAGAAAAAAAATCTATAAAAGTGGATTGCTCTTATATAATAACAGAGTACAATAGACATATGGGTGGAGTAGATCTGTTAGACAGTTTAATGGGGAGGTATAAAATACAACTAAAAAGCCGCAAATGGTACATGAGGATTTTTTACCATCTTCTAGATCTAGTGTTGGTGAATTCGTGGTTGCTATACAAACGTGCATTAAGTAAAAAACAACCAGGCTGTAAACTAAAAAATCAAGCAGAATTTCGTGCTGAAGTTGCTAATTAGGTACTTGTGTGCTGTAGTTATAAAACGTGGTCGCCCTAGTTCCAGTCTGCAAAATGACATAGACGAAAAGAGAAAAAGAGGTCCCATGAAGCATGCGAGGTCCATGCAGAGCAAATTGGTCATTGGCCAGTTCTACAAGACGCCAAAAAAGCGCTGCAAATATCCTAAGTGTAAAGGGTTTACTCACACGAAATGTGAAAAATGTGGAGTGGAGTTATGTTTCAACAAAAACAATAATTGTTTTAAATATGTTCACGTTTCTTTTGTTGTGCTAAATGCATATTGTTGTCATTTGGCAACAAACATTTTTTTTGAATAAATTTGTTAAAAACTGCCTTAAACATTTTAAAAATATTTTCCCGTTTTGTTTAGACCTAATCCACCATTTTTTTTTTATTATTCGGTTAAAATTTAAAAAAATAAATTAATTCATGCATTTAAGGGTATCGATTTAAAAATGATAAAACATTAATCCTACCAGTGATTTTTTAGATTTTCTGTCCTTTAATCGACCTAGAAACGTTAAAATATTTATCTCAACAGTGATTATAAGAATTTTACTTTAAATAATACTATTTTATGTATTTGACTGCTTTGGAAAGATTATTAGAAGCAAAAATCTTCTTCCAAAGATGTTATTAATAAAAAATTATGACTTTGCACCCAATAGTTGTAATAAAATATTTATTTTAGTAGTGATTTTCCAGGATTTCATGTGCCTTTAATGATTCAGAAAATACATTATAAAATACAGCGTTTACTAGAAAATAATTAAGTGTTCATCTTAGTAATAATTTTAATGTTTAGTGATACGATAGCAATAAGTGATAAAATATTTATTTAAAAAAAAAACGTAATGACGTAGAAAATATATATTTTTTTGCTAATATAATTAATAAAATTTATATCTCATCAGTGATCGACTTGATAATAAATTAATCTCACCAGTGATTTTAAAAATCGTTAAAAAAATATTTTCCAACTTATGATTGTCAAAATAATTTATTTTGCTTCAAGTTTCCTAACAGTATCTTTAAATTTTATAAAGTTAGGACAAACCACATCGATATATTGCCCTTTTATCCTTTATACACTCAAGGTAAGTGCTTTCTACCCACTATTTCACTTTCAATAGTAGACACTAACCTACTCTGACTTAATGTTTTTAATGGTCATAATCTTTGCCATCATACTTCTGATTCCATACCTTTGCATCCGAATGTTTTCGTACCTAAATAGTCATTTCAACAAAAATAAAGTGCATCGTATTTGGATAAATTTAACAATTTTCTCCCCGTCTTGGGTCGCTAATAAAGCGATTTTTAAAGATCCTCGAGAGCGGCTTAATTGGCAAACCGTCTCGGGCGGTTCCTTTGTTCTGATCACGCAATCATTTTAATTTTTTCCTTCTTACTTATTTATTTTTTTTTAACAAGAAATTCCCGAGATAATGTGGGGGATTACATGATTTTTATTTAATTGCCGTCACTCGGTTTAAAATGTTGTTGTAATGAGGCTAAAAGGAGTTTTGACAGTAAGCCAACGTTAAGAGACTCCATCTATATGTTAATGAGATTAGTTACTAAGATATTGAAAAAAATGTTCTACTCATTAATTGGATTGATAAGAATATGTCCTGCGGGATTTCCAATTAAAGAAAATGCCCAATCATTTGGACATAAAACGAGGGAAATTAAGGTAACTTAATAGACCGAAACTCCCGTCTGAAGACTCTCAAGTGGATCGTTAACGGTCGCGACACGGTCATTTTTCTCTGTTGCTATTTTTCCGAAACGGGATAAATAAAACGATACCGCTAAATGTTGAAGTGGTACCTCGGGGTCTCTTAACGGCTTCCTTTGCGACTTAAGGAATTTTCATTATTTTTCTTTTTAATCGATCGAGAGAAGATACTAATGCAAAAGTACGAAATAATGCAATTAAGGAGCCAAGAAAAAGTTTCTTTTGTCTTGGTTGTAAGCAGGATTTTTTACGCGAAGGAATTAATTGTGAGAAATTTAAATACAAAATGTAATTACAAGATAAAAAAATTGCAATAATTAACTTTTTTCCAATCTTCTCAAAAATATTAACATATTTGTATGTGTTCCCTAGACCATTTTGATGTGTGTATATAAAATTCAAATTCAAATAAATAAATTAAAACTAGGAGCATCTACTACCGCCTAAGGCGTTATTTTGGCGCCCAACAATTTCCTTAAAAAACAGTTTTACGTTATGAAAACATTATCTTTGCCTATTATGCCCGTAAACATTATCTGATTGTTTTATATAACTAAAGAAAAAATTATTTTTTTGATATGCTGTTAAAAAGAGAATAATGACTTCAGGAATATTTTTTCCATTAAAAAACTAGGAGCACCCACGAAGTAAATTATGATTAAAAATTCATTAGTATTATATTTTTTGATTCAGATGGGTTATTTGTTGGGAAAATAAATAAATTAGTGAATTTTTTATTATTCTTGGCTTTGTCGAGATTTTTTAAAGGCACCTGCTACGCAATTTATAATTATACCTCTTTGAAATCTTTAAAACATTTTTTTTTAAATTGTAACGTAAGATGTGTCAAAAACATGACTAGATACAATTTAGAAACTACGTATACGTATTCCCTTAATACCTCGATACGTATATCAGCGTTTCTCAAAATATAGACGCAATATTGAAAAAAACATATTATGGAGTTTTTTTAATTGTGATGAATTTTTTTATAACTGAAAAACTCGACTAAATACAAAAATTGTATACGTATTTGAATTATTTGACAAGTTAAATGTATGAGCCTTTCACCATATATGGACAATTTTTTTTTATATTGTAGATGGGTAATTTTTGAGATTTTCTCTAAAATTCTGACGAAATATTCATAACTCGAAAACTTGACTAGATGCAGCTTAGGAAATTTGTATGCGCATTTTTTGAATAATTTGACTAAATACGTATAACAGCGTTTTTTAAAATATGTACAGGATTTTAAGAAAAAAAATTGTGGGAACTATTTAATTTTTGTTTCTAAAATTCTGACGAAACGTTCATAACTCAAAAACTTGACTAGATATAATTAAGAACCTCTGTATATGTATTCTCTGATTTATTTATACATATTTCAGCGTTTCTCCATATATGAACAAAATATTAAGAAGAAAAATTGTAAGAATTTTTTGAGATTTTTTCTAAAATTCTGACGAAATGTCCATATCTGAAAAAGTTGACTAGATACAGTTTTAAAAATATATATACGCATTGTCTGAATTATTTGATTGGACACGTCTGTCAGCGTTTCTTAAAATATGAACGAAATGTTAAAAAAAAAATTATGGAAAAACTTGACTAAATACAGTTTAGAAAAATTGTATGCATATTATCTGAACAATTCAACTACACATTTATCAGTGTTTCTCAAAATATGTACAAGATGTTAAGAAAAAAAATTGAAGGAAATTTTCCAGACTTTTTTTTCTAAAATTCTGATGAAATATCCATAACTCAAAAACTTGACTAGATACAGTTTAAACAAATTATGTACGTATTTTATGAACAATTTGACTGAAAACATCTATTAGCATTTCTTAAAATTAGTACAAGATTTTAAGAAAAATATTGAAATTCGAACTAAATTTTTAAAATTTGAACGAAATATTCATAACTCAAAAACTCGACTAGATACAGCTTAGAAAATGTGTACATATATTCCCTAAATATAATACAAATGAAAAAAATACTATAAATTAAAAAGTAAATTCTCTGTTTTTTATAAGATGTTATAAAAATATATTTTTTTTCAACATTATGCATCTAGTTTGAGAAACACTGAGTATCCATTCAAATTGTTTGGAGAATAAGTGAACAAGTTTTCAAGGTTATCTTAATCAAATTTTTGAGATATGGATTCTTTGTAAAAATTTAAAAACAGTAAAAACATCAAAATTTTCATCATGTAACAAATAATTTATTTTAAATATCAAGTTTTTTCTTTTCAAAAATGAATTTTTTTATATTAAGGTAAATCTTTACTGCAGTAATAAAAATAGTACTTTAATTAAGAAATGTGAAAAAAAACGTGTGAATGTCCATATTAAAGAAAAAAAGTGAAAATATACTAAAACATTACATTATATAAAAATAAATAAAAAACTGAAGCTTAAATTAAAAAAACCAGTTTCGAATTTGCATTGCTATAATAAAAAATAAATATAGCCAGTAGTAGTAAAAACCAAAAGTCATAACTTTGTGTAAGCCAAAACCTGGTGGGTAAGAAAACAGAATTACACAACCTTTAAAACATTAAAAGTAAAATAGTTATAGTATTATTGGCACTCTGTATATTAAAAGTGCTTATGTATGTATTGACTACATATATAATAATATGCTATGCGTAATTTCCTCTTTAAGTCTATTTTTAATATTTTGAGAAATGCCTGAATACATGTCACCATTTTACAATGACACATGGATTTCTTAGGTATATTAGTTACTCTTACTGACGAAAATATGTTATTGAATTAGGTGTATAAAAATTATTAACATTCCTCCCAAAAAAGCTCAATCTATTAATGTTTCCATCAAACCGAACTGTCCCCTTCAAATTGGCTTCTGCAGAAACCCATTGAAAAAACGTAATCGATCGACTTAAGCCCGTAGCAACCTTACGATCGCCTTAATAAGATTAAAAGTTGCCAGAGTATCTGTTATTGCGGCACTTATCGGAAATTGCGAATCTCCTCTCAAGTCGGCATGTGCCGCTTAAGTTCGCCCACTTCCATTGTCCGTTTATTCGATTATCTTTTGCTTCGCCAAGAAATTTTATAATAATAAATAATTTTTTTATTTGACATTATTTTGATAAAAAAAATTCGTTCGTTAAATTTTGTTTTATCTGTGCATATTAATTTGCTTATTCCGGGGCTTCATTCTTTATGTTTTCTAAATATTATTATTTTTGTTCGTAAAATTTTAAGGAAAATTGAAATTATTAAAACAAAATGTGTAAAGAAAGATATGAAATAGATAGGAAACAAAATTTCCAAGTTTAGATCATTTAAAAATTACCGAGGTAAGAAAACTTTTAACAATTTTTCAATAATCTAAAATCATTGAAAAATTGTTAGATAAGGGTTAAAAATTTTTTACAGGCCAATTTCCAAAATCATTGTCTAATGATTTTCGAATAACTGAAATTATTTGTTTAAAAACGTTTTTTTGTATGTACAATTTTTTAATGATCTGAAGTCATTCAAAATTATTTGCTAAGCATTAGGCAATTGAGAGAAAAAATTCAGGCATTTAGATGATTTTTGTAGTATCAGTACATACCTTTATTAATCGTATTTAAACATTCTTTGCCTCTTGTGATGAATAGCAAGAGATTAGTAAATTGTTGTATGTTTTTATGCATTTTTTCATGGACAAAAATAAAGCGACTTGATCGATATTGTTCATCGGTTTTGGTCGGTATCAAATCTATATTTTGTTTAAAAATGCCTCGTGGTAAAAGTTTTTCTATTGATTGAAAGAATTATTGCAAAAGATGGGAACACCACAATACGTAATAAAACAAGAACTAAGGGTTTCAAAATCTGTTGTGTCGAGGACCATTCAGAACTATCGAATTAGAGGAAAAGTAGTTAACCGAAAACACACGGGTAGACCGAGAAAAACTTCAAAGAAACTGGTTAGAAAAATTAAAAGGATCTCCCAGGCAAATCCTTTTCTGTCACCAAAGCAAATTCTGGCTGAAGCTGGGGGTTCTAATGTTTCCTCTCGAACGATACAGCGCAGACTAGTTGAAGCAGGTTTAAAAGCATGCAAACCTGCCGAAAAACCGCTTCTTAGTAAGAAGAATATTATAGCACGTCTTCTGTTTGCAGAACAACATGCTCACTGGAGCAATGGAAAAAAGTACTTTCTAGTGATGAGTCAAAGTTTAATTTGTATAAAAGTGATGGTGTTCAATATGTTCGTCGTATTGCAGGTAAAAGACTTGACCCAAGGTATGTCCAAGGTACTGTAAAACATGGAGGTGGCAACGTGTTAGTGTGGGGTTGTTTCTCTGGCTATAAAATGAGACCAATTTACCAAATTGAGGGCATTATGGATAGGTCTAAGTATAAATATATCCTTGAAAATGTCATGCTACCTTATGCGGGGAATATGCCACTACGTTTTGTTTTCCAACACGACAATGATCCATAACATACTGCAAAATGTATAAAAGAATGGTTTAATGAAAATAAAATAGCCATTCTTAAATGGCCAGACCAATCGCCCGATCGAAAACCTGTGGGAAATTGTGGATAGGCAACTTAGAAGTAAAACTTATAAAAACAAAGAGTACAGTTTTGAAGAAATGAAAAATATTGATCAAGATATAATTGATAATTTAATTTCTTCCATGCCTCAAAGGTGCCGCCAGATAATCGCAAATAAAGGCTTGTGGACTAAATATTAAGGGCGCAATCTGATAATTTTTTCTTTTATTTTTATTGTAAGCGTCGCTTAATTTTTGTCGTATAGAAATATTTAATTTTTCTTTTTATGATCTTGTTTATATGGAAGAATTTTGGTATGTTATGTAATAAATATATGTTTATTAATGAGTGTATTTGTTTTATTGAGTTTTAATTCTTCTTGCGTTTTTGCTCTTTTAATAAAAGAAAAAAACTGTATCGTCGCTCTATTTTTGTCCGATACTATATGTATATACACAGATTTTGCCAAAGTCGTTTGGTCTTCTCTTGTGCAAATGTTCCCAAAATAACAAAAAATTAAATATCTTATGTGATTTACTTCAGAAGAAAGTCTGAAAGAAATAAATTAGGTTTAAGTTTATGCACAGAAATAAAATGATGGAATCTGAATTAAAAAGAGTGTCACAGATTAGGGACTTTCTGATCCCGAACTAATTAATGTAGATGGAGTTCGCAGGTTCAGTTTACGTCTTTTTCAAGGCTGTAATTAAGGAACACAATTTTTTTTTCAAGCACGTATTTGAATATTAATTTTTAAACGTCAAAATATAGACATAAATTGTTTTTTTTTCGTTAAGTAAAAAGGACGTTTTATTTTTTTATAATATATAAAAAAAAACCATTTAACTCTATATTTTGATGGTTTTAAATTAATATTCAGTTACGTTCTTAAAAAAAAAATGTTCTGTTTCTTAATTACAGCCTTAATAAACTTAATGATGATAAAGACGTAAATTAACTTGGCACATTTTCAAAAAAAAGGAACCATTTGATTTGTTGGTCCTAAACCTGCGAACTTGCGCATCTACGTTACTTATTAAGGAGGCAACTTTTAGTCAGTATTATTATTATTTTTACTGCTAAGAGAATGACTGTCTATCCTCGTCAGATAACCCAAAAAAAACTATTCTTTTCCTTCTTCTTCATTCCCTTAAAAGTAAAAGCCTAAAAATAGAAAGTGATGAGTGATGAGAAAAATAACAAAAAAATTATCGGGTTTTATATTTTTTAATACTAAATCTATTTTTAATTTTTTTGTTATTTTCTTAAAATTTTTTGCATATTTAAATTAATTTCAAGAATTAAAAAAAAGAATAAATATTCTTGAACATAATGGAACATATTTAAAAATAAAAAAAATAATTAAAACGTACTTTTACTGCTAAGAGAATGACTGCCTATCCTCGTCAGATAACCCAAAAAAAAACTATTCTCTTCCCTCTTCTTTCTTCCCTTTCCAGTTCAAGAATAAATAAGACTTCAAATAAATAAATCTACGGTTACCCTTCTTCTTGACCTTCATCAGTGACATGAAATAAAATCGACAGATCAATATTAGACTTCCAGTTAACTGTAGATATCTAAAATTGCATGATTTGTAAATCAATTAAAAAAAAATCTCTCAACCTTATACCAGGAAACCAATAACGACCAATTAAACCGGCCACTAAAACCCTTAAAATTCCGCACGAATTAAGTTAAATCCGCGCAATTAAATACCAACAGAGAAGAGAATCTCGTCAAAATTTTTGGTATACATGCGTTCCCATAGTCGTTTCGAGGGGATCAATTAACAAAAATTCTGACCAGAATCGTGGGTCTCATCTCTTCCTTTGTTGCAGGACCTTTTGGAGCAAATATTCAAACTATTCGACCAGGACAGGAAACAATTTTTACCGCAAGACAATTGGATCGAATTCCTCAAGCAGCGGCTCATGTAAGTTTGCTCGTTAATTGGAATTTTTAATGATTATGGTTTTGTTTTTTTCTTTTAAACTAGTGAAAATTACAAACATTTTAAAATGTAATTTATAATTAATTAAACAAACACGATTGCCATTAATAAAGGTGTCAGGGCGTACTAATAAGACATTGTTTAGAAGGTACGTTATTAATGAATACTTGATTGGATTCCAATCACGATCGCGTAATTACTTGGATATTAACTCACGACCGTACTTAATTATTCTGTCATAGAAACTTCAATTTTTTGTTCTTTTTAAGGTTAAATTGGCTTAACTTGTGTGAAAACTATAAGTTTCTTTTAGTGATTTAGTGAAGTTTCTAAGATTTTGCAGGTGAGTTTTGGGTGAAAAATATTTATTTTTTTTTATGATAAAAAAACAATTCTAACTCACACTTTATTTCTTATTTTTGTATTTTATTTTAGAGTTCAATTTTATTTATAATTTTTCTGTATATGAGACTCTTTGTTTTTTTGTATATGTATGTCATAGTCGTTGTTATATTTACTTGTTTATTACATTTTGTACGAGCACACACTTTTTTCAACTTATTTGCATTTTTTTTATTTTTATTGATTTAAATTCTTAAGTTTTAAATATGTATTATATGTATGTATTACCTTAGTGACTGAAGCTAAATAAATACATTATTATTAGGATTTATTGGTTTTAGTCTCATTAACTAATTTCATTCATTTTAGTTTTCTCATTAATGGTTTCTGGTCTTTTGCTTTTATTTATTATCATTTATTGCTTTTCTCTTAACTATTGATTTTCCTATTTTAATGCATATCATTTGCTTTACATTCTTCTATTTAATTTTTTCTGTTTTAATTAATTGATTGTTTTTAAATTAAAGTTTTGATACATTATAGGTCATTCTTTTCATTCATTTTATATTCGTTAATTTTGTGTTTTCTATTAAATTTTTCAATTTTTCCTTAATTTTTTATTGTACTTAATAAGTTATTTATTTTTTTAAATTAAAAGTGAAATTATTTATATTTATAATTTTTTATAATTCCTTTTTTTTATAATAATTATAATAAATTTAAATACTTCGAAAAAAATTATATTAGGTATTTTTAACCAAATATTATTAAAAAAAATTAATAATATACAAAAAGTGTAGTACAAAAAATTATTTGAACAAAAAAAATTAAAATCTAAGTAAATTAAAAATGGAAATTAAAGAGTAAAAATAGAAAATATTGAATCATAAAAATAGCAAAGTAATTAATTTCTTTTTAATTGTATTTTAATTTCTTTAAAATTACTAAAAGAAAATAGCATTTTTGCTTCATGTTTTGCACTTTTAGTTAAATATTTTTGTTACAATTAATTAATAAAAAAAAGGACAAAAATTGTGTGCCAAATTGAACAAATTTTAAAATAAAAAATGAAGTTAAATAAACAAAATATTCAAATAATAAACAGTTGGAAAAAAAATGTAAATAAAAAAAGTAAAAGCCTAAAAATAGAAAGTAATGAGTAATGAGAAAAATAACAAAAAAATTATCGGGTTTTATATTTTTTAATACTAAATTGAATATTCATTCTTTTGTAATTTTCTCAAAAATGTTTGCTTTTTTTTCGCATATTTTTATGCACTTTAAATTTCTGTCTATTTAAATTAATTCAAAAAATTAAAAAAATAAGTTGAATAAATAAAACATAGAAAAAATAAGCATACAATTAGTTGAAGAAAATATGAAAAAAGGTTTATTAAAAAAAAATAATATACAAAGGAAAGAAAAGAAAACTAATATAAATAATAAGTGTTTTTTTTTTTTTAATTTTTTTAATCAAAATGATCAGATTTTATGTTTTTTTTACTAGTTTTTTTTTATTTTATTTTTTTTTAAATCGTCCTAAAAAACTAATTTTTGCATTTTTTTTATACAAATGAATGCAAAAACTGTTTTATAATAATAATTTGTTTACTTAGCAATTTGGCTACATATAAATAAAAAAACTACAAACTAAAAATTAACAATATAAAACTTAAAACTAGTATAAAATAGTTAAAAAATTAAATATAAAACTATATAACTATTGAGAACACAATGGAATACCCTAAATCAAAAATTTATTATAAAAAGTGAATTATATTCAAAACGCAATGCAGAAAAATAATTTATTTAAAAAATACTAAAAGTCTTAAAGTGGAATTTAATGAATGAGAAAAAAATAACAAAGAAACTAAATAGTAGTGTTTTTCTATTAATTTTTTTTTTTTATTTTTTATTTTGTATTTTACATTTATATTTGGAGCATTAATATTTGATATATTTATTGTTTTTTTATATGATACTTTTGCTGACTAAATATGTTGTTGAATTAGGTTTATAAACATTATTATTATTATTATATTTTTCTTTCTGCTTTTTTAAATTAATTAAAAAACTTTAAGAAATTAATTTTTTGATGAAAACAATTAAATTAAATAGAAACTAAATACTAAATCTAAGGTTTAAAAAATAAAGGACGGGTTAAAAATGTAAAAAAATAAGACTTCATAAATAAAATAAATGTAAAACTAAACTGTACATTTAAAATAAAAATAATAAAACAGAATAATTTAAAAATAAATGACATAATAAAATTTAAAATTGAAATTAAATTAAATCAAAATGTAGAAATGTAAATATAAAAATAAATAATAAAATATGATGAAAATCAAGCCTTGATGTAAATGAATGTTGGACATATAATAAAAACATAAGAATTAAATGGTGTTTTTCCTAAATATTTAATTCAAAATTATTAAATTAATTCATGAACTAAAACGTTTTATATTTTTTAATACTAGATTTAATTTTTTTCCTTCGTTATTTTCTTAAAAGTGTTTGCACTTTTTGTCATCTTTTATTTACACTTTAAATTTTTTCCCATTTAAATTAATTCAAAACTGAAAAAAGAAAATAAAAATTCTAAAACAATATGGAATATTTTTAAAAATAAAAAAACAAATATATTAAAAAAATATAATATACAAAGGGTTTTGATAAAAAACAAAATACAAGTTTAAAAATTAATAATATCGAATGTTTGAGCAGAAATAACAAACAAATTTAATATAGAGTGTATTTTTTTGTTTATTTTTTTTTCAAACTTTTTAATGAAAATTATCAAATTTCATGTTTTTTTAAATAGTTTTTTTGTAAATTTTATTTTCTACTTAAATATTCCTTAAAAAAAAACTAATTTTTGCAAATTTTTTTCTTAAAACTAAATTTCTCCTTATACAAATGGTTACAAAATACTTAAAATTATATAGAAAGGGGAGAGAAAAAAACTATTAAACTCAAAATTAACAATATAAAACTTAAAACTAGTATAAAAGAGTTAAAAAATAAAATATAAAACTATATAACTATTGATAAAACAGTGGAAAATCCTAAATTAAAAATTAATTAAAAAAAGTGAATTATATGTAAAACGCATTGCAAAAAAATTAATTATTTAAAAAATACTAAAATTCTTAAAATGGAATTTAATAAATGAGAAAAACTAACAAAGAAAAAATAATAAAAGTGTTTTTTTATTAATTATTTGTCTTTTTTTCCTATTTTGGTATTTTTATTTTGTATATTTCAATTTAAATTTATCCTTTCGCTTTTTCAAATTAATTAAAGAACTTTAAAAAAATTAATTTTTTGATCAAAATATATAAATTAAATAGAACAAAAATAGAATTAAAAATAAAATAGAAACTAAATGCTACATTTAAAATTTAAATAATAAAACTCAAAATTAAATTAAATTAAGTCAAAATTTAGAACTGTAAATATAAAAATAAATAATAAAACATGATGAAAATTAAGCTTTAGGAACAACAATAAACTTAAGCAATTACAGATACGAAAATAAAATAAAGCAAATTTGAAAGTAAAATTAAAAACATAAGTGAAAAAACATAAATAGTAGACAAAACGCATTACTCAAAATTATTCAAATGAAAAAACTGAAAATGAAAAATAAGAAAATATTTTTTGTGTATTTTGTATATATTTTATGTAAATGAATGATGGACAAGTAATAAAAACATAAAAATAAAACGGTGGTTTTCCTAAAGATTTAATTCAAAATTATTAAATTTTATTTATTCGTCACTAAATTCAGAGCTTTTTATTTCGTTATTTTATTCATTTTTAAACAATTCTTGGTTGTCCAAATAATGCAAAAACTAAATGTTTTGAAAAAAAGAATCAAATTATAAAGTTATTTAAAAACATTAAACATAAAAAATATATAAAAAGCTTTGCAAGAAAATATCTGCATAAAAGAACTAAAAGCCTATAAATTGAAAATAATGGATTGCAGAAAAATAAGAAAAAAATTACTAAAATACATTTTTTAATAGATTTTTTCTTACAAAAATATATTTTTTTGTTAATTAGTTTTATACAAAAACAAACTAAAATTTGTATTTTTTTCCCATTATTGTTAGTTAATTTTACGTTAAATTTTTTAAGACATTTACGTTTATTCAAAAACCAAATTTTGTTTCTAAAATGAGACAATTTTAAAATGAAATTGTAGGCATAAAAAATGTGCGAAGAAATAACGAATAATTAATAAAATATTTAAAAAACCAATATAAGAATTTAGAAAGTTCGCAATTAAACCAATTTTGAAATAAAAAAAAATTGAACGTATTTCAACTATATGTGCGTAACAAATTTTGATAAAGCATTTGTTATATATATCTCTATCTAAGTTTTTCAGGATAAATTAGCACTTGAGGCATATATAATATAAATAAACTCTTATACATCCATCATACTCTATTACCTAATTAATTTTCTCTTGAAATATACTCTCGAACATCCATCTTCGTCCTACCAACTGACGCCTTATGCTAAAATCCATTTAAATACAGTCATTATTGTATTTACATTATGTACTGATTGATAACCACCATTTTTCTTTATTAATCCATTTAATTTATCGTGGTTGAGAGTAAGAAAACTTGAAACAATAATTTTTTATTATGTTTGTGTTGTTATTTAATTTTTCAGAAACGAACACCAGATAGATTTCGCTGAACAGTTGGAGAGTGTGGCATTTTGTCTTTGCGGAGATGAACCGATTAAAAGTCATCAGTTTTACCAGATTTTCAACGCCAAAGGGGTGAGTGAGTTTTTTGTTTATTAATTTTTAAAAAAAGTTTGATTTTTTTTTTTGGAAATTCTATTTAAAAAAAAAAAATTACACTTTTAGGTAAGCGACAAACTGTTCAGGCTGTTGGACGAGAATAATTTGGGAATTGTGTCGCCCGAGCAAATTATGGAGTTTTTGGCCTCTATTACCAATTCTAGGTAAGAATAAGTAATAATAAAATAAATTATTATTATTAATATTAATAATGGTAAAATTTTGGAAACAAAAATTGAAAAATTCATTATGGCTGTTGTAAGGAAAACACATAGTCCAGAAGGTTATTTAAAAAAAAAAATCTTATTAAAAAAACTCTTTTTTTACTGTACCTTGTACCTCAAAAAAGTTGCACCAAAATAAGAAATTAATTAATAAAAGTAAATAAAGTAAAGAAAATAAGATGTGAAAAATCTAAAGTAAAAAATTAAATAAATAAAATATGAACAGGATTTTAGTAAGAAACAAACAGAGCAAAAGAAAATTGAATATTTTAAATAAAGCAATAAAAAATGGAAGAAAATAAAAATTATTTATTTTAAATTGCTTTTATATAATGTATTTGAAATAAAAATCTGTAGAAAAAAGAGGAGCATGGATAGGAAAGATTCTAGTAAAAAGTTGCGACGTAATAAAATAAACTATAAAAACACAGAAATAAATAGGGAAAAAATTTAAATAGGAAATGTAGCAAGAAGAAAAATAGAACAGCCACAAAACAAGAACGAAAAATTTTTAAAAATAAACGGAAAACTTATGAAACATTAACAGAAAGATTACATATTTTGATAGGTCTTAAGATTTTTGATCCTTAACCACTTTTTTAGCTATATTTTGAATCTAAATCTGTTTAATTTCAAATTTCTTAATATTAATGTTCAATTTAACTCTAAATTTGAATTGTTGTATTTTTCACTTAAGTGTACATTCCTTTGAATTTAAACTTGAATATTTTTTAGGTTAAATTTCCTATATCGATCTGATTTCGTTTATTTACAATAGAATCAGAATTTACGTTTTTTTTTGAATTCTCGAATTAATCTGAATTTTTCAATTTCGATTTTTGATTTATCTCCGAATTTAAATTTGTAAGTGTTTTATTTAAAATTTTAATCTGAATCTGAAATTTCTTATTTGAGGTTGAATGTGATTTTTTTTTAATTTAGTCTGAATTTATATTTAAATTTTTAAACTTAAACTTGAAGTTATTTATTTTCAAATTAATCTGAATTTTTAAATTTGAATTTTCGATTTGCCTTTAAAATTTAATTTTTTAGTTTATACATGAATTTTTAAACTTAGTAGTTGTAATTTAGTATCCTGATGGTTGTGAATTTTTAAATTTAAATGTTTAATTTAAAATCGTCATTTTTATTTGTGTTTGAATCTAAATTTAAAATTGATTGTGAGTCTGATTTTTTAAATATATTTTTTTTAATTTATAACCGATTTATTTTAAATTGAAATACTAATATTAATATTATTCTAATTCATAAAAATATTTAATTGGAATCTATCTCTTTTTTATTTGAAGTTAAATCTGATTTGTTTTTTATTGAATTTGAATTTTTAAGATTAAATATTTGCGTCTGATGGTTGCGATTGATCCAAATTTCTCTTTTAATTTGAATCTTTTGTATTTCTTATTTAAATTTATATGTGAGTCTATAAAAATATATTTTTTTAAATTGAATTTTAAATATAGGTTTCTTTTTTGTATCTAATTTTTTTATTTGTAGTTAAATGGGCGTTTTTTTTTAATTTTTTAAAGAAATTTAAATTTTCAAATTATAATTTGTCTCCGAACTTTTCAGTTTTTTATTTCAATCTTGGATCCTAATTTAAATTTTATTTTCTTTTATTTGAAAATTAATCTGAATATGTGCATTACATTTTTTGATTTAAATTCTGAATTAATCCGTAAATTTGGAGTCCTTAATTTAATTATGTATTTAAAATTTTCAAATTTTGGGATTTATTGCTTCTTTTTTTTTCATTTTTATTTTATAAACTTATTTTTAATTATGAATCCAGTATATTTATTAACATCTGATTTTTTTAATTCCTAACTTAAATCTGAATTTTTGAAGATGATTCTGAATTTTTTTTTTGATTATGAATCAAAATTTTCAAATTTTGTATTTCTATATCTGATCTGAATTTTTTCTTTAATTCTGAATTATTGTTTTTGTTCGTATCTGATTTTTTAATTATAATATAAATTTTAAATTTTTGATCTTATTTTGAATTTTTCATTTAAATCTAAAATATTTTATTCTGAATTTAAATCTGAATTTTTAAATTTAAACCTGAATCTTTTTTTCTTTTGTATTTCCTATTTAAATTTACATGTGAGTCTATATGCATATATTTTTTTTAATTTAATTTTAAATATAGGTTCCGGTCGGCATTTTTTTTAATTTTTTAAATAAATCTGAATTTTTGAATTTTAATTTGTCTCCGAGTTGTTCAGTTTTTTATATCAATCTTTGATCCTAATTTAAATTTTATTTTCTTTCATTTGAAAATGAATCTGAATTTGTGCATTAATTTTTTTTATTTAAATTCTGAATTAATCCGCAAATTTGAATTTTTTATTTAAATTATATGATTTTATTCTTAATTTAATTATGGATCAAGTATTTGCATTATTATATCTATTTTTTAAAATTTTTAATTTGTGTCTGAATTTTTGAAGTTAACTTTAAATTTTTCGACTTAAATTGACTTGAATTTTTTTTGGGTCAAAATTTTTAAATTTTGAATTTTATAGCTTTATTTTTTATTTTCATTTTATGAATTAATAATAATCTTAATTTAATTTTTGAAATTAAATTCATTTTAATTGTTTTTTTGATTATGGATCAAAATTTTCAAATTTTGGATTTTTATACCCGATCTGAAGTTTTTTTTTTTTAATTCTGAATTATTGTTTTTGTTCGTACCTGATTTTAACTATAATAATTATTTTAGTTTAGCTTCTTTTTTATATTTTTAAATAAACCTGATAATTAATTTTTAATTTGGCTCACTCTGAACTTTTAACTTTTTTATTTAAATTTTTGATCTTATTTTGAATTTTTGATCTAAAATATTTTATTTGAAGTTTAATCTGGACTGTTATATTTGATTTATTTATTTTTCTCTGATTATTATTCTTATTTCAGTTGCATGAGTCTGATTTTTCAAATTTAAACCTGAATTTTAAGATTAATAGTAAAATTTTTAAAATTTTGAATTTTATTGCCAGATCTGAGTTTTTTTTTATTTTAATTTTTAATTTGTTTCTAAATTTTTCTCTAAATGTGAATTTTTTAAATTTATATTTGAATTAATTTCTTTTTAATTTAATTATGGATCTAGCTTTTTTATTTATGTCTGATTTACTTATTTTAATTTCTGGTAAATTTAAATTGAAATTTGGATTATGAAGCTTAAATTTTTTAACTTTCCAATTGAAATTTTTAAATTTTAGATTTTATTGTCTGATTTATTCTTTAACAATTTTTTTTAATTAAATCTAATTTTCATTTCATTATAAAACAACTCTTTAGCAATTTTTGTACATTAATTAAAAATATGAAAATTATACATTAAGTTAAAAAAATACTGTAAAACAAATTATTCAACAAGCAAAATTGAAAAAATAATAACAGAACAGTAAAAATAATAATAATATCGTTTATTTAGCATAAAAGCTACATACAGTATCAAAAAAAGAATATAAAATATAAAAACTACAAAATACATAAGCTGAAAAATACAAAAACCCTGAGAAGTACGAAAAACTAAACATTAGAAAGTGATAAAAAATAACCTTGATTAAAAATGGTAAAGACAAAAAAGTTTAAAATGGTAAATATAATTTTAAAATTAAATGCTAATATAAAATGGTAAAGTTAACAGATTAATATTGGCAAAAATTAAAAAATCTAGAATCTAGGTTTTTGCTCCTAAGACTACAAAAATAAATGAATATGAAAATATACAAAGAAACAAATTAACAAAACCGTAGTAACGCGTGAAACTCAAATTAATATAATTATATAAAAAAAACCTTTTGCTACTTTCTTTGGTTTTTCAATTTTTGAGACAAAGACACTAAATAAAAAGAAAGTATACAAAAAAAAACAAATTAACAAAAACCGTAGTAACATATTTTTTTTTTTAATTATATATTTAGACCCAGAACAGGGATCGACCAACAAAACCTCGCCCGTCTGGAACAACTATTCCGTCAAACGGTCGGCACCGAAAAAGAAATCAAGAAGGACGACTTCAATAAAATCGTCAACTCAAAAAACGTAACTAAACCTTTAAAGGACATTAGAACAAAAAAAACACTCAAACTCACCCTTTTTTCAGCCCTTTTTCACCGCCAGGGTGTTTCAAATATTCGACAAGGACGATTCCGGATCGATTTCCCTGCAAGAATTCCTGGACGCGATGCATCAATTCGCAGGACAGAGTCCCGACGACAAAATCCGTTTTATGTTTAAGGTTTACGATATTGATGGTGAGTCCAGTGTAAAATTTAGTCCATGAGTAAGATACACCTTTACTTAGTACAGAATTCATTAACTTTAACTACATAAGACTTGAATTTAACTATGTACTAATAATTTACAGGACATGATCAAGTGATTATGTACCATAGATGAATGAATATGTCTTTGAATAATTAGGAGTAGGAACTGTATGTATTCTTATTAACAAACAAAATGAGATTTTAATATAAGAGTAGATTGACTATTAGAACTTGTGGTTCTACTTCTACTTGGGAGGGAATAATATTATCTTCTGAATTTTTCTTATATACTCATCTTATTGGCGGTATACCTAGCTTTTGGAAAATATCTACTGCTGTTTTACTAATGTATTTTTGGAAATTGAAGAGAGGATGGTTTGAGATGGTCAGCATGAACATAATCTACTCTTCCTATTGCCGTCATTATTAAATCAAAATTCATTCCAAGTACCTTTAACACTTTGGCAAAAACCCATTTCTTAAGATATGTCAAGTATAACTTTACTAATTGCTTAATTAGGTATTTTGTTTTTGGATTTTTAACAACAGTTTCGCGAGTGACTTCAAGGTTAATGTACTTGAAGTATATCTATATAAGTATCTGGATCGCCTGGAAATAGTGTTTTTCTGCTTTAATTTGTCAAATTAAACCCGAAAAACATCATTTCATTTCCATCCTTTGCTAATTTATAAATTGAAATAAAGATATATCTATAAGAATGCGATTTTTCCACCTATTTTATATATCATCGTTTCATTTTCTTAGTATTGTTTGGATCACCTGGAATTAGTGTTTTTCTCCCATCATGTGTCTAATTACACCCGAAAAACATCAGTTTATTTCCATCCCATGCTAATTTATAGATTGAGACAAATAATTAAAATAGCCATCAGAAACCATCAGATTTGCAATTCTGCAATTGAATTCGGCACTTGTGAGAATTCGTTTACATATTTCGTAAACAACGGATGTAACCTTACTTTATTTGTTTCTATGAGGTTTACGACTTGGAGACAACAAATAGATGCCATTATTTTGCATCTTTTTGTTGTTGTAATAAGAGCATAAATAAAAGATATTAAATTAACCTAGATTGGGTGGAACATACATAATTATGTCTGCCAAAATATACTCTGCCAGTTATTCCCTATCTAAATACCTTGACTCCAAATGTGACTTTTATTCTTATTTAGGGTAACGAGTACAGTAATTGGCCACTTGGGCACACATAAGAAAACACCAAATTTTACAAAAAATCAATTTATTTGAAGTAAAATAACATTGGGTATAAAAAATTAAACACAAATTTAAAAACTTCACAGTTAATGGCCATACAAATATAGTTATTGGCATGTAAAATTACAGTTATTGGCCATTATATAGCATGTAGAGCACACAAAAACTTCTAAGTTTTCAATGTCTTGTTGTTTCTTTGCACAAGTGCCGATATGATAACTTCTAACACAAAATTGACATGTTATTCCAACTTTGGATTTAGTCATATTATACGAACAAGAATAACATAATCCAGTATACAAGAGATTCTTTACAGATGGTTTGGTGTCTTCTGAGTGTTTCACTGTTGTATCTGAGATCTGTTCTGGATACCTATCAGTTTCAAAAAATAACTTTCTTTTAGCCGACTCACCAGCATGTTTTTTCTATCCTTGTTTCCAAATTAGCATATTTGCTACTCACAACATCAAAAAATGTGTCATCAATTTGTGGGATTAATATTTTCTTCTACAGAATCAGGAAATTGATTTTGTTCTGTGAATAATTCTTGGCTATCATCTTTGGGGCACTCTAACTCCACTTTTTAAAGTAGTACTTTTAATTGTGTGACTAGAAAGTGTATCTCCCTTTAAAATATCTATGTCTACAATATCACCTGCATCAACGTTCAGATCTCAGGAACTATTATTTAGATCATAATAAAACTTTTCTTTGCTGCTGCTTCCAATTTGGTCTACTCGTTTGTCAGTAGATAAAGCAATAATTTCTTTTTTCTTTGGAACAGTTGGACTTTTTTTACTCTCAGCATTGTCTTTTGTGGAATTTCTTTTAATTACTTTGATCTTGTTTGGTTATGTTTTTTTGACTTGCTTTTGCATCAATTCGCTTTTGTTTCCGCTCTAATTTTATTTTTTCTTGCTCTGCTTTTTCTTCAATTTTACGCCTCTCTGCATTTTGACGATCCGAAGAAGTAAGCACAAAAGGTAACCTTTCTGTTTGTTTTTGACCCTTTCTTTCTGGGGTAAAAAAGTATTTTTCTATTGAGGTGTCAGTTTTTTTAGATAATGAATTGTCCTGTGGTAATTGTTGTTCAGAAGCATCTTCCAAGGATTGATTATGTGAAGGAATATTGGATCTGGATGGAATATCTAAAGCCATTATATTATCTTCTGTGATACTAGTACTATCTTTTATGCCGGTGATATCACCGGTTTCTGGAAGTTGTACTCTAAAATATAAAAGGAGATCGTCTTCCGTGATAATAGGGATATCTTGTACGTTGTATATGATTACATTGCTCTCTGAAGGCTCAAGTGAAATATCTGAAGCTATCTGGTGATAGAGATATCTTATTTATCATTTGTAATTCTATTAGTTTCTGTAAGCAGTGTTGTGGATTGGTTAGTTTGAAATAAATTAAAAATTATGAAGAGCAATTTTGAATCTCCAATTAGTTCTTCGGAATTTTCTAGACTTTCAAATTCTAATATTTTTGCGGCTTCAACTGTGTTTACAAATACTTCATATGCTATTGATTTTTTTTGCAGAAAGATTCAGATTAATACCTTTACTGGGGTCGTCAATCTTTCCTAAACATTTGGAATTGTCGATTGCTTCAGGATTCGACGGGTGTTTCGTTCTCTCTCCTTTTGTTACTTTTGCTAATTTTGCTTATTTTTAGTTAACATAAGTTTTCTATAAGTTTAAGATATTTAATAATTAGTTCGGTAATACTTTGTTTATTTTGGTTTATTTACATTGATTTTGCATATAAAAGTTCACCCGGTATAACACACGCGTTTCTTGGTAAATTCTCAATATTTAAACTCGACCTATCTTACATTTCCTTACTCTCTTACTCCAATGTTCCTTCCATAAAGCCTTGCTCTTTTATCCTACTTTACCTTATGGATCCCTCGAGGCGAGAGGAGTAAGCTATTTGACCGAGGTCATCCGCCAAAAACTTAAAATACGGAACAGGTGTGCGATACCGGAAAGCAGTAGTACTACGGGAACTATTGAATCGGTACCTAAATCTCATGCGAGATAATACCGAAGTGCATCACGTCTTTGTCGATTTAATAAAAGCTGATTGGGGTGTTCCTTATATCAACAGCCTTTACTTCATTTATGACTAGGGTAAGTCGAGTAATTTCTTTTCCTTCTCGTTAAATTGTGTCTCTTCTTATTTTGTTTCTATTTTATTTCACTCATTACATAGTCACTAAGGGTGTGCATCGAAAACAGAAGGATCACCTTATTTCAGTGTGATTGAAGCCTATTTTTTTACAGTCTGGCCTTGATAACTTGATAAATAATTAAGATCGAAATAACCTTGATTTAAGTAATTAAACATATATTGTAAATAGGCCCGAAACAACGGGTATAATCCGGAAGCTTTAAAGCCATTAACGATGGAATCTGATTTTAATTCACTAATGGCTGTATTTAGTACCAATGCAAAATTTTCTTTGGTAACTACTGAGTTTCGATTATCTCGTCTAAACTTTAACACTGCCCGATTCCAATTCACCTTTAATGGTTTAAATGCAACAACATGTGCTGGCTGCATAATTCTGGTCGCGTTGGGATACAATGCCACTAAAATGATTTGTAACTTTAAACATAATTCACTAGTTTGAATGAGCATCAACAAACAAAATAACAGGAAATTTTGTGTTTTTCGCAATTAAGTATCTGTATAAGACGCTTCCTTTGTATTCATAGAAGTTTTCATTTTTCATCCACCCCGTATCGCTACATCCTACGCCCCATTCTCGTGGAACTGAATTTACGACATTGCTAAGAATCCGTTTATCAGGGTAAATAACCATTGGGGCTGTTACTTCTCCGGATGCTGCGAAAGTAAACATAACTGTCAAATTTACTTTTGAGTGATGCTCTATTTGATATATACATTTTTGCTTCCCTTGACAGCTAACACTCGTTTATTCTTGGGGCACAAGAGAAAGCAGGTTTCATCCCCATTTAAAACACGTGAAGGGTCTTAAAGAACTTCACTGTAACCTTTACGATCCAAGTATTCTTGAACACTGGTGAACCATTTTTTTTAAATCTTTTTTTGACACAACTGAACTTGCTGCTGTCACTGCCTCTGGAGTTCTCTCGCTTAAATCTGGGTGTCGCTTTAAAACGGATCTATACCAACCTCTACCGGGCCGATCGTCAGATTGGCACGTGGATTTGCGTTTGCAGAGAACCTTTAACTGAATCTTGTATATCTTCCACTCTTACTGGAAAACCTTTGTCTTGGCATGTTTTAATCCAATTCTCTAAACGATTCTCTCTTCCTCCAAGGAAATAATAGGATTGGGGCCAGGAGTCGTATTTTCATTAAATTTCTCGCTTGCTCTAAACTGCAGTGTTGCTCTTGGCACATTAAATTGTTCGGTGGCTCATGCCATTTTCCATGGCCTGAAAGGCAGATTGCAGATCTTGTTCGGTGTATTTTTTGTAATAGTTTTTATCTTTCTGAACTTTTGGCATTTTATTCTAGAAATAAAAATAATTTAATGGTAATAATATTATCTTTATAATTATATTAGCTAATAATTGGCCAACAATTGTAATGAGGAATCTAAAATTACACATGACAGTTATTGGCCACCCTGTGGTTCAGTGGCCAACCAGTGGTTATTGCCATAATTTTTCTAAAAAAATGCATAAAATATGTGTTCTTGGACCAACCTAGACTAAAAAAACCCAAATTATAATAAATATTTTAATTTAAAGTAAGTACAGTAATTATAACACGAACATTTTTTTAAACACAGTCGTTGGCTACTAAATGTTACCGCCAAAATATATAACCTTACTTTTGGAACCACTAATAATCTAAGAAATACTAATACAATACTATTACCCAGGATAACTAACCTTGTTTATAGCTTCCCTTAACAATTTCCTTGTAAAATCCTTAAAACTGGATGCACCTGTTAAGCTTCGAACAACACATGCCGTAACAACAAGAAAATCTTGACTGAGACAGTTAGAGAAAATAAATATCAATGTTGCCAGATTGCAATGCAAATAATAATATTTCCTTTTAATTTTTAAAAACCTTATTATTTCGGAATTTTGTAAAACAACTGTACCCGTTACCCTATATTCCCAGTTTTTAGCATGACATGTTTCCGGATTGTGCTGGATCTTCCATTTCGGAAACGACTACCATGACTTCTAATTTGAGTATGACTGAATAATTACTTGTACTTTAGGTGACTTTTCTCAAATGTTCCTTGACCTGATCCATATTGTTTTTTTTTGTGAAAATTATTATATTCATAACTCAGCAGCACATATCTTTAAATTTTAGTTAATAATTGTCCTTTTTTATCAGTTTCTGGACTCACATCTTAGACACGATACTGACAACTGAATAATATATTCAGCAATCGATTCATCAACCAAGACTTTTTAAGGACTTTTTAACACTTGCCATACCATATGAATAATGGACCTTTGTAGTAATCTTCCTTAAAAATAATTGTTTAATGCGCACCTGACCCTCATATTATTACAATTATTATAATGTTACTTCTTAATATTGTTTGAGGTGATGGTCTGATCCAGTACAGGGAATTACAGGACGTGATGCGCGCCTGTATGGAAGAAAACGGGATGCAATTCAGCGACGAACAAATCGAAGATTTAACGGTCGCTTTGTTCGAGGATGCCGATACGAATAGTCGGGGGGCGATCACTTACGAGGCCCTAAAAAGTCAACTGGAGAAGCATGGCGGCTTATTGGAGAATTTATCCATTAGGTTGGTTATCCATTAATCTCTTAAACATTAATGGATTGTTTAATTTTCCAGTATAGACCGCTGGCTGGTTCCGGCCCCCTTGAAACCGATCAAATCGACATCGCGGCTCAGGAAAGTCCTGTCTTACCGGCCCAATTATCTTACCGTGCCCTATTGGAAGAACAACATGGTGTATCTTACCTTTTTGTTTGGATTTTTATTGGTTAATGTTGCCCTGTTTATTTCTAGATCTATCCAATACAGGCATTCGAACTGGTTTACTATATTTGCCAGGGCGTGTGGTAAGTTTCGCTTGCCGCTTTAAAGGGGTGATAAGTATTGATTTTTTTTTAAATTTTGTATATTTAATTGTTAAAATTAAATTTAAATTTTACTATCAATTTGTATTTCTGAAGTTAAATTTTTGGTGTTTATTTGATTTTCTTTATTATTAGAGGTTGAATCTGAATTTTAATTTTTGCTTTGTCTCTGAATTTGAATTTTTCAGTGTTTTTTGCTTCAATATTTAATTCTAACTAGAACTTGCAATTTTAATTTAAATTATTTTTTTTAGTTTAAAGTATGGCATTTAATTTCATTTTGTTCCTAAATTTTAGCTTCTTATATCTTTTATGTCATTTTAAATTTTAAAAATTCATAAATAAATTAATTTCAGTTTTTGAATATGAATTTAAATATTTAAATTTTGAAAATGGCTTTGAATTTTGAAATTTTTAACTTGAATCTGAATTTCGTTTGATTTTAAATGTGATTTAATTTAATTAATTATTTAATTAAATTAATGTACTTAAATCTGTTTTTTCCGTTTGATTTTAAATCTAAATTTTTAACTTGAATCCGTAGTTTCTCTATTAATTTAAGTTTAAATTAATCAGTTTATATTTGAGTCCGAAATTTTAATTACGAATAAGAATTTTTGAATTTAAACGTGAATTTTTGATCTCTTTATTAATTTTATCAACTTGATATGAATCTATGTGTTACACAAGAAAACCCAAGACTAAAGAAGAAGTTTTATTAAATTTTGTAATTTACATAGAGAGAGAAAAACTTTAATAATTAACGGACAAAATTAAAAAATAAGACAAAAGCAGCACTAACAGCTGACATAACATTAAAAAGACAAAGATACATGACACATGACAGTTAACTTAAATATAGTACAATTACCGAGTAAAATATAGGAAGGCAGGTTTGCCAAATCTATTTGTTTATATTAACACTATAAATCTGATTTTTTAAATATTTAATTTAAATATGAAATTTAAATTTGGTTTTTAATTTGACTAAAAATCTCTCTTTTTCAATTTTAAATTTTTTTGTAAATTGTACTTTTCATGCAAAATTAAACATTAAATGAACTTTTTTTAATATTTAACTATAAATCTATTTTTTTAATTTTTATTTGGTTTTTTTATTTTAATTTCGGTTTGCATCTAAATATTTTGGCTTGGAAATTTTTATTATGAATTTAAATGTTTCAATTTTATAATTTTTTATTTAATCCTTTATTTCAATTTCATTGAATCCCGAAATATTTAAATTTTAATCATGAATTTTAATGAGAATTTCTGATTTTTATCTTTGTGGCTTGTATTTTCTTCCATTTAAAACTTAACCTTAATTTTAACTTAGTTTTTAAGTTTTTTTAACTCTGGTATAAATCAGACATTTTATTAATTTTATTATAATGATTATGAGTCTAAACGTTTGTTCTGAATTTTTAAATATTTAATTTGAGTATTGACACTGAATTTCGAATCTGAATCAGAACTTGAATCTTACCTTTTCAATTTTTATTTCTATCAGAAATTTTGTATTTAAAAATGAATCATTTTTTAGAATTTTAATTTTTGTTTTCTCCTTAAAATTTTCAATTTTTTATTTGCATCTGATTTTTTGTATTTTTTACTTAAATTTAAACATGAATTCAATTTGCTTAAAATCTAATTTTGTTTATATTTTGTTATATTAAATTCAGTTTAAATTTCGATTTTTCGTCTAAATTTGGTAAATATGATCCTGGACGCTGAATTTTGAAGTCAAATCGCAACTTCTTGAATTTGAATCTTTTAATTTAACTATGACTCTAAATTTTTGAATTTTTATCTGATTAAATTAAATTTGAATCTTAATTGTATTCGAATAACGTAAGTTTTGTTTATTAATTTGAATTGTTCAACTCTAATTAAAATTTTTGAGCCGTTAATATGGAATTCAGATCATAAATTCGGATTAAAATTCGATAAAACCGACGTTAAAATTTAAAGTTAAATTAGAATTTAAATCTTAATTTTTGGTTTGAATTATAAGTTTCGAAGTTGATTCAAATTTTGGATTTTTTTATGTGTATTAGATTTTTTTATTTAATCATTTATTTCAATTTCAGTTTGTAACTAAATTAAATCCATTGAATCCGAAATATTTGAATTTTGATCATGAATTTCAATTTTTGACTTTTAATGTTAATTTCTGATTTGTATATCATTTATTTTATTTAAAACTTAACCTGAATTTAAGTTTTTTTTTAACTCTGTTTTAAATCAGAATATTTAATTATTTTTTTTAAATATTATTATGAATCTCAACTTTTGATCTGAATTTTTAAATATTTCATTTAAATCTGAATTTGGAAATGTTGGTATTGACCCTGAATTTCGAAATTTTATCAGAACTTGAATCTTACCGTTTGAATTTTTATTTCTATTAGAAATTTTATATTTAAAAATGAATTAATAAAATTCGTTTATTCAATTTAATTATGAATCTAAAGTTTTTATTATTATATTTTAATTTGAACCTGTACTTAATCCGAATTTAATATTGAATTTTTGATTTGTTTTTCAATTTTTTATTTGAATTTGATTTTTTTTTAACTAAATAATAAATCAGAATTTTTTAAATTCATTAGAATAAGTTCAAGAATTTAAATTTTTAATTTCTCTTTAAAATTTTCAATTTTTTATTTGTACCTGATTTTTTGTATTTTTTACTTAAATTTTAATATGAATTCAATTTGTTTAAATTTAATTATAAATCTAATTTTTTCATTATATTAATTTTAGTTTGAATTTTAATTTTTGATCTAAATTTGGTACAAGTACGATCCTGAACGCTGAATTTTGAAGTCAAATCGCAATTTCTAAAATTCGAATCTTTCAATTTAACTATGACTCTGAATTTTTAATTTTCATCTGAATAAATTAAGCTTGAATCTTAATTGTATTCGAATAACGTAAATTTTGATTATTAGTTTGAATTATTCAACTCTAACTAGTATTTTTGGGCCGTTAATATGGAATTCAGATCATAAATTCGGATTAAAATTTAAAACAAAAATTATAAAATCGACGTTAAAATTTAAAGTTAAATTACAATTTATTCATTCATCATTCATTCATTTAAATATGAGTTTGAATCTGAACTTTTAATCTGATATTTTGAATAAATAATTTGAAAATGAATTTTTGATTCATTCTTTGATTTTTTTGACCTTGAATTAAAAATTCGAGACAGAAACTTGAATATTATACAATAGTCTGATTTTTTTATTTTTTTTTTTGGATTGGAATATGAATTGGAAATTCTAGTTATTTTTTTAAATGTGATAATGAATCTGAACTCTTAATCTCAATTTTTCAATATTTAAATGAAAATATTTAAAATTTTATACTGATAATTAAATTTAAATTCAGATTGAAGTCACACATTCGAACTCAAGTCAAATTCAAGCCGAAAGAAAATTAAAAATTTAGATTCAAATTTAAGTTTCCAACTTAAATACATAAATTTAAATTTTTGTTTAAAATAAAGTCAGGTCAAATAAATAATTGAAACTGAATAATAAAAAACAAAAATTCAGATTCATGGTGAATATAAATATTCAAATTCAGATGCAAAGCAAATATTCACATATGAACTTACAGATACACACATCAAAATGGTCTAGGGAACACATACAAATATGTTAATATTTTTGAGAAAATTGGAAAAAAGTTAATTATTCCAATTTTTTTACATTATTCGAATAAAATAACAATATAATTATTAACTTTTTTTTTGTAGATTATAATTTACTCATAATTTAGGGCCCAATAAACAATAAAGAACAAAATCCCATTTATTACCGTTTATTAAAAAAAAATATAAAAATAAAAATTTACCAAATACAAATTAAACTATTAGCCAGATGGTCCACCTCTATTATTAATAACACTTTGGCATCAGTACCAGTTTAAATCTGAATTTTTTAAAGTTAAACCTGCACTTTTTAAATTGAATTTTCCTATTTGAAATAATCCCTTCTTTAGGACAGTGTCTGAACTTTAATTGCGCCTTCATACTGGTTTTAATGCTAAGAAGGTGCATCACCTTCCTAAGAACCCGAGGTTACGGCAGTGTACTACCTCTGGACCAGCACATCTACTTTCACAAAATAACCGGATGGCTGATCTTCGGATACAGTTTTTGGCACTCCATAATGCACACCTGTAATTTTAGTAAGTTTTTACGTGGATCGCCAGGTGTGCAGTTCAGTAACACGCTGATTATATCCAGGTCTTTTGGTGGTGAACGATCCGGTTTTGAACGAGAGGAACTTCACTACGTCCCAGTGGTTATTCACCGCTAAACCGGGCCTGTTTGGACTTATTGGTGGATGGGCAAATCCGACAGGCGTTGCCCTCTTTGTCATTTTGTTGGTTATGTTCTTGTGCTCCCAGTCGTTTGTGAGGAGAGGAGGTTGTTTTGAGGTAGGTACTTGTTTGTATTATATTTTTTAAGTTTCTTAAATCTGAATTTTTAAAATATAACTATTTATTAAGTTTCTGAATGTACGCTCAATTATAAACATAATTTTTGATTTGTATTCAAGTTTAATCTATATTTTAATGTTTATTTTTTGTTTAATTTGTGTTGAAATTGTATTTTTTGTTTCAAGTCTGAATTGTAGCATTTGAATTTTTCATTTAAATATTAACCCGAATTTTTATTGGCATTTCAATCCAAGTTAAAACCTTTAAGATTTGGTTTGAATTTTCCTAATTTGATATAAACCTAAATTTTTAATTATTTCATTTGTATTTGAATCTGACTTTTTTATATTTCCCGGGAATCTAAATTAATTTTTTTTTTGTTTAATATGAACTTCATTTTTTTGACTCGAATTGAATCTCAATTTACATTTTTTAAATTCCATTTTGAATCTGAATTTTGATTTGTAAATTTCAGTGTAAATGGTTTAGTCGAATTACTAATTTATTTAATTTTAGTTTTTAGAATTATTAATTTGTATTTTTTTTTTTATTCCTATGTAGGTTTATTGGGCATATCCTTGTCTCAGTTTTTTATTATCCTCGGTATTATTTTAAAATTGTGTTTTTCTATTGTAGTTTATCTAATTACATACGGAAACACTCATTTAGTAAAAATCCTTCACTTATTTTTGAACTGCGTCCAGGATATAGGTCTCAGAAGTGGTAAAATCTTGACCTTTTGGCCGGTTTTTCGGACATATCCCTTTCTCAGTTCAATAATATCCTCGGTAATATTCTTAAATAGTGTTTTTCTATTGCAGTTTATCCCATTACGTAGGAAAACACTCATTTTGTAAAAATCCTTAATTTATTTTTGAACTGCGTTCAGGATATAGGTCTCAAGAGTGGCAAAATCTCGACTTCTTGGTCGATTTTTCGGACATATTCCTGTGTTAGTCTTTTAATATCCTCGGTATCATTCTAAAATTATGTTTTTCTATTGCAGTTTATCCATTTACGAATGAAAACATTCATTTTGTAAAAATCCTTAACTTATTTTTGAACTGCGTTCAGGATATAGGTCTCAAGAGTGGCAAAATCTCGACTTCTTGGTCGATTTTTCGGACATATTCCTGTGTTAGTCTTTTAATATCCTCGGTATCATTCTAAAATTATGTTTTTCTATTGCAGTTTATCCATTTACGAATGAAAACATTCATTTTGTAAAAATCCTTCACTTATTTTTGAACTGCGTTCAGGATATAGGTCTCAGAAGTGACAAAATCTCGACTTCTTGGCCGGTTTTTCGGACATATCCCTCTCTCAGTTCAATAATATCCTCGATATCATTCTAAAATTGTATTTTTCTATTGCAGTTTATCCCATTACGTATGAAAATACTCATTTTCTAAAAATCCTTCACTTATTTTTGAACTGCGTTCAGGATATAGGTCTCAGAAGTGGCAAAAATCTCGACTTCTTGGTCGATTTTTCGGACATATCCCTGTCTCAGTCCTTTAATATCCTCGGTTTCATTCTAAAATTGTTTACTACCTTCTTTCACCTACTTTCGCTGTCTTTTGGTTCTTTTGCAAAAATTTAAATTTCGATATGAATAAAAAAAAAATTTGTTTTAAATCTTTTATATGCACTAAATTTCTGGATAATTTTTATTCTTTCGATGCTAATATTTATGATTTTTTTTTGAATTTTATCTTTTGATTCTGCAAGAGATTATAAAAGTAGACCCGGAAAGAATTTTAATTGCTATACCAAAGTTATTAAAAAAAAAGACTTGAATATTAAATTTTTTAATATTCAAAAATTCGTGCATAACTTAAATGGGTACCAACGGCATTTTTCTAAAAAATGTTTTACAAAATTTTGGCTGGTTATTTTGGCTTAATATTTTGTTTTTAGTAACTCTCTCGTAAAATTTACTGGAATATAAATTTTTCTTATGTGCTTCATCTAATCAAGATGTCATTTTTGGTGAATCATTGGCATTGTTTTCTTAATTTTTGCGCCTATAAGTAAAAATTAATGCATTACATAAATTGGTACTAAGTACATTGTTCTAAAGAAATCGCGTTTTCGAATTAATTTAAGTGTAAATGTCAAAACTGTTTGCCAAACATTACATTCACAAATTTGGTTTAAGATTTTGCGATTTATGTTTTAAAACTGGAAAATGATTAAATTTCTCAGATTTTTTTGCATATATAATAATAATAATAAATATCTATTATTAGAACATAATTCAAAGCTGAAAAATAAAAATGTTAGGTGTAAAAGACTGGCGCAGTCAAGCTAATAGATACTCTACTGAACCAATCAGCATATTTTAATTGAGACCTATCAATAAATACATGTAATACTTATGAATAAAAAATAAATAGGTATCTAAAGCATATTATTAACAAAAGTAAATACATATCTTTCCTTTACGAGCCTGCACCACTCAGAACATTTTTTCTTAGACTGGGAACTCCAATTCAAGCAAAATAAACAACAAGCTAATTATAAAGTAACCGCATTAAATTACAATGTTAGCAGTTATTTCTTAAATTTAGTCTTAAAGACATTAATTGGTAAATTTAACATATTTACAGGTATTTTATTGTACACTACTGCTGCGCTATATAAAAAAGATCTTTGAAATATAGCTGTTAAGATGTTAGAAAACCTAAGGTTTAAATTATGACTATTTCTACAAAAATTCATTCAAGCCACCCAATATCTTCAAATAAGTGAGATATATGGTCGAAGTTTGTTAAATTATACACAAAACATAGACAGGCATTTTTACCCTTTTGAATTCATAGTTTAGTTTCAAGAATCACAGTTAGTAAGGTGTGATAGCGCAAGAGTTTCACATAATTGCTTTCTTAACTTAGCGTTTAATATGTGTCTATTATTGTAAAGAGTCGTAAGTGCTTAAAAAAAGTTTTTTGAAAAATCTTCGTTAAGTGTTGATCGTCCAATATGATTCCCCAGTTTTAAGTAGAATCAATACATGCCAATCTTGTATAAGATTTGGTTTGAATTTTCATTTTTCCTAATTTGATATAAACCTAAATTTTTATTTAATTTTTTTTTTTATTTGATTTGTGTTTGAATCTGACTTTTTTATATTTCCCAGGAATCTGAATTAATTTTTTTTTGTTTAATTTGAATTTATTTTTCAACATTTTTATCATTTCTTAAGTAAAGAACCTTAATCTGCATCTCAATTTATAACTTACCTTCAAAATTAATTTGATATGAATCAAGAATCTTAATTTATGTTTTTCTAAATTCGATTTTGAATTTTGACTTGTAAATTTCATAGTGTAAATGGTTTAGTCGAATTACTAATTTATTTAATTTTAGTTTTTAGAATTATTAATTTGTATTTTTTTTATTCCTATGCAAGTTTATTGGGCATATCCTTGTCTCAGTTTTTTATTATCCTCGGTATTATTCTAAAATTGTGTTTTTCTATTGTAGTTTATCTAATTACGTATAAAAACACTAATTTTGTAAAAATTCTTCACTACTTTCTTGCACTGTTTTTTGGATCTTTTGAAAAACTTTAAATTTCGACCTCAATTAAAAAAAAAATAAATTTTTGTTTTAAACCTTTAATATGCACTAAATTTTTTATTTTATGGATAATTTTAATTCTTTCGATGCCAATATTTGTGATTTTTTCATATATTTTTTTGAAATCAATGCATGTAAATGTAATTTTTGTAATTTCGATTTAAAAAGTTGACATTTTTTTTTCGATATTTAAAACTTGTGATTTTTTTTTTGAAAATTTAAATTTTGATTCTTTGATTTTATTCAATTTAAAACTGAATTTCTTAAATTTTATTTTAGATCTGAATTTTTTTGAATTACATATGAATTTTTCAATTGAATTCTAGTATGACTTTTTTTTAAATATGTAATTTTTTCCATTTTTTTTTTAAATTTAGATTTTTAATATTTTTTGTTGAAAACGTCTGAACTTTTATTTTTTAATATTTTATTTTTTTTCTCGTTTGCATTCGAGTCTAAACTCTCAAATTTTAATTTATTTATAAACCTTTTTTTTTAATTTTAAGAGGTCTCAAAGGAAAGGATTTGTGAGAAATACTAGATAGCGTTTTTACGAATTCTCTAGATTTGTAAAAACGCTATCTAGTCTTTCTCACAAATCCTTTCCTTTGAGACCTCTTAAAAAGAAGCAACATAACCCCTGGTCTACCCAAGGCTTGCGTACATCTGCTAAGAACATGCGCTTATTATCTCATCTTAAGAAATTTTCAGGCAGCGCTTTTTTTCATGAATACGTAAGACTTTACAAAAAGATTTATCAGAGAACTTTAAAAGCCGCCAAGGATATTTACTATAATAGGAGACTGGCTAAATCTAAAAATGTGGCTAAGGAAGCATGGTCGATTGTTAATGCTTTGAGAAATAAGCCTTCTTTGTCGAATACTATCTCCACTTCATCTGAGAACCTTAATGATTATTTTGTAAATGTGGCAAATAATTTAATGAGTACCATAACTTTTTTCCATTGCAAATGAGAATTTCCACAGTTTTTTCTTTACGCCCGTAGTGTTACCAGAGCTTTGCAGTTCAATTAGGGAAATCAAAAACAAAGGCTCTTCTGGAATTGATGGACTTACTCTCAAAATGTTTTCAAATCTGCCCGAATGTACATTATGTCATCTTATTACTCTAATTAATCAGTCTTCTCAAAAAGGTGTTTTTCCTAACTGCCTTAAGATGGCGATAATAATTCCACTACTTACATAAAGGAGGAGACAAAGATCAGTCTTCCAACTATCGCCCTATCGCTCTTCTTCCCACACTTTGAAAAATTATTGAAAGATTGATTAAAAAAAGACTTCTATCATTTTTGCTAAAATATAAAATACTTACTTCCCATGAATTTGGATTTTTAAATAACAAATGCACAAATGATGCTATGTTTGCTCTTTTTAATAATGTATACTCTAGCTTAAACAACCAACACCCTACAGCAACAATTTTCTGTGATTTTTCTAAAGCCTTTGATTGTGTTAATCATGACATCTTATTAAAAAAGTTGATATTCAGAGGAGCGCCTTTTGAATGGTTTAAGTCGTATCTCAATAACAGAAGTCATGCTGTGAGAATTGATTCGACTATGTCTTCTTGCAAGCCAATGCAAAGTGGAGTGCCTCAAGGTTCCGTACTTGGCCCTATTTTGTTTCTTATCTTCATCAATGACATTGCTAATCTAAATATTAACGATAAAGTCTGTTTATTTGCTGATGATACTAGTTTTACCTGGAGTAATCCGGATATTTCTACACTTTATAGAACCGTATCAAGTGATTTGACTACTATCAAATCATGGTGCGACTCTAATCTCCTTTGTCTCAACATTTCCAAAACTAAAATGTTGTCCTATAAAAATACCTTGCTATGAAAGTTGATTCTGTAAAGTTTTTAGGGCTAACTGTTGACAACTCGTTAAAATGGGACACACATATTGACTCTTTATCAAGAAAATTAAGTTCCGCTTGTTTTGCGTTAAGATCAATTTCTAAGGAGCTTAGCCTGTCTACTTCCAGAACAGTTTATTTTGCCCTTTTTGAATCGCACCTTCGATACGCCCCTCCATTCTGGGGTACATGTGGTGCAACTCAATTTGACCGTATTTTTAGACTACAAAAGAGAGCTTTACGTTATACACTGAGACTTAAATACAGAAGTCATTGCCACCATTTCTTCAAAAAATTCCATCTTTATTCATATTTGAGTCTGTTTGTCTAATACGCAAACACGGTTCAGCCTCTGATAGGCCTTCCCATAGTTATCCACTTAGAAACACGGAACATGATCGATACCTGCCTACCCCACATTCAGAGTTGGTCAAAAGTTCCATATTATATAATGCAAAAAAAATGCACAATCATCTGCCATTGGAAATTACATCCATCCATAACATAGAGAGATTTTTTAATGATTTTTTTTTTAACATTGTATACATTAAATTGTATATTTTATAATAATATTTTTGACTACTTACAATTTTTAAATTGTATTAATCTGTATATATTGTAGATATTCTATTCTATTCTATGTATTTATTTATTTTTTTTTAAATTTTGTTTTGTTTTTCTTTTCTTTAATTGTGTTTTGTTTGTATTTTTTTGTCTTTTTTGTTTTACAGCTTTGTCTACAAATTGTAACAATTTCTTGACAATAAAGCATTGATTTGATTTTTGATTTATATTAATGTAAATTTCAATCTGAATTTTTTGAATATTTAAAATAATTGATTTTTTTTTTTAAATTTGAATCTGAATGTTTAAATTTTGACGCTTAACCTGAATTTAAACCTAAACTTCAGTTTTATATGATTAAAAATTTGAATTTTTTATTTAAATTAAATTTTGGTTTTATTATGAATCTGGATTTATTAATTTTTTTTTCTTTGGAATTTGATAGAAATGTTAGTTTGAATTTAAACTTAAATGTATTGACTTTTTTTTATTTTTATATGATTCTATATTTAAATAATAATAATAATAATAATAAAGAAGTTTATTTAGCATAACAGCTACATACAGTACAATAATTATAATTATAATATAAAGCAGTACTAAAGTCTACAAAGAAAATAAACTACAATAAAAATAATAAACCAATAAAAGTTCATCTTCACATTGTATGTGTGTACATCCTCACACGATTTTAACTTATCACAGATATAGCTGGGTAACAAACGATGTTTCAATTTAAATATAAACAAATGGACATTAAACTTTATACGTTCAATCACAGACATCATATTTAGGACACTTAACATACATTTAATTGGTGTATATCGATCACATTATAAAATCAGTCTCATAGCTCTATTCTGTATTACTTTCAACTGGTGTATTTTATATTGTGGCAGATTAAACAACAACGTGGAGCAATACTGCAAATGCGGAAGTGCAATGCTATTAAACAAAAGCAACTTTGTGCTCATGGAGAGGTTTCTTTCCACTCTGGTGATAAATCCAACTTTTTTGGAGAATTTTCGCATGACGTAGTCTGCATGTGCATAAAAGTTTAAATTCGCATCTAGAATAGTACCCAAATACTTAATTTCACTCTTATAAAGAATGCTATCCCCATTTACAGTAATGCTCACCCTATCCATGTCTATTAAATTAAGTCGTGACTTTTTGCCAAATATGCAAAACTTCGATTTAGCTGTATTTAAACGCAATTTGTTAGTGCAAAGCCAGATAAATAAACTTTTCAATTCTTTGTTTAGGTCGATTTGCATTTGCTCATTATATCATCTGCAAATAATACCACCATACACTTTTCAAAAACTTTTACCATATCATTAATGTACAGTAGAAATAACAATGCTCTTAAAACAGTTCCTTGAGGCACACCATAATTAACAGAAACACAGTGAGATATACTATTTTTAAAAATTACACGTTGCACTCTGTTGGACACATACGACTTAAACCAACTCAAAGCATTATCCCTAATTCCTAATTGCTGTAGTTTGGTAATTAAAATTTGTCTATCTATCGTTTCGAAGGCTCTCTTAAAATCTAAAAATACCGCTAAAACAAGATTATCACAGTCGATAGCTTTGAGAAAATCATCACAAATATTAAACGGATTCACAAGAATGATGCTCATGAAATCCCGACTGTCCAGGAACAATTATTTTGCCTTTATCACAAAACTCAACCAGTTGTTCCTTAACACAATTCTCAAGGAGCTTTTCATAGACAGGTACCGTGTTAATTGGTCTAAATTCATTATGCAAATTTGTGTTTTGTACTTTGGGAACAGGAATAACAGTAGACAGTTTCCAAATATATAAACCGAATTTTTCATTTGCATTGAATTTGAATTTGATCTAAATTTAAATTTTTGAAATTTGAATATCCGAATTTATAAGAATGACTTTTTTGAGTTTTTCATTATTTTAAATATTTAATTTTTTGAATCCGCTTTTTTTGAATCTGAATGCTTCAATTCTTTGTCTCAATTTCAAGCCATAATTCCTTGTGAATTTAATTTTTTTAATAATTAATATTTCAGTATTTTGTTCTCGTTGGAATTTGAATCTGAAATTTTGCCTAAGAGACTAATCAACTTAATAAATAAATGCATTAAATTTTTTAAATAATCAAATTTGAAGTACACATTTGAATCCAAAAGTCTAAATCTTCTATTTGTATTGAATGTAAGATTTTTATTTATTTTTTCTCGTTTTTTTAAATATCATCATTTTTGGTTGTTTAAAGATTTTTGAATCAAAATTTTTGACCCGACATTCTAAATTTCAATTTTAATTTGAATATTAACATTTTTTATTTAAACCTTCTAAGTTTCATTTCTGTTGAATTTAAATTGGAATCTGAATTTAAAAATTTTCATATGATTTGTGAATTTAATGCTTAACTTCCATTTTTTAATTTGATTACAAATATGAATTTTTGAATTTAAATTCTTGATTTCTCTATAAATTTAAAATTTTCCCCTAGATCTATTTTTACTCAATTTTTAAGGTTAATTTCAATTTAATTGTGAACTATTTATTTATAAAAATTTTTGAAAATTAATTTTACATAATTCATTGATTTTCTGAATTTGAGTATAAATTTTTTCATCATAAGGCGAATTTAACCCTCAACCTGAATCCGAAATTAATTTTTTTTCTTTGAATCTGTATTTAATTTTGATTCTGCAAATATGAAAAGAATTTTAATTCCTAGCTAAATTTTCAAAAAACAAAACATCATACTGGCCATTTGCTCTCCAAAATCATTTATTCATTAAACTGCGTTGACCTAAACCTCCCACAACCTCAATTAAATCATGACCCGGAATTTTTCAAACGAATCCGACCCTAAATTCCAATTTAAAGGTGTTTTACTGGACCCACTTGATGTACGTCCCCTTCTGGATCCTGCTGCTCCTCCACGGTCCCAACTTCTGGAAATGGTTCATCATTCCGGGCGTCGCTTACTTGATCGAGCGCATATCCAGAGTCGACACCATGTCCAACAAAGGGAAAACGTACATCAGCTCAGGCCTCCTGCTGCCCTCCAAAGTGACCCATTTGGTGATAAAACGCCCCGCACAGTTCGATTTCCATCCTGGCGATTACGTTTTCGTCAATATTCCCGCTATAGCGAAATACGAGTGGCATCCCTTCACCATAAGCAGCTGTCCAGAGCAAGAAGGTAATCGAATCTTTAACACTTTCCTGCTTTAAAACGTTCTTATACATTTATCCAGACTACATGTGGTTGCATATAAGAGGAGTGGGACAATGGACCAACCGTTTGTACGAATACTTCGAAAAAGAACAGGAGAAACTTCATAGCGGTGAGGTGTCTGCCGTGCAGTCTTGCGGATCCACACCAAAACCGAGCGGTAATGATTCAGAGGCGAGCAGCACCCCGAATGCTTTCAGTCAAATTAAGGCGACGATCACCAGGACCCTTTCGAGAACCGATAAGACCTCTGAGGGAAATAAAAGTCCTGGTCCCGGGGTGCAACTGGTGGGGTTTTCCAGTGAGGATCACGAGGGCGGCGGTGAGGGTGAGACTTTAGGTGGTGTTCCAGGTAAGACTTTTGAGTGGGTTTTTTTTGTATTGCACTTAAGGCAAATGTATGCTTGTAAATCTGATTTTTGATTTGAATGTTTTTTTTTTTTAATTTCACGTATAAGGCAAGGCAACATCAATTAACTGTTCTTTTAATAGATGGGGCAAGAAAATTATGTTTAGGTTAAGTCTGGTTTTAATTTATGGTCTACCTCTGACAGGATATTTCTGGAACCGGGACCATCCATGGAGAACCCGGAGTGTCCTGATAGAGTTATGGTTCAGAGTAGTCCACAAAACAATAATTTTTAAATATTGACTACGACAATCTAAGATATTCATATGTCAATAAGAGAGAAAGTAATTTGCTTCTTACAGGCACTCCTGGAATAAAAATGCCAATAGCTTCACTTTTAGTGCATCGATTTTAATCATTTTTTCAAAAAAGACTTAAAAAGTCTTCAGAGTAGTCTACAAAACAATAATTTTTTAATATTGATTACGAGAATCTAAGATATTTATTTGTCAATAAGAGACAAAGTCGTTTGTTTCCTACAGGCACCCTTGGACTAAAAAATCCAATAGCTTCACTTCTAGTGCATCGGTTTTAGTCATCAACTTTTACTTTTACTTTGTTTTTCATTTATGTTTTATTGAATGTAGCTTTTTTGCTAAATAATTTTCTGACTATTAGAAATGCCGAACAGAGGAAGAAGAATGTCTCCCGAGCACCGTCTACAACGTCTAGTGTTCTCCAAGAGGGCTCCATTAGAAAAATCCTTGTCCCTCCCAGACGTACAAACCAACGCGAAAAAAAGAGAAAGAATGCTCGCGTAAGTTTTGCACTAAACAAATGAATGAAATCGTGAACTCTGGGTTTATTTTTTCAGTTTAAGGGAGTACATGCGCTCCGAATCGGAGAAGAGTTTCGACCCGAGACAGATGAGAAAGGCGCGACAAAAGTCCCTGGGTTTGGCCTACTTTAGTCCACAAAATAAGAGTTTGGCTCAGAGTTTCCGGTATATGCGGAACAAACCCACCATTATCGCTTTTAAGACTCCCAGTTTGGAGAATTGCGACCAAAGGGACTCTAGTCGTTCGTTCGCTTCTACAGTTGGTAAGTACACAGAAAATGTATTTCTTGACCAATAATTTCATACTAAAACAATTCTTGTACCTCAAAAACTTGCTAAGTTAGAAGCACTTTTGTCATCCAAGGTTCCAAAGCCCCTCAAATTTGCACTTTCTAACCTTATATTGCAATATCACGATTTTTATGAATCACCAGACATTTTTGGGCATAACTTTGCAACCACTTGAAATATTTTCATAATTCTTTTACGCCTATATTAAGTAATTCCTGAGGATGAATTAGAGGGGAGAAACGTCTTTATAGCATAAAGATTTTGGTAACTAGGTCTATTTTGGTTAAGACATATTTTTTTGCTAATTTTTTTAACAAACCTCACGACTCTTGAAGCTACTTTTATGAAAAAATACGAATATTTTTAAAAAAATTTGATTCAAAGAAAGTGTATTTTTTTCCCAATAATTTCATACTAGAACAATTCTTATACCTCAAAAACTTTTTGAGTTAGAGGCACTTTTGTCATCCAGGGTTCCAAAGCCCCCCGAATTTGTACTTGCGAAGCCATATTGCAATATCACGATTTTTATGCATTACCAGACATTTTTGGGCATAACTTTACAACCACTTGAAATATTTTCATAATTCTTTTACGCTTAAATTAAGTAATTCCTGAGGATTAATTAGAGGGTCGAAACGTTTTTATAGCATAAAGATTTTGGTAACTAGACCCATTTTGGTTAAGACATATTTTTTGCAAATGCTTTTAACAAACCTTCACGACTCTTGAAGCTACTTTTATGAAAAAATACGAATATTAAAAAAAAAATTGATTCAAGAAAAGTGCACTTTTTTCCCAATGATTTGATACTAGATCAATTCTTGTACCTCAAAAACTTGCTAAGTTAGAAGCACTTTTGTCATCCAAGGTTCCAAAGCCCCTCAAATTTGCACTTTCTAACCTTATATTGCAATATCACGATTTTTATGCATTACCAGACATTTTTGGGCATAACTTTACAACCACTTGAAATATTTTCATAATTCTTTTACGCTTAAATTAAGTAATTCCTGAGGATTAATTAGAGGGTCGAAACGTTTTTATAGCATAAAGATTTTGGTAACTAGACCCATTTTGGTTAAGACATATTTTTTGCAAATGCTTTTAACAAACCTTCACGACTCTTGAAGCTACTTTTATGAAAAAATACGAATATTAAAAAAAAAATTGATTCAAGAAAAGTGCACTTTTTTCCCAATGATTTGATACTAGATCAATTCTTGTACCTCAAAAACTTGCTAAGTTAGAAGCACTTTTGTCATCCAAGGTTCCAAAGCCCCTCAAATTTGCACTTTCTAACCTTATATTGCAATATCACGATTTTTATGAATCACCAGACATTTTTAGGCATAACTTTGCAATCACTTGAAATATTTTCATAATTTTTTTACGCTTATATTAAGTAATTCCTGAGAATGAATTAGAGAGTAGAAACGTCTTTATAGCGTAAAGATTTTGGTAACTAGGTCCATTTTGGTTAAGACATATTTTTTTGCAAATGCTTTTAACAAACCTTCACGACTCTTGAAGCTACTTTTATGAAAAAATACGAATATTTTTAAAAAAATTTGATTCAAGAAAAGTGCACTTTTTTCCCAATGATTTGATACTAGAACAATTCTTGTACCTCAAAAACTTGCTAAGTTAGAAGCACTTTTGTCATCCAAGGTTCCAAAGCCCCTCAAATTTGCACTTTCTAACCTCATATTGCAATATCACGATTTTTATGAATCACCAGACATTTTTGGGCATAACTTTGCAACCACTTGAAATATTTTCATAATTCTTTTACGCTTATATTAAGTAATTCCTGAGGATGAATTAGAGGGTAGAAACATCTTTCTGGCATAAGGATTTTGGTTACTAGATTCATTTTGGTTGGAACATATTTTTTTGCTAATTTTTTTAACAAACCTTCACGATTCTTGCAGCTACTTTTATGAAAAAATAATAATATTTTAAAAAGAATTTGATCTACAGAAAGTGCATTTTTTGCCCAATCGTTTCATACTAGAACAATTCTTGTACCTCAAAAACTTTCTGAGTTAGAGGCACTTTTGTCATCCAAGGTTCCAAAGCCCTTCAAATTTGCACTTTCAAAACCTATATTGCAATATCTTGATTTTATGAATTACCAGACATTTTTAGGCATAACTTTGCAACCACTTGAAATATTTTCATAATTCTTTTACACTTCTATTAAGTAATTCCTAAGGATGAATTAGAGGGGAGAAACGTCTTTCTAGCATAAAGATTTTGGTAACTAGGTCCATTTTGGTTAAGACATATTTTTTTGCTAATTTTTTTAACAAACCTTCACGATTCTTGAAGTTACTTTTATGAAAAAATAAGAATTTGATTTAAAGAAAGTGCACTTTTTTGCCCAATGATTTTATACTAGAACAATTCTTGTACCTCAAAAACTTTCTGAGTTAGAGGCACTTTTGTCATCCAAGGTTACAATGCCCCTCAAATTTGCACTTTCGAACCTCATGTCACGATTTTTATGAATTACCAGACATTTTTGGGCATAACTTTGCAACCACTTGAAATATTTTCGTAATTCTTTTACTTCTGTATTAAGAAATTCCCGAAGATGAGTTAGAGAGTAGAAACGTCCCTTTAAGTTAAAGATTTTGCAATTTAGGGCTGTTTTGGTAAGGTCATATTTTTCTTATTAAACCTTCACGATTCTTGAAAATATTTTCATGAAATAAAACGAATATTCTTAAAAGGTTTGAA